>NC_082725.1:10452505-11070005 GCF_030144855.1 Hypanus sabinus
ATTACTTATGTGTATTGTATAATTTCAATTCTCTTTGTAATATGTAAATGTAAATTATTTACTTCAATTTTAATTAGCATTTATACATCTGAATGTATGGTTTTTAAAAGCTGTTAATTCACGATTGTTTATTGTCATTCTTCAGTACACGACTATACAGGAAAACAAAACAATTGTTACTCCAGATCTGATACAGTGTAAAATGCACAATAAATATAAATATAAAATAAATCCTGTAAAACACAATGTACTAGTAATTGGCTAGATATTTATAAGATTAGCTTACATCCATAGACTGATTGCATATTCGTAAGTGACACTAGGTGGAGGTGTAGCTGAACATAAGGTGACTGACAGGAAATGATCAATGATAATTTGTCTCTTGCTAAGAGGAAGTCTTGTAGGTAGAAGCAGGACATATGAAAACACAATAGGATAGTGACTCTGTCAACGTAGGTATGAGGTGTGGGGTGTCAGTGTGAAGTAACAGTGAATGGAGGATGAGGGGGGTGGTGAGGGACTGTGGAGAGGAGTGTGTCAGTGTGGGTATGAGGTGTGGAGTGACAATGAATGGTGTGATTTTGTATGGGGCAGCGGCCTTACAGCTATCAGTGACGGCTTTTACAGGACCTGCATGTCAGGAGCTGTCAGAGGTCTTCTGGAGTTGGGACGTCCTCACAGAACCACCTGAATCAAGCAGGCTGGACACTAGGGCACAGAGACCCATCCACGTACACCCTTTGCACCTGGTCTATTTAAATGCAGGCATGGCAGGGATTATGGACAGCATGGGCAGGCTTGCTCAGGATTTCTCCTGAGCGGAGTTCAGCTTTATAAACAGTGGATTATTTGTCACATGTACATTGAAACATACAGTGAACTGTTTTGTTCTGCATAAATAACCAACACAGTCCAAGGATTGTACTGGGGCAGTCCACTAGCGATGCCATGCTTCTGGTGTGTCCACATCTCACTAACCCTAACCTAAACGTCTTTGAACGTGGGATGAAACCAGAGTACCTGGAGGAAACCCTCGTGGTCAAGAGAGAATGTACAAAATCCTTGTAGACAGTGGTGGGAACTGAACCTTGATCACGAAACTTAACATTGTAAGTATACATTTATAAAGCACTACACTAACCGCTATGCTACTGTGCATCCACTTCCTAACACGTGCCATCCTCCAGTAGCAGTTCCTTCATGGCTTCTCTGCTTTCTGTCTTTGCAACCTCATCTGGTTCTACAACATTCCAAACCCCAGCCTTGGTCAACCCTAGCTTCCCATTTGCTGATCCTTTGGAAATTGCACCTACATCCCACCAGGCCTCAACTCTGAACTCCCCAACCCTCAAAGACACTGAGCCTTCCCAACTCATTTAAAAAATATCCTAACAATCTACCACTTTTACCATCACCTTCATTGCTTCTGTGTCAAAGTTCAATGTAAATTCATTATCAATGTATGAATGTGTATACATCCTTTGACCATACCTGTACACTACTCTGACATTCATTTTCTTGCAGGCATTTGCAGTAGAACAAAGAAATACAATAGAGACGGTGGAAAGCTATGCAGAGAAGTATTTCATATATCTGCTAATATCCACCAGGCAGCTAAGGTTCTTTAACAATATAATTGTGATATGGAAATGCAAGTGGCTGTATCAGGCACAGTTTTCTGTTTAGGATTCAAATTTACTTATTTATTACATGCACATCCAAGCATACAGTGAAATGTGTTGTTTGCTTAACCAGCCAACACACCCAAGGATGTGCCCACAAATATCGGCAAATATTCAGGTGCCAAGCATGTTCCGCAGAACAATGCAAGCAACAGCAGCAAATCTCTCACCCTCCCACCCCTCAGAGGCCTCCAACCCCAAGATTGGCTGAGTCTCTCCTCTCTGATCCCCTTTTAATATCAGCAAATGAATATGGACGTGCATTAGTTACCATTCCCTGACGATCTTCCAGTACACGATGCTTAGGATTGGTTGAGAGTCACTCATCGTCCCTCTGGGTCGATACTAATTGTGCAGGCTTAATTAGTTCCCCGTTGTAACAGCTGGTCACAGGGAAACAGTCAAATTCACTCAACTAAATCGCCTTTAGTGTCATTTTGGATTCCTTCCTACAGTGATAATCTTCTTAATTGAAAGTAATACCTGTGTACTTTGTCAAAGATTATTTTCCCCTGGTTGGGGAGAAAAGTGTATGTTTACATAACAGTCGTATCTATTATGTTTAACGGATATAAGAGGACTAGAATATAAGAAGCAAGAATGTAATGCTTTAGAACGCATTGGTCAGACTGCTGGAGTATTGAGAGCAGTTTTGGGGCCCATTATCTAAGAAAGAATGTGTTGGCATTGAAGGGGGTCCAGAGGAGTTCCGGGAAATGATTCCGTGAATCAGAGGTTAATGCGAGAGAGATTCTGATGTCACTGGACTTGTACCCACTGGATATTAGTAGAATGAAGGGGGGGGGGGGGGGGGTCACATCGAAACCTATCGAATAATGAAAGGCATAGATAAAGTGGACGTGGAGAGGATGTTTCCTATAGTGGGTGAGTCTAGGGCCAGAGGGTACAGCTTCAGAAAAGAGGGACATCCCTTTAGAGCAGAAATGAGGAGGGATTTCTTCAGCCAGAGGGAGGTGAATCTGTGGAATTTATTGCCTCAGCCGGCTGTGGAGGACAAGTCATTGAGTGTGTTTAAACGGAGGTTGATAGGTTCTTGATTAGTAAGGACATCAAAGGTTACGGGGAGAAAGCAAGAGAATATGGCTGAGAGAGATAATAAATCAGCCAAGATGGAATGGCGGAGCAGACCCGATGGGCCGAACGGTCTAATTCTTCTCCTACTTACTGTTATTCACAAGCTACACTTTGCACGCTATTCCTAAAAAAAACATACCCCTGAGAGCACAAAAAGACAGAAACCAAATTTGACCACAACAAATTTTTCTATAATATCCTCCGTTGTAAATCATCTCTCACGCAGTGGACCCTAAAACAAAGACGATGCTTATAACTAATGTGGGGTAAGACCTCTGAACGTGCTGCGGCGGAGTTGGAAACGAGGCAAACGAGATCAAGCGTTTGCCTGTCTGCTATTTCAGAAGCTCCCCCCTCTCTCCCTCTCTCTCGTTTGTGCTTCATGCTTCGGAGAGCTGCGCGGCTGTTCTGGTGATCACTCCCTGTCGTCGTGCTCCCCCTCCTGTTTATCCGTATTACTGCCCAGCAATGGCAGTGAACCCCAGCTGGCAGAAGCTACGTGTCCTATATTGCACATTCCCCTCGCACAAATTTAACTTCTTGGGAGCCGTTTCTTTTTCCTGTCACCAAAAATAATTCGTTGTTTCTTTTTGGGTTCTTGCACGTCATTGTGCTCGAAACAAATCACTTAAACTTGTTGGCCTTTTCCTTAAATTTAGATTGTGATTCGTTGCGGAAAAATGCTAAGGTAATTGTAGTACACACGATGACAATTCCACCCCCTTCCCAAAGCAAGTAATGAAAGGAGCAATTCTCGTAATATTAAGCAAACGAACTCAAAATTAAAACTAAAAGCACGGAATCCCGAAGTTTAGTTAAGAACTATAGTGGGGGAGTTTAGGACCAGAGGGCACAGCTTCAGGATAGAGGGAGGTTTGGTTCAGTTAAGTTAAATAGCATAGAGGTTGTTTAAAATTAACTCATAAGAAAAATCGATTCGAATGTCAGGACACGGCGAGCAATAAAAAGGTGTGTTATCTAATTAACAATTATTTTCAAAAACTATTTATTCAATCCTGTTTTTAAGTAACATAATTTTGTCTTTTATGTTTTAGTGTTTGCACCTTATCCCATTGTAAAACAATTTGAACTACATCGCTTGCATGAAAACTGCTCTAAAATTATTATTATTATTATTATTATTATTATATTGGGCAGAAAAGCTGAATAAAAAACTACTTTTAAGTACATAAATGCCGTTCCTACTGAGCGGGTGTTGTCTAAATTCAAAAAGTTGTCTGCAATATGAAACAGGCCAGAATGCGTTTTTTAAAAAATATAAATTAAACTGGTTCACATCTCTGTCGAAACTAATTAAAACCCGCGTACTTACGCAAGTTTGCTGCCCTCGTAAAATCTACAGGTTGGATAGTTGCATTATAAACATGAGGGATTTAAGATCAAACCGTAACCTACCTTTCAGAAGATATTATACTTGCCATGGGGGGCGGGGGCGGAATCTCGCGCTCTTCGCGGCGGCTTTTTCACAAGTGTCTTAAGTCTGTACTTAATCGCATAATGTCAGTGGGTTCTCCTGAGTTACAGCTGAAGAGTCTTAAATTTTTTAACACTACCATTTCGAACCAATTAAAATCGATATAAGCGTAACTTAATCACGAATTTCATAAGACAAAGAAAGTTAATCGGATTTTTAATCGTTCTGTTACTCTTTTTCGTTCATTATAAGTGTAGTTTAAAGCAATCTATTCGCAATGATCAAAACTAAAGCTGAAAAAGTCCCATTTCTTTTGCAGTACACGATGACATTAATCTAAATAATGACTCGTGGCTTTTAGTGCATTTTTATTGTCTGTAATGGTAACCGAGGAGATTTTTGGCTTCCTGGAGTGCAAGGCTGTGTGGCAGTAACCATGCGTTTGGAATACAAAAACTATTCGTTTAAAGAATTTACCAGCAGTTTCTGAGGTCGTGTAATTAACAAATTCTGGAAAATTGTAATTTGTATATAGATTACCAAAACAAACATTTGACATTAACAGTTTTATACAAATGTGTTCCAATTAATAAGCACAAGCGTATTGGTTTCATTAGATCAGAGCAGTCACGTACTAGTAGAGATGTCGGAGTGCCGCTGATAAGGCGCACTGGGGATGCTGAAAGGGTCAATGTGTTCTCCACTCCAATCTGCCCGCAACACACTGAGGCAATAAAACACCTTTGTGAAGTGGTCGAATGCTTTTAAACCAATCAGCTGCTTGGCGGTTTTCCCGCACCCACATTTCGATCGATATGTTTTCGTGTTATTTCTCCCCCTCTCATTCATTTGATCTAACGAAGGCAACGGGGGCAATATTTTTATGCATAGAATGATCAGGTGCGCTCGGCAATAAATCACAACAAGATGTCCTCCAGCCGACGAAACGGAGCTGGTCTCTTTGATTTATTTTACTGTGGAGCTGAGCCTTATTCTCCGGCCACCACACCAAACCCCAGCACATGCGATTGTATGTTGATCGACCACACCCTCTCCACCTGTTTCTACAGTATTTCCTATCAAGAATTTATCGAAGCAGAACAAAAGTATAGATATTAAATAATTACACAAAATGCTGGAGGAACTCAGCAGGTCAGGAGAATAAACATTCGACGTTTCGAGCCGAGACCCTTCATTAGGATTCGTACCCAACCATCGACTATTTATTCCTCTCCACATACGCTGCCTGACCTGCTGAGTTCTTCGAGCTTTTTGTGTGTTGTTACTCTGGAGTTCCAGCATCCGCAAAGTCTCTTGTGTTTATTAAGGTACAAAACTTTAAATATATTGCAATATAGAGTGCTTTTAACTTGTCTCAGAATGTCAAAAACTTTAAGTGTAGTAATGTGGAAAATATATTATTTGTAAGAACATGGTAAAAGTGAAGTACTTATTCAAGGATTTCTAGATTCGTTTAATTTTCCTGTTCGTTAAGAGGATTTATTTAACCGAGATTAATAAAAGAAAGACTGAAGCCTAATTCTACAGTAACATTAACTAGACGAGGCGCTGCTTCAGACGATAATTTAAACTGAATAAATGTGAAGGCAAATTATATTTTTGGTCGAAAAAATGCTAGCTATGCGTTACCATATAATATGTTACTGTTGGGGATGGGGATTTGCGTGAGTGGGCGCTTTGCAAAAGAACGGGCAATGCCAACAAAAAAGAATATGAAGAGGGAGAGGGATAACTACTTTAGCTAGTTTAAACTAGTCCAGGACACCAAGGACACTCCATTTGTTCGGCACTACGCATTTTATTGCTTAGAGACTAAATATTTGTTCAAAAGTCTAATTTACGTGCCTTTGAAGAAAGCCTAGGTGCACTACCAGACGTAGTGACCAATAAATCTCAAACCTCCCATGCCCCCTGCTAAATTAGCTGGAGTAAGGCCATTTGTCCAACAATATTTCATATAATCAGTTTCAGCGCCCATGGCCCTCACCACGTTTATATAAAATGCGCGAATCTACCCTAAAATAAACGAGTTTCTGGGTTTCAATATAAATAATATTTCTGAAGTGAGATCACATTTTGCAACTGGCAAAGTGAATGCAGTTACTACTTCGGTGTTTTTGATCTGAATAGGCTGAAATTTACTGGCAGCCTTTTTATGGTTTTACCTTCCTGTTTCAACAGTTACGGTAACAAATGACCCACAGGTATGCGCGTAGGATACGTCCTGTTTTACATTGTGTAGCTCCGTAGAAGGTTTAATTCTGCATTCATAAGTACTGTTCCACGAAGAACAGGCAAACACAATATCAAGGTCATCCACCAACAGATATGCTCGGAGACGAGAACTCCTACTTCAGGGAAGAATGGCACTATTGACTCTACTGTTACCTCTGCAGACATCTACCGGCAACATTGAGTCACTGCAACGCGATTACAGGAATGATTTGGCTTGGAAATCTAGGTTATAGGTGCATAATTTTTATTTCTTTTCGGACTGCCAGGGATCATTTATCATTTCATGTCTTTCAGTGACTCGCTCCGTTGGAGATCCTGGGTCAAGCGTTCGTGAAGTCCCTGCTCCTCTCGGGAACAGGACGGTTATGAGTCGCGGTCATTCTGGAAAACTCTTTGACTGACCTCAGAACCAAGATCAGAATCAGAATCAGGTTTAATATCACATGATTGTGCCGTGAAATGTGTTGTTTTGCTGTGGCAGCACATTGCAACATATGATAAAAGTATAAATTACAATAATATTATATATGTGTATTTGTTTGCATTATTTTCTCTTTCTCCAAACTGTGTATGTGTGCGTATAAGTGTATGTATGTGTGTGTATATATATCTATATATATATATATACAGATACACACAAATGTGTGTTAAATTAAATAAGTGCATAGAGAAGATGTACTGAGGTAGTGACAATTTATTCATTGTCCATTCAGAAACGTTGATTTTCTCTTTGATGGTAGCAATGAGAAGAGAGCATATCCTGGCTGAAAGGGGTCCTTAATGGTGAATGTCGCTTTTTTGAGCCATCGCCTTTTGAAGATGTCCTGGATGCTGGTGAAGCATCAAGACCTGAAAGTGGGCTGAAGAGGCACGGGTCCAACAGGCTTTTTCATGGAACTATGGAATTCCCACAGCTTTCACTGGTCAATTTAAGACATACCCCGACAAACAGACACGAAGGTAGCTCAATGCCATTAGTGCAGATAATAATTTACAACCCGCCTTTTGTTGGTATGATGGGGGTGCACAGTGAACAAGTGGGGACAAATTGTGATCAAATTTAGGATATTTTCAATGAAATATTTACAGGCTAAGGTTAACTCACAAAGATTCGGTCAACTGTCAGTTCAGACATGTAAGTCAAATGAAGTCAGCAGTGTAAAATTTTGCAGAAATAGAAGTAGTATATCATTTTAACTAAAATGATCCGCATTCCATTAGCTAGTAGGGGGGAAATATAAAATGTTTGGAGTCGTTATTTCTCCTTTAAGTAGCATTTCGGCTTTAAATGGACTGTAATTCCTGATACAAAGTATCTCCTGTGAAAATAAAATTGAATTTCGGCAAGGAAGATTTAATTTAGATATTATCGGAGTATTACAGTTAAACGTGTTCTCCATACTGCAGAGAACGAACTATGCTTGATATCAAGTTGATTGTCTCTTACATTTGAGGTTCATGAATTAACAAAAAGAAATTATTCGGACTAAAAGCGACAGTAAAGAACAATAGTAAGAGATAATCATTTTTCGATTACATCGTTTTTAAAAATAATTTTACTGGGAAGGTGACGAGATGTCTCTTAGTACTCAGGAAATAACTTGCATGCAGACTGTAGAAAGAAAAAATAATGCAATCGTTTTTCCAAGTTACCTCCATCTCCGAGATGTATAAAAGTCACTGAAGGCCTTCAGAGGCATTTATGAATGATGATCTGTCGGCATTTGTTTCGATGTGTTTATACAGATTGTCGAAGCCCGGCAGCGAGAACATAGTTTGTGTGAATATGTCTCGCCACAACACAAATATCATAAGCAACGACGAACTGCTTTGAAAGAAGTTTTCTTTTCGGAATATATTGTACTTCCGATAGAATTGCCCCGTAAATAATAGCCCGATGGTGAATAAATACTACATGGTGGTTCTCCGAGAATTAATGACTTATTAAGGCGGAACATACGCTTCAATTAAACGACATTCTCTGTATCAAAACAAAAAGAGTTGTGGAAATATCTGAATAACAGACACAAAATACTGGAGGAACCCAACAAGTCAGGCAGCACTTATGGAAGGGAATAAACAGTCGACATTTCGGGTCAAGACCCTTCACCGGAAATATCTGTACTGATTTTGCAGTCATACGTATATAATAATAACCAAAAATAAATATTAGATATGGTCATTTAAAGAAATAACTCAAGGGTAAATAATTCCGGAACATAAAAAAGCAGCCTTCAACATTGCTTACCAACATCTACAGCAAATGAAGTTAAGAAACATATAGTTACTCAGACTATTAAATTAAATTTATGCAACCGAGATACAATAGAATGTAATAGAAACAATGTTAATGCAAGCACACCAAGAATAAATGTCTTATAAATGCCTGTGAAAATATGTTCACGTCCCGGAGTGCCGGCTTTAAGTTTAATTTAGCGTTATACTTAATAAATGTATATAATGTTTATTTAACATAGTGTGGACATCAATTACATTAAATAATATTTAATATTCAAATATTGTTATTAAATATTGTTGTTTCTCTGTTTTCTCGTTGTTCTTATATATTTAATTCAACTGATATATAGGTCTTGTCGTATCGTCAATTTAAAAGAAATTTAAATTTTCTATAATCTTTAAATCATTAAGTTTATTATTGGTGTAGACTTAATGAGCGAATAGTTGTTTGCAGAAATGTGAGAGCGGGATTCGGTACTTCAAAGTCACGTAAACGTTGGTTGCATATGAACAGTATATACATTGTACATATAAATGTTTCCTCCTCCTGGCGATATATACATTTAAATGTTGTCATGTAAGTTTATAAACATTGAATTGGTGATGAAGACTTTTTATGTAAGAATAAATCATAATAATTAATAATAAATATAAGAGCCGAAATAGTTGAATCGAATGATTGGGTGTTATTTATTCACAGCTTGGAGTGACCAGTCATCTTAACTTGCCCACCCAGGAGCTCAGCGTAGTTAGAAGAATCCGTATTATATTAAATACCAAAATGCCAACTTCGACAGTGATCTCGAGGAAACCACCTTTCTAGATTGTGAAATTAAAATAGATTTGAAATGGTGCACAGTTGGTGTACGTGCGCGCGCGTGTGTGTGTGCACGCGTGCGGGGACCTGTGTGTGTGTGGGGATGGGTAGTGCTTCGAGGGGTTAGGGGCGGTAATGGTGAGGCAATAGGGAAGAACATAAGAGCATGAGAACATAGGTGGCAAAATATAACCTATTTCTTAACTAGCTCCAAATCGTAGCACGTTTAAAATGGGACTTTTTTTTCACATTATGCGACAAGCCAGTTTTTGGATTCGTCATGAGAAAGAGAAAAGGCTCGTTAGCCTCCAGCTAACTGGAACTAATTATGCAGCCATGAATTGCTATGTTGAAGCAGAACTATCACACTAAAATTGTCCTTTTTTTAACGTATGAATGTTTACAACGAGAGTCCAGAAAGGAGAAATGGCATTGTAGCTGGGTTTAGAGCAGAAACTATCCGCAGATCTTTTTTGTGTTTTTTTCCTATAATAAGATATGAATAGAAGACAAAGTATTTAAATTTTAAGAGGAAATTTCCAAATAGAAAAACCCATGTGATTTGTGCGTGCCAAGTTATAAGCTGAAGTAAAATCTTCTTCATTAGAATATATTTACCATAAAGTCGGGATTTGATTATTACAAAATTGCATCTTTTGATTAAAGTTCATTTCTTTAAATATGCCAGTGATAATCACATGGCAATCGTTCCACGAATGGCCGCTATGAAGTACCGGATATGCATTTTGTTCTCTCCAAATGTTCGCGCACTTAACATGTGAATAAGGTCATACTTAATGGCAAATGCAGACGGTGCCCCACAGGTGTGAAGAATCAAATAAAATATATGTTAAAATTCAAAATTGCTATTCATTCCTTATCTGTATTTGTCAATGTAGACGAGTTCCGCCTTGCATTGAACACTGGAAAACCCAATTCGTTTCAAACACATACTCAATGCGTGATAGTGGCCAATATAACACAATTCATATTCAAATTGTTTCCATGTTATTCTACTATAAGCTTGACAACCGAATTAATACAAACATCAATGATATTATGCCTCTCGCGAATAACAATGATTTTCCAATGATAGGTAAAGCATCTGGTAAGTCAATCGTAGCCGCATACTTCATAAATAATGGGTGATATCGACAAACATGAAGTGATGAAAGAAGAGTCATGCTCTATCAGTAATGTATACGCATTTATTGATATGAATGTTATATCGCAGACTGAGCAAGTGCATGACAAATTAACCCGTTCATAGAAAACAAAACATGAATCACTTTGATTGATCTCAGTCAGGCTACCGGATAATATTTCAGGAAAGAAATATGAAACGCTCGGCTATTTTTTTATTGGTAGAGATGCTGTGTTGAGTAAATATCGTATATGCCGTATATGATTCATAAGACATATAATAATTGAAACAACTGCAATTTAATTGATTTAGGAAAATGACTTAAAGACCCAGGTGATAAATAGCACATGCACAGTGGAGTAACGTAATAAATATTTTTAGAAGTTTTAGACATTGCCTTTTTAAAATAATAGTATTAGAAGATACCTTTAGCAGCATCGAATAAAGGATTGCGGTTATTGAAATATAACTAACATGATTTATTATATGACTTTGTGGCAGAAAATCAAAAATCAAATTGTCACCTACTTAACAACTCTTAAATTGTCAGGTGTTATTAGTAAATTTTCGTTGAAGATAAACAAGATGTACCACGCTTATTGCGATTATCTTTTTAAACTCAGTCCCTAGAGAAAGTGAGTATTATTTCCCCTTTAAGGATATTAACCTGGCATTAGTCCTAAAGGAAACTAAACAGCAATTTTGAGAACACGTGCCCCTTTTGACCTCAACATTTTCCAAAAGGAATTCTAGAAAGATTTGAATTAAAGAGAAAGTATATGAGCTACAACTCACAGTGTGGTCTAAAGAATATTTTTATGACATGATACAAATATTTTTAACTCTGTGGTTTTGTGGTGACTTCAAATATAGGAAAAATCTAGCTCTAACAGTAACGCTGTTCTGTATCCACGTAAATACCCTTTTAGTAGATAAATAGGTGAATATGTGGAACAGATACTTCCAAAGTCCTCTTGCTTCAAAGGATTATGTCAGACAAGTGGTCGTAGATGTTTGACGAGAGCAATTTGTAGAATACATTCAGAATTTTTTTTTAAAGTGGAAATCAAAACTGACCTCTCCTGGATCAAGCACATCTTTTTTATGTTGAAAACGGGAAGTCAGTATACCGTGAACTCCCTCCAAAATTTGTAAATAAATCCGTATGTGAAGTAAAAAGCGATTCATCATACCAGTAATGATGGAATATTTTTGACCTGCTTTTTAAAATCGACTTATTAACCAATGCGTTCTACATTCATACAAATTGGTTACTGCTTTGCCCTTACGATGATTTGGTATTCGGGCATACATTATAGCAATTATTCATAATATCATCCCGAAAGGGCAAAGCTAATAGCTCCGGGCTGACAACGCGAGGGAAATAACGAGATCGAAGGCTTATGCGTGGGTGCTTTGCAGCATCATTGAAAGCAGAATTAGCAGGCAATATTTCTTTTAAAAAACAATAAATTGTTATTTTGCAAAGTTCTAACAATAACTACTACAAATCGTGAGCAATTCCGGCATAAAGTCAGAGTTACCTCCCAGGCACAGATGCATCTTAGTCACAGCTATCTCTTAGGCATGTAGTTGCTGCACTTTATCAGGGGTAAAAAAGCTTTCCATTGGTGATGTACGGATCCAAAAATAGTTTGAAACCTTGCCTAGAGGTAGCTCCTGGCAGGGAAAGATGGCCCTCATTACTTGACGCAGTATTCATCGTGGCAGTTCGGCGAGTTCAAAATGCCTCCACCTTTCCAAGCAAAAGTAACTTGGCTGTGGTACACTCTGCTCAAAGCAAGAGGTTGCTTAAACAGCGCATTTAAACCGGATGCAATGCTGTCTAATTTGCAAAGTGACTGCATCTATTTCACATCCTATGCCAACAATGCAGAAACAGGCTGGAAATGAAGACGGCATGGTCAGTGAATTTTTTTTACATTTGGAGGGCTGTGAGCGAAAACAAAAGAAAACAAATAAAACGACAATGAAAAAGTCAATTCTCACGGCTTGCCTTTATAAAAATTCAGACATGGTCGTCAACGCGTGAATGACAGCACTCACATTGGCTAGACTGCAACTTTCAACTTGACCTTGGCCTTTGGCCGTGTCTAACCCTTATGTAAAAGAGCTGCCCATTTGGTCGCTGCCATTTTGTAGTGTAATCTGCAGTGTACCATTTGAATATGCTGCAGATTGTATTTACATCGGGCCCATTCCTTAACATAACACTCTTTCAAAGCGGAAGGCACTGGTGGTCCAGCCTACACTCAAGTGCGCAGTCTAATGTTTGCTTCAATTCAACGTGTATTTTTGGGGGAGGGACGGTCGTCCCTGGATTAAATAATGTTAATTTTTTTTTTAAAAAGGTCGCTGTATCAAACTGTTGTTCGAATGGATTCAGATGGAAGGATATTCCAAAATAGCGCAGTCTTATCCCACTTTGCTCATTTATCTGATAAATGGATATTTATATGGGACAAATCTACAAACTTAAACGTTACTCACCTTCTGTGAATCTGCTGAGATTAGCTGAGCACATAAAGGGTTATTAAGGATTAATTTGGAATATTTATGGGCTAAATTGTGCTGTTTCAAAATATTGCATGATCAGAACAAATTCTGGTAAGGCTGTTGGTTATAATACTGGTTATTAAGGTACATCAACCACATTAAATGCTGATACTAATAAGATCGACCGACTAATAATTATGGGAAGAAGCGACTCTTTGTCTATCAGTGACAGAAACGCTGGGGCACCTATCATCTTCTCACATAATTATCACTGGAGTACAAACTAAACGAGTTCCCACCGAGCAAACTGATGATAGATTTGAAAGAATAATCTCACAAGATCTATTCAGAATTTCCCAGTTTAGCCTGTCTATACTTCACAACAGCGTTATGTCTTTTAAACCCATCTCAATATATTTTACACGGTTATAACCTGGAAAACGTTGCATACTTCGGATTTCAAAAGGAAAGGTAATGTAGAATATTTCTATATACAGCGGAGAGACGATTTTAATTATATTATTTCAGGGCACGGAAATCGACGGATAGGGATTAAATCCAATTTAATTGGAATAATAGCCTCTATTTTACTAACAATGGTCTGCATCAGTGAAGATTCGGCGTCTTTAAATCGTTTAGCTTCCCATTACTTACATTTTTTGAAATAAGATTAAAAGGACAACATTTAGCGACTTCTTTAGCGATTGCCCGATCCCAGTATCAGAAGAACGACAGAAAGAAAGTGAGAAAATGGAAAGAGAATATCAGGCAGGAAAGAAATAGAAAGCGTGGGGAAGGGGTAGGTGGAAATTATAAAGAATAAAAGGCATTTCAATAGTAAAATGATTGTTCTGGGCAGCTGCATCACTTCAGTCTTCAGCTAAAGGAATAAGACCAACTGCTGACTGAAAAAGGATTGACGACGTCGCTTATGACATGAGCTAGACTCCACTTACCACAAGGTCCCATGTACAAAGTAAATGACTAGAATTGAATTAAAATCGTCCTTCGTGACGATTCAGTGCTGCCGAATAGTTCTGGATCCTTCTCCACTCTTCATTTTCACCAGCTACTCTTTTTCATCATGTGATATCTGCCTTTAGCTGGACGTTTTATGGTCAAGCTTTCCATCAAATTTCACCGAGTAAATTCTAAATACTGCAATAATGTAGTTGAATCCATTAAATAAGGCTTTTAGCATCGTATTAGATATTATAAAATAAATTATAGCTATGGATTTTAGTAAATTCAACCATGTGGCAGATATTATTAAATAATTCACAATTCTATCGCTCTTCCGTCTACTTAAATGTGCCAGTTGCCCATAAAACACATTTACTGATATTTTAATGCGAAATCCAGTTCTGTGAACACTGTTCCTACTCAGTGAATGCACATTTAGCAGCCAGCAAGTTACCAGGAAGCGTCTGCATTAGCGGGGGAAGAAATGAGAACTGACATTTGTTTAAAAACTTCAGGAATCGCGGCTGGCTAAAAGCAGGAAAAGAATTAGTCAATATTCTTATCTGGCTTATAAATGTCCTTTGATATTAATATATTTTAAGCTGGCTAGGAATTTCACGACTAACGTTTACAGGTAAATATATTAGTTGTCCAGTGCGGATGGAAAATCAGTAAGATGAGTTCAATTTCCGAATTGATTGTGATTGATTCCAACACACGCCGTTCTGGTATATATGCTGTTTACAAATATGATATCGCGAATGAACAGACGTTGTTTTAAAAAAATATCACTTTTTATCAAACACTCACACCGGAATAATTTTGGACTTTTCTTCGGCATTATTACTATTCGGTTTAACGAGTTATGTCATGAAGCAATATAAAGGTCATACAGATGTTTCCTTTTCACTATAAAGTGCAGCTACTACCGATTTCTTCAAGCCTTATTTTCCTGTTAGCTGAGAACAGTGATTTGATTTGTATATTGTAAGGTAAAGTGCTAACCCATCCTGACAAAATGTTACTACCGGCAGCGGACTTGACAAAAATACTACAGTTTAATTGATAGGAGATACGTATGATAATAGGGATGAACCGTAAATTCATCTACTGGAAAGTAAACTAAACGTTTGGCACGATAGTCAAGAATATACACAGATAATCGATATTTCAAATCCTTTACGTGGCCAACCCCATAAAATGAGAATTATTTATTTTGTGCAAAACAAAAGCAACAGATTTAACGTCGAGCACTTTTGTGTTTATGCAAAATATTGCTTTTATTAGAATGGCCAAGTTTTCCCTGTAAATTCACCTCTATAATTTCCATAAAAACGGTTTATTTTGTGCAGCTTTGGTGTTTTTACATTTTGATACATGGGTTTTATTTCAATTACTTGTTCATGTAAATATCCAAACGTTACTTTATTAGACTAAAGGAACATCTACCTTTTTTATTCTTCAGATGTTTATCATATACTTTGCATATCACGTGGGGAACTCGCAGCCAATAAGGAGGCAGGTTTCGGCGACATTGGCGCGTCAACGCTGCTAAGTCTGAGAGCTTCAGTATCTCTTCTCAGTCTTGGGGGCTTTTAAAACGGCCACTAGTCTCAATGTAGGACGTGATATGACAGCGTCAGTGATACTTCATCCCCGCTGGATCGACACGGTGATGTTCGTCTACGACAATAATTTGGATGAAATTAATAAAAACATGGATGGATTTTCAGGAGGGAACTTCACAGCAAATCAATGCAGGAATCTGATGGCCCATCCAGCATCCTTAGCCCCCAGTTCTGCCTACTCGACAACTGAAGTACCAGCCTCTGGCATTGTTGAACCTGTCAAACAGTGTAGTCCTTGTCCTGCAGCTCAAACTTCCTCCAGTGCGTCTCTTCCTTATGGATACTTTGGGAGCAGTTACTATCCCTGCCGAATGAGCCACCATAGCAGCATTAAGTCCTGTGCGCAGCCCTCCAGCTTGTCTGGTTATCCTGCTGACAAATACATGGACACGTCCGCCGGCGAGGAATTCACCAGCCGAGCTAAGGAGTTTGCTTTCTACCAAGGTTACGCGGGGCCATACCAACCAATGCCCAGCTATCTGGACGTACCTGTGGTCCCCACTATCAGCGCTCCGGGAGAACCGAGACACGAAACGTTATTGCCCATGGAGAGTTACCAGCCCTGGGCAATCACCAATGGGTGGAACGGGCAAGTCTGCTGTTCGAAAGAGCAATCTCAAGCGACCCACCTCTGGAAGTCGAGTCTGCCAGGTAAATATAGATAGAACTTAACACATTCCCCATAGCCGAGCCCCGTCCAATGAAGGGGAAAAACGATCTGTCTGACGTGCAAATACGTACGGGTAACCGAATAACATAAAAATAGACCATAATTAAGAAACGATATTCGCAGTGCCATCAGCACTTGTATTTTAACGTGGTGCCTCAATACGCCTTTGCATGTTTTTAATAATTCCTTTGACCTCTGCACAGATTGCAATAATATTTGCGGGCGTGCCAGTTAATTTATTAAATGCAGTCACAGTAACGTCTCCGTGCAGTGATGTTGAACTTGACTCCAGCGACTCGATCTGCCTTGAAACTTTGGTGTATTTGACGTCGACAGCTAAGCTGCCAGAGATGGTAAAGATGTGCATTTCTCTTCACAGACGTCGTATCGCATCCTTCGGACGCGAGCTCTTTTCGGCGTGGAAGAAAGAAGAGGGTGCCTTACACCAAGGTGCAATTGAAAGAACTTGAACGGGAATATGCTACCAATAAATTCATTACCAAGGACAAGCGAAGGAGAATATCGGCATCAACAAACCTCTCTGAAAGACAAGTCACGATTTGGTTTCAAAACAGACGAGTTAAGGAAAAAAAAGTTCTCAGCAAACTGAAAAGTAACAGCTAGTGCGACAATTCCAAAAAAAATTCTTGGACATATTTTGAAAATTTTAAAACAAATCTGATCTCAGCCTGAAGAAAAAGAAACCACCTCAGCTCACTTTCTCGATGGTAGATTTCTTTCTCTTTTTCTGCCTGAATATTACTTTTCTTAAAACATCCCACAAAGTACAAGAGAGACAGTGTACAAATATCTTGCTAACATAATTTAATATTCGCCAGAAATAAATCAAACCTCTTAATCAAGAATCGAGAGGGTTGCTGTTTTCAAATGTGGGGAACGTTGTATGCACATAGCCTGAAACAGAAAGAATAAGAGTAAAACCTTGTTCCACACAGTTTCTTCGCAAAATGCCATCAGAGCACCTAAAGAAAACTTGCTGAAAAGGTTTAGTTATTAAAAAAAGCTACTAGAGTGCATGTTATTTTTTTTTCCTCAGGTAAGCCATGGGATATATCGTGAAAATGTATAATAAAAGTATGTTTAAGCACTACGTTTTCTTTGGAAGGGATGCGCCGTCTCTAAAGATATTAATGTATAGGTAGATGGAAGAATATATTCTAAATAGGAATGCAAATGGGAATGTGAATGCGTACAATTCTAGCTCTCTACGTTTCTAATAATGTACATACCTAAGAGCACCATTGGCTTTCGTAATAAGTGCAGAGCGTCAGTTTCCACAGAGCTGAAAGACAAATTTTGCAAACTTGGAAATGAACTAAATATGAAGCTTTTTTAATATAAGTCTGCTAGTTATCATACACATCTCACATGGCATTAATCTCTATGCAGGCTTAAGGCGCGCAGCTTTCTTCCTAAAGATGACAACGTTTGCGTGCAATTGTATTTAAAAAAAAATTGCTGGATTGTTATATCTGCATGCTCCCCTCTTGCTTGGTATATATAAACCATTTATAGTTGCAACGTTAAATCACAAATGATAATCATGAAATTAAGATATGTTTTACATTACTATTATGCAACTTTTAATCTGTATAGCCTATTGTCTTTTTAATCATCTACTGAATTACTTGCATTAAAACAAATTATTTCACGAATAAAAGGTCTTCATAAACTACAGTGTTGCATAGTTTTTGTTAAGAAACTTCTAAGATTAAAAAAAAATGTCAAAGGGGCTAATTAGATTTCTTCCTGTTGTGAAGCAAGTTACTCGAAATGCGTGGAAACCATGCGTGCTTTCTGAAAACTAACCGACGAATTTGCTAATCGGTAAATATATCCAACCATTCCTGTTTTAAATGGAAGAATGGCACCGCCAGATAAAGATTCAAGATTTTGATGGAAGCTGTAGACTGGATGTCTAAATTTGTATCAATATATACCAAAAGTTTGAGAACAATAAGTAACTCTTTCCATATTCTGGGTAAAAATATATGCTCTCTTTGCTTTGTACGTGGAGGCAGGGCGATGGGGGTGGGGGAGGAGACTTAAACCTTGACCTTGACGAAAACAGATAGTCTTTGACCTTGACGATTAACTGCTCATGAATAGTCATGAGGCGCATATGTAGAGCAAGTCCGCCATCTACTGTTACATCTGCAGACATTCATTTATATGTGCTTTGAAAGCATGAACAACCAAACATGACTGTATCAATTATAAAGGTGCAGAGAGTGAACTGGGAGCATACAGCGTAGGTCAGTAACTTTAACGAATAGTTATGCATTGTGAGCATAATAGAAAATTTCCGGTAAATTATTTAAAATATTTGATTTTTCAATGGCTATACATGAACTATATTTTGCTTCACCAAAGTTTGCTATTTTACTAATATCCCAGGGGAGGGAATTTAGAATCCATATCAAAATGGGGATTTGTTTGTATAAACAAAACGATCGAGTAAAATTTCTCACTGTTATATTTATAAACTGCATTAAAGAGCTTATAGTGATCGAATTATCTAAGAACAGTCGTCTATAACATGTTAAAGACACTTCTGTTATTCCACCTTTATCCGTATTTAACCGCTCTGGGCAGGAGAACATTTTTAATATATTATATGCATAATATCCGGTCATGTGGAATTTCGCTTCTCATCTTGCGAAATTAAAGGTATTGCTTAGATGCTCCAAGTAAGGAATTTTACGCGACGTTTTAGGAATTTCAAATTGTACGGTCTACATACATTTCAAGTGAAATTGCATGTGATGTTGCGTATTCCGTCTTTCGCCGAGAGTAGTGGAAATGGAAAACTATAACTCGATCTTCATTGAAAATGTTAACTACCGCAACTTTTCATTTTAACACACAGAATTGCAGATAAATCCCACAATCATACAGTGAGTCCGCTATTTTATCGTGGATATTATAGAAAATGGTTCCGTGAAATTATTAATTGTGAGGTAAGCTTACTTCCTTAAGTAACCTATCTACTTTGTTACAATAACATCAAATTAATATTCGACGCATTATCAACCTTAAACTATTAATTTATTTTCTCTAGTGCCTTTTTTTCCTAACGCATCCGAGACAACCATCAGTGTGGTGGGGGGGGGGGGGGGGGCGAGGTTTACAGTTCGCAACATGAAAGCTGATTTGTCAAAATGTCGTGGGATTATAAAATTCTACATTGATCACATGACATAGTCGAACCAATCACAGCATGCTTTTGCAAAACCCAAACGGGCATTTGTAGGAAATTGCTTGAGGAGAGCCACCCACATTGTGGCTCATGAAGGCTGGTTTAATTATTACTGTTCTGTATACATCTTGTGTAAAAATACTGCGAAATATCTGCTTAAGGGAAGAAAACCATAATTAATATTTATTATACATTATTAATAATAAGTAACCACTGTTGTTGTCAAAACAGGTAATGTTTAGAGGAATAACTGACAATTATTTCCAAAGAAATTAATGCCATGCAAGTTTTTATTTCGGCTGTTATATGTTTTGTTGGCCTTAAGTAACAAATAATATCGGCGAAAGCGGTGCAAAATCCTTAAGCAATGTCGCTCGCATTTGTCTAATCATCATTTCTTGTTATTTATGTATTGCTATTTGAAAAAATAGCAAAATTAACTACTTAGTTATCTCAGTGATATCTACAGAGACCAGAAAACATAATAATTTAGAACTGGCACTTCTGTATTCATTTAGCCTTCGGCTGTTAAAAGAGTTCTGTGCCAATGATGGACGTTGAACTGTAGATCCTTACTTAGAATAAATGAACGCATATTTCTAATGACTTCAGTGGCAGCCGTGAACGAATAATTTATTGGGAAAACAATAATGCATTTTGGATTACTGAATGTGTTCAACGGAACCGTTATCAGTAACCTTAACATACTTCTTAGTGAGATGCTCACATATTTTACTTTGAATTCTCAAATATAAAATATCATAGCAATAGAGTGCACAAAGCAAAGCATTAGGAATTATAGTCAATAACGTTTATAACCCTGTATCATTTATAATTAAAACGACGGCATTCGTTCCATGACTAAAGTTATCAGGCATTTCCGAGAACTAAAGACATATTAAGATCAACACAGACAAACTGCTGGAGGAACTCAGCAGGTCAGGCAGCATCTATGGTAATGAAAATTATTGTTTTTGATTTCATTTCACTTGTTTTCATAGATATGCGTATGCATGTATATATCTATATCTATTTATATACGTGCGTATGTATGAATGTATGTATGTATGCATGTGTATATATATATATATATATATATACACATATATTCATCAAATACTACTGTGTCACTTCAGAGCAGAAGTATCAGAGAATGTATTTGTGTTATCATGTTTAATTCCAGTTCCGGGAAATAATTACTTGAAAGTACATAAATTCTTTCTCTCTCTCGCTCTCTCTCTCTCTCTCTCTCTCTCTCTCTCTCTCTCTCTCTCTCTCTCTCTCTCTCTCTCTCTCTCTCTCTCTACACACACGCACATATAGATAGATAGATAAATAAATAGATAGATGGCTAGATAGGTTTTATATATATATGTATAAAACTGTTCACGTCACCGAGTATATGTTCTGCCTGCAGCGTTCTTCCTCATTAATCGTGATATAATAGTTTATTTGATTACTTTTTCTCTTTACACGATTGAAGCCTTGTTATCTATTCTGAAGGAATACAGCATTCCCTGTATGATGCACTTACATGCGCAACTAAATACAAAATGCGTATATTTCCCATTTACTGCTGAGTAGAACTTGCTACCAGACAAATAAACGTATCCAAAACCAACACTCTTAATATTGAGAAATAACGAAAAGTATATTTAATGTTCATATCAAAGGGATATTATATAATATCAAAGGGATATTATAAGTAAAATTACAGCTGAATTCAACGATGAACGTGTTCGGTAAATTGGACTTTTAACTGCCTACTGCTATACACGCAACTTACTGTACGTTGCTTTTCGAAAATTAGGTCAATTTGACTTGAAAATTGTTGAATTAAGTTTACAATTTTTCATCAAATATTACTGTACCACTTCGGTTCAGAAATAAATTTGATTTTCTGTAGGAAATATCAAATTAAACCTTTGTATAACCATGTTTAATTCCAATTCCGTAGAAATCACTTAAATGTATATAAATAATTATTTCCCTATTTTATTCTGATTTATAATAGATTATAAATGCATTTCAAAAATGGGCTAATGTGACTTTGTACATAATATAGGTCCAGCAATGAAATTCTTTGCAATAAGATAACATGGGAACGAAATATTACGTCGACTACGTATCTTGTACACCCCGCAAAACGAAACTGTGCTTCATAAAATACAAAATTATATGATATGCAAGCATTTTACTTTGCGGTTTATGTACCACAGAATAATAGGTGAAAATAATTACAGATGCATACCAGCAAGTAAAATAGCCTTTAATAGATTAGCATAAGTTATGTGGTTTTTCATATGCTCGAGTACATCTGCGGAATTGAAGTTAATAATGATTAAAGTATTACTTTTGACAAATTAAGACAAAGAACATTTCACTTGTAGAGTGTGTATTTTCTAGATAACCAATTTTATGTTTTGGATTTGCAAAGGTTAAGATAACACGCGTTTTATGCTTTATAATTCATTTCAAAGGAAATATGTATTCCACTTCATTAAATATTTTCAGGCGCTGAATTAAAGCGGAGGCTACTTATAAATGCAATCTACTTCCTAGATTTTTTACATGTGTGATTATATCAGTACAATTGTACTTAACAATATCAGTTTGCCCCCTCCAAATGCTGAAAGTGTATTTTGCATAATTTAGAATTTATTTTAAATCGCACCCAACCATTCAATTCATGAGGATTTATTTGCTGAACGTGCATTGAGAGTTTGAATTCAGTTGTATTATTACTCATTCCAACTCACTCCAGCCTTGAATTAAAATAACTTCTGTAGAGCTTTTTAAGCAACAATAATTTGTTGAAAGTATTGATGTTCATTATTTCTGAAAGTAAATCTAATTTGCGGTAGGTTTGTGAGTGGTTTTCCGAGATACTTTCTTACATCGACTTACCAATCAGTCATCTAGTAGTGTGGTGAAGTCCTTCGATGTTTTGTCAAAATAATACACGTAGAAATGTTCCTTTCTGTAACAATTTGTCGAACCATATCTATTATTGTGTAGTCTTATTTATGCTTCTCTATTCGGAATGTGAATAGGCTCTCAATTTGTAAACATGATTTGTTTTTAAATGCTTTACTGGTTACCAGTAAAATGTTCACCTCCCGTCTCCAAACGGGGCAGATAATCAAGTGTAAGCAGATAAAATAAAAATTACAGGAGTAGCTTCATTCGCAGATGCGTGAGGAAATGTTCTTCAAAAACTGAGGCAGTATATATTTGAACTTTCGTATTGAGCTCAAAATATTTACCACGTCTGCAGTCGAGATAAAAAAGCAAACGTATTTAAACGTTTTCAGATCTGTAATCTCCAAAGTAATTTACACTATTTACCAATAAAACATCAGGATAAATGCAGCTGAAATTCGTTTGTTTAACTTTTTTGGAATAACACCGTTCACCTCATCCCTGACGCATGCAGTCACGGACTTGTCCTTTTGTTGATATTTAATTCCAGCATTTCACTTTGGCTTTTTATATTCTTTCAGGCAAAGGAATTGAGACATTTTGCTATTATTGCAGATTTGCTGAGCACATACGCGACGTGTGTGGGTTCTGGACGTTCAACTGGGAGACAATTGCATCACGACTTGGAATATGCTTAACCTACCAAAGATTAGTTGCAATTAGGAGGTTGCCTCGTTTATCTGAGTATACCAACTGGGCAAGGGATTAACATGAGGCTACAGGAAATGTTCTGAACCCATCGCACCTGTGCATTCCAAGCCGGCAGCTATTTATTGAAAGGATAAGAATCGGAACGCTGGAATAATGCATCTGACAATGAACGGAATGGTTACAGATTTACGCCATGCCGAGGCGAATAATGTACTTTTAACGAACGTCGTTCTTAAATTCCGATCTGTGACTACCAGCCAAGTTCAAAGTAAGGAGCTTTCAAGTTCAAATCCGACAGTTCAGGTGAAATTTGCCGTACCTTGCAGATATTACGGTATTCATGAAGGCTCAGATTGGCTTATATACTTCAATTAAAGACGGGGCCATTTAGTAAGTAATATCACTATTTTGTGTAATTCGGGGGGAAATATACTGCCGAAATTCACCGCTCAGCTATCAATAAGTTTTATTCAATCTTCATGTCTCTATGATTCATGAATATTGAAGTCCTAAACATGCTATCGTGTCTAAAAGGTAACTTCAATTTATCAAATTCCCTGTGTGTTGGAGTTAAAACCATCCGGTGAAATTAGCAATGCACGCCAACAACGCGCTTCTTGCAAAAAAAAACAACACGATAATGAATTAATAGTTCAAAATAAATTCTCACATCATAGACTCAATAATTCTCGGGAGCGAAACATTGTGCTTATTTGTAAGGAAAGCGGCAATTTTATGACGGCTAGATCTAATTGTTCAAAAGAGAAGCCTCAATATTAATTAATGATCCATTTATTTTGCCGGGGTGAGCTTAAAATACTGCTGAGGGTTCCCCCCCCACCCCTTGCGTCACTGGATAGGTAGACAATTTGAGCGCTAGGTTTTGAATTTATTGAAAAAAGGATAGATTGTCACAATAATCATGCCATAGTTTTAAAAAAATCTTTATTTGGGAATTACATAGGTTAAAAATCAAAATCAATATAATCACTAGCTACCAAAGCAGAAATGTGAGATTTCGAATTGCGAATGCAATAAAAACACAGAAATCTCGCATGAGAGTTTGATTTCGAAGAATAAGATAATTTCCTCCAGAAACAGTTAAAATATAAAATTTTCATTTGCAACTTGTAGTACGGGATGCGTTTTGGCTTCACTGCCGAGTTATCGTGCTTTCACAGAGTACAAGAAATATATTAGAAAAGCAAGATGAAAATATAATTTTTGCTCAAGTACAAGCCACAATGTTCAATGTGTATTGTATGAGATGGTCATTTTAGTAAACCTGTCGCAACTCAACACAACTTAAAACAAAACTAAATGATAGAATAATCGTTGTTTCAAATACAGAGACAACAATCAGCCTGGGAGCTGTATCCTTTTATTTCTCGACTTGTTTGTTTTTCTGTGCTTAACATCTTTAAGGATGTTTTTTTTTAAATCAATGCCAACCTATCCTATTAAGATGCGAATTTCTTCATGTATTTAATTGAACTTTGAGCAAAATTTCGGAGACATTAGGCATAAAAATGGCGGCCAGTCACCGTTGTCTTGTCACTGTCAGGCAGTGCCATTGAACGAGGGGACAAAACAGCCAAGCACGCACACACAGACACAAAACAACATGGACTTTCGTTGAAAAGGAGTGCAATTTTCTGAAGCCAATCGTTTTCATTTTAAGTTTTGAGATTCGAAATGTCTATCATTAAAGAAATAGAGAAAAAAAGACGTTGTAGGCCTCCCTACTCCTCCAATCACCAAGAAAGAATTTGTTTTTATTTGTTTTGATCTCACAACACCGCCTTAGAATGAAGAATGCTATTGCTCCGACTTTGAAACTTCCGCAGTTTATCGTATCAATACCAAGAGGAGAATATTTTGACCTAATGATAAAGGTTCATAAATTGGAAGAGTTCTGGTAAAGGGCGGCAGACATTGTCGTTGAAAGATTCGGGACTAAAATGTCATAGTACACCAGGAAATATATATTTTCCTTTATGCGCGAAGATGCTCTTTTAATTTTTCTTCCAGGGAGACAAAACAAAATATTCAGAAGTATTGAAAACCTTCGCGTTAGAAAAGTGGTTTGGGCGTAATTTTGCAAACTGATTTGGTGTTATACACGGTTAAGATATATGTTGCTTCATTTGCCAACGATAATTAAGATCCATTGCAATTCGTGGGAAGAAATGAAGAACAAATGCGGATGCAATTCCTTGTAAAAACCTGCAAAGAGCAGTAGGGCTGGCCGTTTTCATTCTGAGGTGAATTTCGGTTTTCTGTGACAACATAAGTACACTTGCTGTAAATATACATTTCAGCTTTTACCACATGGACATTGGGATTTGAAAATGAATGAATCCAAACTCAACAAAATGGATTTTCATTTACCGTTTAGTCCGTCTCAGTTAATGGCACAATCCATTTTACAAGTGGTGGCAGGCCACGATCCAAATATTTAAAATTTTCATGACGATCAATAGACTTAAGGTGTCTTCGTATTGAAAGCAAAATGACTTCGCATGATATAGCCCCGGTTTAGAAGAGTATGAACGCTTCGCTTATGCACCCTTTTTCAGAGTTGAAGTTCAATGTTAAGTCGTTTGCACACTCTTGCAAAACCCCCGCAAAACTCAGATGAAATCTTCGCCTAACCCCTCTCTTATTTTACGACAGGCTTTTGTTTTGCAACTTTAACACGGAAATATTTAATCCGATTTCGTTTCTAATAATATCTTCAACAAAGCTTCCAAGTACACCTCAGAGTGAAGAAATTCAGCTTCATCCGGGTCTCAACTCTCCCACGGAGTCCTGCAGGAGATAGCCTGCGCCGCAATAATTCACTGATCTTCTTAAACTTCGGCATTTACATTACATTTCATTTTCATCAAATAACAACCAAATGGCAGGAATTTACGTCTAGTATAAGACCAAAAAGGTAGGTATATTTTTGTTTTTGGACCATACATTTAGCATCGAGTGACTATATTTTTGAAAGCTGCGGGATCAATAAAAATGATTTAAAAATCAAGTTAATTTGATCCTGAATCTATATTTGAAAAAGGCCCGTACTTACTGTAGAGGAAGTACCATAACTGAGAAATACAGATGACTAGAAAATGGCGCAGCGATTAAGATAGTGACTGCATTTTAGATCATTTTCGCCTTTTATTTAATGCAATCGCCAGCTTCTCCTTTTGAATTTGGGGTATTATTGAATATCTGAAGCTTGGTTTTTGATATTCTCTTTACAAAATTTTAGGTTCATTGCGTTAAACCAGCAATCCATGCATGCGAAATCCAATCCTTTGGTGAGAAGGGAATCCGACAAGAAATTAGGTTTTGATCCACTGGTGATAAAAAAAAAACGCGCAATGTCCGGCTAAAAAGCTTACTCTTTCAAAATTCAGCCCGATTTTCATCAGACAAAGGCCGCGTCCTTGACGCTTTTGGGAACGCCTGATTGCTCACGTTAGCTGGGAATGTCAGGGATTCCATGTAGGTGGCGTCTGTAGCTAACCCCTGGTCAGCTACAATGTCTATGCGGGCGTCTGGTGAAGCTGGTTGTCAAAATTACTATTAAAACCATAGGTCGGGCTAAACCGATCTCGGTTCTTGTAGGCGTAGTATTTAGTTATTTCGTGAAACGCAGTGTCGGTATTTGCCCATCCGTACAGGGACAATCGCGTCATTTTCCTTCTGGGCTCCCTTTCATTCAAAAATTCACGAACTTTCATATTTTACATTGCAGTTTTGATCACAGATACTAAATGTGTATATCTCCTCGCGAATCAGTGTTTAAACCGCTGAATATGAATTAATTTGGATATTATTTCAAAACTGTCAAATTTCACAGCATGGCGTCGCGGTTCTATCCCGTGAATGTACCTATAATCTATCTATATATAATTAGTTAAATAATGAAAAGGTATACTATAGTCCATTGTAGAAATATGCTGTTGACCAGCGTTGAATGCCACACAAAACTGACTATTGCGAAGCCTTGTTGCAAATTTTGGCTTCGTTAATGCTCTTTATATTGCAATGTTTTGGGAACTTACTATTTACTCTTTTATAAGATGGACTTATTTTTATAGCTAGTGATTTATTCGGTTGTGCAGGCCAGAGAAATAAGTGAAATCGGAATTCCGAATATTCTGCAGACTTTCCTAGCATCGCCGTGTGCTTATCGAAACGAAACAATTCGAAAAAAAAAATGATTAATTTGCAATTACCATGGTTGCTCGTAAAGATACATTTTGAGCGCGGAACTTAATTTAAAGTTCGGTCTTTCTGGCAAATGTTTATGGCAAGGGTCCTTATCCCCAAGAAACCTGTTTGTTTTGGCACTGCGCAATTGTTTTTGGAGCAGCAATAAGCTAATATGTGACAAATTCTTAAAACAAAGTTTAACTTCAACTCTTATCTATGGTTCCATTATTTTCAAAAGCATAAAGGATTCATTGCAAGCTTTTAAACCCTCAGTGTGCATTTAAAACCAAACAGTCTGTTGGACGGTGGTAATATGTGTAAATAAATGTACTTTTATTGGATATTCTGATTAATATTTCCCTCGCCAAACTAAAACCATTCTGTATTTAGTCTCAACCACATTAACTATAAGACTGCTCCTTACTCATATGACTTTGTTGAGATTTTATGGAAATATGGAACAATGTGCCCACGGCCAATGTCAAATTGGTTTTCAATCCGCATTTTTCACGTTTGCTTCGTCCTAAACTTTTTGTCTCTCTCTGCTACAAGTGTTTTTGTCTTGAACAACAGAGTCACAAGAATCCCGCCTGAAATGTGAACGTTGGTTCAATCTTAGACTGCTTTAGATAATATTTCTCGAAATCCAGCTAAATGGATACCTGATTTATATAATTGTTCTGGGAGGGCGCGGGTTTTGTATATGGTGTTGAACGTGACCATGCTCTGTTTCTCTTCAGCCAGAAGTACAATACCAATTTTAAGAAACATGTTTGGCAGATTCGCACGGAATCAAATCTTATGAGAAAATAAAACTTAGAGTCGATTTGAATACATTGATGAAATCACAAACGAGCTTGTCGAACATTTCGAACTTGTCGCGAGTAACTTAGCTTCTCCACGTCTTTACGGAGGTCTACGACTGACTGTGTGCTCTAATGCCTTACTTTTGTGGAGGGGAGGGTGTAGGTGGGGAGTGAGGATATTTGGATTTGAAAATAGGAGATGTTTGAAGATGAATACTTATTTATTCATTTTAATTTATGTTCTTATAACATTTTCTGTAATATTCTTACTGAGTTTTAGTTATTATTCATCCATAAATTCACAAATGGTAGGTTGGAATAAATATGTTGCCTATCTTCTTCAATTAAAGTCAGAAGAGAAAAGATAAGGGGATTTTCTTCAATAAGATGTCGAATGGTCGCGGACTTTACCTCCAGTAGTTCTGTGTGTGTGTGTGTGTGTGTGTGTGTGTGTGTGTGTGTGTGTGTGTGTGTGTGTGTGTGTGTGTGTGTGTGTGTGTCTGTGTGTGTGTGTGTGTGTGTGTGTGAGAAAGAGAGAGTGTGTGAGTGTGTGTGTGAGTGTGAGTGTGAGTGTGTGTGAGTGTGTGTGTGTGAGTGTGAGTGTGAGTGTGAGTGTGCGTGTATGTGTGTGAGTGTGAGTGTGAGTGTGCGTGTATGTGTGTGAGTGTGTGTGTGTGTGTGTGTGTGTGTGTGCGATAATTCGAAAATCGCGCTTTAAAAATTAATCAGCGCTTGATATGTATTTTAGCTGCGGAAATCGTTAGAAGTTTTTTTCCATGCCTATTCTTGGTTTAAGTCAGCTAGTGGGAGAGACATGAAGTAAACGTGCCAAATGCGTCTCTGGTGTGAAGCCTGAACACCTTCACAGTATTATTCGAGCCTTCCTTTTCCCCTCTTAGAAATGTGCAGAGCTGAGTTGTAAAGAGCTTTGCGCTCCTGGTGCGAGGGGGGAATCCAAAGTGATGCATGTCAATTTCTCCAGGCATCTGGTCACATGACTGACTTGTTCCTGCGATGTATGGAGATACATTTCCACGTCAGCTTACGTTTCCAAATTTTTACTCCGCGGATCAGCTTCAAAGAGGCAGCAGCATCTAAGGACCATGTTTAGCTGTGCGAATGCGAGCTATTCTTGCGCTAGGGGACCCCAAGAAAGCGATGATGGATTTTGATGAGCGGGTTTCTTGTGGCTCTAATCTTTATTTGCCTAGTTGTACCTATTATGTCTCGGGTCCGGATTTCTCCAGCCTGCCTTCTTTTCTGCCCCAAACACCGGCTTCTCGTCCCATGACATACTCTTACTCGTCTAATATCCCCCAGGTTCAACCTGTGCGAGAAGTTACCTTCAGAGACTATGCCATCGATCCCTCCAATAAGTGGCATCACAGAAGCAATCTCCCCCATTGCTATTCCGCAGAGGAGCTGATGCACAGGGAGTGTCTTCCTACCAGCACCATGGGCGAGATGTTAATGAAAAATAGCGCCAGCGTTTACCACCCCAGTTCCAACGCGTCTTCCAGCTTCTACAACCCGGTGGGGAGGAACGGTGTGCTGCCGCAGGGATTTGATCAGTTCTTCGAGACCGCTTACGGTCCTGGTGAGAATCAGCAGTCGGAGTATTGCGGGGAGAAGAGCCCAGGTAAAGTGCCGTCTGCAGCAACTTCAAGTTCGGAGACTTCCAGGGTGTCGGTGGAGAAGGAGACGAGTCCCGGGAGCAGCAGCCCGGAATCTTCTTCCGGCAACAACGAGGAAAAAAGCAGTAACTCTAGTAGGTAGAATCAGTGCCCACTTATGAAGGAAAGTTTTGCGATCTCGCGCGCTGCTGTTAAAAATTTTATGTGCTGTTTTATAAGCATATAAGGGGGTTTATGGATGGCCTGTAGATTTCCCAACAAAACTTTTTTTTATATATAAATGACAGGATCACGTGCTCCGCTCTGAAATTGGCCGTGAAATAACACCAGCCAATCCCTGCATTAACATACCTCAAGTAGCACCTCAAAAAAGTGAATTTTGGATTAAAAATCTGATCGCTTAAATTATCAGATGGACATTTATTTAAAAAGGTAGACTTTTGGCCGCTGTGATCAATGCGTGTATGAATACAGCTCACGGATTCTATAAAACACGTGTTGACACAAAAACTATTTATAGGTTGTATTCAGTTCCACAAGTAACCGCTTTAAAACATAACAGGGGTAAAATGACATTTTTAACAGCAACATAAATACTGCAATACCTTTAGCACGGAGCTTTCCATCATAAAAAAGGACTTATTTCAGGTCGGAGTAGCTATATTTTATTTAATAATCACATTTTATAGCTGGACGTGCGATAAGCACAGCCTTAGCGTTACAGTGTTACTTCTGGAGGTTACTTATGTTGACTTTTTCAGTACGGAATATCCACACAATGACGTCCCCACCCCAAAGGAAACCAATTCCAGTTTCTCAGTATCTTTATAATGTTAGGTTGATAATCATCTGCTCCAAACCCCTTTTAAATGTAACCGCTTTGATAAAATAAAACGTCTTGCCTTTCACTTAATTTTGTCTTTGATACTCTCAACCTCGAGCATTTCACTTTTCAAAAGTGTTTATCTTCCAAAGAGGGTGGCTAGCCCTTTGGATGCATAAAGCCCTTTTGTGATTTCAAGTATCTTTGGAAAGGGAGTATTACCGCTTCAACTTAAGAAATTCTACGACCATTCTGAGCATCGAGGCGGCCATCTTTTGTTCTAAGGTTCATTCAATACGTTAAAAGCGCTTTTATGCTTTAGCTAACTTTTCTGTATCGCGAGTATTGGTGGAGAATTGCTCTGTGTACAATGTAGGAACTGCATAAAACTTTCTTTCCCTGTTCGCGGAGAAGTATAATCCTCACAGAAAGCACTGTCTACTCTTATTTACAGCTATCAATGTTTTAACCCACTGTTTACCTGTTTCAGGTGGTCAGCGTACACGTAAAAAAAGATGCCCCTATACCAAGTACCAGATCAGGGAGCTGGAGAGAGAATTCTTTTTCAGTGTCTACATTAATAAGGAGAAGCGCCTACAACTTTCCCGGATGCTCAACTTAACCGACCGGCAAGTTAAAATTTGGTTTCAGAACAGGAGGATGAAGGAAAAGAAATTAAACAGAGACCGCCTTCAATATTACACTACGAATCCATTGCTCTGAGATTAGACTGAGTTTACAAAGAGGCATTCCATCTTCCTAACTTCTACGATGAAATCGGCCAGGCCAGAACGCAGAGGTAAAAAAAACTCAAGTTCGAGTTTGTGAGCAGACACTTTAATTCAGCCCTGACGGGCCAGGCGACTTTCCAAAGCTAATTAGGACGTCTAGTTTCAACTCTAAAAAGTAACTGGAATTTATGCTCATCGTTGACTTCACAAACACACACACACACACACACACACACACACACACACACACACACACACACACACACACAAACACACACACACACACACACACACACACACACACACTTCCAAACTCATATCCGTCGTCTATATGATTCATACAGAGAGTGTCTCTAGAGATTAACTTTGAGATGTCAAGGTGAACGTTTGAACATAGTTAAGCGAAACTGGGTTTGTAATTGAAGAAAGAAGGCAGCTTCTATACATGAACGGACACGTGTACTGAAGCCCTAAGAGAAAGAATTGACTGTTGTGGACCTGCTGCAATATAAGAATATTTTTAAAATTAAGTTGATAAGATGCGCATGCTTTAGATTAGGAGCATTTCAGTGGCTCTCAATGCCAGCCACAACAATTGGATATATATTTGTTATCTTCGGTTACCAAAAGTAGCAAGCAGTCTCGTTCTTTTGCATCTGAGCCTTCGGAAGGAGAGGACTTAGCGCAGCAGCAATTCTGCAAATTATGCCTGTTTAACGCTGCTTAGCGTATTAAAACTTGTCTATAGGAAAGGCAGATGATAACTTCGGATCTCTACGATAGAATCACCTTTATTTCCATAAATAACAATCAGTACTCCCCATCCCCCACCCCCATAATTACCCCAAATGAGAACATGCATGCAAATATCCAATTTGAAATTCATAGCAAAAGGAAACACCGTTTCTAATGAGTGTGGAATTTATATTAGTCATTAAAATAAGCAAGTGTGGTTAAATTCAGTTTTACATGTATAAATCTGTATATTTTAGCTGTTGGCCTCGATATATATAAACACCTTACCATTTAATACATAGCTTGGGATAATAAGATATTTGAAAACCGGCTACTTTATGCTCACTGAAGCAATCTGTGTGTGTTTATTTGTACTTGATTCATCGTGCTTCGTAATTTTCAAATACAGTTTTTACTTTCAAAAGGAAAAGATTCTACCCACGGAGGCATACTTGAGCACAAAGTATTGTAAATATGTCGCTCTTTTGGTACAGATGAATGTGTATAGGAATTGGGTTTAAAGGCTGCTGCTCACGCATCTATTCTTTTCACGGATTCCTCCAAAGGATGATCAGTCTGCAGTATTTTCAGTATTGATGCCATCTTTATCCGTGTGAACCAAAGACAAAATTATTTTCATTGAGTGTTTTATTGCACAATGGTAACATTTCCTGTACATTCAGCATATAAGCTTTTTATAGACCGATATACCTATAGGCCGTATTGTACAAAAATCGCCACACGTAACCAGACGACACATGCCAGCCCTGAAAATCCCTTTGGTTTATTTTATCAATTTAATTTGAATGTTTCGTTGTGGCTTTTGTTATTAACATCATCAAAATAGCTTATTTTCTCGTTCATTCTCGCAAAATGACAGATGACAGCGGTCGATTGTTCGCCGTTATGTTCTTTTTTGGTAATTCTATTTTTTTTTGTTTTGCAAAACACTGAAATATAACAAAAGGCTGGAACGTGCATCACAGAGGTGGTGTTTTCTACATTAAGAAATTAGATTTTGAAAATAAACAACAATTCTTTTAAGAGCAAAGTCTTCATCAAAAGCTGTTTAATTAAATGTGATGTCGACATTTGCTAACATTTGTATATAATTTGTATTTATCAATTTAACTAAAATGAGGTAAATTTGCATGTCCACGTTCAGAGAGCGCACAATTGGATTTAATGTAGAAAAAGTAATTAAGGTACTTTTTCTTAGGACAAACTTTGTTGGGTATTCAAGACAGAACTAAAACACCTGCGAAGTATTGTATTATTGTTCGTTTCATGTACGTAATAAACAACCATTAAAGCTGGATAACATTCCACATCTGTCTACATACATTGGTACGTTTTTCTTTAGTTTGTTTTCTGGAAAATAAGATATTCAGATCAAATTGCAATGATAATTTCAACTATTCAAGTCATATTAAAAGCCTCAGGTTCGCATTAACAAAATTAGACGAAAAATCAAAAAAATTGCATTGATTTAAACTTTATTCCACATACACGAAAAAAAACCCGAAACTGTTATGAGGGAAATTTTGTGGGTCTTTGCTCTCGGTTTAGCAAATATTGGACTGCGTTTGTTAAGATTCATAGAGTGTATATTAGAAGAAATTGTAATGCATTTTAGCTGTGTTACAATATCTTTAATGCTGATTTTTTTTCTGCTTTCCGTCTTGTTTCCTGGCTTTGAACTTCTGTTGCGCCGTGGACGTCACCTCTAACCTTGGGGGTAAAGGGATAATCAGCCCTGAATCTTCCATTCTCTGCTCAGACTCCCGCCGGAGGCGACGGGAGACCGAAACAAATTATAAGAGACTGATCAACAGTATTGGCAGAGATACTATCGAGACATGCTCTAACATCATGAAAGTTTAATGTTGCGTGTGAGGCTGTTTTAATAATGAATGATACTAACAGTGATTAAAGATATGAGTTAGTTTTTATATCTAGAGAAGAGGGAGTTGAGACAAGTATGGTAGCATATTAAGGGGCTGTGGCATTAAAGGCAAATGACAAGAGATCGCCTCTGTTGCTCGGTTACTAACAGCGGGAAAAGTCATAAAGTCTTTTTTAATTGCAGCTATCTGTTTCTTAATATTGGGGCAATAGATATAAAATTCCAAATGCAGCGAATATAAACAAAATCTTCGAGTTTAATTGTTCTCCCTCTCTAGATATCGTTTTGCGTTCGCTCAGTGTTTCTGCTCAACTACACCAGAGAGCGATGACCATGAATTCTTCCAACTGGACACACACAGTCCACATGGTGGCGCCATTTAGATCAATGTCAAAGCCGCTTTGGCGACCGCAAAAAAATAAGGAAAAATACTTTGTCGATGTTCCAAAGTACAAGTTTAAAGGGAGGTATGTGAATCTTTTGAAGCCAAATGGAAAACCGCACCTCTCTATTTGACAAATTAAATCTAATCCAAATTGAATATCCAATAAAGCTCAGAAATAACCACTTTTTTGCTAACAGAAGAAAGGTGATCGGGTTCATGCAGATACAACATGGATTCTTCAACCTAGAAATGCTATCACACAATAATCACCGAGGAATTCAACAGCTTAGGGTACAATTCATGTAAACTTTGAATTCGGATGGAATGAATTGTTTTAAATTGTTCTTATTTCATTAAAAATGTCAAGGAAAGGGAACGTATACGACAGATTTTAATTGACTTCTAAAATAGATTAGAAAATACAATAAATTTGCCTCAAATAAATCTCAAGAATGTTATACGATAATAACAATACAAAATGTATATTGTCGAATTTAGTAGTTAGGAAGGAAATGTTTGTTTTTCTGCAGCGGTTTCGCCTATTCGTTCTTTTGTTTTTCCTTCCGTTTTTGCACGATATTGTATGATTTTTATTGTCAACTTAACACTAACATTGGACATCAAGCGATGTAATATTTAGTTTGGTTATTTTCTCCAACAACCAGGGCGTAATATTCTGAGAAATATTTTCGCGAAACGACTATATGTATTTTTCAAAACGGTTACTGGGTGTAAATGTGCCCAACCGCTGAACTTTGCGTTTAAGATTCAGAGCATTTCCGACCCTTTTCTGTTTTCTGATTTTGTTCAATTCCCATTCATTATTTTATTTAAAACATGAAAGAATAAGTATATATTTCTTCTTCAGAAGTATAACAATAATATTAGCGCAGTTTCGTGTCTTCCTAAATATTATCGTATGTTAAAACATCAACCGAAAATCGTGTAACTGAGCTAGATTTCCTCGTTTGCCCGCATTTATATATATAATGGGAAACATTATGAAGCATTAGTTGCATATTTTTCCAAAGTATATTCGATTATTTATTTCTCGCTCTGCTTCGTTTTAACGGTTAACGTAGAAATTAGATTAATCTACTCCTGCGAACTATTTCTCTTATTTGTTGATATCCATTGACCATATTGTGTTTTTAACATGGACGACTAATCTACAACTGGATGCAAAGAAACGCGAAATTTGCCAAAATTTAATATCAATTCGGAGCATATTAAGTGCAAGATTTTGTACATTTTGAAGTAAATTTCATGTGCTGACCGTCTCCTGCGGGGAATCTAAGATTAATTTTGTCTTGTACAGCGTTATGTTCCGTAGCGATGCCCTGTGTTAACTCGTCTGACTAAACAATGTATAAGCATGATATATCTAACAAATATTATTGCGTTAAATTGTGGTGGATGCGGGTACTGTAGTTCAGTTCATTGCTTGCTTGCCTGTGTATATGTAACTTTATGCGACTGTGCTAAGCTAGTAAAGGATTTCGTTAAAACGTCAATATTAATTAATTATTGGCTATGGAATCTTTCAGCTAAATTGCGAAAAATTACCTACTTTCTATAATTGAACAATACTTCCAATCTATCCTGTGTCATTCATTGTATTCCTTTGTTTCAGACAATGTAAAAAAATTGTAACTTCCAGCCATTATCTTCATACCTTTTAATGATGTGTTATCAAGAGTGTCATGAATTGCATTCCTATCAGGACTCAATACAACTTCAATATTTAAAGCATGTTATTTGGAAGCTGAGGCAATCTGAAGCCACAGCGCCCTCTGGGTCTAGGACTAGCACTTGCACACTGCACAATATTCATTCATCCTGTTTTTGGTTGTTGGATTAAGTATGTTCCAATGTTTCAGTACTAAATATATTTAATAACCAGAACCGATAACAAACCAACTAAAAATAGAACTTAGTTTCGAAGGGGAATTTAAATTTTCGTGCTTGCTGCATTGAAATGTGCAAAATATCATTAGTAGTTTGTTTGTTAAAGGCCATATCATCAAAGGAAACCATTTCAACAACTGTTCTTTCCTCTTGTCAGGGAGATCAGGTTTTCCACTCCAGAAACCACTGCGCCTAGATTTTAAAATTATTGCTATTCCTGTCTTTCAAGTGTAAGAAAACATTAACTCGTTGATTAGATATCTCGATCAATTGATAGATATCTAACTGAATGAATATCGAAAATAAGCAGTGGAAAGAATAGGCACTTAGTGCGCAAGATTTCCAAAAATGTGAAATATTGAAGGATAAATTTAAAAAGTAGGATGGCTAAAGAAGAAATTCATCTTCCTAACTTTCCGGAAATAAAACTGTTTAGACAACCCGAAGTTGATATAATTGATTTAAAAATCAGTTTATCATGTTCTATCTCTAACAAAAACACTTTTCAAAAATAATTTATTGTACATATTCAGCTGCGTGCTTGGACTATTAATATCTATTTTACAAGTCACTATTTACAAATCGCTTTGCATCAAAACTTTCGTTGCTTGCCCAGTGAGTTCCTGAAAGCGGGACGTCAATGTGCTGTAAAGCATTTTGCTAAAGCAGAGTCTACCGCAAAAAATTAGTAAATATGATTGAACTGGTTACAGTCTGTTTTTATTTGAATAGATGGGGGTGGGGGTTTAATAATGAAATTTAACTATTTGTTCCGGGACGTACAAACTGTACGTTAAACAGATCTGGTATGTGCACGCTTCATAGTTGAATTTTGCCTTAATATGAACATAATGCTGGATTATGGAATGGCTTAAAATTGAACATTAATACCACAAATCCTTCATTGTTTAGAAGTATCAAATTATTGAATGAAACATTCTGGACAGAGTAGATCACTGATGTAAAGAATTTGCTGTAATTGTACATTTTCCGCCAACTCTATTTTCAACGTGGGCCATAACATGGATCTTTTTAGTTTGCGACTCGACCCCTGCTGTGTCACCTTCACCGTGGCCGGTGCAACTGAATTGCCGTTTTTTTTGTTATAAAGCCAGTGAGCTACTCTGTCAGCGTGTAAAAAAAACTTCTCAGTCATTTACCATAAAGAATATGGTTAACAAAATGAAAATCCATAGCTCAGATTATTCCAAATTCAGTACTTCACAAAGAGGTAATTTCAAATAAATGAAACCTACCTATCTGTTTCAACAAAATCTAGTCAAAATCTCGTTAACTTTAGAACCAGGTCGAATAATATATGAGTTTGCGCAAGTCTGTATTTGTTTGCATGTATTTTGCAATGCATGGTTTCCACATCATTTGAGTAATTTTACCTGCAATATCTTAAGGGAAACTATCATTAGAATTATTTAAAATCCCGTTTTATATATTAAAAATAGATATATCGTTACACGATACGGCACAGAAAACTATATATTCTATTTAAGTAGATTTTTATAAAGCTCCCCACCCTATTTTCGTCTGAACACCTTATGAATTGTCAGAATGCTGATTTCATTGAACGCACAAAATTGAAGTGCACAAATCTTCGCTATAACACAAGCGCTGATTTCACCAGTTATAAACCTTTACCTTGTGGAATATTGTTCATTGTTCACGTTCAAAGTCGATTAATTCATTTGAAATTGTATAATCCAATCGCCTTTTCTTAGTCTTTTTAAAAAGGGGATACTGTTGCTACATAACAGTATAATAGCTGAGATGGAAGTAGAACAAATGAATCAGGTCTCCCACGTTACAACAGGGACTGCACATCAAAAAGTACTTCATTGGCTGTAAAGCGCTTTGGGACGTCCCGAGGTTGTGAAAGGCGCTGTTTAAATGCAAGTCTTTTGTCCCTGTTTTAAATTGCTCGAGACATGTTCACGGAATTCTATTTAAGCAAGCAATTGAAAAATAATGTTATTAATTTTTCTTCATTTCAAGCCATAAAACAGTCATACGTCCATTTCTGTTATTACTCTATATTTCATTTCATTTTGTTGTTCAGTACAGGGATTCTTATTGTTTTCTGGCTTGATCTCAGTTTATTCTGCATTCAACTCTGAATGTAAACGATATCTTTAGATTAACGGCTCGGACTCACTATTAAAATAATTTTAAAACACATGCAACAACTTGTCCCTAAAAATATTGCCCACCTCTATTAGTGTTGTGGTGAAGACTAACCAGATTAGTTAGAATTATAGATTTATATGGAAATAATATTTAGTGAATTTGATAACCTTGTATTTCATTTCTTGTCTGCGATCTATAGCGTCAGTTCGTATTTTAATTGTAAACTGTATACAAAGTTCTTACTTCAGAACTTCGTAAACTTATAGAACCGTGTTTCTGTTTCAGTGGTTTCTGCGCTGACCAACAAATATAAAGAAAAAGAGCACTTTAGTTCCACGGGTTCTCAGTCGCCAGCTTGATCCATACACCTTAACATGTATATCGGGTACATATTATCTGGAAAGGATCTGATAGGCAACTGTATTGGGATCTCGGGATGGTTGCCTGTAAAGCTATTGAATACAAAAGCAGTTAAAGGCAGACATTGTTTTCAGATTTATCGTTGAGACACAAAAAAACAATGGTGTCTCTTCGACTTCTCCAGCAATCTTAGCAAATCACAAGGAAGAGATATTACGTTTAAAAATGTTAAGTCAGAGCCCGCAGATTGCAAATATTTGCTCTAGTTCTGCGTCCGTAAAGGTTTCAGTGCGCACATGCAGTACAATGGCCGATACACTTGAAGGGTGAGGAGTTTTGTTTTGAAGTTCAGAGAAGTTTTGGTAGATTTTGTTACTGAGAAAAAAAACCGTAACAAAATTGTTATAAGCAGTCTCACTCAGTGCTGAAAGAGGCGAATGTGTTAGTTTTCACCTTGTATCTTTATCCGGAAAAGAGTGAAAGGAATTTAGTCTAGCCTTCAGTCTTAAGTTCACGATCTAGGGTAATAACGAGTCGGAGCCTTAAGTGAGACAGCCAGCTCAGTTCAGACATTGAAATCGCTTATTTACTGAAGAACCGCGATTCGCTCCACTGCTATCTATGTTCGCCCCTTTATCACTGACTGGAGAACGCATTATTTACCTCAGTTGTTGCTGCGTTTCAAGACGAATGTTTTTTTTTATTTACCCGCTGACGGAAAAATGTAGAAATCTTGCAATGCCCACGATCGAAATAGCATGGCGTAAAGAAAAATTTCTTCGTTTTTCATTTTTAAAAAAATATCAAATAGAACGCACTGATCGCCACGCAAAGTGCCGTCTAACTTGTTCGGAATTATGCACTTTCTAGAGCTATTTCTTTAGTATTTTTTTCTATCTATGCCCCTGAACTGCACGATAAAGGCGTTTCATCTCCCCTGCGTCTTCGGCAGAGTTAACCACGTTTCCTAACTGTTACCAATGTCGTAATTAACAGTCACGTACACCTTAGTAGCAAGAAAAAGAAACTTCTTCCCGCAAATCCTTGCTGCTTCAATTACTTCCTGGTGTGGGTTTTTTAAATGTGCACACGAGACTCACGGCCCTCGCCCCATCCCTATCCATAAAGTTGAGAAAGGCTTGTAGTGTCTTAGAAACTGAAGAAACCAATCCACTGTCCCCATTACAGATTTACTAGGAAATTGGGTTATAGACGTTTAAACCTTTCCAAAAACACACCAATAAAATTATCCAAATATGGTATCAATTTATTAAGCAATGAAACATTTACCAAGAGAACCAGATAAATATCATGTCTCTAACACATAAATGCGCCGCTTGTTAGCATTGGTGTACAGTAGTCCGAACCCTTATATATGAGACTCTGGCAGAGATGATAATTGTTATTTTTCTCCCATTAAATCTTTGTCTGCTCCCGTGATCATACGTGTCATGGGCACAGTGGGACTGCAAAGGGAATATTTTCATTTTTTTCTATATAGAACATTCGGATTTTTATAGGGTTCCTAGACGGCCGTGATAATTCTAAACAGTCGTTAGTGCTTGGGAAACAAGCGAGAATAAGGAATCCTCCGAGACGGCCCCTCAGCAAACACGACGCGTGTAAAGCCGGCCTTTATATCACGGTGACCTTAACTGAAACGATATTTTAAATAACCTTCCTCGAGATGAACAATATTTTCTCAGTTTTAATCCAGCGCCAGAAGTCAAAATAGCTATAATTGGAATAATAGTGCAGAGATGGGGGTGTATGGGTGGTGGTGTGGTGCCGGTGATAGTGGAAGTGGGGGACTGGGTGGGGGTGGGGCGGCCAGGGTGCACATTTTGATTGCGGCTTTAAGATGGCTCGTAGCAAAACACAGTCATGTTCGGGGCTGAATATTACATTCCAAGCTAACGACTACATTTTCAGCATCATTGCTGGCTGCGTTTTATTAGAGATGGCCGAGCAAGATGCAGTCAATGCGACTGACGCCCAGAAATGTTTCCCATCCAGATCCACAACCATACACATAGCCACAAATACACCCGGTTAAGTTCTTACCTTCTCTAGGACCATGTGGATCTCCCTCCCTCTCTCTCTCTCTCTCTCTCTCTCTCTCTCTCTCTCTCTCTCTCTCTCTCTCTGTCTGTATGAGTGTGTGTGTGTGTGTGTGTGTATGTGTGTGTGTGTGTGTGTCTGTGTGTGTGTGTGTGTGTGTGTGTGTGTGTGTGTCTGTGTGTGCGTGTGCGCCTGGGAGGGGCACTTATTACTGTTGCATTAAATTCTATAACAATACACAGATATTAACATTAATTTGTGCATAATCATCCTGCATACTAAATTGGGGGAGAGAAGTTCACCAATCGAAGGCCACAGTTCCATACTGATTTTTTTAAAAAATATATATGCCAGTTTGGCTTTCTCTCTGTCTTCATTTTGTAAGTTGCCTCTGAACGGGACGGAGTGACAGAGTCTGGAGGAAGCTTCCGCTTCCCGCTTTGTTTTAAACTCGATCGGGTTGTAGTTAAGACGCTTGTAAATTTTGTTTAACTGCAACGCACTCTATTTTTTTTAAGACGAAATGATGAGGTCGATTTTATAGGTATGGTAAACGATGTATACTCTGGCCCAGCCGGTCGAAGGGCAGATGAATGAAGTATTTCGCCACAACTGATTCTCGATATTGTGATTTGGGATAAAATACCACGAATTGTCATAATTCAGTAACATCAAATATCCACGCTGTAGAAATAGATGGATAAGAATAAATGCTTGTTTTATTAGGGTGTTTCTTCGACCTTGCACACTTAACCTACAGCGCTGTAGAATGTTACATTAACCCACTAAACTCTAAGCTACGCAGGCCAGATATACAGCCACGGGTTTGTATTTCAGAAGTGATTCTTCAAGGAATAGCAATGGAAGTAACAATCAGTGAAGAGACACCGTGGATCTCAATTACAATGACCACTATGAAACTCTTGCAGCAGGCGGCTGGGTAATTACAATCAGATCGGTGAAAGTCAAGATTACTTGTGTTTACTCGCGAGTATCCTCATATGAAACCTCTACACCCGATTAAAACTGCAGAATATAGAATTAAAACTTTGTTCTTTTTGCCAACTGCATTGGCTAATAATTTAGAGCATGTAAATAACTGCTGCTTGCAATTGTTATGTAGCTTCTCGTTAAATTGAAACTTGTAATATTGAATTTGCATTTTGCGCCTTTTAAAAATTTTACTTGAAGGCCATGATTCTAATACAGTAGAACTGAATAAATAAAGATGCATTTAGACGCTTTTGCAGTTTACCGAATACATATGGTGACCTTATTGCAGTTCTGGTGACGTAGCCCCGCCAAAGAGGAGTGGCTTATGCCCAGTTATGCCTTTTGATTGGCTCGTCCCGCCTGTCGTGCTGCGGAGGTATCTCTAATCATATTCAACGTGTTTGCACAAGAAATGTCAGCCTGAACTGGATATCTTCTGCTTTCGCCAAATTACCCCACAACAATGTCATGCTCAGACAGCCCGGCTGCAAACTCCTTTTTAGTAGATTCTCTGATCAGCGTGGGCCGTGGCGGAGAAGGAACCTATTATCCCAACAACAGCGTATACCTGCCGCCTGGTTCTGATCTATCATACGGCATCCAGAACTGTGGACTTTTCCCATCTCTGAGCAAACGCAGTGAGAACAACTCTCAGAGTATGGTCCTGACTTCTCATCCCTACATGAGCGGGATGGAAGTCTGGTCAGATCCTCCTAGATCTTGTCGCATGGATCAACCTGCAACCCAGCAAGCAGCATGTTCCTTCCCCCAGAATATCAAAGAAGAAAATGCCTATTGCTTATATGATTCTGAGAAATGTCCAAAAAGCGCGGCAGCAACAGATCTTTCCACGTTTCCAAGGCTAACGTCAGAGTCGTGCTCCACTAGTGACACTACTACTAACGGCGGGGTTCCTGTGCCCGGCTATTTCCGTCTGTCCCAAGCCTACCCGGCATCCAAACAGACACTCTATAACAACACTGGGCAGGTTGGGGCCTCTCCGTTCGTGCCTCAGTCCCAGATCCGTTTTGGAACACCCCCTTCTTCAGCTTCGACCCCGAGTGAGTTGGGGAGGAAAGGGAGCGAAGGGACATCCCCCGGCCATTTAACTTGCGGTTCCGAAAGGGAAGAGGCAGAAGCTCCAGCTTCGTCAGCCAACGAAGAGTCTTCTCCAGTCCCCTCAGAGAGCAGCAAAAACTCTCCTGAAAAAGAAACAAAAGGTAGGTACATAAGAGACAGTGGACGGTTTACAGAGCTAGCAATCTGAAATGGGTAGACGTGGCAGGTACAGCCAATAAGCCTAACAAAGGGGGGTTCGTTTTGACCCTGTGAACTTTTTATTTTTGGGCGTGAGCTATGCTGTAAAAATTAATGCCTAGTATAGTTTATAGTGTGAGCCCACGCTCCGGAATCAATTGCACTCACATTCTAAACTTGTCAGATAAGTTACAAACCACGAATCCCGTCTACAGTTATTTAAGTGTACCGCATATTTGAACACAGAGTCCAAAGTAAATAAAAGACAGCCAATAAATAATACTCAAAGGAAATCAGGGACGTTTTATGATCTAGTGCGTCTTTCGAGAAAACAGGGTTAAAATAAGAAAATAGGAAAAGTTTCAAAATAATAAAAGAGAATGCTGTCATATTTTGCTTTAAGACATTTGATGTTATTAAACCAGTGTAGAATTATTGCTCATGGGGTTTTGTTAAAAATATCAGAGTAGATGAGAAAAGACAGTTTTAGAAGTTACCTAGTTTATTTCTTACTGTACGCAAAAACCATCCATTTAGTTAAATGGGAGCACCACAATAGAAAGTTAAAATGTCCAACGATCATTTTAGTTGTAGCTCTAACGAACTTCATAAGAAAACGTTTCAATAAGTTAGTTCAAGTGAAAAAAGTGGTGAAATAGAAAGGCAAGAATCTTAAAGCTTTCAAGTAAAGAGGCAACATTTCGATCTGGTACATTTGCAGTTGTTCGCTTAAATGAAGAATCCCACTTAATCTCCTTGGATTATTGGCATGGATGAAGATAGGTTTTATTTCATGTGAAACATGACAAGAAATAGGACTGAACACTTAAGAGTCTGAAATGATAGGAGAGGCACTAAGCAAAATATTGAATTGTATGATAATTTCACGAGTATATTTTAATTGAATAACCAACTGCGTTGGCATTAATCTAGCACTTTGATAGGAGAAATAAGTTGCACTCTTACAGAATGGAATGAAATTAATCTGACAGTATCACTCTGAGTACATAAGATTTCTGACAATTGTTTAAATTATGTCCAATTCTATTAAAATACGATTTTCAAACTAATTTCATCTTCATCCTAAAAGACTCCACGTTCTCTGTAATACCACATAAACACCCAGATCGGCTTAGATCACGGAATAATTCAAAATGCATTATTTTTCCGTACCATGAAAACGTACAGTAAAGGTATTGACAGGTAATGGGAAAAATAGGACCATGTTTCTATAAGATTAAAAGTGAAAATTTGAAACAATTAGAGGATGCAGTATTTTGAATATTTCAAGTTGTATCTAAAGATGGTGTACCTCATTTTTGGGCACAATGGCATGGAGAACATAGGTAAATGTATCCATTTTTGAACAAGTAGTTTCCCATTGAAAATTATTTGACGAAACATTTTGTTCTTTCTCTGATCATCTGCTTTCTCTCTCACTCTCTCATTCTATCTCTCTATTATCTATTTCTTTATCTATCTATCTCTGTCTGTTTCGTTCCTTTTGCTTGCTGCCATTTCTTTTACTCAATAGGGGAAGTGAAAGCTGAAAATGGGGCTAACTGGCTGACTGCAAAGAGTGGCAGGAAAAAACGATGCCCTTACACCAAACATCAGACCCTGGAGCTGGAGAAAGAGTTTCTTTTCAACATGTACCTGACTCGAGAGCGTCGCCTAGAGATTAGCCGCAGTGTCCACCTGACTGACAGACAGGTCAAAATCTGGTTTCAAAATCGCAGAATGAAACTCAAGAAAATGAACCGTGAGAACAGGATTCGGGAGCTCACAGCAAACTTCAGCTTTTCATGATAAACACAGACACTGGTTTGAATATTTTAGCCGGAGACACCGGGAAGTTGTGCTAGTGTTACTAAAAGACTACAACCTTTTCCACTTACCTCTGACGTCTCAGCCTTGTGCTGATTGTAGATAAATACGTTTTATGTGTTTTGTTTTTATTTGTGGAGCTAGTCTGTCTCTGTATCTATAATAATAAGTGTGGCCATCGATGAGTAAGGCATGCACAGAAGTTATCGTCCTATATGACGATTTTCCAAACAACTGAAGAGGAATAGGGTTGGGAGGGGGTGGGGTGGGGAAGAAGGATGATGAACATGTCAACAAACATTTAATTGTGCTAGTTACCAATTATCAGCTAAGTAAATCGAACATTGTAATATTTAAATACATTTATGCTGTTAAAATAGTTCCAGGATAATGTTACTACCATATACCGATATGTCGATAAAAGTTAAATGTGAATATACTGTAAAAGTGTGTTGTTACATAAATATATCACATGCCATGAACGGAAGCACCATTGCACATTTAAATGTGAAACATTGTTGCAAACATAATGAAGTAGAATGTGGGACCTTTTATTCCGTGCCGCTGATTCCCTTTTAAAAAGAAAATAAAATCAACTAGAATTAATTCATTTTTGATTTTGAAAAAAAAAGAAATATTCTTACTGGAAAACTCAGAAAATGCTTGATCCTATTGCCGCTGCACTGTGTACGTTAGCAAAATCTTGTGTTCCCTGGAAGATGAATAAAACGTATTTCGTCGGAGTCCTTTGAGATAGGTATATGCACATTGTTTTTTTAAAGTTCATTTTGTGTTCGGTGTTTTTTTCCTTACCTTTATCTGTTGAGAAGGTTTACTACAGGAATGGTGGGTTTAAGACTGGCAATTACCGTTGCAATCTATTTAAATATTACCTAGACGGTCGTAATTTGTCTGGGCCATATAGCAATGGTGCTGTAACGTTTGTCGGCTTTTGTTGAGTTTTATGACTTGCTAGTATATCTGGGTTGTTGCTGTCTTGGACGAGTGGTTTCAGTTGAGCGAACAGCCACGAAGACAGAGGAAGCAGCGCACCGCTCGGATGTAGGAAATTGGTTTTCTTCGAACAAAATGCACACCAGATCTTTTAATCTGCAAAACTCAGAAGAGTTTGAAGAATCGAAATACTCTAGCAGATCAAACATCTGGAAGTATTCAGGATGAAGGTGAGATCTGTATGAAGAGCGAAGTCCATTATCGTATATTTAAACCAATAGGTAAGGGATCATGTATAACAAACACGTGTTTTTGGTATATTTTAAATGTAATCTGTGGTGTTAGCAAAGGAAAGTTAATGCTACTGTATGGGCTATTTTCTTTTTGGGTGGGAGATATGGAAGAAGAAGAAAAAAAGAAAATATATATTTATTGTCTGTGTCATCTGACTAGCTCTTTTCTTCGGACAAACCTTGAACTCGTTATTATTGCAGTGCACACAAGTTACAATAGCTTATCATTACTAGAATGAATGACATGTATAGAGATCGCGTGAAATCCTGCACAGGGATAATAAAGAACCCCGCCATATTTAGTGGGGTCTAACAAGTATTCTCGTGCTGAATTTGCAATTCAATTTATTCATTTGAATTGGAATCCGGCATCAAAACCCCGAAAAACCGTCGATTATTTGGGAATAATTTTAGGGACAAGCAGCCTTGCTTGTTGGAGCGTCTTTCGATTCTGGTAAATGCATGCAAGATTTTGACGGGAAGCGCAATGATTGTGACCTCTATCTGAGTAAGCTTGTTGAATGTTCATTCAGATTGCCCCCTACTTATGTACAGTGATAGGAATCTAAAGATCTGAGATAGAACTGACCTGTGATTTAGGTAGTTTCATGTTGTTGGGGTAAGGTCTAACTCTACAACACGAAACTGCCTGAATTACTGCAGTTATCGTCATCGCCAGTGAGTTCTTGAGCTGGTTTGGAAAGAAACAGCAGATACTTTAAAAAAACATGAAAAAATTTAAAGGCTTTTGGTTTGATACGGCCAGCGGTAAAGTTCCGTAACAGGAATAAAAACGTGCAACAAAACGATATAGTAGATAGCCATTCTATAACTTTCCACCCCCGCCCATTCCGAAATTAATGCAATGGTATTTTTTTAAAGAGCACAAGAGATTCTTCCTTATTTTATAATCTAAAGATGGACTGTGCTTTCCGAACGATGTGGAATTTCCTGAATATAACATTCTACATTCGATTTGTTTGTTTTTCCTAAGAAGGATCAAGTTCATGTTTAAATTAAATATGATACATTTCGATTTCCCTTCAATATGTGTGCGTTGTCGAAGCATTATTTCAAAGTACCGATGATGGTCCGCGGTACCCTGCTGCAGATTGCGGCAGTTTCATACGTACGGCGGCGTAATCGATGCATTGCAGATTTCCATTTTGTTAGTGATAAATATTCCAAGTTATATTAGCATAGCTAAAAAAAAAAAGTCACATATTTGCTTGATCCATTCTGTGCATGGCTCATATTGTAATTCGCGGTGAAAATTTGAAATAAAAAAATGTCCTTGCAACATGATTTAAGATACGCATTTTATGCATATGTATTCTACCATGTGCAAGACAAAGAAATTACTTGAAAGGCACAAGGCCTCGGTTATGATCATTACATGGCGCCTAGGCGCGTAATTTTGGTTTGTTCTTGGAAACAGCGACCTCGGCGGAGCGCAGTGGAAGCGCTGCTCAGGCTCTGCTGAAACTAGACTAAACACAGAAATCAGACTTGTCCCATTATATTGGGCTGTTTAGACCAGACAAACAGAAGCTTTAATCTAAGCAAAGCAAGTAAATAAGCACAATGGTGCCTTGTTTTGTTGGCTAAGTTAATTGAACATCCTTTGGAATTAAACTATTTAAAGTGGATGTTTCAATGTCATTATGCAAGGCAAGGATCATTATACAGTAACTACATAGTTTCTTGTCCTGTTTTATGAATACAGAATTAAATTCATTGTACATATAATGCATGTTCAGTAATTGTTCTGAAGTAAAACGAGCAGAATAAATTAATGGAGAAAATGCAGAACTTGCATATTGTACAAAGAAAATATCCTTACATACAATTTTCCATATGGTCCTACAAACGATTTGAAATTAGCTTTGCAAGGAAATTACTTCTGGTTAATTCAGATATGGGTAAAAACTCATCTGCAATATTAAATGATGTCATCCAGCATGTTGTCGAAGGAGATTTAACGCAAAGCAGAAATTTCTATCTTGATTATTTTCTCAGTTCAATGTAAAAAGAAGATCTTCCGAAAAAAATAAGTGCGTTGGTACACCACAGCAGGTTCGTATTCTCCTGATGCCGCTGTGCCACCTTAAACTATCGACGGCATGGTTTATTGACCCGCGAAGGAAGTCAAGTTTGTACTGGTCATCCCTTCTGGTAACTGGCAGACCCTACTTAAAACGTTGTAAACTCTGCCCTTTGACTAAACGCATTTCCTCTCATTTGCCTCGATTCTATAGACGAATACGTTACCAAGAAGTTGGAGATATTTCTTTAATCATTACGCATCCGAATAAATATCGAATTGTGTTTTATATCATCTATATTTTAATGCTATTTTCCCAATTTAATGTCCTTTAACTATGACTTATTTGACAAATCTGATAGTACAAATTATATTATTTTTTAAATCATTCTGGTTACATTTTGTATTATAATATTTGTGCGTTGTTCGCAGTCATCTCCGAGGTTCTTACGATTTATAATCTTATAAAAAAGGAAAGCGCGACAGCTTTGTAGTCGCCTTCATTAATGTTAAATTAGAAGCTCGCTTTCCTTTTTGTTAAAGGCCAGTGCATGCGGTCCTCTACAGTTTCACATTGAGTATTTAATTTCGGATTACTGCGAATGAACTAAAATGCGACTCAAATATTCGTAACTATACAACACTCCAATATAATGTTTGTTTTTTTTTCTCAGACTATAATCAGACATGACTTGTTTGCAACTGAAAGTGAGCGTTTAGCTGCAAAGCGTTCAGGACAATTTTGATTCCCATGTAGATATCGCCAGCATGCAAATTATATAGTTAATACACGTTTGAGTCTTGGTCAAAATACTTTTCTTACAGCAAATTAGACACGAAAACGATGAAAGATGTTTATCGTCCTCACGTACTGTGAGTGTACAAATTGGGCTTTGCAATTTCACACAGATGTTATCTGAACGGAAACATAGGCGTCAGCGTTATTTTAAATGACAGGGCTGTAAAGTCCCTCTAAAAAATCAAAATTTCCAGGCTATGTCAACCTTAAAAATTTTATCACTCAGCTTTATCTCAGTCTTACCAAATTATTCTGACTACAATGTGTATTCAACGACAATCCAATTTGCCTGGATAATTCCATAAAGCATTAATTTTTTTGCTGAGAAAACATCGGTATAATACTTTTGTCTGAACTTTCATGATATAATATTTGCATTAATTCATAACGATATGCTATTTATTTAGAATAAACGTAATTCTAAAGTAAAAGTAAACCAGACCAACTCGACACTGCACAGGAAGAGCAATTTAGCTTTATCCTTGATCCATTCGCCTTGTCATGGAATGAGATACGAATTATCTCTCTAACAAATATATTTTAAACTTGAAGTGGATGCCTTGTTGCACTCCTCTACGCTGAATTATCTGCATCCTTGCGGCATTTAACAATTTATTGGCGAACTTAAGGAATTACATCCAAGAACGCTCCTGCATTTTCCTTCTTTATGCTGTTTTAAAAATGCCCTTGCTTGAGAGCTGGAGCTTGCAAATAACATGTGAGCTTCCCGTCCAGAACGCCTGAACATGAGTCGCAACTGTATACCTAAACTGAAATACAAACCATCAAAATTCGTAACTATATTTTAGGTGGGGGGTAAGGGAATGGATTAGGTTTTGGTAGGAACTAAGTAATGATTATAGTACTTGCAACGAATTCAACTATATCGTTTAAAATCAAGCATTACATACAAACTATAAATCTTTAGGATCACAGCTAGACGCGGCGCACTCCAACTTTTGTTTTAATGGCTAGTCGTTTTTTTAAAAAGCTCATTTAAAAAAACCTTAATTTTAATTAGATGAACGGCTCTGTTTAGCGAAGTACAGATTCAGGGCCCCGTGGCTTCACTTTATGTATATATGAAATCAACATTTTATCCCAATTTCAGACAATCTGCACAGGAAACGCAAACGTCTCCTTTTTTCTCCCTTAGGCTCAGCACTGGACTTGAATGGATCTTGATTCTGCGCTAGACCGCATCACTCCACCAGTTTCAATGTAACACTGCGCTGTCTAGCTACTCATGTCCGCTCGCAAGCGACGGCTGAAGCTCCCCAACACCCGCCCCCACCCCTCGCCAGCAGACACTTTAGACTCAGACTTCAGCACTCCCCCCACAACCCCCCGTAACACCAGCATACCACCCACACAAAAAACTCCTTCCTGACCCACTCTCCCTAACAGTGAAAAGTCAAAGCAGTAAGGAGAAAAATATAATTGTTCAGATTAATATAAAAACCCAGAGGAAAGGACGCCGTGTTTCAGTTATTTCAGGTTTATACAATCATCGGATGGCTGTGAGGACAGCCGTAGGAAGGAGGGTGTATGTGTGGGAGCAACGACGATAGCACGTTGGCTTTAAGTGGCATCTGATAATTGTCTTTGTTTCTTCACTATTTCTGCGTTATCAGATATAACGCAACAGTTCAAGTACTTCTCATTGATTGCGGGGGAAGACTTTGTTGCTACTGTAGAGGTACACCAAGAGATTTTTTCCACCTTCATTTTAAGCAGACGAAATATTTTTAACCGCATATAGCTAGCCAAATAGCCGCAAACAAAGATAAAATTAAAACTGAAACATTACGGCTGAGTTGCGAATCGACAGCTTCAACAGCCAAATCTAATTACTTGGCCTTAAAGACCAAGGGTATTTTTAATTAAAACAGAACTAGGCTCAATGCCAGTCATTTAGAATAGCTGTTATTAATTCTTTCGCAGATTCTGAGTTGTTTCCTACATATAAACACATTTAAAAAGCTGTCCCAATGAGACACTGTTAAAAATTACCATTTTATTCTGCGAACACAGCGCAGGAGAGCCAAACAAATAAATGAATCGACGTGTGATCATTAGATACAAAAGAAAATATTTCCTGTTAGAACACAAATGGTAAGTTATTCTACGCAAAAGGTTATAATAATGACGGAAAATTATTACGAAATATTTCTTAAGTAATTTCATAGATTTTTTATTAAATATATTGCACATTTATTTACTTAAACACTGGACCAGGCCATAATACCGGCCTTCAGGAATATCTTTTATGTTAATTTTAATATTGTTGAGTAAAATCATCCGTCGCTTTAGAGATACACATTCACACATCTTACATATATCGGTAGAAAGTGTGTGCGTGAAAGAGAAGGTTAGGCCCAATTAGGTTTTAAAGCACAGTACTTCGTTGTAATATTTAATATGCCGAAGGGAGAAGGTAATAAATGAAGCCATTAATACGGATGCTGGCGAAATCCACAGAAATAGGCCTCGTATATTTGTTCAATGTCTAACGGTTTGTTTTCATTTGCCATTGAAAGGAATCTATCTGAGCCATATAAGAGACGAGAATTCCAAATACCGTCAGTGAAGGAAGGCTTTGCAATTTTCGCCCACATAATCCTCCAGTGAATGTATGAAGGAGATTGTCCACGAATCCGAAGAGAAAAGATGTGGGGACTACTGGATTTCCGAACAAATTAATATCCCCCGTGTATCTGCATCTGTCTACCAAAAATAACACGTTGTACGCGGAAGTTGTAATTTATTATGGTTTACTGTAGGTAAAGAGCCGTTTTGCAATGGCCATAGTTTGCTAACATGTAGTTTAATTGCTCAAACGGTTATAAAACGGAGATTGACACAGTGGGTTTAATGTGGAACTCGTTTTTAAAAGGAACGATGCATAACAGATACAGGTACACACGCCACTTCTCAGAGGTAGTCTTTAAAACTTCGTTAACAATTATTATTTGTTAAAAATGTATTTGAATTTTAGTTTTTACCAAGCATGAATAGTAAATGCCTGCCCGAACACAGATTCTTTGTTGTTTTTATGCAGTTTATAATTTCACTCTTTTCATAATATTTTATGAGAAGGTTAACGATTATAAGGTGTTCGTTAAAAAAAAACGAGCATCAGATGGGAAGATTGATTATGATATAAAGTAGTCCCCTAAGAAAAGAAATACAACCGAATATTTTTTCACATTTCAGTTGCCAGAAACAAATCGACGGGTTTATATAGAAGAAATTATATCCCTTTGCAAAAAAAAACATATGAACTTGCTATATAAAATTATGACTATAAAAGATTGACCCCGCTACAAGCTGCGGATTGATTTATATTTTATTGTTGTTTTTTGAATCACGTGGGTAATTTATCCAATGGCGTGGAAGTGCGCTTGCACCATATTAGCGGACTGTACTTGTCCCGGCGGTAAGTTGTTATATTGAAATCTGCTCTTTCATATTTTCAGAGGCGCTTGCTGTGTCTTTGCCGAGCATGTCGACATCGGGGACTATCAGCAATTATTATGTCGACTCTCTTATAATGCATGAAAACGAGGATCTGCTGTCGTCCAGATATGCCTCGGGTCCATTGGCTCAGTCTTCCAGGCAGGCACCTCTTGCTGAGCACCCCGATTTTTCCCCATGTAACTTCCAATCTAAAGCGACCGTGTTCAGCACGTCCTGGAACCCGGTTCATGCTCAGAGTTCTGCCAATATGCCCGCCGTTTATCACCCATACATGCACCAGGCACCTATTGCCGCTACGCCTGATGGTAGGTACATGCGCTCCTGGCTAGATCCCATGCCGGGAACCTTGTCCTTCCCCGGGTTACCTTCCAGTAGACACTACGGTATCAAACCTGAGCCCGCAGCTGCCCGCAGGAATGACTGCACCACGTTTGAAACACACACGTTAGCCCTCTCAGATTATCCTTGTGGACCATCTCCCGGTGATAAACGTCTGGCCGAGATTTCCTTTTCTGAAAATAATGGAGAGGTTGAGCCAAACGCAGATAAGCTGCACTTGGATCCAAGTAAGTATGGAAATCTCGCATCTTTTTTAAAAAAAACTTTTCTAAGGATTATAAATTAGAGTCATTTTATATACTTGACTTTTTCATTGCGTGCAGTAATAAAAAACATTTATCTCCTTCTAATTATGTGTTTTGTATGTGTGTGTATGTGTGTGTCTGAAAGAGAGAGAGAGAGTGAGTGAGTGAGAGTATTATGCATAAATTTAAGGTATTTGATCAAGGTTCATTTGTACGTTTTAGGGCATTTCCATGGACAGAAACCGTGTATAAATTGAATTGGTATGCATTCCTTATAACAGAGGAAGGGGAAGATATTAATTGCAGTCCCTGTAATTCAAGTGCAAGTAAATGAGATGGAGATAAGTTCACTGGAAAGATGAAATGCATGCAACACACAATGCAATTAGCTTGATTAACAATTTGTCTTAATACAGCTATTTTATCTCTTCATTTTAAACTCTGTGCAGAGACTCTCTTCACTGAAGTGAACAGTGCGTGTAAAAGTATAATCATTCAAAGATTGAAGATTCAGGATTGTTTAATGTCATTTCCAATACACAAGTGTAAAGGAGAACGAAATAATTGTTGCTCGAGATCCAATGCACCACAAAAAAAAAACACAATATGATAAAAAATAATATTTTTAAAAGCACGATAAATATAAATACATAAGATAATCGGTGTGAACATATGAATTTGCAGAAAACAGTTTCATCAACACAGAGTTGCCCAACCCCTATTATCTGTAAAGGTGTTTTGATTCTGGGAATATTGCAATATTTGACCAACATGGGAAGGGAAATAAAGTAAATGTGTTTCCTTTACACTTTCAGATAACCCTTCCGCCAACTGGCTGCATGCAAGGTCCACCAGAAAAAAACGCTGTCCTTACACTAAACATCAGACGCTGGAGTTGGAGAAGGAATTCTTGTTTAATATGTACCTCACGAGAGACCGCAGATACGAAGTGGCCAGAGTCCTCAATCTCACCGAACGGCAAGTTAAAATCTGGTTTCAGAATAGAAGAATGAAGATGAAAAAGATTAACAAGGAACGACCTAAAGATGACCGGTGACACGGATTAAAATATCTTGGAAGGGGAAAGGACTAACTCACTATTACAATCGAAACAGACCCTGCTTAGAAAGACATTGAGAACATTATATCATACCATTAGCACAAATTACTCCTTTGCCAGTTCTGGACTACACTTGGTGGGAAAGACTAATGCATTGGTTAGATGGGAACCAAAGATGGAGACATCTACGGCAAGGTTAAGTCTGTGGCTACGGAAGCTACCTTTACATGAAAACTACCTTCTATAAATCTACCGCTATTCTGTGCGGGCAGTAATTCAGTAATACTGTATTAGTTTAATATTTACTCGTTTTACACGCAGCAAACGATGCTGCCTATATACTTGAATCCCTGTGTCTGTCGTGATTATCTCTGTGACTGGGCCTATGTGCTTGGGCGGTGTCTGAGTTAAGATCGTGTAAACCAACAAAAGAAAAAACTCAGCTCAACTCAGGATGTTTAATATAAAACTAACAGGCTGTGTGTTGGACATGAAATGTTATTTTCGTGGTGAACTTGGGACATATATTGTATTATTTTCACTGTGAATTAACTTGTAAAAAAAAAACGCCGGGCTTTATGCTGTCTTTGTGAGACTGAGTAACGGCCTTGCCTGGGTGCATGACGATTGTGTTGTTCTTCAGCAAGTATATGAAACTGAATTGCATAGAATGCTAATATAAGTTTTATTTAAAATAAAAAGCAGCGCTGAACATTCTGCTAAACGATACTATTGTCTATTGTGATGAAAGCACGAATAAAGTTCTCAGACACTTTGTATTTATCGGTGTTGTGGTGCAAAGAAAAGTATAAGATTTGGTTTAAAACTACCTATATGTATAACTAGTAACTACCTATGTTTCGTGTGTAAATGTCACTCTTAAAAACTGTCTAGATGCATTTATGCGATGGAAAGAAAACAATATTGTCAATAAAGGTAATGTGTACAATACAAGGAAAATATTTGGGTGCAATAGAAAGAGCATATACCACTAATGTGTTTTAAATGGGATTTTCTTTAGACCTGCCAAGCTAACACATTTAAACTTGTGTACACGTTTAAAATGAATACCTCGTGTCATATTGACCAAACTATACTGTTTGTAATGAAATGTCATTTTATTTGTTGTCTAATAAAATATATGTTTCACTACATAAACACACGTGTTTTCTCGTCATGGAATTCAAACTACGGAAATGCTTCCCGGGGTACAATGTCCCCCGAATATATTTCATCTATTGAACCATAATTTCAAAATTTTTCGAAACTCACCAAACATACCCTTTTACTATATTCAACTATTCTCTACGGGTTTAAAATATTAGAATTAAACCCAAATTTTTACAACAAAAGGGATAATGAAATAAAAATTATATATATATATATATATATATATATATATCAATTTCAAGGAAAAATCCGTTCAGCACCAAGACTTAGTCTCCGATATCAACACATAGTTTTGTAACAGTTAGCGACTACTTCAACAAAAGCTATTAGGTTTCTTTCCAAAATTCTGGCATTCAAAATTTGATCTACTCTTTGGATTTCCCGGAATAAACATGAGATGTTTACTCGTAACTAAAACTAGAGTTCGAGGTTTCGGGCGGGTGGGGGGGGGGGGGGGAGGAAAAATATCATAAACATTGAAGTAGTAGCTTTGTTTTGGAAGCGGATTTGATGACGCAGGGTCTGAATACATTTGAGCTTAACGCCCAGTTATCACCAATTAACCCGAGAACCTGCAAAAGCGCTCTAACAACTTGTATTTGTCGCTTGGCCATGCTCCAATGCGGCTGGCTATTTATACGATTTGTTGTGGGTTACTTATGCAAGAAATGCAGTAATTTTACTCGGAGTGGAAATAGATAACCTTGATCCAGTTGCCTGTGAAAAAACCCCAATGTTATTGGGATTTCATCACATTATAATGAAACGAATATCTATATATTCTTTTTTAAAAAATCAGTCTGGCAGTAATCCTTGCCGCCATTTCCTTAACATATCAACACAAAAGAATCGGAGCCTTTGAAAGCAAAGAAAGTTAAATTAGTCTTTGAGTTTCCTCCACCAACAAAAAGTACACGATTTGGCCATTTGTGCAACTTCCTTGCTAATTGTACGATCCCTAGTAACTTTTTAAATCCCCGAAGACAGTTTGGATGGATTTAGTGGGATTCAAACGGTTTGGGATTTGGACGCAAAGGCCCGGGGTAGCAGCAAGTCTTGGCAGTGGCTGTCGTTAGTAAAATTCAGAGTGGTGTACCGCAATAAAATAAAATGACTGCTGTAAGCGTTTATGGGGTGTAAAACGCTGGAGGTTAAGGGGCGAAGTACATAAACACGACACTGACGATCGAAGTATTCTTCATGTCTAGGGTAAACACGCGAATAGGGTTTACAGTAATTAAAATAAAATTTTATTATGATATTAAAACAGTTGGTAAATTGAAATTGCTTTATTTTATTTTTTAAAGTGTTCAGTCTGGAGGGTTAGAATGTTGCGACGCCCTCTGTTGTTACATATGGAACTTCAAAGACTAAACAGGGAGACTTGCAATAAAATAAAGGGTCTGGCAAGCCGTCTGGAATTCAGGTTTTAATGAGTTTACAACTGTCCAGCTACAATCAGTATTTTTCCAGGGAAGGCCATCCATTTGTTTTGTCTGGCTGCTTAGACAAAAGGGTCTGCGGAAATAACGACCTTTATTAGTCTCGTCTCTAACGTGGGCCCCTCACATATCTCTTTACTAATTTATTGCGTCTAGTGGCAAAAATAACTGATATATAGTTATTTTAAGTCTGTTTTTAAATGTTCGATATTTAATTGGGTAGATATAAGTAAATATCTGATTGAAATCGATGGAGTTACTAGATTCAACACAGTTTAGACAAGGCTTTTCTGGGCATTCCCATTCAGCAGTTCTTTTTGAAGCAAGATCTCCCTACAGCCGGAAGATGGCAGTATTAATCCACAAAAGAGTTTAAAAAGAGTGCCGCCAAGCTGCCAAAAAGTGCAAATACTGTTATATCCCGGGATTTATTTATACAGTAGGTTGTAAATAGGATGAAAACATCTACGACAAATGACACTTGTAAATTCGGACTGTGGTCGATGGAGTATATTCATTTTGAATCTATCAACTCATTTGTGAACAGATTAATTCCACTTCACACAGGGTCTGAAAACCATTTGTACTTTAGTGTTTTATTTTTAATGTACAATAAGGCGTTTTAAATTGGTTATTTTCCACTCTATTCCTCAGCCCTACTGTGCAGTTTGCAGTACTGGAGAGCAATTAAAAGTTACTTGAAAACGAATCATTAAATATCTGCACATAAAATCGTGCATATAAACTACGTGCACAGTACGTCCGCTCACTCACGCAAGTATAACACAAATGCATGTATTCAGACATATACGCATGCAGTTTCATGCCTATGATTGCATGTTAATTATTTATGTTGACTTCCTTTTCAAGAAGAGCAGGAAGAATCTCGTTAAATGTAACACAACGAAGGAGAATAAAATCCATATCACATATAATTTATAACCAGAATTCAGATTATTATATTTAAAACACCAAATTGACACTAAATATATGTATAATATATAGTTAGATAGAATAAGTTCGCCCAATGGTGAACGCAAAAATGTGTGTGTGTGTGTGTGTGTGTGTGTGTGTGTGTGTGTGTGTGTGTGTGTGTGTGTGTGTGTGTGTGTGTGTGTGTGTGAGAGAGAGAGAGAGAGAGAGAGCGTGCGTGCGCGCGTGCTCGCGCGGCTGTGATCTGGTCTGAATGAGAACAAGAGATTACTGAAATAAGCGATAATTTTATTTTATATGAAGTCAGAAAATTATAGATTTCAAAGATGATAATTCAGTGCAACATAAGCTAATGCATTTTAAATATAGATAAGTATTAAATAAGGACGTCGTGAAAGGCGCGGTAAATTCATTCAAATAAGTTTTAGAATCTGCATGAAATGATTAATAATTTATTTAAATTTGATAATGGTAACCAAATAAAAAGTTTTAAGGGGATACACGTTTATTTTTACATATGTGATGTCATCTGCATAATATTTTATTGTTGGATCAAACTGCGACATTTAAGCATATAATTTTTTAAAAGGGTAGTCTCTATAGAAACTCCCCCACATTGGTCTTGGAATGAATGAGGGGGTGGCCGGCGTTAAAGAAGGCCTATTTATTACCAGAATCGGAATATTTGAAGACATTCACTCAAGTTTATTTTGAAAGTCAAAAACGTACAACTACTTTTTGGAAGCATATTCGCTTTTACCTTTTGGAACAAAGCCGTGGCTCTATCGCCGCACTGAAAAGTGCTGCACATGGATTCAAAAGTTCGTCGGATAGCCACAGAATTACGAACACGTGAATGATAATTATTTCACGATATATTCTAAAAATGATGCTCGTAAATTGTATATATTCAAACGTGTATCCGCACGCGTGTGTTTGCACATTCTTGCCACAACGCTATGCTAATTTAGCAAAACTAGGCTTCCATTTTTTCTTAATAAGCTGCAGAGAGGAATCTGGAAGTTTTACAGCTCTATAATAGATTCCAAACTACAGCAAATGAGTTGTAATGGAATTTGATATAAAGGTATTTCAAAATATGTTGACAGCCAAGATATATATTATTATTCAATCGCATTTCAAATATATGCTTCGTGATCAAGTGCTCGTTGCTACTTTGTCTATTGAAGTGTAAAGTTCCCAGCTGCAGTTTCAATATGATCTGTTGCTGTGCAACATAATCTTAATGTTCCATAAAGTATTTTTTTCATGTATTTGCAACCGGCTGCCAATAACATTTAAATGTCTATTAGAATATCATAGAAAAAATACTCATCGTTGAACGGGATAGGATTTCCAAAAATGCAAAAATTTCCAGATGACATGAAATTTGCCAAAATTTCTACAAAATATTATGTTGCTACCCAATATTGTGAATACTTCTTTCTGTCTCGATGTCCGTCTCCCTCTCTGCTGGCCTGTCTGCTTTCTGTCTGTCTGTTTTCCTGTCTATCTACTTATGCAATTGAGAAATTGTTAGTAATTGAATATTTATCGATTTTCAATCGTGCAAGATCAAATATGCCAGAACTGCTGAAGATATAACAGCAGAATTGTTTAGAAACCAGCAATAATTGCAAAGCTTTATAAATCATTTTTATTTCTAAAATTTTGGCAATGTTTGGAGTTACGGCCACAATGTTTTGATATAATCGCATTAACGTGTATCTCGCTTTCTTTGCTTCTGCACGTCCTTCAATTCGATCTGTTACAACAATGCTGCGTATAATGTACCCATGGATTCCTGGTAATAAAAAGAAAATAAAAATTGGCAATGTTGATAAATAAACAGCATCAGTGCTTGATAGGGAAGGTTACAATTTAGTTAGATAACAGAATATAAGCATACTGGCGAGGTTGGGCGGAATATTATTATTTCTTCTATATTTAACAACAAATGCAGCTAGGTTCATGCGTTCGGAATGATCATAGGACAACTGTACGAAGAAACTAGCAATCCTGGTGAATAGAGAAATATTGTGCCAAAGAAAATTGGAAAAAAATAGCTTTGGCAGTTTTCTGCTTCATGTTATTTGAAAATGATTTTATGGAACTTTGAGGAACATCGGTGTTCTTGGCGTGTATTTGACTTCAGTTAATAGCACGATTTTTATTATTATTGAAGTAATTTTGCATGGATGAAATGCTGATCTTATTCCGTTCAATTGCCTTACTTTTTATTTCAATTGACCCCCTCCTATTGACTGGATCCTCTTAAAGTTTTCGTCGGAGATCAATTATTTCTAATCATAGAACAATCGGTAGCGGTAACATATTTTTTGCGAGGAATGTTTAGACTTAGAAAATATGATTATCACACGGTAGGTGATGGTTCTTCTCTCTGCTATATACATACGTTCTGAGTAAGTTAATTAAATCTATTTGAAAAATTATTTTTATACATTCTTTTGACATCCTGTCAGTGTGGTAACAATCTTTGACAGCTCGAATTCGGGTTTATTTTAAGTTATTTGTACTATAAGAAAAGTTTAGAACACAAAACCATCTCTCAAGCCGTTCGTGCGGTATTTACATTAGCTCGTTGTTTCGTTTTAGGGATGTACAGGAAATATGGAGATTACCAGCAATTTTATAGGCTGGTGGTATATAAACTAAAGATTATTTTTTAACGATCGAGGGACGAATGCAGTCCAGCAACCTCCCGATAAAGCATCTTCGCGGGTGGAAAGCCTAGAACTAGCCGGAGAGATCCAGAGTTCAAAAGAAAATAACATTTAATAACATAAAAGCAAGTGCTTCTTAAAGGATTTCAGACTCAAATGCAGAAACATATTTTATTGCAATAAGCCTTTACTTTTAACGTACCAGGTGCGTCGTTGTTAGACTGTGTGCCTGCTGTATGTACAGTGGCCTGGGGTTCCTTGCCTAAGTATAACATCGAACAAATATAACAGTTAATCTTGTGCATTGAGGCAAGAGTTCGGCTAGAAAGCAACCAAAGCCAAAGTAGAGCGACTGTCGCAATTGCAAGGAAACTCGCTTCTGAGACACCTTCCATGATCTAATGAGAGAATTAGGAGACAGAGAGAATGAAAAAAAAAAGTTGTAAAACAGAAGGAGGAAATGATGCCGGGTTAAAGCCCCTGCGGGGATCTAGTCAGATTACCTAGCAACTCCAAGAGGTTTCCACAGAATATCTGTGGCAGAGGAAATGCGGTGGTTTACAAAATGAAATTATGCATTTTGCTACATCAGTATGCAAACGTGATAGAATACATAAAAAGATCGAGAGTTCATAGCAGGAGCTGATATCACAGCGACGCCCCGCCCAGTTCCCTTGCAGCGTTACTGTGGATTCGACCTTTTTTTTTGCATTACTATTACCCATCAAAACCACACAGATTATCCCGTAATCTAGAGATTAGATAGATGAACCCTGATCATTAATTCCATTGGGCTCTGGTTACCATAGGCCTCCAACCCCTCCCCCATTCCCATATCCCTTTTATTTCATAGAGGAACTCATAATGCCGAATAACAGCAAACTCTTGCACAGAGAGCGCGTGTGGAACAATGGAAGAGCGCCTGTCTTTTAATTGAAACCGTGTAATGTCTACTTTTAACAAGCAAAGTGTAGAAGATGTTTCATAATTTTGATGTAATGTGATCATCGGTTTTCTCCTATATGTGAATTTTACCTATTTCAGCCAGTAAAAGCAACGTGTCTCCTTTTTTTTGTATCAAAGAAAACCTTTCATTACATTTCCAAATTCATCGTGCATCTAATTTTCAAAAGCGTTGGAGACATACCTGCGCTCTGAAAAATCTTCACATACATGTGAGGGGGATTGGCTTGTCAAGAACTTGTTAGAAGATACTTACTTTTGGAAAGTTCCACAACCTATCTATATTAATAATGCAATCTTTTATATGATTCTTGCATAATTTATTTTGAAAATAGTCGAATAACATGATTTTTACCACCTGTGATGTGGAATGCTATTGGGCGACGGGATCACATGGTCGGGTCACGTGAATAGAAATAAGTCGGGCCGAAGGAAAATGGGTGTTTGGTGTAAATCGGGGGTGTAATGCTGCCATATATCACGCTATCTCGTAAAACCGACACTGAAGAGTCTCGGCCAACAAATCACCAGACAAAATTATGAGTTCGTCGTATTATGTGAATGCTCTTTTTCCCAAATATACGGCGGGGACATCCGTTTTCCAGAACACGAGTGGCTTTACTGAAGCAACTTCTTGTGCCTTTGCCGCGAACTCTCAAAGATCGAGCTATGGAGCGAGCGCGAGCGCCTTCCCAACCCCGATGGCCGGGTTGTACAATGTTAACAGTGCAATCTATCACGGCCCTTCCATGTACAACACGGGTTATAACCTAAATTCAGATTCCTACAACCTGCGCTGCTCTGCCTTAGACCAGAACATTCCAGTACTTTGCAGCGATCTGAGCAAACAGGGTTGCGAAAAATTGGACCAGACAAGCGTGCACCCTCAAGCAGAGAGCAATTTCCGGATTTACCCCTGGATGAGGAATGCAGGTATGGGACATGAATGTAACTCGGCTATGGGAGACGTGCAAGCGGCCAGTTAAGATGAGAGCCAGTACATCCTGAAAGTAGTTAAAGAGTTTTAATGATAGCTGCGGAACAGTTCCTCAAACGCATGTGGCATTGTATGCAGATAGCAATCATAAAACTTTTATTGCACAATTAATCAGTACAATCCTCGTAAAAGCTCTCGACATCCGCTCATTTAAGGTTAACAGCGAGCCACATATTGCTTATTTACTCACTTTAGTCAACATCAAATAAGCTTTTTAAAAACTGATACTCGGGAAGCAATATAGTCTTGAGCGTATGGAATGATATATTCCATGTCTAATGTAAGTTTACAGTTAAAACACAGTCGAAAGACTGAAGAAATTATACGTATTTTACCCCAAGAAAGATCCCTTGACCTATGTAAAGATTCAACCCTATAGATGTGGGTTCGTCTTTAAAACGTACCATTTAGTACTGTAATGCAAGTGTAAATCTGCCCGGATTTGTGTGGTTCTATTACTGGTCAACATACTTGGAGAACCTTTAATGGAACGTTAAGACAGAAGTTACCTGTATTTTCTGATTAAATTGATATCCATAATCCTGAGTGAAATGTGTAGATCCTGAATGTTATTTCAGTCTACTTAACAACAATTCTTAAAGACCACAGAGGCCTCAATTAAACCTTATTCTACTTGAATACATAGCTAGAAGAAAGAAACGCTTCGATCAAAATTATTCATTTGCATCCTAAAGCTATTTAGAAATTATATTTAGTCCATAGACAATTTAATAAAAGAGACAATTAGTGCACAGACAATTTAATAAGCAGACGTGGGGAAAGTTAGAGCGTCCAGTAGTGAATTAGACAGATTATCTATGTTTACTAGTTATTAAACTTTATTTTAAACACAGATATAATTACTGTTTGGTTTTATTTCCTCTCCTGCACCCCAGGCCCGGACAGAAAGCGAGGTCGGCAAACCTACACCCGCTACCAGACCCTGGAACTGGAGAAAGAATTTCACTTTAACCGCTATCTGACTCGCAGGCGGCGGATCGAAATCGCACACGCTCTGTGTCTGACTGAGAGGCAGATCAAAATCTGGTTCCAGAACAGGAGGATGAAGTGGAAAAAGGAAACCAAAGCTGGCAGCTCTAGCACCACAACCGAGGAGAAACAGGAATGAAACATCCATCTGAAGCTTGAACTGTGCGAATGTACAAAGCTGTTTCCCAACAGCTAACAATGACATTTAACTACCTAGCCACAGTCGTGGACTATTAAAAAGATGTTGTGCGTTGGCACTCATTATACTACCTATATGTTTCAATAATCTTCTGAAATAAATAATAATTTTTCATTCTCTAATTTGGTTTTAATAAAAAAATCCAAAATCTTGATCGGCATTAGTAAAACCATAAGAAGGAAATGGGTTCAGAATAAGTTCTTTCAATACTAAAGTGAAAGCAAATGGTTGTAGACCCTTTGCCCGATGGTCATGTATTTTCCCTAGCTAATCCGAGAATCTCTTATTGCAATATAAAAAACACACAAATGAAAGGACAATTCTGAACCTCTGCACTCTACTTAAATAAGGGAATGGGATCCCGACTCTGTGCTCCAATAGTGGAGCGATAGGAACAATATGGGCCGATAAAAAAACAAACGGTAGCCATTGTATTAAATTCACTTACCACTCTGTGATATAAGATATATCTCATGCACTGAGCTATTTACTAGTCTTATTTTACTTTCATTAATTCGCATCCTAATCATATTTTAAAACATTTCTGCATACCATTCACAAAATAAGAACGTCGTGACTTTAGAGGCTAATTTCCAATCCAACCAGAAACCCAAGTATTGGAGCCACTCTTATCATGTATTAGAATATCTGATGAGTTAAATAGTTTATTTCTGCTCAATTCCTCGTTTTTCTCTACATTGTTTATTGTGTTACTAGTGTGTCTTTTTATATATACCGTCCCACCAGGGATGTAAAGCAATGGGTTGTATTCACTTGGCAATTAAATGTAAACTACCTATACCACAGTAGTGGACATCTTGCACGTTTATGGAAACTACCTAAATGGATTAATTTAAAAAAATTGTTTCTAGACTGAGAATGTTCTTCTGGAGTCTTGATTTTTCGCCCTTCTTATAACAGTTCCATAATATGAGAGTACGATAGTGAAATATATTCCGATATGTGTGTACTTTAATGAGGTGTGTATGTAGTCACTTTACAACAGAAACATAATGAATACTACCTAGAAGCCAGTTTACGTTTAACGCGGATGGAATCCTTTCGCAATATGCTTCAATACTATGCTGTACAAAGCAAAATAGTTGTATTAGGAGGGAGAAATTGCATTATTACTTTTTGATGGGTGTCATTAAAATATATACTTGCTAAAGATTTCAATAAACCTTGTATTATTGACTGATGTAATCGTGTTTCTTTAAGTGTTGTATCAGTTGTCTTAGACATGTGTACTGTTTAAATTATATTAAAAAATTAATAACCAAATGTAATAATAGAAAACCCGAACTGCATCGTCAGCTGAATATATTGTGGTTCCATATTCGGTGTGGTATTTGTCAATCGAAAGTTTGCTTTGTAGTCTGTGTATGTGTTGTTCAATAATAACCGATGTTAAAGGTTTAAGGTGCAATCTATTTAAATATATATATTCGTTCTTGACATGTATACTTTGAATGAAAACTGTGTAAGCAAAGAAAACTCAGAAACATTAAAACGGTGCTTGAATAAACATGGTCTCAATTTCTTGTCTGAGCCAAATACCGCCAAATGAGTGAGTATATGGTTCGTTATAAAGGTATGGGATAGATAATGACTAAGAAGAATTAAATATAAACATTAAATTTATGCATAACCCTTCATACATCGTCATACACCCATCATCTTCCAATAATCTCACTTTAATTATATTAAATTAAACATTGTTTTAAAACACCTTATTGGCAATCTTTATATTAATTAAAACACATGTAAGAAAAGTCGATTGTTAAAAGTGGGTAATTGTGATTATAATTGGCCAGATGTTTTATTTTGAGAATGACATTATTCAGACGGGATACATTCGAATTGAGAAATCCGGGAAAAGTTGCAACTGAGTAGTCAACATTCGATTCTAAATCGCGCCCATTTATCAATCTGGGAACATTGGAAGAAAACTTTTTTAAAAATGAAGCAACATTGTACTCGGACTCAGTATAAAGACAAATAAGAAGTGGGGTGAAGAGCCGAGTCCTCTGTCATCGGCGACCTTTGAACGAATTTTCGGGCAAGTGCATCTATATACGTTATGGATGCAGTGCGGCAGTGCGACCTGAAGTTGTGTCACACGGTATGAACGAGCTGGGGTTCAGTTTCAAACGGCACCATACTTAAATAAAATGGAAAACTGGGGAGGAAAATAGGAATGGAAAGCTTCGATTAAACATTAACACCGACTTGATGCGCCTTAATAAGAGCCTGGGTGCGGTAACAGTATTATCCTGTAAAAAAAATCCCACATATTAGAGACGAATATTACTATCATGATAACTTGTCTTCGGAAACTGGAAAAATATATTTAAACTGCGGAAAAAATCTTTTATAATTTCGCAATTTTAACTTGTCTCTTTGTTAAAAATGGCGTCTAGGACCTGCCTCCTAATAGTCATGGGGAAATGTCATAAATCCGTTGTTGTTTTATGAAAATTTACAACTTTGCAATAGAACTTTACGAGTTGTTCGGTTTTTCCATTGGCCGCTGAAAGTCATGTGGAGAGTAACCGTGAACATGAACTTTTTATAATTTCCCTTGCGACTATAGAGCTGCATTCTTGTGCTAAACGCGTCTTGGTTCGGATGTGAGAGCTTGGAGGCTTTTATTTTCGCCGCATATTTTGTTCTTTTTTTCCCCCTCCCAGCGCACTGATTATTGTCCATGGAGCTTCAATGCATCCAAGCTTTCAGCACAGATCTCATGGCAGGCAACCACGAATTCCTCCACAGAAGGTGGAGCATTGGACTAAAAAGAGCCGGCTGCTATCCGCAGGGCAGTTTCCTGCAAGTCGTCACTAAACGCCGCTGGCGGAATGCGAGAGCAATTGGCCCGGGTTGGATCTGAACGGACAGCTGTCAAACTAACGCGGACTCTGCAACACACTCTCAATGGGGCTGAGTCAACCCTCCGCACGGCCTGCGCAGTGCCCGGGAAAGCCAGCCCGAGAGATCGATTCGGCGACAAGGTAAGGCCCTCTCCCCATTCGTCACCTAGCAATTCCGTAAAAAAAACCTTTTAAAGATATTATGCTAAAACCTGCTTTCTAAAATTCTTAATTTGTCAAAGTTAAAGTCTACTGTGTAAAAGGGTCAACGACCTTCGGAATAACCAATTCCAAATATCACTTGGTTATGCATTTTTTTAAACAATTTGAGTGTTGTCAGAGGCTGCTTTATTCTTTGAAATTGTGAAGTATGCTTTTGTTAAAAAAGAGTGTGAATAATACTATTGACGTGGTATGTTCTGGTTCAACTGATCGACTCCGGCTTATTGGTTCAAAGTGTTTCAGGGGGAAAACACAGAACACATCTAAAGAAGTGAAAGATATTGCTTGATCGGTATTGTTTTCAAGAAGATACCGTATGGTTACAATTCTGCTTTATTTTAACCACGGCTGTTGCACACTTTATAGAGTGAGAAACGTAGATCTACTTAAGTTTAAAATAAGGTGCCGCTTGCAGTGATTGCGACGGCTTTCTTGCACCAATGAATTGATAATTTGTTTTGAATCGTCTTTTATTAATTAATAATTTTAGTTTTAGATACTTTATTTTAAAATAATATTTCTGTTAATTCTTTGGAAATTATCCGATAGCAACGTAATGAGCGTTCTCTGCTGGCGTTTACTTGAAGAAGCCATCCGTAATTATTAGAGGTTTATTGCTGCGCTGATGTTGATCATGAATGTAAAGAAACATCAAAGACGACCTATTTCGGGTGTGAGCAGACAAAAGTGCCTGTTATTGTTGGATCTTAGCGCGGTGGTTGTCTTTCTGGCACTGAAACACTGTTGTCTGACTTAAAATGTGAAAATGTGTGGATATTGATGTTTGCTATGTTTTTGGACTCGATGCTGCCATCTTGTGTTTGGAGTGTGAACAAAACCTGCGCTCGGAGCAGCACAGCGTCTCTTTCTGGTCATACGTTGTTGATTAAATGGTTGAGTTCAGTTCTCAAATTAACCGTTATGTAAGTTGTTTTGTGGACTCGTCCAGTAATCATCATTTTTGCTTACATAATGTCCGAATGTTCTGAATTCGATCCAAGTGCTCGGCGAAGCTCATTTACACGAAAGTAATGTATTAAATTTTAAACGGCTTTAGCTCTGATCGTCCAATTGCGCGCAGAAGAATAATAACCCTTGTGAAGTGCATGTTTGGAAAACCAGTAGCAGCATGTAATGATTTTGAATATTTGTACATCAACAAATCGTCCCTATATTAGGTATTAAACTTTATGTGATCTCTTGTAATATTTATGCCAACCGTAGTTTGAACATAGTTGTGGCAAGAATAGAAAATCAGATTTAATAAGGAGTTTGTAATTAATGAAAACTGAGAGAAATATATCCCCGTTTACTATAAATCAGTGTAATTCTAAATAATAGTCTTAAATGTTACTAACAATTAGTGTTTAAGATGGCAAAGAGATTTTTTAAAACAGGCGTGGGACCGAAAGAAGAGCGAAAAATTAAATTAATCCAGAGCTTTAAAATAAGTGAATATAAAGTATGTTTTCGATCAATCGAACATTCAGTGGACAGACAAATTTTGTATAAATACTGTGAGCTTAATTTATTTTAAAACTCCGCATAATCAAGAGTCTGCAAGCACTACCTCCAATCAATTTAAACTGCCCACTTTTTCGAATGTGTTGGAATTAACAGAAATAATTGGGAGATGGTGGGACTTCTTTTCCTGACTTATATTTTTAACGCAGAATGTTAACGAGATGTGAACATAGCAACAACTAACATAAAATGCCAGGTGGATACCTTCCTGAATCACGGCCTCGAATTTCGCAGTTTCAGGGCCTGTATTGTATTATTTAGAAATTATGCGATGTTTGGTTTAACGTGAGTTTAAGTGTTATTATATTATAAAATATTTATTGGTCGGGACAGTGATTATGTCATTCTACGTTAACTATAAGCGCCAACCCAAGGCCCCAAATATACCTAATAGGCCAAGAAAAGCGCAAGGTATTTATGACTGGAATTACATCTGCTACGACTGTCTAGATTGTACTAAACTTAATCACCCCCAGATCGAAAAGTCTTTGCCAAAAAATTCCCTCTCATTAACCAGATGATAAAATCTAATTTACATATCTTTGCGTTGACGGTAATATAACTTTAATGGAAAAAATGAACTTCAAAGGTACGAAAATTCCTAGCATTAAATTCTAAACTGAATGAGTTTGCAATATATTGGTTATTATTAGCTTTGGGAAGGTTTTGCTATTTGCAAGGAAATGCAAGTACGTCAACGGAAAGACTAACGGAATGATATTTTAACCTTTCCCAGACCAGTTACAATCTAGTTGCAAGTCGCAACAGAGTTAAAATTAATTAGTACTCTGCCTCTAAACAGATGCATGCCAATTAAAAATCTGAGCCGAAAACTGCAGTGCAGTATTTAAATTGGCCTGCGTTGTTTTCCGTTTTAATGACAAGAAGAAACTGTTACTGTTTAATATGTTTGCTGAGCTCTTCGATTCAGATTTACCCTATTCTGCGTTCATGCTCTCATTATATTTATTGGCTTGTTTTCCTAAATCATGGTCCAGCAGCAATTGTGAAGTGGTTATTAGCTATATCACCTAATAGGAAAATAATGGATATAGGTTACCACATAGCTCTTTAATCCATCTTAAAATGTCATATTTTATCTTTACCAACTTGTGAAAATTTCCTTTTTTAAGAGTACAGTAGTAGTGGTGGGGGGGGGGGGGGTCTTCAAAAACCTGCTGTCATGCTTGAGGCAAGAATAAACGAAAGCCGAAAATAATATCTAAAACAAATCATGAGCAGAACAGATCAAACGTGGATGAGATAATTTCAAATTTATTAAAATCTTAGGTACAATTGCAAGAGGAGGCACACATGAGGTATTGCAACACAAGGTAGAATACTACAGAGCAGTTACTGAGCGACGGCCTTTCATTAAGAGGATTCGAACTAGCGTGGTCTTGCTCATTTCCCTCCACAGTCCCGCTGTACTTATACTCACACCTCCAACAGCTACAGATTTTGATTTCGGCAGGCATTCTGTTTGTTTTTATAAAGCCAGTCTATATGTAGAGAAGAAAGACAGATATAAGGGTTCAGTACTGAATATTAACCTGTCGAGGTATTTTAACAACTTACAATAAATAAAATATCATCCTCCCCAGAAAGACATTATAACATTCGAAGATGTAAAATTGTCCGACTACTAACCAACCGCGTTTGTGACTCGCCGTAACTTACAATCATTGTCCTATAATTGCTTTGTTTCGAGTTCGGATACAGGGTCTGTAACTATATTTACCACATCACTTAAATTACCCCCACTAAATATATATAAACAGACACAATGTATGTATGTATGCATTATTTACTCCAGCTTAGATATTTCAATCTCTATATTACTATTGTTGACGAAAAGAAATCTAACGGGGTAATGAGATCTTTGGTAAGGAGCCCTTGGTTTCCGTCCTTTTACTGCGATCTGATGCCGCGCTCAGGGCGCAGTAAGTACTCGGTTATTCCAAAACACAAATTACTCCATCGAGATGTTCAAAAATGCCTAATTATTGCAAAAGAAACATTCCACTATTTTATGGTCGATAAAACCTTAACAGCGTGCAATTATGGAAAATCGAACTTGGGATTTGGGGAGTATTAGCAAATTTCAATCGCGTGCAATTAAAATAACATTGTGATGGAAGGGAGCCCATATGCAGACACATCAAGTATAAATCCGAGCTCCTGTATGTTTGCAGATCGGTTGGACATTTGAACAATCCCCGTGAACGTTTTGTTCAACACTTTTCTCTTGAAGTACTGTAGTGTTTATACACCAAATGCACATGTAGATACATGCACGCTTTAATGAAGAGTGTTGATGCAATAACAATCACTCCCACGCACAATTACTGTGAAATCCTTCAAAGCTAAGATATGGCGTTGTGCTCTTCTGTTGGGATTTTCTTTACAAGAATATCAAAATTAAATCTATAAATCATCTCCCTGAATACACACTCTTAAAGCTATGTTCTTTCCTTTCTGTTAAGCAGGGGTAATTTACTGAAAGCAGAAATCAGGGGACTGTTGCTGTTTCTTATCCCACTAGCTGCAGACGCTGTTGTTCTTTACCGCATTTAAAATAGTCAGAGAAACACTATTCCAGAGACTGATTTCAGATGTTTCCCTAGTCTACACAAGCTAACAAAAAGGGACATTATGCCTGTACAATGAAAAAGCCCAAATGGAGAACTGAATGAAAAAAAATCTATTCTTACAACTGTTATTTACCTATCTAAATTACAATGTTCATCTACATATAAAACACATTTACTGAAATAATAATTTGTTATTCTGTTTCTTATTTTCTCATCTGTCTTCTAATCACTGTTGATCGAGCTATTGTTGAATACGTGACGCAGAGCCATTTTTCCATGTGTTAGACTATATGAAATATGCATGCATAACTATATCCTGTAACCTAATACGGTTCTCATTGGGCCACTAATATTCTATTAGAACCACCTCTGTTATAGTTCAGAACTGATTTGGTTGTTTGTAACTTTGCTAGCACAGTCGTCGGATCTCCAGGGAGTTTTTTGAACTAAAGTCGTTTTCTATTGGCCAGACACTGATCAGCTGGTTATATTTGCTGCTGTCGCTTTGGCGCTCGGCCATCCTGAAACAAACCACCTCGATGACTACTAATAGCTAAACCACATTGTGTACTAATACATAACAAATCATATTACTACAGAGTGTGGAGCAAATGAGTTCGTATTTTGTGAACCCCAGTTTCCCTGTTTCACTGCCTAGTGGCCAGGACTCTTTCCTCGGACAGATCCCACTTTATACAACGGGCTATGATGCTCTAAGGCACTTTCCAGCTTCCTATGGGGCAACCACCCTCCAGGATAAGAGTTACTCTTCACCTTGTTATTATCAACAATCCAATTCAGTAATAGCTTGCAATCGTGCATCGTATGATTATGGAGCTTCTTGTTTCTACCCTGAAAAGGATCTAGCCAGTATCTCGCCATCCGGTAGTGGAAAGCATAGACCCCAGGATGACTTCTTTTCCTCAGACCAACATTACAAAACAGATTGTGCGCAAAACAAAATTTTGAGTGAAGAAGGAAACGACCGGAAGTACAGTACTCCAATTTATCCTTGGATGCAACGAATGAATTCAAGTTCCAGTGAGTATATTTTAGTGCCTACAGACACTTTGTTCCAACTTTACTAGAGGAGTGCTTACATATGTTAATTACAATGTTTAAATGGGGCACTCTGGGTCGAATCGGGGAATTGAATAATATGGTTGATTTGATAATATGACTTTACTGGTTTGAATTTCTTTGACGTTTGTGTTTCCACCATGTAGGTTCTGTATTTGGGCCTCATGGGCGTCGAGGACGACAGACCTATACACGATTCCAAACACTTGAGCTGGAGAAAGAATTTCACTTTAACAGATATTTAACTAGACGCCGCCGGATAGAGATTGCCAACGCACTCTGCCTCACAGAACGTCAGATAAAGATCTGGTTCCAGAATAGGAGAATGAAATGGAAAAAGGAAAACAAACTTCTAAACACAACAGAATCCAACAGCGAAGAAGCAGAAGATAAAACAGGGGAGTAAGAGCGCAAATTCAAAGGAAGTTACCCTGGGCCTTTCTGTTTGGTAGTGAGTTACAATGTGCTCATTCTGCTAAACAGTTTAGAGAGAGAAAAAAATAATCGTATATCTGTTTGTTTTCGTTGTTCCTCCTCTTGAGCTTGTGTCTATGTATAATTGGTAGAGGAATTGTTCAAATAATTCGCATTCCATAGGATACAATAATTATACGGTGTAGGATTAATTGTTTTATAAATGCGAAGTGTGAATGTTTCTGCTTCTCTAGTCGTTACTATGTGATGGGTTGCACCACAAATAATGACCCAATTGTTTCAATGGATAGTTTGCTCCGTAGGTATAATTTGACAGTCTTCAAATAAATGAACGTAGTAGATATGCCCATTTGCTAATGATAAATATTGCATTGTATATGTCCATAATTTGCCCCCATTTTTGTTATTTTTAGATAATTAAGAGGGCACAGTATTCAGGCTGGTCGTGCCATTCTTTCCCTTACAAAGAAAACAATTATATTTCCTTTTATCCTGACATTCGTACGATAAACTAAGCTAGGTTGGTAACGCTTTCGCTTTAAATTGAAGTTTTGAGGATAAAAATGTCTTAAATATATATTAAGATATACATTAATATATAAATAAAAAGCAAGGTGCCCAATTTGTAAGAATTTAGCCTTTAACAAAAGCTGCCGAAAACTTTTTGTATTAAATAAGCTGTGAAAGGAAACTTAGCACTGTGAAATTGATCGGTAGATGTCCTTGTTTCAGAGAGGAAAAAAATGGACTGTATACGTGGTAGGAATGACTATTTGGTTTCTGGGTTCATTAAATAGGGCAATTTTCACTAAATGCACAAGTAAAGACGTAGCTAGAGCCGCGTTTAAATTGTAAAACGTTCTTCATGATATTTATTACAACAAACCTAGAAATAGTGGTCTTGCACAAAGCTGATGTTTTGAATAGGTGGATGACTATTTGTAAAGTGCGCTGCCTTTTGTTAGATAATGTACAGCATTTACTAATCGAACCAACGCAAAATGCTGTGCAAAAACATTATTTCCACGTAAATTGGGCACAAAACGACGTTTATATACCAATCGAAAAGGGGTCCCTGTTTAGGATGTAATATGTAATAAAGTAAATTGGAAAAATTTAAACGCATCTTCAATATACGTGACATGAGTTTTAAGAACGCGAAAATTGGCTTGAGAGTTTAAGTGCGGGGTGGCTTCGAAATTTCCGCAGATACACGGAGAACTCTAACATTGTGAGCTATGCAGACAAAATAAAAAATTAAAACGGCGTAACAGATTAAAAGAATTAGCATTTTGATGCTGTACGATACCGTTTCTCCCCTGAACTAATCAGCGATGGTACCCGAAGCGTACGAAAATCACAGAACACATAACTAAAATTAAATCTAATTTTTAAAATTTCAAAACAAGCCAGTTACAAGAAAACGTCGAGTCCTATCTGTAACACTAGCAGCTCTATCTTAAGAAAACCCAACATCTCTGGTGGGTTAAATAAATGTACTGTTGTGCGACGTAGATTCTTTTTTGAAAGATGCTCTTCTCATTGGTTTATGTGATTTATTCTACGAAATGTAATGGTTAAGTTTGAAATGTGTGGTAGCCTTAATTCGACCCGAGGCCGATTTTCCCGTTCATCACAACTACAGTCGCATAGCCTCTGTCTCCAGAGGGTGGCGCGCAAGGACAACCCAAAGCCAGTGCTGGGAGCCGCCGGCGCGCCCCCGTGCGCGCCACCCTCTTTCTTTCTTCCTCGCAACCTTCCAATTTGTAGCCACAGTGCACGGATTTACCTCTAGAGGTCATCAGCGAGAATTTACGACTGGACAACAAAAGCACGTGATTTCAAGTCGTACCCCATATTTGGGTGCCTACGTAGGAGGGAACGAAGTACATGTCCCAGTCATTTCCATAATTCATCATAAATTGTGCAGGGTGCTAGACGCACAAACGACCAAGAGCCACAAATCAAGTAAAAAATAAATAAATAAAAAAATCAAATGAGCTCTTACTTTGTAAACTCATTCTGCGGTCGCTATCCAAATGGCCCGGACTACCAGTTACATAATTATGGAGATCATAGCTCGGTGAGCGAGCAATACAGGGATTCTGCAACGATGCATTCCAGCAGGTACGGCTACGGTTACAATGGGATGGATCTCAGCATTAGTCGTCCAGCATCTAACCACTTTAATGCCAGTGAAAGATCTCGAAGCTACTCTGCAGCAGCAGCAACAACAGCAGCAGCAGCAGCAGCAGGACCAGAAGCAGGGGCAGACACCAGGTACAACCAACCTGCCACGTCCACTCAGTCTCCTTCACCTGACCCTCTGCCCTGCTCCGCCGTGGTCAGTCCGCCTGCCAGTGACAACCACCCCGGAATCAAAAACTCCATAGCAAGCCCAACTACCTCCTCAAATTCCAGCAGCAGCAGCAGTCAAATCAGTAGAGATGGGGTTGGCACGTCGCCTGGTACTGAGGATGACACCCCGGCAAGCAGCGACCCTCCAAGTTCACAGAACGGGCAAGGCACAGCACAGCAGCAGCCTCAAATTTACCCCTGGATGCGAAAACTGCACATAAGTCACGGTAAACTCCCTCCTCTTTCATCCTTGCATTAGTGGAATCTTAAATTACTTTACGCGCTGTAAATCAAAACGCTAAATATATACGCTAAGATTTCCGTAAGGGTCATAATTTTAAGCTGTAATTATATTTGTAACCATTTGCGGGGTGGGATAATATTAGTATCCAGTTACGTATCATAATATGTGGGTAAATAAGAATTGTTAGACTGAAAAAGGTGTGGTTAATAGTGGGGTAGATTCGTCCAAGTGGAGACTTCAACATTTTGTTCCAGTTAAGTTTCTAAAGTCATTTTGCTATTAAGGCATTGAAGGAGCGCAAAGGCTAACGTAGACAAGCGGGTGCTTAGATTTCAGTCTTCTGCATTCAGCTTGTGTTTATTATTTTGTAGTGTATTTCACATTATACTGATTGCACTAAACAAAGGATTCATTTTTCTGTGTGTGTGTTACAGACAGTATGGGAGGACCAGAAGGTAAAAGAGCCAGAACGGCTTATACCCGATACCAAACGCTGGAGCTGGAGAAAGAATTCCACTTCAATAGATATCTGACCCGGAGACGACGGATAGAAATTGCACATGCCCTTTGCCTAACCGAGAGACAGATTAAGATCTGGTTCCAAAACAGGAGGATGAAATGGAAAAAAGATAACAAGCTAAAAAGCATGAGCATGGCCGCTGCAGGAGGCGGATATCGCCCTTGATCAATAGAAGCACTGGGCACTAGCTGACCAATTAGCATAATGTCAATACAGTACTGACTTCCAAAACTCTTTTCCCGTGTTACTTCTATGAAGAAAAGCATTTCCATGTTGCCGTATTCCAATCTTTGCATCGTTAGTCTGCTTTCTGGTCGTACTGTTGCCTGTACAAGTCATTGCTTACAGTATATTGTCTAGGAATAGGATAGCCTTGTGAATTATAGCTGTTTTAACTTATTTATATTAATACAAGCGGTATTACTTGAAGTAACTGTATAAAATCGTCTAGTAAAATGTAATTATGTGTTGCACTCTGCAAAAAAGTGTATGTATGTGTTAGTGTTGCTAAATGTCAAAATAGCTCCAAGCTTGCAATACGTATTTAATTTCAGACCATCGTCCTCTGTATTTGATATCGTAGTGTTAAATCACTGAGATGCTACCTATTCTGTGTTATTAGTGAGCAGTGAATTTTGTGAAGGGTATTGCGACTTTGAACTGTATGTCTATGCTGTGCCTTTGTATGACTTTGCACGAATTCCAATAAGTGGCTCTTAGCGCAGCGTCGGTGTATGTTTTTTTGTGACAAAGGATAACTATAAAGCCTAAAAGACTGGCAGTTTAAGAAATTAGTGATGAGCTTTTGTATTTGTTTTTAAAACTGACTGGAAGTTAAAATAAAGTTTCTATAGTAACTTTCCTGCTCTTTAGACTCCCAGATAAGTATTTCTCTTGCGTTTGTTGTCTTGTGAATTAAAATGTTTCCACTACAAACGCTTAACATAGTTTTTGTCCAAAAAAGTAAAAGTTTGGCATAATTCTTATAACTTTGCTCTAGATGAAAATATTGCAGATTGGTTAACCACAGGGTTTCAAGTTGCGCAAACTTGTAAAGACGGGTCTCTAACAAATGCATTTCGAAATTTATGATTATTGCAAATGGCGGAATTCGGTAGGAATTAGTTCAGTGAATATTTGAACGTGGTGCTATATTGTAATTTGGTGTTTTTACGCATTTCGGAGTGAATACGTACGCCTCTTGAATCCCAATCCTTGCGCTCTGAATTTTGCGCACCGTTTACTTCTCCTGCGAAAACGCCAATTTCCTTGCTGCTGCCATTGCTGTTCTTGCAATTGAACAAACCCTTTTCATAGTCCTGATTTCTCTGAAACTCTATAGTGTGGGTCTGAGGAAAGATTGCACCCTGAAGCATTTCAACCACTTTTGTTCCGCAGGTAGGCGTTAAGCCACGATCTCTCAACTCCCCCATTCTAAAGTGTAGCGTAAACCTTTTCCAACAGGTATTTTCACTTTACAGAGTTAACTTCACTTACCGCGTGAAAGCAGGGCAGAAAAGTCACCACTTAGCTCCTGACAGCAAGGGGGGATCAGTACTTTCACCCTTTCTGCTGAGTGAGTGCTCGTCCTTTAAAGTTATAAACAGTAAACTTTTATACACCTCAGTTCCGGCTATATGACATTTGGGTGCCAAATGAATAGGGTTTTGTCTATGAATTAGATCGTAAAATCATCCATAGCACAGACTGATAGCCTCACTGGCTATAAAAAATCACGTGGTGTCATTAAAGTAAGTTTTATGGTTTTGGGGAGTTGACATGGAACAGTATATTCTACATAACATATAATCTCACTGACGCTGGACTTCATTTGGCTCCTTTGCAGATTGCGTGTGCAGGCAGGCCACTCAAATGGCTAATCTTCTTGCTCAGAGGACTATCCACAGCTCCACAACTCCAGTATACAGGAAAGTTGTGTTTTCTTGCAATACAAGGTAAATGCTGTTGAAATATTATCGTTGCAATTCTCAACAAGAAATTTGGCCCAGTAAGACAGGCCTTGAGCGGCACCCAGAGTGCACTGAGGCAGAGAAAGAAGTCTGAGTGAGCTACGAATTAGTTTCTTTTTGCGTTCAAATGAAGCTTCTGTTTTTTTACAAGTCAAGTCGTGAAAAAAATGAAAGATTAAGAAAAAAAACTTTGAGGGAGGAGTGTGTGTTCCATTAAAAATGTAACAGGTTTTTGCAAGGCACGATTAATTCTTACCGAAAGCTACTGTTATTGTTCAGTACTTTATACCGTGGACAGAATTTTTTTTTTGCTCCGCAAACTCTGAAAGTGGTGTTTAATGTGTTTATCTGTGATTTGTTTGAGGGGAGTGTTCTGCTGCTGTTGTGACAAGTCTCTTGTTGGTTTTGTTACAAAGTATATGTTTCAAATGTATTCATTGTCAAGCAATTCGGGAGTTTACGGGATACTGATATTTTAATGAGTAGGGTGTAAGTGTGGTTTGAAGAGTTCCAAAATAAAGTCAGTCTGCACACATGAGCTGTTTAAGGTACACAGACTGTATTACATGATTCTTTCACGTAACCAAGCAAACCGCCCCTCCCCCAGCCCCCTCCTCGAAATCGTAATTTAAACTTTTATGGCGACAATCATCAGTCTTTTGAGGAATGGAAGTACGGGTAATATAACAAAGGATGCTACTGCAAAGAAAAACATCCTTAAGATCTAAACTTAGGCACATGTGCGAAAGAAACACCAAATTTATTCAAAACATAACATCTGAAATACGCCCAATAGAAGAGTTACTGCAACTTTTACTCTTAATTGTTGTAACGCCAACATTGTTTTCTCGTGAATTGCAGGCTTCCCACAGTAGTGGCTGACGAACCATAAAGTTTATGACCGATTTTTTATTCTTTGAAGCTTCCGCTAGTCTAGAATGTAGATGAAGGCTTACACGTATAAACAAAGGAAGAATACTTGAAAACAGTATTTCCGAAGAACGAAAGTTTTTTTTGAGAGCAAAATTCATTAACTTCTTTGGATATTTCATTTTCGTTTGTAATGTCAAAGCAAACCTATACTATAAGAAGTAGAGATAATAGGCGACTGACTACACATTTAAAGAGGTTGAAAGCAATTACCCTCCAGAACTTACACTCAAAACATTCCACTGCAATTAGGTCCGTTTTACGACGTGCTATAAAAAACCCAACAGTAAATAAAGGAAATCGGCCCCTGTATCAATACAACAGTTCCGGATCGGCCATGTCAATCGCGTCAATCTGTTGTAATTTCCTTTGTATTAGTTTACATTTAAATATGACAGTTTAATATATCATCTGTCCAGATCACTTAAAGGCCTCTTATAACAAGACAAAACGATCTTTAGTTTCAGTCAGTGCTGGAGTGCCATTCAGACAAACATTACATATTACTTATTACAGTTACAATTGATTTCCTTGCGAATGCATTCCTAAACCCTGGTGGTAATGTGTTATTTCGTTTCAAATTACTCAGAGAGTTGTGCACTTGATATAATTTGCTGAACTTGGGGAAACGTTTCATTTATATATAAAAAAAACATTCTACACTCCAAACTGGACAAAAAGTTGGAGGAGCATACTGTCAGGTTAAGGAGTAAACCTATGTGTGCTATCTAAAATGGGAACTGCACACCCTTGAGCAATGCAGAACAACTCTATGGGGACCAATACAGAATGGCTTAGGGTGCTCCCCCAGAAGTGCCGAGCACTGAGATTTCCTCGGTAAGGTACCTACTATTTCCTACAAGGCCTTCGTTCTCCATGTAGTATACTGCATGTGTATACTTAAGGGTGTAGGAGGGAGGGAGGGGGTGTGTATATATGTGTGTGGGGGAGAGAGAGAGAGAGAGGGAGGGAGGAGAGAGAGAGAGAGAGAGAGAGAGAGAGAGAGAGAGAGAGAGACAGAGAGAGAGACAGAGAGAGAGGAGTGGGAGTTTAACTAGTTTCTGAGGAGAACTGTATTTGCCTTTCAGAAGCATTATTTCAATGGTTTGAGGCTGCCATTTTACGTGAACAATTACAGATACATTTTAAAAACAAAATCAGCGGTTCATTATTTGATATGCCTTTTACAAAGTCTTCTTCAAGAAGGCCCTTGGCAAAGACATAACACGGAGTACAAAGGCAATCTGTTCAGTTTGTGAAACACAAATTGTCAATAAATTCAATTTTATACAAGACAATATTTAATCTGAAAATGCGGTGAATGAACTCTCATTTAAAAAGCTGCTGTTCAATTTTGAAATCGGATATAAGTGAAAAATCTTTTGTTTTCTTAAATTAAAGCATTGGGTAAGTTTTAGTTGAGGCGTTTAATGGAGAGCTTTAACGTAACATATCTCTGCCTTTTAACATACCATCTCATTAATCAGTGGTTGAAATTAAAAGCAGCTTCTGTACGGTTCAGCCAACAATTCCCTTATCGTGAAGAAAAAAATATAAATGTTAAACAAATGAGAAGATGTGAGTGGTAAAGAGATGGACGCCAAAAAACCTGGAATGCGACGTGCTTACGTTTCTTCTGTGCTAAGGGCATCGAAAGGGCACCACGTTCTTCAATTGCAATCTATGCTAGTTTGCTTTTGGCCAGAATAGGAGTTTCTCTAACCTCAGCAAATGGATTCTTTATCAAATCAAGAGCACGTTACAAGGATTTTGATGTAGTTGGCCTTTTTTTTTTATCTATAAAGTGTATGCATCTTTGTATTATGTGAGACAGGGACAAATTTCTCGGGGGCCTCTCAGTGGATCTGGGGTTGTTGTTGATGGTGATGGTGGGAAGGTGGGTGGGAAAGAGCGACTGTTGAGCAATGTTGAGAGTAACTATTTATGATTAAAGTAAGATAATTGACTTGGCATTCATCACATCTTCAAATAACTTTAAAAGGGAGTGGCAGTATTCCTCTGTTTATGAACATAAAAAAACTACCATACAGCTCCCTGAAATAAACATAATACATGTGTGATAATATTATCCACATGCTGACCTAACGTATCATTTCAGACTATCTAGCAAGCTGCATAAGTGTTTAACCGATTAGTTGCCTTTTTTAGTTGCATTTAATCCACCTATCTGACTCTTGGCGATATTGTTAAATGGAATATTTGAAGTCTAAAAATGAGGGTTGTTAAAAGAAAGTAACACACGTATGCTCTCAGGAATTCCGTCACGTTCACGTTTTATTTCTTTATTTTGTTCGAAGTCCCTTGGCACTCAGGTTCATGGAATTAACTGTATTTCAGCAGAGACAACTAATGAGCTAAAGAAACATATTGTTACTAAATACGCTGCCATGGATTTTTCAGCCGTAAAGTTTTGACTGCAGCGTGACCTTGTAGAAATAAAGAACTTGTTAAGTCTTCCTGAAATGGTTTCATTAATAACCGCGATGTGTTTACTGGAATGGAAGATATTGTTGTAATAAAACGCTGAAAGATTCCGTTCACATCAGTATGTCTTGCTACAGATGGAATGGGTGGGGGGGGGGGGAGTGAAACAGGCGAACCCACTAAATAAACCATAACATATATTTTTTTTATTTTGTTGCTAGAGATAAGTCCTTCATAAAATAAGGGGGATGCAAGTAGTTATCATACACACTTTATCTAAATAGGGTATCGTTACGCAAAGATTAAAATAGCAGTATGTATTATGTTTATGCATTTGTATTTGTCAACCTTCTCCTTCTCTCAAGGAAGGAAACAGTAGCTTAAAACAATCTTTTAGAGAGAGTTCACTTAGAATCAATACGCAAAAGGAAATTTCACAAAGTTTTATTATTTTCCCGCCTCCTTTTATGTTTGCTTCTCTACTGCTTGCAGTTGCGACATAAACTAATTAATAATGCATCTTTTTTTTCTTAAGGGGGTATCATATTAAAGTCACGCGTCTTTGGCAAGGAGAATTAACAATGCGCCCCTCGTACAAAAATTATGTAATTTGGATGGGGATTATTTCATTGATTGGAGGGTTTTCGTTCCTTAAATCAAAAAAGGGCATGTTTTCAGGAAAGAAAGAGGTATCTGCACACTCTGCAACTCACCAGCAGAGCTCGCTTTAGACCAAGTTCACAGTCAGTATTAGCAGGGGCTGGGGAAGCTCGCGTACCCATTGTTCTATCAGTATAACAGAAAAGAACGAAAATGCGAAAGTAAACTCGTGTTAAATTGATTTGTTTTTCTCACCCACACTATCTATAATTACATTGGCTGGTCGCTGCAATCATAAAAAAAACTTACCCACTTTGCACATCCAACAAAATAAAGGAGCACTCGAATAAACAGCTTGCAGACTGTTGAGTTTCATGCCATTTTTAAGATTAAAAGAACGTTTCACTTATGGGGGAACGGGTCGGGAAGGGGGGGGGGGGTGGGTGTGGGACAGACGGAGAGGGAATGGGTGCAACTGCTTTAGCTTTCCAAAACTTGAAATTAGCAGTACATCATGAAAATACTGAACGAAAGGGGATATTATTTAGTCCTCAGTGGGGCTTTGAAAAAGGCTCCCTGTACGGTGGTTGGCAGGGCGGTACAACTATAGGTCAAAAAGTTGAGGGTCAAAAGTTTACGTTTTGCCCGACTTACAATCATCTGCTCAGACAGAGTTTGATGTCAATGTTATAGCACGATCTTGACTATCAGCACAAAAGATAAAATAGCTTTGAGTTACCCGTGTATCATGCTATGGACTCCAGGTGAACCCTAGCGACTGAACGACCTCAATTACTGACGAAAGGAAAGAAAAAAAATGCTCTTTTCATGATGGAGACACATTGTATTTCATATTGAAAAATCGACCACGGTATTTCTCCTATCTCCCGTGTAAATGTAGCAGGTAAATCTTTCGAAACTGTACCAAAAAAAAATCAAGAGACCTTTGTCTAAAAAGATAATTCAATTGTTTTATTTAAGTTCGCACTGAAATAAGCATTTTAGGATTTGAAATACAGCAGAAGTCTGTCGAATTCCAATATACAACAGGGTACACAGTCCTCCCCTAGGCAAAGATCGACATCAATTAAATTTAGATTCATAGAAACCTTCTTTAAAAAAGAAATGTAGAACAACTGCTGCTAATTTAGAATTAATGAACATTTCAAAAGTACATATGTTTGCACTGACATCCTATTTAAATCATAAAATTATATAGGTATGTGTCCTACTCTGTATTCTTTTCATTTCCGTTTTGTTCATATCGATGGAAGTGTAACATCTGAGAGTAACATAACTACATATAAAGCTGTTAAAAAGCTTAGTTATTTGCTCAATTACTTCTATTTATTTGAACAACTCCTTGGCTATGTCTTTATCTCTTATTTTTTCACTACTAAAATAAATTTCTGTAGGTAATATGAAAATATAAATTATATAAAGAATGACAAATACACAAGCTAACATTAGAATCATTGTAGGATTACGGCCAGCGTTTAAAACGTATTACAAACAAATGTTAGCCGTGCTTGTAATCTTAACGACTAAGTAAACTAATAAGTAAACGACTAAATCATAGAAGAAGGTCAAATTTTGTTTGGGGCATTAAATCCAGATATAATATTTTAAACAAATATAAGTATTTAAATAGCACCGCTGCCGTTTGGTCATATTATAGATCATGATCAAATATGTCCTAGCTTAAGATACCGATAGAAAATATAAAGCCATGTAAAACGGTCTTATATTTCTTGATTTTCATCATTGTTAGCAAATTATGAGTAACGGGATGCAACGTATTTTGGAAACCAATATTAGCGTTCTACCTAGAAACTGGAGAATGCGTGCATTCGAATATCATTAACACACAGGTAATGGATTAGGGAAGTAAAAAGAGCATCGAGTTGTAGGGATAAACGAAATTAATGCTTGTTAGGAGCAGGCCAAATTGCATAATCAGTACACCAACAGTTTGCAAAAAAAGAACAATCTATTTCATATGTGATACCAAAACAAATGCATTATTCAGTAGGTCAAGGAGCCATCTTTACTCGGAGTCCATATAACCTTCTTCACACCCCCTACCCCCACCCACTCCTCCATCCCATTCTTCTTGAAACTTACAATATTGCTTTAAAATACAGATTTCAGATTATATTTAGTTAATGTATGTATGGATAAAAAGGAGTAAAATTTCTGACAGAGTAAGGGACTCATAGAAAAGTGGCGGATTTTGGTGAAAGAAGGAACCGGCATGATGTTGTATAACAGATGCGAATAAAGAGAAGACAGGAATCCATCATGCATAAATGGACCTTTTTTCCTTCGCTAAGAAAGATGGAAAACTTATTTTAAACGAATAATTTCGTTTTGCAATTTTGACACTTGTTACTAGAATAGTTTGTTGGAAATTAAAACGTTTTCCGAAGCGGGAAATCATTGGAGAGGGAACACTCCATTGGTGAAATTAGGAAACAGGACTTCTTGTCACCATTTTTAAGATTGAAGGTCATATATTAAAAACGTTTTCCCTAAAATAGTAGATTTATTTTATGAGAACGACATTCTGACATAAAATATTGGGGAAGAAGTTTGTAGAGGGATGGAGGCACGAGTGAATGGATTTCAAATTAAATGCAGATGTATTAGTAACACAATGCAGCCCATTGTGCAACTTTTTTGTATGTTAAAATTAATATCAAATCTAAAAAGAAAATTATCTGATCCCAGGTATTTTTAAATGTTATTTAATATTTTCCCGAATTATTTTTTTCTGAGTTTGATCAATCAGATTTTTACAAATGAATTGATCTTTCACTAGAAGTTATATTTACAAACATTGAATCACGGCTACAGAAATGGCTATTGCGACACTCGGGACTGTATAGAAACCATGCATTTTGGCTACTTTTCCCCCCTCCACAAAGGTAATGACCTGGGTAAAACACTCTGGTATTTGAAAGAGCACTATAGGCCTTTTAGAAATGGCTAAGTCCAAGGCCGAGGTGAAATTCAGGTCACCGCGTCTAACAAATATGAAAATGTCGCCTCACGAATGGCACGCCTTGTTACTTAACAAAGACTGTCAATGTATAAGATTAATAAGAAACAAAATGCACACGGTGTCACTTTTCGGTCACTTCCAAACTTAGCTTCGCGTATCCCTTACGAAATCTCATTTCATTGAATAAAACCTTTTGTTTTGTTTCCCGTGTCGAAGTCCAATAAATGCACAGTTGTGCGGCTCTGTGGGATGCGGTGCAAGCCTGCTCGAAGATGTATCTTCGAAATGTACCATTTTATTTGTTTTATTTTGTTTTTGACTCGGAGACCGGCTGTTTTAACCACATGCCCCAGATAGAGATGCGAAACAAGTACACTTTGGCATGATGCAATCTATCTGATAAACCCCGGGATGGATTCGGACGCCTAATGAAGAAAATATGAAACTGTTAATCATCTAAACTACTGATTTGCTGTTCGGAAGAGTTAAGACTGGTAAAGTGTAATTTCTGATTTATTAAAACGCGAAAACAAATCTTCCATTCAGTGCCTCAGAACTTGAATCCTCTTTTACGTGAAACAGATTTCACGAACTCGACTCTTTCTAAAATTAAAATTTCGTGGAAGTTCTTAAGTTGCCCAGGTTTTGGAAATGTCGTAAAAAAAAGCGTTAACTTTGCCTCTCTCTTTAAAATGGCTGTAAATCTACCCTTGCAGTAAAAATGTCAAATGTGCACGCAGGCGAGGTAACACTTGGGGGTCTTGGCTCCATCTCTGTTTATTATGGAAAAAATGCTTTGGCGACTGACCTACACTCGCTCGTTTTCAGAAACGCCCTGTGTTTATACGATGAGCTCTAATTCCCCATTTTTCGACAAAAAACGTAAATACAGATATCACTCGAGCTAATTAGTAGACTGCTTTATTTACCGGCAATTTATTTGGTTAATGCAAACCAATGCACACTACGCCTACCAAAGGGTAGTCATGGGGCGTGTGGTAATGGTGGGGGCACAAGAATTTTAGGAAGTTTATATTTCTTATAAAGGGTGTTGTTTAAAAGAAAGTAAAATTTTATTGGCATACTCTAGACCATATTATTTCATAACATTGTAGGGAATATTATACTTTATTTAAATATAAACATGCACAGAATATATTCTAGGGGGTGTACAAAATAAAATCGCACAAGAAATTTATGTTGCTGTTTTAAGTTGTCCCTTCCTTGTACGGTGAGTAGTGGAAATAAGCATGTATTAATTACACCGAACGTCAATTGATTTTTACAGCATGGTGTTTAATTGAACGCGTTCTAATGGGCGATTACACTCCGCTGCAGAACAGGCTGGGTTGGTAAATGTACTCTACTAAATATGTGTTCCAGTGCATGGAAAAGATCCACTCTAATAAAATGTGAGCAAATGTGCCTGGATACAGTGTGCCGTTCAAACAATAAAATTGAGATTTTAACGCATCCCTTATTGACAAGAACGAATGCTAATGAATCACTTTTATGGCAGTCCAGAAAGCATATTGCATATGCTTATTTTGGAAATGTAACGCGCAATGCAGCAACTTGCCACTTCTTCTGTTGAGGCAACTTCTTATTGCATGTATTCGAAAAAGATCAGAATTCGCATGTAAGCATGATAGAATTTTAATCAGTTTAACTAATCTAAAACGCTAATTAGCTTGCTCAATTTATTATTGTCTTTTGAAGGAAAAGACAGTAAACATTAGAAGGCGTTATCAAATACCACTGGTGTTTTAATGCATTGCTTTAACAGATAAGATTTATTAAAGTTACATGTTTCCTGCATCCACTCTTAACCGTGATATTGTAGAATTACCTGAAATTTAATTGTTTTTTTTCAGTAATTAGCTATGCAAGGAGATGAAACAAGCTTCGTTTCAGATTGAATTGTGCAAAATTAACAATGTTTATTAAATTCCCTTTAACATATATCCATTCAAATTAATCGATTTACTGAACATTTGTGCTTTCTGCATGTTTTTATACATAAAAGTAATGCAATCAGTATACATCTTAACAGCCCATTTCCAATAATACAATGTTCGTTTCTGTCACTCTTATTTCACCTAGCTCAATTAAATCAGATTTTAAAAAATAATATCGTAGGACAATATTAAATTAAAAATATTGCACAATCGAACAATTAAATGGAAGTTTTAACAAAATTTTATTGTATCACGTTGTTAGTATCAATTGATTACATCACGTTTAGTAGTATACATGAAGCAGTTGGACACAATCTTTCAACATTCTCTTGTGTTATCTAACCCTTAGCGAATGTGATTTTACATTGAGATCTTACTGAGATATTCGAAAAGACACAGGTTTTATTTCATTAAACCTAACATTTTTAAGAATTTTATGGGAATTCTTTCAAAGGCTGAATCTCAGAATGTCTTCAGTGGCATCTGTTACTCCAGTGAACTCTCGGAATTATGCCACCAAATAGCCTTAACTTCCCTGCGATATATGCTTATAGAGTCGCATTCTCAGAAATTAGTAAACTATTTAAGATAGTATCAGACATCTCTTGACACTATCTTGTGATATTTTCCCCCGTTAACACACGTCATGCAAATATCTGTTGTCTTTATAATATCGTGACATAACTGCCTATTTAAAATTATTTTGCAATTAGATTTTTTTCCTGATTACTACAGTTTTTTTTCTATCTATGCGGCAACATAATTTCGGGGAAACGAGATTTTGAATGATAATATGGAATTTTTCACTGGACTCCATGCATTCATCATTGGTGTATTTCCTTATCCGGGACCCACAGCCACTCGTCCCATTGGCTGCTTACATCACATGAACAGCTAACTTTATACACTTGACAGCAAGTAGGAGGGTTTTATGGAACAGAAAAACGACAACGCGAGAAAAATTAGTATTTTGCACTTCAGAAATTAATGACCATGAGTTCGTTTTTGATAAACTCCAACTACGTTGAGCCAAAATTTCCACCTTGTGAGGAATATTCTCAAAATAACTACATACCAAGCCAATCTCCTGAATACTACGAGCGGCCGCGGGACACTGGATTCCATCATGAGGCACTATACCCACAATCAAACTACCCAGAGCCGACCTACAGCTTCAACAATGTCCAAGGCACTGGCAACCAGGACATGTCGCAAAGGGGTCATATGCAGTCGCAGACTAGCCTCCAAAATCACATACCGAGACAGAATCAGCTTTGTGAAGTGGTCCCAGTAGCTACACCAGCATTGTGTGGCCAAAATGCGAAAAATCCCACTGCCCAGAAGGGTACTCTCAGCAAAGAGCCCATAGTTTACCCGTGGATGAAGAAAATTCACGTTACCACCGGTAAGTAACTAAAGCAAACTGAAACAATTAAAATTCACTTGAAATCGAATGTGCGGAACCCTTTCTGTAACTAGCCCGTTCATGAGATTTACGATCACCTAACTGTTAGGTCGGTAATTACAGAGCCCATAAATTTGATTGCTCTGGATCTCGCTTCTGGCCATGTGTCTTTGATGCTTTTCTAACCTAAATACCCAGAGCCATTTTATTGCAGTAGATTGTTCTCCGTTGTCAGAACACTTTGACAAAAAACTCTGGACTTTTATAACCTTCATTCACGTGCATCTAATCCCATTGTCAGATTCGTGCCTGTCTCTGTATTTATGTTTGGTTACTTTTTTTTTGTTCAGTGAACCCAAATTACACTGGAGGAGAACCCAAACGGTCTCGAACTGCTTACACGAGACAACAAGTATTAGAGCTGGAAAAGGAGTTCCATTTTAACCGTTACCTAACCAGGCGTCGACGCATTGAGATTGCACACACTCTTTGCCTGTCTGAACGCCAGGTGAAGATCTGGTTTCAGAACAGAAGGATGAAGTGGAAGAAAGATCACAAACTGCCTAACACTAAGATGCGTTCTGCTAGCTCATCATCTTCTGCAAGCCAGCAAACACAAGTATCCTCCCAGGGCCCACAGCCAGATGGTTCAGCACCAAATTCATCAAGCCTATAGCTGCTTCGAGTCTCCAACCCCTCTCCCACAACATAGTTTGGACCAAAATGTGTTCGCCACATAATTGACTTGAATGTGGAAGGATTTCTTGGCAATGAGAATTTTCTTCCAAAGGAAATATGCTGTTAACCTCATTAGGGCCACGCATTTCTATTGTGTTAACCCATTCTCAGCAGACTTTAAAAATGTTTTACTGTTTCATTGGGTACGTTCTCTATCCTTCAATATCCCTATATGAACCGATGCTAAGTTCTGTCAAAGTGGCTTCTACCATGATATTCAAAGCAAAAAGAGCAAAGGACCGTGATTAATAGATATTGTGAGGAACCGTAAGCGTCATCATTTCAACTAGTGTAGTCTGTTGAAATATTTGTGAGAATATAAGAATAAACATGTTTTAGAAAATGAGAAGGGCAGCAATATTTGTGGATGTGGAAATGGTTTTTAGAGCAAATAAACTGTTCAGATGCTACATATATAGGAACTAAATTATGTCGCCAGCGTTATTTAAGGTGTTTTCTTTATTTTAAATCTGTATCCTCTATATAGTTGTGGTACTGATATCAGTATAACGAATGTGCAAGAAGCTTATTCAGAGATTTCAGTCGAGTTGTATATTTAACAATTTTGGTACAGTCCAAGTGTGACGAAACTGTACAAATCATTGGTAAGATTTGTGTAATTTCTGTGGATATTTCAGTGTGCTATGTGCAGTGCCAAATGTTCCTGAAACGAAAGACATAATTTACAGTGTGTAAACCAAAGCCCCAGGCTTTAAATAAAACGTTAATTCGTGGACCATCTCAGTTCTTATGTGTACAATTTACTTGCAGCGAGGATTTGGTAAACACACCGAAGCTGAGAACTCCTTCCACTCCAAAACGTGACCATACATTTAAGTAATTATTCACATTTTTAACTAAAAAATCTAGCTTTCTAAAAAAATTTGCAAAAAAATAGCCTGTGATTCCTAAGAATAATCCAGCGAAAGAGGATAAATTATTGTCTGTGTCTATAATTCATCTTTCTACAGCCTTTCCACATCAAGTTCTACGTCACTAGGTCGTAAATAATGCAGTAAAATGTGAGGCGATCAAATAATAAGTCATCTGCAAGGTGGCGAATAAGGCCTTTTATAAAGCTAATTGTTATATTTCCGATCGTGTAATAGGGTATATATAATCATGTGAAATTACTCTTTAGATTGACTTTGCATCTAAGTGCCAGAGTAATGTTAAATTTAAATTCCACTAACCAGTATTACTTGTTCTCAATGGTCAGGGAAACATAAACTGCGGGAGCATAAAGCGAATATTTACTGTTATGTAGTTTTGTTAATCTTGTAGAAGAGGCTACCTAGGCAAGAATTCACTAAATATAAAGTCGTACCAATTGATTTCTAACATTACGATCATCTAATCTGCTTGGTTATATTGTTTGTTTGAAGCAACACTGATATCAGCGTTCCTGAAAATCAGCGTAATTCTTTTTTCTGTATATCAAATGGTGCGTTCTTCAAATGATAGTTTGTCAGAGCAATTGTGTTAAAATTCACTCAAGGAAATTTCGTTCCTTGTTTTTTTAAAATTATTTCTCTACAAAATATAACAAGAACAAAGTCAAAATTACCGGATGCATCACATTGTGGCGAAGGGAAAGCAATTAAGCGCGTTGCGTTCATTTACTCCCAAAATTATTGCCTAAAAACTGGAATAATCTGTAGTCACTCACAAAATTCTCACAAATAAAGCAATCAGAAGCTTTTCCCGGAATTTCACAAAAATTAACTGAATTGTACATTTTACTTTCTAACCGCAATCTGTCGAAATACATTGTTTTTAAAAAAGAAATTGCAAATAACCAGAGCTAATATCAAGCAGAAACTTTATAAAACACAGCTTGTAAAAGGCCTTTAAGACAACTGCAAACGAATATAGAGAGGAAAAGAAAGGACGACGAGAAACTTCAGCCATTAGACAACCGTGCTTGCTTATCTGAAAAAGGAATTTTAAACAGATTGAAAATAACAGATTTTACCCAGAATCATTAATCACCTCATTCAATAAATACTTCTTTGTATACTTCAACAGCAAGTCTGAAGGGTGTTCTTTTAGAGAAGTGTATGAACACATTGGATCTCTTGAATAAAATGTGGCCATCTCGACACACACCATGCCTCTCTACACTCCCCCCACCCCAGATCCTTGAAAAGTTGTGGAGTTTTAGCTGGACAACGTTATTACAGCAGGAAATTATAGGACGCATATTTCAAAGGCAAGCGGCAATTTACAATATGTAAAAGCAGTTTTGAAAAGTGCAAGTTGATTATAGCCTGTCCTTTATTAGACCAAATTTTAGGTGCCTTGAGCACATGAAACCCCAGTTTGCATCTTGTTCTTTCTCTTTGATGTGTTTAGTTTATTGTAAATCGAACGGCCTTTTGTAATAAAAAGTTGCATTGTTTGTCAACGGCTGGGCAACCAGAGTGAGTTCACCAAGAGGACAAATTTTCTGACCGATTAGCCGTTTTTAGCGTTGCAGACTGACCCCCTCAAACCCTTGACCTTTAAGAGATGGACAGTGCTCTTTCCACTATTTCCTATGCCCGCAGATAGGAACTAAAAGAATACAGCTCGTTATAAAAAAAAACTCTATGATGTTCAAGCGATGTGCATTTAAACTACCTTGATGTATCCAACAATATTGAATATTACACACGCAATAAAGCACAATCACACATGTACATTCATGGACACACACGCACACGCAGATCAACTATATCTAACTTGATGTTTTTAAATGTGCGGCGTGTGCTTATGTAAAGGAGATTTGTCAATGATTTATATACAAGCTCGGAAAATTGCACGTGATAAGAAACAATGGTTGTTTTGAATGGTTTAATTAATAACACATTTTTAGTTAATGACTTAAGAGAATGGATTCAATCCTTCACTTGTAATCGTGAGATAATTCACCTATCGGAGCAGTCCATTGTTCGGATTATTGAAGAGAATAACTGTTACTTTTTTCCTCTGCCAAACACGTGCTTACTTTCTTGATATTATATGTTTTGCAGTCGACATTTTAGAGCGTTGTTGGCAACTGATTAAAATTATTGTAAAAGCATTTCTTCATTCGAAACATGTAAACGGAGTCACAAGGGCAAAGTGCCCAGAACAAAATGGGTTGAGTGTAAAGCCAATTGAGGTTGTAAGCAAAATTGCCACCAAACCATTAAATTTACTGGGACTGTTATTAAATCGACTGTTTTTACTGCATAATGTTCCTTGTCACACTTAAAATAACTAGTGTATGCACCATGATAATCGGAGGATGCCGAAGACCTCTAGTCACAAAATAAAGCCTAATACTCATTTGGGTGGTATAATAAAATATCGACTGTGGCTAGTGAGGGTCGATTCGGTGTCAAATTTAACAGCCTTATGGGGATGTAAAGTCACATATGAAAGAGTGAGCCTTCCTTGTGACTGTTATGTATGCGGGGTACTGTAACTCTGAGCTTCAATATCAAACTGTCAGGCGAACAATAAAGACAGCTTGAAGAAATGCCCAGGAATATTGGACTGAGGCAGCTCGAAATGTAGGTGACATAAATGGCGGACCTGTCAAATCTGGGATCAGGACAGGCCAGTCATTTTTTGCATTATCACTTACCAGCGAGCATCCAAACACTAAAAGAACCCCACGAACAATAAAGATTCAAGTAAGAAGGGCGCAAAGAGGGAAAAAAAACTCCACACTCCAAGATAAAGGGTCACGCGTCTCCTCCGTGTATGTATTGAAATTTTAATCTCTCCCGTCACGTGACTCATTAAATAATTAATGCAGCCGGTCCGGAATAGATATGTAGTCGTCAGTATTCGCACTAGATCTGTTTCAGTCTGATGTGAAAATGAAGTTTCCTTAAAAAATAAGTCTATAATTGGAAGATCTGTCTCAGAGTGAAGTGGCACAAATCAGCTAAGAATTGTGGTAAGTAGTGTTTTTATGATCATTCCTTTATTCTGTTTATGTTTTAACATTTTTTTATTTCTTAAAACTGTCATAAATGTGATGAATAGCGCCCTTTAGTATTCAGATTTAAATCACGGCATGTCTGTGATGGTGTTTAGTCAGTCTCTCGCGTGTCAGTAATATTTTAGATTTTTTCATGATTAATTGCAACAAATACAAACACATATGATGATGTTCTAGTTCACAGTATGTATGCCTGGATACCACGGTGTAGCTGAGCTGCTTTGTTCAATTTTCCTGTCGTTAATAAATCACCATCTCTTACATGCGCAGGGCTGCAACTGTAGGCAGGAGCGTTTGGAAATGAAGAGGCATCAGCTAAATTCCTCTATGATTCATTAATTTGAGCGATTTACAATAAATGACAGAGTTATGCTGCTCTAGTAAATGTACTAACATATGTAATTCTGAACAAAGTGATGCACTTATTCTGACTATATACTGCCTGGCTCTTGTCTAGATCTGATGTGCAACTATGAACAATACACATAAGACGACAGAGTTGTACAGAAACACCTGTCTTTATTACACGTTGCGATAATTCCACAGCCCTGTTGATTATTCAAATTTTTAATTCATTTATTTTCATCCGTTGTTGGAATAAACTTTGAACTCATATAGACGCAATTTATCTTCGCCAGAGAATGCATTCATCCTTTTTAATATTCTTTTCCTATTTAATAGATATGATTTGATTTTGTTACCTGGAGAAAGGGCATTCATAAAATGTGCATTTGTTTGCACTCGTAATTAAGTACTGCTCCCAATATTTACAATAAACCATCATTAGTAAAAGTACATAGCACTTAATTAAATGTCTTATCGCTCCATTCAAGTACATTTTATTAGTCCTACTATTCGTTATGATCAATCAAAACAAGATAATTGCGACAGTATACCGGCTAGTACAATGCTTGAACTTCCGGGCTGGCATTCCAATAAAACACTTCTGTAATTGGATCCACCTCCTAAAATTGGAACAGCACAAGCACATTATGAGTTGCACATTTGGCAACTGTCCTTTAATTTAACATTGAATGCTTCTTACAGATCTGGATCTCTCTATTCAGAAACAGGGCTAGCACCAGGATAACCAAATTGGGATTTGTGATGGGCTGGAGACCAAAGTTAAGGAGGTAAAAAAATTAAATGGAATTAGGCGTAATGCTGAAATTCCATGGCTAGTCTCAGGTACACTTATTTGGGAGTAACAGGTGGTTAGGTGCTACAGTTCATCGGAATCAGTGGACACTAAATGAAAATGTCATTTATTTTTCCAAGGGTGTTATAAGATGAGAGGCGGTATGCTCTCGGCAGAGCCGATTCCTTCCGTGTTAAAATGTACTACCCAGGCGCAAAAAAGGTAGTCATGGAGCCATTTGAAAGTGTCAGTTTGGTGGTTAGTTGAGGGAACAAAAGCCTTGGGTACTTCCTTTGTTAGGGGTTCACAACAACCTCAAAGAATTCACTGGAGCCACAAACATACAGCTTGATTTATTTAAACATTTCTAGAATAAAACGTGGAGCCCACTAATTACTTGCAGGAAAACCAACTTCAAGATACTAATAAGTATGGGTTAAGATTCCCATGTTTTCCTGACACATTGGTATGGAAAACTCCTCTAACTGCAGTTGTGCAGGGCAGTTTATGTGCCTTTACATGTTAATTTGTTATAAAAAAAGATTGACAAATTTCAACTGCTTTGTGCAACTATCCTTTATTTGCCATCTGGTCCCTGCGTTATTCCAATGTAAACCTCCCAAATGTCTGTGTTTATAAAGTTAGTAAGCAAATTTCATCCCATTTATTGAAGCTAACACGCGATTCCCCAGCTATAATCAACAAAATACAGTGAAGCGGGTTGAAATACTAGCGCGTTTCTTTGTTTAATTATTACTCGACTTACAAGGACATCAAAGAGCCACCGCCTATTTCCGTTTCTCTCATTTTTTCCCCGTTTCATGTAACTATCTACAAGCGCTGCATTTCCGTTTTGATTTGCAGTTTTATCATAGAGAGAATAAAAATACAGTTTAAAAGTGAATATTCATTCACGACCATCTCATGTTGGAACATTGAAAATCCAATTGGGATTAGAATATTAGGCCGGGATGTGAAATTTTCAACAGCGCGAAAAATGGGAAATAAAACTTGAGTTTCTAAGAAAAAAGAGGCTGCCAGTAAGAAAGACACTCAAGAAAGAATCGATTTGGGATAGAATGGCAGAGGCGCCTTTAATCTATCTGTTTACTCCTTAAAATCCGTTGGATTAATGGTAATATTATGCCCGCAGTAAATCGAATAAATTCTATTGCCAAATTTTTGTTAGGTTAGAAGTAATGAGAAAGCTCAAATTTTCTGGTTAGTTTAAACTGTCGTTTGATAACTGGAGTAGTTTTATGGCGTGGAATGAGATGTGCAATAAATTACTCGGCCTTAATGTTTTGTTGTGATGGGTTTGTCAATTGCACCCGCACACAGAAATGAGTTTCTCATATGCCACTCTTAAAATGAAAGCCAACCAGAATTTTACTGATACATAACCGCTTTACTTTTTTTTTGAGACCTTCCTTTTACGGTTTACATCAATTAGATTTAACCAAATACAATTGTTTCATTTGGCCCTTTCGTTTGTTTGAACGGTTTATAAATTCTTGGGTTTTCAAGCAGATGAACGTCAGAAAGAAATGAGCATGGAATCCCAGTTTAATTACTGTTTTGAGGTCCAAGTAAACCAGTTTTCTTCTCTCTTTCTTAAGCAGCGTGAATTGTGAGATTTCAACGCAATAAATTTTCTTAGCCGGTTATATTGTTTGTTAAATACGAATATCTAGATTTTCGCTATTTAAAAAAAAAGTAAATGAACGGGTGGCAGTGGTTAGGGTTTAAAGTGCAAATCCCCTTTACTGTGTTGCAAGGTTTTAGCCTTACCTCTGTAATGCATTGGGATTTAGCTCTTCTCAAGTCTGGTGCAGCTGTTTCCTAAATCAACATCGCATATATGCAATGTCAGTTTGCAAGCATACTCGCCTAACAATGAACCACAGAAACTTTATTGTATGCGGTTAATAACCAAATTTAATCCAGATTCTGCTAACAATTATTTTTAAGTCACGTGAACGGATTCCACAAGGTTTTTTTCCCCCCTCGGCTTGGCCCTGCTTGTTTCCCGGGCTCTTTTTTTCTCTCTCTCTTTCTCTAATACACAGATCTCACAGAAAACTAGTACCCCAGACGGCTGCAGAAACCTATAAGGGAAACAGATCAGCACTTGCAGGGCGCCGAATCAGTATTAGGGGAGTAACTTCATTCTCCGGCCTTTCTGTTTTGAGAGAGGTTTGTAGAAAGGAAATATGCCTGGAGCAAGCACCGCTCAATATATTCAGAACGACCGGATAATTTGGAAAATGTAGGATCTTCAGCGTGCGTTGAAACTTTTCCCCTGAAAGCACATTATCAATTTCACAGCAGTCTTTATCTGTCCTTTGAGGCTGGTTTGGATTTGGCTGAATTGTCAGGTAAGCTATAAGACTTCTTTGTAGCTCTGTCTATCTGCACAGAGGAAAAAAATTCCAGTTCAGTTAGTAATTGATGGCTCAAAGTTTGACCTAAGGAAAGGGAAGTCATTGCTTATCGTCAAGCCCGAAGGCCCCTTTATTTGGACCCCTCACTCCTAAAAATGCATGCGTTGATAAAAGTAATTTTCTCGAATATTTTAAGGTTGAATTTTGTATTCCTAAAAGTCTTTTCTAACTTTCCTAGGATTGAGATACAGCCTGACTTCGAAAAATAATCTAACTACATGCCCTGAACTTTAAGTGAATTCATTGCCAGGATGGATTCCCCTGCTCAATTCACTTTTTAAACTTTTCTACGCTAAATTTTTGATCTCACCACGTCCCGACAACAGGATATTTCCTTCTGCAAAGAAAGCTGGAATAAAAGATCGACTCCTTTCTATCTGTCTGTCTGTCTGTCTGTCTATCTATCTAGCCGTTTATCTATCAACCCATCTATCTATCTATCTATCTATCTATCTATCTATCTATCTATCTATCTATCTATCTATCTATCTATCTATCTATCTATCTATCTATCTATCTATCTATCTATCTATCTATCTATCTATCTATCTATCTATCTATCTGTCATCATTCATATGTTTAGTTATACTATATAATCAAATACTTATGTAAACGTGCTTCTTAACTTTCGAGCTTCAAGTCATTAATCAATAATTCATTATTGTTTTACTCAATGTTAAAAGTTTTACTGCGGCCTTTTCGGAACACGGAGTTTAGTTCGAGTTAAGAATCTGGAGAACGTGCAATCATAAAGTATGTTCAGTTTAAAAGTGGAACAGATTGTCCTTCGTCCTTCATCGGAAGACATAGTAACGATCATAATTTCATTCAATTCATTGCCAGCTCGTCTTAACTGCGGAACTGAAAACTTAATGTGTGCGAGTTTTCTTAAAACTTTCAGTGTTATATTCAGAGCCATGTTGCAACATTTGTGGCATTAGACAATGTTTACTGACGAGAATATAGGTTGAAGAATGTGTATCCACATTGTTCAAAACTGATTAGAATGAATGCTTAAATAATGACTTTCAGAAATATTAAACGATAAGACATAAAGTGTTATGTAGAAGAACGTAAAGAAAGAAAAAAACAACAAGGGCTATCTGCTAAGGACAGAATTTACAAAAGGAAACAGCCTTTTACAAATAAAATTAAATTGACGAAGTTACGTGCTCGAAGTAGAAAGATACCAGATACCAATCCTTGCCATAACGCATTTTAAAAATTTTAATCCAGAAAAAATTGTTAGGTGTACCAGTATTACCTCTTACATGTTTTATGTTCCCGAACTTTCAATCTATTGTGCAGTTACATAGCTTAAAAAAACAAGTGAAGAGTTTCAGTTCTATTGAATTAATAGAATTGTCTATTCTCTTCGAAGGTTCCCAATGTCTCATGTTCCCAAGTCTCATGTTGAAACTACTTTAGCCTTCTTACGCCCAAGAAATTTTGCGCGTTATCAACTTGCCCTGAAGCATCTAAACATACATTTTGCATTAGTGACCCCACAGGCACGGTTTACGATTCAGTTGGGGGGAAAATCAGAATCATTATGTCCTTATCAAGTCTACCCCCTCACTCTGTGCTGTACTGACTAAAATCACCTTAGCTTTCCGTGACTGCCTTTTGTCAGGTAAATACCAACCTTATCTAGTCCCCATAACTAGCTTGGTGTAACGTGTGGGTGTTAAGCAAGTCCAATACAATAGCGCTCTAAAAAGCACGCCCAGAAAAAAAGGGAGAGTCGCACACAATCTTAACCGCTGTGGGGCTTCCCTGATTGTTTGGGTCGAAAATGTGGAGTGCTCGCTTTCTTATAGATCGATTTAAATTCCAGACCCCAGTTTTAGTCCATTACAAACAGCTATTCGTCTGCTCCAAGTAGTTCAGCCTACATGCTCCGGATGGAGGTCTTTCACACCGTGAGACACAGTCGACCCAACTTACCTTATCGCGGATTTCTTGCAAGGAATTATCACGGAACAACCTTCTGCAATACCAACAAAACTGAGCTTAAGAAACTTCTTAGGATTTGTTGGGTAAAAAGTTAGACTTTGAGAAAAAAAGTATTCCTTTAATTATCTCCCAAATTCAAATAAAAGGATTTAAGTTGACGTATGACCACGTGAGCACATAATACAGCGCATTATTGTGGCATTTGGATCGGAGACCCAGGCTGGCTTCGGCTGTGATTACGCTTTTCCACTTTCTGTTAAGAGCCAGCTTTTTTCTTCTAAAGAGATTGCACTCTGGGCGCTGGATTTCACATGAAGGGATATATGCGAACAGGGAGAGATGCTGCATTTAGCGGAATGGATTTTATTTTGAGGTATTTCAAATGCTTCCGTTGATTGTTCATTAATATGGTGAGTTATTGCTGTTCAAGGCAAAGGTCAGTGGAAAGGCTTACGGGTGTCAGATTGTGCCAAAACACGCTTAGTTTCCTCTTTTCTGCCTGTTTCGGCGCTTAGTCCATTTCCAGTAATGTTTGCTCTCCATATGGTAAATATAAAAGAAGTTATTTTGTACAGTGGTGTGCGGATCACTTGTATTGTATGTGTTGTTCCTTAAATCATGAACAATCGAATATTGAAATCCTGTCAATGGCCGCTCTCTGTCCGAATAAGTACAAACAAAACAATGTATGTTTATTATAAATAATTCGACGCCAACATTTCTGGTTGTAAGAGCCAATAATAAAATGATTATTATAACACATGGGCATTAATGTACATTTACTTTTTTGACATTTTATTCTTTATATAGCAAGCTACAAAGAAAGGTTCATCGTCCATTTTAAAAATCCTGCCAGCTAGTTTATGAATTGTTCTGTCCTTCAAATTTAGGTTACTAGGTTTTCCCTTACTATGTGAGAATTATCGAAATCGCAATGAATCACATCGCTTCATGGATGAGCATTGAATGTTCTATTTGTGTGTGTGTGTGTGTGTGTGTGTGTGTGTGTGTGTGTGTGTGTGTGTGTGTGTGTGTCTGTGTGTGTGTGTGTGTGTGTGTGTGTGTGTGTGTGTGTTGCACAATGATTTCATGGGGGAAAATATCAAGCAAGCTCTTTAATAAATGATCTAAACACAGTTGCCCACATTTCTCCATCGTCACTGTGGTAATATTTGACTAACTTGAGGTACAAAGCAGGTTGTATTGGGGTATTATTTACTAGCAGGCCGTCATTGTGTTGGAATATTGACTGCATAAAAAATTAACGAAATAAATTAATAGGCGATGGAACCCAACTCAATACTGCCATTGTCTTAAGAGTACATTTGCGGTGAAAAAAGCAGGAAAAGACTCGTTATGTTATGCTGGTGGGTGCAAATGTTATATAAAAAAAATTGCACCCACCAGTGAGCCCTTCTCAGAAAAGGTCAGAGTGCTGCGATTTGATTTATGTTTTCAGTGTTTTGGGACAGCCATGCCAATGCAATCTGCTTTAACGAATGCTTTACTTCTTTTTATATATGACAAATCACATTGGCAATTATTGATAGCCTGATCGGTTATCCTACCAATGCTAAATTCTACCAATCGTGCAAAATTAAGCCAAGTATTGGGTGGGGTGGGTGTGGGATATTGCGTGGGCTGAGGAGAGGAGGAGGGTAGTGATGTTTAGAATATAATTGCCAATAAACAAAGTTCGTTTCTGGGATCTATGCGATTAAAAGAGAAATTGAATATTAAACGTGTTGAACACAATCGTGACTTTGCAAACAATTATTTCACAGACGGTTCCATGCACATAGAGTGATCATCGCCTTAGTTAGTATTTTTTTGTCCTAATTGGACTCTGGAGCACGGTTTTGTTTGCCCATTTAAATTCGTGTGTCCCATCTGCCGTTTCTATCACAACCCCGTCACCCCAATATAAAATGTAAACACTGGACAAAGATTTTTCATGAAGGTTTCAATTTTTTTTAATCGCACTTGAGTTACAGTTCCTTTCTTGACCATTATCCAATACTGAAGCAAATTCAACATGACTAAAACATACAGCACACAGTTTCATAGCGTTTTACATGTTTAAAGAACAGTAAGAAGTTGGGTTAGTGCAGATGCATTTGGGAAGACATGCGTACATAAAATACGACACCGGCGATGACGGACAGAAGGTCTACATGTTGGGTTTATGATAAATCCTTTACTTAGAAGAATCCGTTCGATATACAACGAAGATCCGTACATTTTGGACGCTTTTTTTTCTCATTGATTGGAATATTGTATCTTCGTGTAATTGATTTGAGATCTTAGGTTGATTTCTGTCCGTTAATAATTCATGTAGATTTAGTCGATGCTCTTAAACAAGGATTTTTAGCTTCCCGGCGCCTTTCTTTTTATCGCGTGGAAATTAATGGTTTCTCGATTTCGTTGCAGACTTTGTCCTAAATAACATTTACACAAGCAAACGCAGAGACTGTACAAACTTTCGGTGAGTTTTCTAAACTTTTATGATACCTAAGTAGATAAATGGTGGCTAAGAACAGAAAATGCTCTCGCTGCAAGGTGTCACCTTTATTAGTTCCCGTTCAAGCGACGGGTTATCCTGAGCTTCTAACAAATGAACCGCAATAGGTTGTTACAATTTAAATCACGTGTGCTTTTGGATATTGGATATAAAAAGACACACACCAGAAAGTTACATTCAACATATTATAGATGGTAACATGGATGCTGTACCATAGTAATTAGCATTATCCGAGCATTAGAACACCGATTGAAAATGTAATATTTCCGTTTATATTGAACAAATATACCTTCACAATGGAAGGTGTGACGGTTGCAGTAAATTATACAGACTCTTTGTTTAAAATATTGGCATCTATTGCTAATATCAAGTCAAATCAAGCAGTCGTCACTTCCACCTCTCTCCGTTTACTCTGTAAATATTTGCATCCGTTAAAGAAAAATAGATTCTTATCCAATATTGCAGTTTTCTTACATCCGAGGATAGTGACTTTACAAGGTTCGCTGACATAAGCGGGGCCTTCAATTTCTATCCAGTCGCTTCTGAACTGAAATTCACGGAGCCAAACTTAAGAGGTAGAAAGTTTTAAAGAAAAGATCCAGCATCCGTTGGCGTTACTATTTTCCCACCTTCGTACGATCTCACGAGAGAAGAAAAGGTCGGAGTCAGCACATTAAGATAGTGGAAGGGCTGATCATTGACAATAAAGTACTTCACTACAGAGAGAAAAAACATTGAGCGGCTTACTTGCAAAGTTGCATACGAGTGAATTTTTGGCCCTATCTTCCCTCCTACGCTGCTTGGCTTCCCCTTTCATGTAGTTGCATCGCAATAAGCGATAGGGGCAAGTGTTTTCTCTTTAGTGCTCTGTTTACAGCCTTAGTGCATGAAGTCATAAATCTTACGTAGCCATAAACGACAGAAGCATTGGTATGCATAAGGGGTGTCTATAGCTCATATACTCTTTCATTGCTCGCCTTCTCTCTTTCGTTTCCTCCCCAGTTGTAACTTTTTACTCTTGTAGCTGAAATACTTTGATTTTAACATTTCTAAAACCTCTAGTTTCGGGAGTACCGAAATACTGGATGTGCCTTAGAATCGACTGAACCGGTTTGAAACCGGCTGGACTTTTACTCCTGCGCCGTTTTTCATCTTAACTATTCTCGTGCGGTATTTCAAACAAAGGCCTTTCTTTGCAACCAGGAGTTAATAAAAAGTTAAGCTAGTACTTTTAATGCAAAAGTTTGCGTCCACATTTGAAGAACGCAAAGCTCCATTCGGATCTGAGTGATTATTAAAAAAAAAGTGCGTTGATTTAAATGGGACAAGCTCGTTTCAAGTTTGATTGCATAGATTCAGTGATTGCCAAACCCAGGCGCTTGTGTTCTCCGTGTTGGTTAATTTGCATAATTTTTCACTTGTGACGCTATGTTTCGGGGGAGTTTACCCAGCCTGTCTGTTCAGTACTGCCAGACAGCAAACTTAAAATCCGCGCTTTTAGCATTCAATATTCATAAGAAACATACCCCATTTCTTTGGTATGAGATAAGAGCAGCCAGGGAAGCTGATAGTAGTGTTATCTCCCTGACCAGGGCGCGCTACCATAATCACAAGGGTGGCCATCCAAAAGCTACAGCCCTTCTCTCCAGTTTTTTTCAGCTCTACCATTTTCCTCTCCCCATTTGCCGTTGTCGAATTTCAGCGCTCAAGAGTAATTGTTTGCCTTCATTCCAATTAATTCCGAAGTTCTGAAACTTCTGCTTATCGATTTCCCCCGGTGAATCTGAAAATACTGTGCCGTGGTCTGCGCCTATCGTCAGAGACTAAGGTAAGCTGGACACAAATAGGCTATCACTCGTGAATGGCGGAGTTTATGTCCCAGTGATTTATGACCATATGACTTAAATCTCGGTTCAAGAAAAGTTCACATGCTATAGTTTCCTTTCATATCGTGACTGATACCCGTAGGCTTCCAATTCAAGTCTTTCATTTCAATGTTCTGCTTCTCCTTCGCCCTTGATCGGTTTCTTTGAGCTGCTTCCCTCTGTATTTTCGAAGTTTTATGAATTTATTATTGCTTACAATGCAGCCTAAGGCGCACCACCACACAACTACCAAGATACTCATTCTGTTCTTCCTGTTAGAATCTGGGTTCCAATGCTTTCTTTTTCAACCTTACCACCTTTCTAACCTTAGTGATGTAGAGAACGCCGAAGGCTGTTATGGAGGCATTTTTTTTTTTACTTTCAGTATGCATAGCTTAGGGTTATTTGTGCAATAAATTAGAAAGTACTCCTAGAATTTGAAGAGACTTCTAAATTGGTGAAAGGATTGTTAGGTGAAGTCTATATGTTACTTCAGTTGACACCCTTTGGCCAAATGGCAGTTAATATACACGCACACACGTGAATATGCAGTATTATCTGTGCAGCGTGTGTGCTTCCAGTTACCAACCATCTCTGCACTGAGACATATAAACAAAACAGGAATCAAGAGTAATTCGAGAGTAAATAATTTCGCTTAAAATAGAAATTGGAACAAAATTATTTTGCAAAATATCGGAGTGTAATTATGTAGAATTAAATCATAGCGTTTATACAGGTGAGTAAAGTTGTGTTTGTTGCTTCAGGGAAAATGGCGGACGGCACGCAGGGCCGAGAGAGCAAAAGACATTTTTGGTGCTTGAACAGTGATTCACAGGGGGTTCAATTAATTATTCGTCGAAAAGGAATGAAGAATTCACAACCTTTCCCCGTTAGTTTATTTATGCATGCTTGTGAAACAGTTTCGATCATATAGTAAGAACTGGAAATAAGGCAAATTACTGACAAGTTCTTAACATTGAATCCCAATAACTCAATACATATGGCGATAACTAGCTCCTTAAGCAAATTGTCGCAGGGTTTAGGTTTCAGGCGCAGCTGTGGAGAGTCTGATGCGTAATACTCGCTATTTTATGATTTCAATATTTAAAATGCTTTGGGACCAGTAAGTGCTGCTGTCAACAATGGCACATGACTCGTTCTGAAGACAGGAGGTTAAATGTATCTTTGAAAAGCATAGTTTAGCGTTTGAAGCGCCCACTTTCAGAAACGCACAAAAGGTGTCATTTAAAACCTTAGCACAAGTTTATCCCGCCTGTTCACCTCGGCAGTTTCATTTTCATTTATAGACCGGAAAAAAATTACAGCGGCCTTGAAGATAGCTCCAGGTTCATGTTATATTCACTGGAATCCTGTGAACTATGTTTTATTGAAAAAATAGGGATGTACAAGAGGACAGAAGGGCCAAGTAGTTCATCAGTGTTAACCGGACAATAAATTTATACAAAACGCGGAGAAAACATTTTGGAGTGATCGTTTTGAAAGTAGTTTGAAACTAATCTCAGTTTGGCCTGCTGAACACCTCTAGCATTTTCTGTTTTTATTTCAGACTTTCATCATCTGCAGTTTTTGGCTTTTCATACAGATTCGCTTTGTATTAATTAGGGTGACTGAGGCAAAGGAACCCCGTGGAAACAATGGTTTGCTCGATAGGGTTAACTTATTTCAGAAAATAATACTCCGGTGTAAACAGGGATCTTTAGGATACTTAACCCACCCGAGGAACCCACCAATGACCAAGTATCCGAACATCATTTCTAGATTAATTAGTGATCTGTAGGCCTTAGCGAGCTTTATATATCCAATGCAAAAATAATTCAACATTATCAATTTATTCCGCGCGACAGTTTAAAATTATTCTTTAACCACGGGTATGGATGTATTTTTTAGGAAAATAATAATTAACTGAAAGGTTTGAAGTGGGTTGTTTACTGCCCCTTTCTCGTGATGCAAGCGCTTTCTGTGGGCTGGGTTTTCAACTCTTCTCCCGGCCTAGTGACCCCCATACATCAAATTACGAGCACTTTCAGAGACAGAGCCTATTATCGTTTGGTTGGAAGAGAGGTTCACACCGTGGTCATGAAGAAGAACGCCAGTTTTTCAGGTTCCTGGCGCTTTCCGATCCATCATGCATTTAACAGGTAGAATTCAAACAGTAAAAAAGAAGGCTTGAAAATTTCCGCCCGGCCAAATGGTGACCCGTTTAAAGTGGAACCAACAAAAAAAAAGCAGGACATTTCTGCTCGCCAGTCTGGGGAAATCAGGAGAGTCAAAACAAACACCAGTTAGATTATTTAGAAAACAATGCACTCAGTGCTGGGCAAGAACTGAAATTCTTGTCCAAGGCTCCGGCTTTAAGCATTTTAAAACGAAGCTCCTCTCCGGAGCCGCGTAAATACCATTAATGTCTATATGGCAGGAATGTTCAAGTACTGGCCAACACGGAAATACAGTCTGCAATAAAGTCTGGTAATAGTTTTAAAGAGTTACTTAAAAGGAACTTTGCACAAGTTAGTGTTTACTTTTTGTATTTATCCTTGCTGAAAAGTTAGCGTTGCAAAAACTGCTTTCCTTTGGTTTCATTTTTTTTGGACAAATATTTCAAATGATTTAATCATTTGTGTGAACTTATGTCAATATATCTGCTTTATATAATGGTCGGCATATTTAAAATTGACCAATTTAAACGGATGTGCACAAATCAAAAATCACAATACATTAGTTTTAACATTTGTTTTATTCGCACTCAGTGTTACTTTTTAACTACCTAATGAAAAGAAAGTCTGCTTTTAGGTCAACCTCCCGAAATCCATGGTTCACAGGAAACCAGAAGCAGTATTGTATTTCCATAATCAGACAAAATAAAACAAGAAACCAGAATCTGAAGGAGCTCAATGCTTGGTTCTCACCCACACTGAGCATTTAGTGCTGAGGGTCAGTTTTAAACTGCTGTTATACTGAGAACGCCTCGGGCTAAGCTGTGTGACCAAATATTGCTGCACACTTTTTTCATTTATGGCTTTTGATGTCAGCTGCTATTGAGAGTAAGATGGATTTGTACCATTTCACCATTATGGTTTTGTTTGTGGTAACCCTAGGTCTACCCGAAGAGGCCATTGGAAGAAGAGTCACGTGACACCGGGTGCCAATGTTATTCTATAAGGGTGTCAAGACCCTGTCAGTTTGCGAAATAAATATTGGGAAGCAACGAGATGCAAAAAGCAACATACTACGACAGCTCTGCGATTTTCGGTGGTTACACGTACCAAGGAGCAAATGGTTTTAACTACAATGCCAGCCAGCAGCAATATCCGCCTTCATCCCATGTGGAAAATGACTACCACCGGCCTGCCTGCTCTCTACAGTCACCTGCAAGCTCTGCCCCTCATCACAAGCCCAATGATCTTAATGAGAGCTGCATGCGAACCAGTGCCAACCAAACGAGCCATCTCCCTGTTATTGCAGAGCAACAGAAGCAGCAACCACCTCCACCACCCCCACCCCCACCATCTGTATCCCCACCCCAAAATGCCAGCAACAACTCAAATCAATCTAGCACAAGCAAAAACCCCACACTTACCTCACAAACCACCATTAGTAAACAAATTTTCCCTTGGATGAAAGAGTCACGCCAAAATGCCAAGCAAAAGACCAGCAGTTCTAGTTCAGGTATAACTTAACCTGTTTTTCTTTTGACTTATTTGTCATGACAGAGTTCCAATGAGTACATGCTAACAAAGTCAATCTCATTATCACTATCATAGGTGGTCAAACAAGTAATTGTAATAATGTGGCTTATGTAGTCTTTAAAAATGGTTTGACCATTTTCACACAATAATTAGACAAAGAGCCAATGAATATCATTTTTCCAAAATATAGTTTAAGTAAATTATTTGTCTATTTCTATCTATCTATTTATCTATCTATCTATCTATCTATCTATGTATTTATATCTATAATCTATTTATCTATGTATGCATATGTATATGTGTATGTATATGTTTGTATATGTGTATATGTATGTGTGAGAGAGAGCAAGAAGCAATTGTATATCACCTTCTCTCCACTGCCCTGTTGAACCCTCTGCCCCTCATTCTTTCCCTCTCTTTCCCACTGATCTTTTATTTCTAACATTTTTTAAATCTTAGCATAACTTTGTTCTACTTCATTTATATTGGGTTTATTTGAATACTATATTTGCTATTTATGTATATGTTCATACTGATCAGAAGTTAGAATCATATATATCTGTTCTAATTTCAATAATGTCTGAATGGGTAGTTAAGGATTTCTTCAATCCAAGGATTGGACAGTGAATAGCATAATCTTCATTTCATTTCAAGGTTTCATGACCAGTATATATGTGGTTTAACGTAAATTATCTGTTATCTAAATGCAATCCCTGAAAATATATGTATTGCTATATGATTAATAGCATGATTTGTGGACAGCAGTGATTCTTTTATAAATTAAATTGGCTTGGAAATATTTAAAATTTAGATTTGCATCTGTGGTCACAACCAAATATATGCAAACATATATTTATATTCACAAGCTGAGAAATACATTAATAAGAGCTTTGATAAATTTTCTGTAAACCATAACAACATATGGCATTGCAATTGAAAATTGCGATCAGTGGTTATGAATTATCATTATCCATATTGAATATATTTTTGTTCATTTATTGAATGTGTGCATTGCTGGCAAGAGCAGAATTTATTGCCCATCCATAATTGCCTTTGATTATGTGTGGTGAACCACCTTCTTGAACCACTGAAAATTATATGCAATCAAGTGCTTTTTTTAAGTAACCACTCAATAACTTGAAATAACATGCCATGTTAGAAACTGTAGTGACATAAACAAGCATATCTCTTGTAGAGGGTGAAGGACACTTCAAGTTGGTTTGTTAGTATTTTATGTAAAGTAGCTCAGATGCTAGAAATCAGTGTTCATTTCTAAATATAACTCAATATTATGATTACCTATGTATGGATGTATTCAGTATAGCCCATAGTAGTATGTATTACAGTTCTTAAAGGTCGAATGGCCAATTTTATTGTGTAACTTCCTTATATATATATATTCTAACATTTTATATATCTTTTATAAAGTAGATAGATAAATATATAGATAGATAGATATATGGATATTGAAATATATAGATATGAATATATATCCTTACAGATGTACTTAATGGCCATTTCCTTTATTTATAGTTGAAAGTTCTGCTGGTGAGAAAAGTCCTCCTGGTCCAGCCTCCAAGAGGGCACGCACAGCATACACCAGTGCCCAGCTGGTGGAATTGGAGAAGGAGTTTCATTTTAATCGCTACCTTTGTAGGCCCCGGAGGGTCGAAATGGCCAATTTGTTAAACCTCACTGAAAGACAAATCAAAATCTGGTTCCAGAATCGTAGAATGAAGTACAAGAAAGATCAGAAGGCAAAAGGTATGCTAACTTCCTCTGGAGGACAGTCGCCATGCAGAAGCCCCATCCCGCCCTCAGCGGCGGGAGGATATGCAAACTCGATGCATTCCTTGGCGACCAGTGCACCCTATGATCCTCACTCACCTACTTCCTTCAGCAAACCTCATCAAAATGCATATGGTATTCCTACATCTTATCCTGGGCCTCTCAACAATTGCCCACCTCCACAGAAGAGATATGCTGGGACAGCAGCTGTGACACCTGAATATGACTCTCACCCTCTTCAAGGTAATGGCAGCTATGGGACTCCTCACTTACAGGGTAGCCCTGTGTATGTTGGAGGGAACTTTGTAGAATCCATGCCAAGCTCTGGGCCTTCTCTTTTCAGCTTAACCCACCTTGGCCACCCTCCCTCTGGAAGCATGGACTATAATGGTGGAGGGCCAATGACCAGCAACCATCATCATGGACCTTGTGACCCACATCCCACATACACAGACCTTTCTTCACACCATCCGTCTCAGGGAAGAATTCAGGAAGCACCCAAACTGACCCATCTGTAATGGACCGGTTGGCTCCTGGTGTACTATCACTTTCTTATGCATTTATGTCATCTTAACCTTATGATTACATTTCTCCTTTCACCCCCTTTCTCCTTTTTGATTTAGTATCAATCTTTATAGTTTACATGTAATGGTGTTTCTATAGACAACCAATCCTTGCTTGTATTGCTCTGTCTCTGGTTAGTGGTTGTTCTTCTCATGGACTCCAGCCTTAGCATTCAGTAGTAGAAGTGAAGTACTAAGGCTTCCAGAACTTTGCATATATAATCTTCTACTCTTATGGAACAGGGTATATGAACAAATTTTCTAAAAAAAATACCTAAACGTGAATTTGTTCGTGCTTTATTTTTCCTTATGAGGAACAGTAAAATGGTTTATATTGCACTTCTTTACATTGAATGGTTAAACGAGATCAATGCGCTTGTACAGGGTCTCCCTGGGCAAATAGGAGTTCTTGTCCATCTTTCAGTATGTGTGTATGCTGGTGAACATTCAAATTTATTTATTTGCTCTTTCAAAGGAGAATAATCTAAGTGTTTAAAATATTATTTATCCCCATTGACACATATTTATAAAGAAAACTGTACATTAACTATTTACTTGGTTATGTTCAGCCTTGTGTTTTAAGTCATGGTAAATATATGTTTCTTTTTAAATTCCTGTAAGATACACAGAAAAGTAGTTTTCTGTCCATAATGTAATAAAGGAAAGCAATTTGGTCAATTGTGGGAATAATGCCAAGAAAACAGAATTTAGTCTGTAACTGTAGTATTCTTAAAATGAAACACAACATTGCCACAATTTTGTTTTAGATATGCATTCCATGCTGCAAATGAAATACCCGTTGAACAGCTAGTTCTGAAGAATAAATTTTTTTTGTCAGCAATATTGTGTTGCTTTGCTCAAATCTATGCACTATTTTCCTTCTGAAATGTTTGTAAAAATGCAAACCAGTTCAGCAACACACAGTAAAGCACACAGCCCTGTAATCAGGTTTCCTTTGTGTTGTGTGGCTACAACCAAGTCTTCCACCCCCACACTGTAACATCATCCATTTTCATGTGGCTGGCATCTGTCTCCAATGCTGCATTTATTGAAGTCCAAAAGGGAAGGGACTCTTTCTGCCCCCCATGTAGGAAATGAAAAACTCTACAAGAAAATGGTATTGGATTTATTATATTTAATAATTAATAATAGTTTCTTTGATCAAGACAAATACACACTACAAATAAAAGGTACAGATAGTACACTGCACAGAAAATATTTCACCATCCGAGAGAAGCCCAGCTATTGTTGCCTCGTTCGTTTTCCAACGTAGAATGCACGTGCTGAGAGGAGAAAGAGAAAAAGAAAATGTCAGGATTCAGAAATGTTTGTCACTCATGGTTTTAAATTAATATCTGATTTAGAAACACTGTTGGAAAAGATTTTAACTCTAGCTGATGAATGCATAAAATTCGAATACAAACCGGTTCTAAATAATGAAGAAAGGAAAACAGTCATACATTCGGTTGAGACATTTTGACACCGACCGTTCAACATACAAAAAGACTAGAACGAACATTGTTGGCTTATTTATTTTAAAATGTCCTTTTAATTTTCAATGTTAATGAAGTTATCACTTATTACCTCAGCTATAATAAGTTGCACCTATATTATAAACTGTGATGTAAACTCCATACAGTAATTCAATAGTTAAAACAATTAATGTTAGTTCAGGATTTTTTTTCATCCCATTGTATGTTTCCCCGCGTCAAGAACTGAAAAATAAAAGTATCCGGATTAGACTTCCTTGTTGTCAGATAGTTGCTTAAAATTACTGTTATGTAATTTCTTAATTTTCAAATAAGGTATTTTAATTCCAGGCATGCATTAATAATTACATAACCTTATGATCTATCAAACTACGTCTCAATATATATGTATGCAGTGTATATTGATATATAGTTAGAAATATGATTTTAGAGAATTTCTTAACGTGCTGCAAATTTTCCCGTGTGCTTCTAAAATTTTGGAAGAAACAAGACAAAGAAAGCTTATATTTGTTATGCTACATTTTTAATAAAAGGAATTAATTTCCATTTGATAGAGTAGGAGCGCTAAGAAAGGAGACGCCATGTTGTCGGTATCCTCTCTGTCGGAGTTTCCCAAAGGATATGTTGTCTAATTTATCTTCCTATCCAAAATACACGTAAGACCTTCTTCAACCGAGCTGCAATGCTTTAAATGTGATACTATTAAACTGCGGACCATGGAATTGAGCTATAACTTGGGCCGCAATACTCTAAGAATTTATTATAAAGCACGAGTTTCGTAAATTCAGATCGAACGAAATCACTATGGGTAACCTGAGAAGAAACCTCAACATTTTTTTTCGCGCATATTAGTTATAAATACTGTATTTTAACGAGAGCACCTTTATGATGTGATTTTGCTGTAATTTTGTACAATTGAAAACTAAAATCACATTTAGTTGAAAATGAAAGGCTAAATCGCAACGAAACAGTGTTTAAAATAGCTATTCTAACAATATTTATCGTTCTTAAGTGATATTTTAAACTTACAAATTTGAATTCACTTAGATACTTAAAACGCTTAAAACAAACCATTACTCCCAGAACACAATACGGATTTACCCATAACATCTAGCTAGCATTTTGATAGGACTTGCATGTTTTCCTCAAAATACTTGAGAGGCAATAGTGAACGATCCTCCCCGCATATCTATCCTTTGCTACATTTTGCAAATGGCAAAGATATTCATAAAATCAACATTTCCTAACCTTAAAATGCTCTTCTTTTTATTCCATACCATTTGGTGTTGCTAACAAACTGATTTGCGTTCGCCCACATATCCTTGCAACAGAGACCCTGAAAATTTGCAGAACGCCAACGCCTACTCAAGTTTCACGTACAAAAGCTCCATTTAATTGCAAAAAGCTCTTTTCATTTGTACATTAGCACCAAAGAAAAAAATCATCATTACAAACTTGCAAGAGGGAAAATAAGTGTTAATGATTAAATGTTTCTTTTTAAACGAACTCACCCCTTGGTGTAATAATAGAGTAGCGCTGATTATGGTATGAGGGTAAGCAAAATACTCTCTGCAACAATTTTAAGCACCAAACAGGGTTCTCACATTCTTGATGATATTCGACATTGCAGCGAGAAGCTTTAAATGTGTTCTTGGGGGCCAGAAGCTGTCAGACCTTTAGCCGAGCAAGATTGATAGCGCGCATACTTCCTTTCAGCTTTGTTTGCGGTATAAGCAATACGGAGGCCTAGCAAACCACTACCATTTCCATTCTGCCTGTTCCAATAAATTCCCAGCACCCTTGAATTCCTCGTTCGCGAAAGATATTTTGTCGACGTGCTGGTGTATTTATAAAATACTGCGTGGGCATAACGAATATAAGTGTATCGTGACTTAGCGTTCATCCCCTCCCCCGCCCCACCACCACACACGCCCTTCACAATTTAGATTAAAGTATAACTAATTTTATAAAGATAATTTAAAGATAAGTTCTTGAAAGCGAACGATCAGTTTACTGCTTCTGTTATGCTACGAAAAGCCGCGTTTAACTGAAACTCCTTCGTTTCATTTAAATAAAGTCATATCTTTATTCTATCTATCCATCTGTTTTTCTGTTCCAGCGAGTTTATCTGCGTGGATGCTTGAGTGTACATGTGTGTCGGTGCTTTGCGGATGATTTAAATTTAGTGGCCTACTATCACGAAGAGCTAATCCGTAGATGTTACAGATTTCACAAAATAAGATTATACAGTACCTTCAGTAATATGCCTTTTTTTTCGTTGGCCATAAATAAACGGCTATTAAAAAATCATACAATGTTGTATCCAGAATCATCACCACATTCGATATCCTGCGTGAATTATTGCCTCCATACCGTATAAAACTCAAAGAATATCCGGTACAGTACAAATATAATAATGGGGGGGGGGGGGGGAGACCGAACTCCCAGCGAAAGCATGGAAGCAAATGGCTGTAGCTTCGCCTTGTAACTTCTTATGTGGCTGGGTTCTGGGGTCCAATGTCAAAACTTTGAAGATTAATGGATTACTTTGTTAATGACTCTAGGCGTCAGATTTAGGTGCAAGATGATTTGTGAGGTGCAAGTCGTCTTCGTGACAGTCGGTAACACACAGAGAAAAAGGAGCCAGCAAGTGTGCAGGAGACAGAGAGGGAGACAGTAAGAAACAAGCAGGGCTGTGTGAACTGATTACCACGAGCTTTAAAACTGAAATCTTTTACACATTTATTATGGGAAGATATCAAAAAGTAGAAATCAAAACACCGCTGGCCCAGAATGAGGCGTTCCTCTCTGACTTTTTGGATCAATCACATAGACAGTGCCTTCTTTTGATTAAACCCCAAATTGTCATTGGGCAGACGCAATCATGTGACAGCGAATTCGGTCCAATTTCAACCTTGTCTCCATGAATTCAATAGTTTAATAGTAGCACGGTCCCCATACGGCTGTAATCAGTGAATTAGAAAAAAAACAGCAGCGATATTTATTTTTTTAAAACGGCCCAAAAAATAACTAACACCTAACTTTCTCCCCCTACGTTCTGTGGAGACGGCAATGAATTACGAATTTGAACGAGAAATTGGTTTTATCAATAGTCAGCCGTCGCTTGCTGAGTGCCTGACATCTTTTCCCCCTGTCGGTGATACATTTCAAAGTTCATCAATCAAGAACTCGACGCTTTCACACTCGACAGTGATTCCTCCTCCTTTTGAGCAAACCATCCCTAGCCTGAATCCCAGCAGTCACCCTCGCCAAAGCCGGCCAAAACAGAGCCCAAATGGCACAAGTCCTTTACCAGCCGCGACTCTACCTCCGGAGTACCCCTGGATGAAAGAGAAAAAAAACTCCAAGAAGAATCACCTGCCTGCTTCTTCTGGACCGGCAGAATCCCGTCTTTCCCAAAAAGGTCAGCTCAAAGACGTTTCATTTCTAATGATTGTCTTAACTTAGTCTAACTTATTTGCATGAAGTGTTTAATCAGTTTTATTTTGGCTACTAGGTAATAATTATGAAATCGAAGCACTTTCGCCTACTTATTTAATGGAGAATGATTTATTTGGCGAGCTAGTCAGAAAATGACCTTCTGTGCTCTCCCCATCCCAGAGTTTTTATATTTGACAGTAATGAAGAGTGATAGATGAGCGCGCTTTCATGGTAAAGCAGCTGATACAGAGATCACCAAATGTGCAAAGACTGTTGCGAACTTTGCTATAAGATTGGGGCTACTGCACACGTGGATTTTACAATATCTTTAATATTTTAGAAAGAAGCAGACGCTACGGTCGCAGACTCTGAAACAATGGATTTGCTGCATTCAGGCGGCCATTTTGTTGCAGTGGACAGATTATGTTTTATATTATTTTGGTTCAAATGGTTATAATCTGTTTCATGATTAATTTTCGCGTCCGTTTATTTGTAGAAACTCGTGAAATTCCGGATAATACAGGTGGGGGATCGCGGAGGTTAAGGACAGCTTATACAAACACACAGCTTTTGGAACTGGAGAAAGAATTTCACTTCAACAAGTATCTGTGTCGACCCAGGCGGGTGGAGATCGCAGCCTTGCTCGATTTGACTGAAAGACAAGTGAAAGTGTGGTTTCAGAACAGACGAATGAAGCACAAAAGACAGACCCAATGCAAAGAGAACCAAAACGGAGATGGTAAATTTAAGAATTTGGAGGACAGTGGGCAGACTGAAGATGACGAAGAGAAGTCACTCTTTGAGCAGGGCATCAACAATGTTACTGGCGCTCTTTTGGATAGGGAAGGGTATACTTTTCAAACCAATGCACTGACTCAACAGCAGGCCCAGAATTTACACAATGGAGAATCCCAAAGTTTCCCAGTTTCGCCTTTACCCAGCAATGAGAAAAATCTAAAACATTTTCATCAACAGTCACCCACTGTTCAAAACTGCCTGTCAACAATGGCCCAGAACTGTGCAGCTGGCCTGAACAATGACAGTCCAGAGGCCCTTGATGTCCCTTCTTTACAGGATTTTAATGTGTTTTCTACAGAATCCTGCTTACAGCTTTCAGACGGAGTATCGCCGAGTTTACCAGGGTCCCTGGACAGCCCTATGGATCTTTCTGCTGACAGTTTTGACTTTTTTACGGATACTCTAACTACAATCGATTTGCAACATTTGAACTACTAAATGAACAGTCGCTGTAAGCAAAATATGCCTTCTTTTAAACTCGTTTCCTTCCCTTCATTTCCTTTCAAATGGTCAGTATTTCCCCCATTTTAATAACTTGAATGTGTTGAGGAGCACCTATAATTTGCAAAGATGATTTGGGCTTTCCCTCATATTTCACAATTTGCTAATTCAGCAATACATGGGTCTACGTGAAAATTACTTTAAAGATATTGACCAGTCGCTACTATTACCTCTTTTACTTTTGTATTAAGTTAGGGTGAATTGCCATTAATAATTTGATAGAGTAAAGTATTATACGCTACAGGTAGCCACCCTGAAGCATTTTCTCTCTCAGGACTATTTACACTTAATAAATATTCTTTGTTTTCTTTTTGACATAAATTCATTAATGAAATCGAAGTGCCTGGTCAGTCTCGTTCTTTACTTCTTCTTAGTAGTATTTAATTGCGAAAAAAAAAACAATCCAGTATCTTTATTGAAAAGCTCAAAAGAAAGAATAAAACTGTGGTTGAAAACTTATCAAAACTGTGATACAGAGCCAGGGACCAGGGAAATCTAATAACGTAGCGTTTATTAAATCACAGACAACATTGGCACTTTCATGAGCAGTACAAAAGCCAACAGGCGGGCACATATGGAAATCAACATTTCACGAGAAATAAATCTTCTTAAGTTCACCCCATGGAAACATCAGCCACCACTGAAAATCTAGGAAAGAAGGAAAAAAGTTTAAGTGTCCATGGCCATGTGCACTTGTTATCAAACAACGCTCTTTATTTATTGATGTCAGTAGCTAATCTTTAGCGCCGATTCCACTATCCCTTATCTCGCTTGCTGCCACTCATCATCAGCAATATAGATTCCCATATGTTTTACCACGTCATGCGCGATTAACCTGATATTTAAAAAAAAAGATCTCAGGGATTCATAATATTGCCACGTAGTTTACTATTTTTAACTTACACGCCTCCTGAGGAATATATCGAAGTGCAATTTTATTCATTTTTTAAAAGCTTTGAGAGAGTGTAGTAAGTAAAATCTATTCAACTTTCTTATAAAATTATTTTGATAGAAGTCTGAAGTAATTATGATCTGATTTTTGTCCTCATTTTATAAAAGGCGACACGTATTCTAATTCGTTTTCACGTTTGTATTTCTTTCAATAAAACAACTGTGGGAATGCTTCCTCGTTGTGCACTGGGATTAAAAGGCAGCCATTCCTTTTTTTGTTTTAACTTTCCTATAACAACCCCCTACTCCCACCCCCAGCTTCACGCCGGCCCTCAAAGAATTTGTGGTAATTCTTAGTTCGATTCAGCCGAAACTTGTGTACGAGCGGCGATACACAGCGCTCGTGTTCGCGTCCCGAGTACGTTGGGCTTTTCCATAAGCGGTGACGGGAACCGCTCTGGAGGTAATACTTCCCAATCTCATAAATCAACCCTCCTTTATGAATGAGTATGTCATGAAATGGATCAATCGCAGTAGCACATAACAAAAAAAAAGTTAGCTTACGTATTTGGCCAGTCGGGGATCCCCTGTCAGTTTGTAAGTTGTAGGCGTTCAGTCGTAATTCATTTTCACAGAGCGCGGCAGTTTCTTACAGCTGCCCTGACACACACGAATTTGAACAAACTACTTAAGGATTTACAGCAACGCTACTGTTACTCTGGAGTTCCAATTATTTAATCATTAAGCAGGGAAATGGCGGAAATGGATTTTTATTGCATACTATTACTGGCATTGTGTCCAAGTGTTTTTTTAATATGTTACATGATCAGACTACTGTATCCTGTCCATTGGGAAGACAATGCTCTTTGCTATTAAAAGCAAACCGCACGGGAAACCGTGACACATTGTCAATAACTCGTCTCTATGAACACGACATAATGGGCAGGCTACCAGAAGATGTGCTGTTTTCGCTGAAAGTATAACCAGAGAAGTGTGCCCATTTATTCTGAATTATAGGCTCTCTTTCCCTGTTCAAATTACATTGAAATCCAAATATCGGCCTTGTTTTAGGGGATGAGGTGTGTGTGTGTGTGTGTGTGTGTGTGTGTGTGTGTGTGTGTGTGTGTGTGTGTGTGTGTGTGTGTGTGTGTGTGTGTGTGTGTGTGTGTGTGTGTGTATAAAAGGTGGGGTGAAACACTTATTCACTGCTTATTCACTGGGTCCTTGGAAATCTGCATCAAGATATTCCTTTCACGGTCGGGGAGAATTGCTTTTCTTTGCAGAATTCAATACGTTCATAAGGCGTTACAACATTATTTCCCCCCTTAAATCCATCTATCTTAGACTTGAGGAGGCAGCGTCCTCTGCACTGATTGTTCAACCCCAGAGAATAAAAATGGCGGAGCTGTTTGTTACAGTAAAGCTTTCCATTTGTTTGAACTTGCTAGCACATGGAAGGCGGAAAAATGTCTAAATGCAGCTTCTGGTTGCCGCATATTACGTGGGGGGAAAGAGTGTATTTTTTAAAGGAATACAAGACAGGAGAGATTATATTTTAAAATGAGTCAACAAAGCGTACTATTGAAACCAGTTAAAAAGAAATTTTGATAACCTTTGAAACAAAGTATATCGTATTTTCCTCAGTACTTTATAATTCGATATCGATATTAAACAGTGTTTGTACCATATTTAATTTAAAGTGGAACTTTGCTGAAGCTAATCGATAGACTACAGAATTATTTTTGTTTTACAAACATTGAGTATAATAATTCCTTAGTTTGGGGCAAATGTTATGCGACAATTTTCATCATATTCTTCATTTAATACCGTATATTTATTATATTCAAAAACACAGGTCGTAAATAGCAACGACCACCTCACTGCCACATCTAAGCAAATATAATACTGCGTTTGATTGATTTGAAAAGATTGAATGTTTCCTAAAGTCTAAAGGAACATATACTTTCATTGCTGGCAATCTCCATGCTGATGCTCTGGAGCAAGTAACGAAATGGTCCCGGTTTTCCTCGTCCTGTCGTCATTCCCCAATTCTACAGTGGGATTAGAATCGGCCGCTTGACATAATTAATTATTCCGAGTAAATTATTGTCTGTAAACCTGATCCACGTCGGTCAGTAATGCGCAAAAGATTGATCTGAAATTCTGACCGACCCTCTCCGCTTGGAGAGGCCTCTACAGGAAGCTGACAGATGGCCGGCAGCGCCTTCGAATCGACCGCGTTTGCCTGCATTATGCTACGGCCAAGTGGAGTTATTATTCATAACTGCGTGTTAAAAAAATGTACACTCTGATTCCCGCAACAAACAGAATAAATAGGCGGGCCGCCAATACAAGGAAGATCCTCTGGCTGCCTGTAATCCTTTCGTGAGGGGAGGGGGTGGCTGCTCCCAGCAGCCTGAGTTCGATGGAAGGGTTTGCTCATTTCCATGCCAATAGCTGGAACGCAGAGAGAGGATAGACGCAGGCCAGGCCTTGATAGGCTGCGGTTAAATTCGTGCTCAGTGAAGATATGGCGCCTCCTTTTACAATCGGACGCCACATCACACACAGCTTAATTATAAATATCTACATCATAAACCCTTCAGTCCAATTAATCATTTTGCCCTCTGCTTTGAGGTCGTCCTTATGTCTCGCGGATTAGCACTGAGGGCAAAATCAGTCAATAATAAATATTCACTGTCGATCCTATACGGATCGAACAGCATCAGTTACCTGTATTAAAGTGCATGAACCAGAATAATACATAATAGGTTTCTCACAGACTTTCCCGACCTAAGATAGAAGGGCTGGGCTCCAATACAAAATTAAAACATTGTTCTCCCACCCTGCTATATCTGAGGCACTGGTCAGAAAAAAATTAATCCCATAGGCCGACAAAAAAAAACGATCGCCTCCTCGAGAGGTTCTTAGATGCCAAGTTTTAATATTTACCCGCGAGTTTCTTTCCTTACCTGTTTGCAAGGCTGCTGTGCGGAAGAAGACGGACATCTCCCCATTGTAGATGTGCGATCGGCGCTTACACTAATAACGTAGCAGACCCGAGCAAAACAGTACGTGGATCTTGAATAAATTCCTGCTGCATTCTGCCGGGCATGCTTTGAAGTATAATGCATTCGTGGGCTAATAATGTTCGCAACCTTGATGGAAGAGCGTTTGTAATTTAAATGCCAGTACAGTGATCGATCACCGCCAAGAGCATGCAAACTTCGCAGCGAGCATCGCAATTGGCCAATCGGCGTCACGTGGCCACACTTCACTGTATATTGATATAATTTTCTTTCAGCTCTATTGAGGAAGTGGGGAAGTTGGCACGGTCCATCCAGGTTGGTGGACAGTCACTTTATATGCTGGTTATCCCATGACAGATGGACAATGCAAGGATGAACTCCTTTCTAGACTATTCCATCATTAGCGGAGACACTGGGACTTGTTCTTCTAGAAGTTACCATGCAGATCAAGGAATTACAACTTATCAGTCTTGTGCCGTTGGCAATAATAATAGCAACGTTGATGAGCGCTATATCGTGAGCAGAGGTGTTCAGATAAGTGCTCCCCTTCATCATCACCACCATCAACGTGCCAACTACCCACATAACAACCTGGGCATTCCTTATAGTGCCCACCCTAACTGTGGGACAGGATACCCAGCACAAAGCTTTAACACAGGCTATAGTCATCACTATTCACTGAACCAAGAGACTGATGGCAACGGAGGTTATCCTCAGTGCAATCCAGCCGTCTATCCTGGAAACCTCGCCTCAGCAATTAGCCCGCAGCACCATGGCTTTGGCGGGATGGTGGGAGCAGGCCAATATGCCCATCACCCTTACAGGCAGGAGCATCAGAGTTTAGTGCTCGCTACAGGCTGTCACCCTATGTCACCCGTTCCTGGTTCTCACCAGGAGGCTTGCTGCTCCCCGTCAGCTGAAACTTCTCCCCCAGCACAGACCTTTGAATGGATGAAAGTGAAGAGGAATCCGCCAAAGACAGGTGAGCTGAAATTACCTTGCGTATATCGTTTGTTTTACGGATAAAGGTAAGTGGGCTGGAGAAGTGTCTGCCAAGTCTGTCAGCTCTGGTGGAAAACAATGAATCTTACTCTGTTGCATATTGTTAAAGATGACCTGATGAGCTCACCTCCTGCCTTTATTATTTTTCCTGTGATCTATTATGTCTTCTGTACCTCAACCGAAGTGGATTTTAAACATCAACTAGTTGACGATATGTAGCAGTAATAACTAAAATTGTCTTACGTATCTTAAGTGTCTACGTGGCTTAACAGTGCATCAATCTTCGACCAGAAATTAGAAGCAATTATAATTTTCTTCTCTTTGACTTAATTATTTATTCTGTGATCTTTTTTTAACTGGTTTAGGGAAGGCTGGTGAGTACGGATTTGCCGGTCAGCCCAATACGGTGAGAACCAATTTCACCACCAAACAACTCACGGAGCTGGAGAAAGAGTTCCACTTCAACAAGTACCTGACCCGGGCCAGGCGGGTGGAAATCGCTGCTGCCCTCCAGCTTAACGAAACACAGGTAAAAATTTGGTTCCAGAACCGCCGCATGAAGCAGAAAAAGCGGGAAAAAGAGGGTCTTACCTCAACTTCTCCGGCCACACCTGGAAGTGAAGCGAACACAGAAGACGCTTCAGATAAATCAAGCTCTACCTCGTCGACCCCCTCCCCTTCATCATCTACCTCAGAAACTCTCAATACTTAAGGCTAAAGCATTCCAAACACCAAACCAAACGTTTTACCAGTTGTCTTTAGTTAAAAAGGAAACAAGATGTAACTCCATATGATTTTTCTGGGAAACTAACTAAACGAAACATTATGGGTTGGGGAAAATAATCTGCCAATCTCTAAGCAAACCAGAGATGCACTATTTCAAAAGCGTTTACACAGAAAAAAAATCAACTACTGTATAATATAATTGTCCTATTTTAATTTAACGTGTTGCATATATATTGTAAGCTGCGCTGGCTGTATATATTGTCAAGAGTTTATCTTTTTACAAATATTTTCTAAAAAAAAGATCATGTTGAGAGCCAGGGTCACGTGGCCCTTATATGAAGTAGATGTAGAGATTTTATATGAAAATGTAATCGATGAATTGGAGTGGAAATTATGCATTTCTTGTTCATGCAGAACGTCGAGCTGAGTGAATAGAGATGCTCTGCCCACACTGTGGAAGGTTATATGTACAGGAGTTATTGTATACTTCATTGCACTGGGCTATGTAAAATGTGAAAAGTGAAAGATGTTAAGTATATGTCCCGCCCCCTTCCAAATGTAAGTTGGTTACCTCAAGACCAGCAGTAGCACATTGTTAAAATACCTCAGAATGATCACGTTTACTCAGATATTTGTTGGGCTTAATGTCATGAGCTATCTGTTAAAGTAAGTTAATTAAGAATGTAAGCCAAACGAACGTTTCTTTCTTTCCCCCTGTGGTTTGTGTCTAGAATTTTGCATGATACAATGCTGTCAGTGTGTACTTCTTCTACATTACTGAGTTTTATCAGTTCTTCTCTGTGACTAGATGTTATATACAATCAGCACGTGATTTCAGACAGTTCTGAGATTTTTATGAGACTGAAATCCAGAACAGAACTTACGGGTCCAGATAATAAATTCTATTAAAATGCTGCGTTTCTTCGTTATAATCTAGTATGTTACATTTTCCTTGTCGTTTCTTGAACTTGCTTACTTAGTAATACTATTTCTAAAATTTCTTTTTCCTTTTCTCCAATTTTTTTTACATTACATGCATTTTATTTATTTTAGATTCTTAATTGATAAGACATGACGAGAGAGGGGAAAAGTAACTGAGATTAATGCTTGCCGATTCAAGCAAACCGAATCAAAAGTCAAAAGGGACGTTTTCTACTCATAGGAAAAACAGCGGCTCTTTAAAGAACCCTTTTCAGATCAACATTAAATGCCACACATACCAGATCGACAGAGTGACCTTTTCACCTTGAACAACTTATTTACATATATGTAAACAACGCACTTTCCAAAAACACTGCCACCAACTAGCTTTAGATTATTGCACCAAGATTCCTTTGCTGGTTTCACATGCACGTAAAAACAGTTTAATCAAAACGCACAGGATAAGAACACAGCATTATCGAATTAACTTTTTAACCTTAACCATTTAAAAAATATTGTTTTGACGGAACAAGCTGCTGACGCCGCGTGACTAGAATGTCACTGGCATTTGCTTCAGAATCAACACGATTAGACGCACTTTGGTGTCAATAGCAAAAGTCGATGGTGTTTTAGGGCACGTCGGCCACATCAATGGAGAAATCTGCTATGAAGCTGCCCGCATTTGGAAGATTGAAGTCGATGTAAAGAGAACTTCAAAGAAACGAACTCTTGCTTTATATATTACTCAAAGGCCCAATATCGTTTTGTTTACAAGAGTAAACAAACTTGTACAAAAATCACAAGGCGAAAGCCAACCTACCTTTTAGTTCCCTTAATTTAATGAGCGGGCTAAATGTTCGTTCAATACAAATATACTGATTTTATTTATATTTTAGAACGCACCTGGGTTCCAATGTGAAAAAAAGGAGTAATTGAAACGATATTAGAAAAAGGGCAATAGACTACATTTATGTAACACTCTTCATAACTTTAGGACAGTTTCAAGCACTTCACGGCCACCGAAATTCTTTTGAAGTTTTATCAACGTAGGAAATACGATGGCTCCAAATAAGATGGAAAGATAATTCATTAGATAAATTTAGATTTTACAGTTACTGTATTTGTATGTTTCCACAATATTATAGAAGTTCACTTAATATGATTACGTTCCCTTACATAAACTTTCCCTAAAGTTTGCACGGACATTATGCATGGCTGTAATGTCTGGCCATCTGTTGTTGGTGAATAGGTGCAAAATCCAATCCCTAATTGATCCCGTTTGCTTTCTCACTCTTAGGATTTTAGCCCTCGCTACTCTAAACACTCGGTGTCACGTTGTGGAAAGAAAGTCGAAGGAATGTGTGCACTTTAACGACTTCTTGCCAATGCATATGCCATCAATTTTGTGTACACTCGAGAATAATCGTCTGTAAGCGTGTTACAACCAACACCAGCCCTACAAAATAAAACTCTCCAAAACGTATAATGAAGTCATATGCTGACACGTTCCTGCATGCACAACATGCTGGAGGGCCTACAGCAAGTCAACCAGCAAACGTCGGCTGTTTATTCCTTTCCATATATGCTACCTGACCTCATGAGTTCCTCTCGTATTTTGTGTGTGTTACCTTGGATTTTCACTGTCTGCAGAATCTAAACTCAAGAGATTCTGCAGATGCTGAAAATCCAAAGCAACACACACAGATGCTGGAGGAACGCAGCAGGTAAGGCAGCATCCATGGAAATAGGCAAACAATCGAGGTTTAGGGCCGAGATCCTTCCTGTGTTTATGACTTTTCTACACGTTCTAATTTACTGAAAGACATAAGATACCTGTCAGATTTACAATTCTTTTAATTTGATGTGGAATATATATTCAACTAAGATATAAATTCGCCGTAACATTTAGAATCTGCTCAATCCACTAATACAAAGATCAAGCGATGACCTTTTTCTAATTTGGGCTTTGTTTTCTTGTAGGGGTCACGTTTTTGATGAACACCGAGGATATTGTGCCCTTTATTCGTGTACTTTGTGACTTTTTTGTGTGTTGAATTGATCTGTCATGAGCACAGTAGCATTCTTAGATGATGATTTGTTTGAAAACGGTCACGAGTTAGAGCATCTAATGATAAGGCAGAGATGGCCCAAACGTTCATTCCATTGTAACATTCATCCTCCTGAATTTACCTTTTCCATGTAGAGACTCCGCATTTCCCTCCAGGGCAATCAGATTAAAGCTGATCAATATTTACTCGGTGTGAAAGGTTGACTGAAAACCCTATAGCTAAGAAACTGTTCCACTCTGCGCGTTCAACCCTGTGTAATCTTCAGTTCACTGAAAGTTCAAGCCGAATTAATTCAGTGTTGGGTCATTTTCAAATTAGCCCTCTTGTTTGTAGCCCGAAGTAAGCCCAAACATCAAACTCCAGACAAATATCTTAGACCAGAGATATGGTGTAAGCGAACTACGCATAACCACACTAAAAAAAACCCTCGCAGAATTCAGAGAAAAATGCAGGGTATTAAGCAAATTGTTATCCTTGTTTGAGGTCAAAGTTCACCCCACCACCGAATAAATGAATATTTAATTATACTTTATTGCCCTATTCTAATGACAGGTCACGTTCTTAGTAATCTTCTCTATAAACATTGATGTCCTAATCGATACTAGGGTTTAGTTTTATGACAGAACTGAGACAGAAATTGTCAGCCGTTATTGCAAGACTAACTAGACTTCATTGTCTACAGCTATTGCTTTAATATAACGATTTATTTCGTTGAAAGATGACAAGTTGCAATGGAATTCCGATTATTTAGTATTCATAAAGCCCGTAACAACAATATACAATAAGTTCCCCAAAACTGAATATCAACGCATGGTTACGTAAATCATTGGGAACATTTTCTTATATTGAACTTCCGTGTCGGTTTAATTTCCACCAGAATTTAAAAAATACTTTTGTTCTTTTTCATGCTCTGAGTTCGTATAATGGGGATTCGCAGAATGATATATTTAATAGAAGGGGTTCAACAGCACCTAGAAATACAAATTGAACGGACTGAATGGACCTTCAATCCGAATATTTAACATAATCATTTGATCTATATGTTAAAACAAACGATTTAGCATTTGGTGAAAGCTTATACAATTGTCTAGTGATAGCGAAATATCTCTGTCACCATAGTAAGTGACCTCAAAAATAGTCAATTCAACCCTCGAGTTATTAGTCGTCAATGAATAGATTAAGTAGGGCAATCTGACTGAATGAAGAAAGGCTTCAAATGAAAGGCACGCTTGGACGACTCAGATCGCACAGAAAGATGATTCCTGTAGCATTGCATAGCAAATAGCTACATTTTCTTTCGAGTACATTTTGACGTACCAATTTCACAAGTAATGGTGGAAGTGACTCTTGCCTCAACAACAACACAGTGTTGACGGCTGCACCAAACTCAGGGGCAAATGAAGTCATTGAAAGCTCATCTTTAATAAATTGACGAAATTCTATTTTAACGCACTTCACGTTCAGAAAAAATCAACAAGTTAAAATTCATATATAAACTGTCTGAAAAGTGTGAATTTGATCAGGGAGTAAGCAACATTCTCTTGCTATTTTGCGACCCGCTAAAGAGATCTTTATTCTTTTTGAAGGGGCGGTGGAGAGTTCGTTTGAACTACAGTATTTTCAGACTATACCTGTTCAGGTCATCATGTTTGTTTTCGTTTGCAGTTGATATTATCAATGAGCTTGGCGCACTTCTTGCATTTGTAAATCCACTTTATTAACAAAGGATGAGCTTATCAATCTGTACAGTATTAATCTACGCTATAAAACAGTAATTTGTTTCGAAATAATCAACTGGGTCTATATACCGGACAATCCCAGTTTTGACCTTTTGATAGTTTTGCCCATAAGGTTAAGCAAACGTACTCCAGGATCTAAGGGCCGATTCATCAATTTAAGAGGCCGCGCAGTAACTGGTCGCGCGTGATAGCAAATATTTTACATCTGGAAACAATAGGAGAGTTTAATAGTATGTACCAAATGACAACATGCTAATAAATAAAAAAATTAAAATACAGAAGCTCAACAACCACATTTATATCTCTGCCCGAAAATATACACAAATTATAAACCCAAAGTTGAAATACTTAATCAAACTTGTTAATAACGCATTTTTTAAATTAACAAAACCATGTTCACAGTTTCACGTAATTTCAAAAAAATTTACTTAATTTTACTGACGAGGTGTATAATTTATTCTATTCTACATTAATATTTGTGAATGTAGTCAAATGTCCGTTTGCATATTTACACACAGATCATCGATCGGACCTTTTCTTACACTGTAATATTAATATAAAATTTTGAAAGTCAATAGCATGGATCGATAGTTTAAACATAATTTTCCCACTTAATAGCAGGAAGTGTGAAGAGATAAAATCGATATCGGCCTTGGTGTACAGATAATCAGAATCAAGTTTAATACCGCTGCTATATGTCGTGAAATATGTTGTTTTTCGGCAGCAGTACATTACAATACATAATAAAAACTATAAATTCCAATAAGAAATATAATTATTAAAATTAAATAAGAAGTGCAAAAAGAGCAAAAAATTAGAAAACTAGTGGGTTAGTCTACATGTGTTCATTGTCTATTGAGAAATCTGATGGCGGTCTGGAAGAAGCTGTTCTTAAAACGTTGGTTATGTGTCTACAGATTCCTGTACGCCCTCCTTGACTGTAGCAATGGAAGAGGGCATGTCCTGTGTAACGGGGGTCCTTAATAAAGGAAAATAAGAAAGGCATGCCTTTTGAAGACGTCCTCGATTACTTCGCAACTAACTGATAAGCCCCTGGTGTTTACACGTTTAAGACCAAAAACTAAGAACAAAGTTACAAAATGAAGATTACTATTCTGTAAATACAATCGAATTTTAAAGAAGTTAAGTCATTTTTCGTTCCATTGATGGCATTTGAAACAAACAACTTTTCACTTAATTTGAAGTGAATGCTGAACACAATTCTTAAATGATGGGATAGACATGTTTACGCCTTAACTTCAGAGGTGTAACTATCATTATGAAAGGAAAAGTGCAATAGTGAACTTTCAGAATCAAAACATGTCCATCTAAGTAGACGAATTTCATTTTGCAAGCACGAAGATACGAAAATCAGGATGAAATGTTCAGAGAATTCTACATTTCTGAATATATATTTCACGAAAAGCTCACATTTTCGGGAAATCTAACAAGAATTGCAATGTTAGCTGGTGTTGAATGAATATAAGGGACAACGGAATCAGTATTTTAAAAACAGCGTTACTTTTAATATTTCTTTCACTGCGTTAGAACCCTAGAGCGATATTAAACTTCTGCAACAACTTTACACCATTCACCAGCAAGAACTATGCTGCAGATGCCGTTTCTGTTGGTTGGCACAGTCGGTCGGAGTGTGTCTAAATGTCCTATGCTACCTGTAGATTTGCAAGTTGTGCTAAACAGGACGTTCCTACTATAGGAGTATGTCATTTCTGAGCATGTAAATTAAACCTTCGTACAAATTCAGTGTCTCTCGCACTTCGAAAGGTTACCCACCCCTTACATGAGGAAAATTATGCTCTATGCTGTTCTTGTTGATGTAAGCTGCATCAGTTACCAATGGCCCTCGTTAAAGGCAATCTTTATAATGTTTCTGATACAACACTGAAACCGGACGGTAATTGATAACGCCAGCTCTCCCCTCTTCCCCACCCCCAACAATCCCTTCCCCACCCGCCCCCACGAAGACTCGAGTGATGAATGAAGGTTTAACTTTATTTTATTCGTCGATTGAAACATTTGATGTTTTCGTGCGCAGTTATAACCTGAACATTCTTTGATAGGTGTCCTCTCAGTACCCGGTTGGGCCGCAGCCTTTGGCTCTGGAATTTGACTGTTTGGAAGACTAGTTTTGTTTGGCGCAGAGTTGATGAAGACTGGAGAAAGCAAGCAGGGCGAAGGGACATGACCTACTTAAAAATGTCTTGCAGGTTAAACTTGCGCAGGACTTGCTTTTCCTCTGGGTTTATACTTCAGTTATAATGGTCGGGGCGAGTCGGCTTTAGCCAGAGAATACCGAAAATACTTATCGCGAATCGTTTCTATTATGCGTGCTGTTTTATGTTCGATGTTCTTGTGTGTTGCTTTGCGTAAGATCTTGTGTGTGCTGTTTTGTGTACATTATCTGACAGAACATCTTGACCCACTTTCATCATATATTCCCTAGTGCAGAAATGGGTTCAGCTGCAGAACCTGGCGAGAGCGAGCGAGAGAGAGAAAAAGGAGCTCTTTTTGTGCAATGAGCTCCTGGAAAGATCGATGATATTTACATAGAAGGAGCATTAGGTTTAATACTGAACCGGATTATTAATGTGTACTGTAACTTTTTAAAAAAAAAGAAAAAAAAATTCTAATCATCTTGAAAAATAGTTCTTCAGAAACATTTATTTTTAAAAACCGTGTCGCATCTCAGCTCTCAGTGATCTATATTACACATTGAGGAAAATAGGAAACAATAACCGAGATTAATTTTGGAATCAGTTTGACGTAACTTACAAAATAACACAACATAGTTGCAACTTGCAGACACATAGTGTACATCAAATATGCGCCCGTTTTAATTTAAAATCAAATGCGGCTTCGATTTTTTGAAAATCAAAACCGGGTAGGAACTGTAAACTTAGAAACTAGACCCCAGTAAATTCCCAAAAGAAGGTCAGTCAAAAACATAATGGAGATATGGTAAGTGAAATGCACGTCAAGATGCATCGCTCAGACGTAAGACGACATGTATCTTGAACATAATACTTTCATTAATATGTTGATACCCTTTCAAAGGCATACTACATGCAAACTGCATTTGGACAGCGCGAACGAGCTGCCATCAATGCAAAGCGTGCACGTGCACCGAAATGCACAGGAGAGTTGATGATTTTAGAGTTCAGCTGATGGGAAACTACAGCAAATAATAACTCTGCTTTCTCAAAACATAACTGGAGCCTGTGACTAAACTGCACGCATTTTTAATTGTTAATATTGGAGGGAGGGTAGAACGGGGATGAGTGGTGAGCGATGAATAGCTCAGTCATTTTGTCTTTTTCAAGCGTGCATGCCCAGTGCAGACCGTCTGATTTTGATCTGACCTACTGAGGAGATGTTCGAGAAAGCTCTTTCAGTTTGCGCCAACCCATCACAGCACAAGCTCCAGCTCCAATGATAACATCACCTCCCGAGAAGAACCTTCAGAAAATTGTCAATAGTCCAGCAGAACCCATGCTCACTTTAGATGTAATATTCCAAATCTACAGCTGGTTGATTGATATCTGGTAATACTAATGTAGATCTGCCACATGCGACCATCCATCACCAAGGACCTCCACCATTCAGGCGGTGCTCTCTGGTAGCTGCAGGAAGGAGGTACAGGAGACTTAGGTTCCACACCACCAGGTTCAGGAATAGTTATTACCCTACAACCATCAGATTCCTGAACAAGAGTGAATAATTTCATACACCTCAACACTGAAGTGACCCCTCAACTTATGGACACTTTCAAGGACTCTACAACTCATGCTCTCAGTATGATGTGCTATTTATTGTTTTGTTTGCACAGTTAGACTCCTTTTGCACATTGGTTGAATGCCATATTTTACTTCAGTATAGTTTTCATTGATTTTATTGTACTGCTCTGTTCTTCTGTGACTGTCTGCAGGAAAATGAATTTCAGTGGGGTACAGTAAGTGGTGACATACATATACCTGCACATACTTTGATAATAAATGTACTTTGAACTTTGAAATTTAGGGTGGAATTACAGACAGAAATGTGCTTCTTATACTAACTCCATGGATTTTTCTTCTTTTGGCTTTATGCACACCAATACATTCATGCAAAAAGTTAATTTTGCCTTAGTTTGCAATAGGTTTCTTGAGAAACATACAAACTAGCCTGAGGGTCCTCCTGAAAACTTATTAAAACTAGTTTCATGTACTGCCAGACTTTCACTCCTTGTGGTTACAAACTGTTAAACACAAGAGTTTCTGCAGAATCTGGGAAATCCAACACACACGACATGCTGGTGGAAGTCAGCAGGTCAAACAGCATCTATGGAGGGGCATAAACAGTCAACGTTTTGGTGGGTGTGTGGTTTGAGGTGGCACCATCTATCTTAATGAATTAGTACATCTGTCATTTTCTTTAAATGCTGAGCAGCCCAAGGTTCTTCTACTTTATAATAATATCCCAGTCATCTAATGCTTTGAGATGGTCACGTTCATGGTTACAACTTAGAAATTAAATGTCATATTTTTTTTAGTATGGAAAACAGGAATGTTCAGACTCTCTGGATTGTTGATGCAGTAGGCATTTATTGCATTTGCTAACTGCCTCTGGGAACATTGCAGTGATGAACTGTCCTCCTGAATGTCTATGGACTTTCTGGAGAAGGCACTCCTACACTATCTGGTGATACAATTCTGGGTCAGCATAGTGGGGTCTGTACAGATGGCAGCATTGCCATGCACCTCCTCCCTTTGTCCTAGGTGCAATGGGTGTGCAGAGTGTTGTTGGAGCAGTCTGTGCGAATAATTGCAGTGTATTTTGTAGATGGTACACAATGCAGCCATTCTGTACCCACAGCTGAGGGAATAATTGTCTTGCGAGGTAGTTGTGGAGCCCGTCAAGTATTCAGAATGGTGCTGAATTTCTTGATAGTCGGTATCTATCAGGCTTCTGAACCGGAATGGACAACTTCACTCATCTGAACTTTGAACTGATTCCACAATCTATGGACCTACTTACAGGGACTTTACAACTTATGTTTGCAGTATCATTTATTGTTTAGTATTATTAATTTTATTTATTTTTCTCAGCTCAAGCTGGTAAAATCTAAAGTACAGGCATAGCCAAGCAGGCTTATTTCACAACTGCTAGGAACTTTTGGACTATTCTAGTGGTGTTTACTATTGTGGCTTTCTGAAGATTTCCATAAATATTGCTGGGTAGGCCTAATTGTTTAATGCCATTTTGGGATGATACTAGTTGTGGATATTACTATTGGGACAATGTATACTCTGTTTGTCTTCCATAGTCTTTCAATTTCCTCTTTAAATTCAGCATATTTCTTGTGTTTTTCACTTACTGACTTCTGTACGTTATGTGTGTTTGAAATGTCTATATCCACGAAGTAATTTGTTCTTGCTTGTTTATTCTGTAATATTATATCTGGGTGGCTGTTATGAATTGTTCTATATATTATTATTATTATTTGCTTTTTTTGCATCTGCACAGTTAGTTTTTGCACATTGGGTGCTAGTCTTTACTTGTGTGTAGTTTTTCATTGATATTGTGTTAATTATTTGTCATACTGAGAATGCCTGCAAGAAAATGTATCTCAGGGTAGTATATGGTAACATACATGTACTTTTTATATGATATCTAAATTTACTTTGAACTTTGAACTTTGCACTTACATAAGTAAATGAAGGGTATTCCTTTAAGACACATGCCTTGTAGATGTGGAAATACTTTGATACAGTATTTCTAGCCTCAGACTCCTCTTGCAGCCACACATGATATTTATGTGGCTGATTCAGCAGAGCTTTGGTCAATGGTGCTACTGGGATACTGATCCTATCTGAAATGGTAAGGATAATGCTATTGAATGGTGAGATTAAGTGGCTAGAATCTCTCTTGCTGGAGTTTGCCATTGTCCAGCACTTTATGACATGTTAATTATTGCCCATTCTTGAATGATTTCTAGGATTTGCTCCATGTAGGCAAGGTCTGCTTCATTAGCAAATGGAATTAAACAAGGCATAATCATGAGCAACCATTTTTAATTCTCACCTTTAAACCATGTTCCCCATAAATTGGAATTTATTATTAGAGAGCATTGAACAATCAGCACAAACAGGCCCTTCAGCCCACAATATTGCGCCGACCATGTAACCTAATCCAGAATGTCATAATGCCTGGAATTACCCTACTGCATAGCCTTCTATTTTCTAAGTTCCATGTACCTATCTAAGAGTCTCTTAAAAGTCCGTATTTTATCCACCCCCACCACTGTTGCCAGCAGTGCATTCCATGCACTTACCACTCTCTATTATGGCCTGTTATATCATTTAAAAAGTACTTCAACTTATGCAACAAAGTATAGCATTTCCTGAGGTGTTTACAGTGAGACGAACTCAAAAATACCTGCATTTTTCAACAATTTAGCCGAGCTGTCTTGATTGCCTGTGAGGTGGAAGGCTACAAAGCAGCACCATCTGTGGGAAAAGTTAACCACACATGCACAGCAATTGCCAAGTTGCTCTGAGTGATGATAGACTATTAGGCCATAAGACCGTAAGACTCGGCCCTTCAAGTTTGCATTGCCATTCAATCATATCTGATTTATTATCCCTCTCAACTCCATTCTCTTGCCTTCTCCCTGTAAACTTCAATGCCCTTACTGATCAAGAATCTATCAACCTCCGTTTTAAATATACCCAATGGCTTGGCCTCCAGAGGCATTGGTGGCAATGAGGTACACAGATTCACCACCCCCTGGCAAAAGAAACTCTTCCTTATCTCTATTCTAAAGGATTGTCCTTCTATTCTGGGGCTGTGCCTCCTTGGTCCTGTTGATAGTTTCTGAATCATTGAAATCCCCAAATCTGGGCCATGTGTGGCATGTGGTCAAAGTGTAATTCTGGGAGAGAAAAGAGAATATTTCCAAATAAATGTTTTGTAGCTGCCAATTTTATGCTGCATTTTTGATCTGACTTTTGGAAGAACTTGTGATGAATTATTTGTTCAAGAACATGATCCAAGCATATTAATTATCTGTGTTTTCACTGATGCTGACTGATCTTCTGTGGCCTGGTATTTTTTGAGGTATGATATATTAGGTACTATGTGACATTATGACATTCTTGGCAACTAATAACCCAGTAAGTTTATTTAATACATCCTTTACCTATTATGGACCAGTTGGCAAAAATGCAGAAGTCTGTTTGTCTACCTCAGAGTAATATTTCATAAAAGTGACTGGTATATTTTAAAACATATTCACAAGCAAATTTAAAGTGAAAGATAGACCACGTTAAGAACAAATTCAGAAGCTATAAGTAAAGGTATGTTGTAAATCACAATCGGATAACATGCTGAAGTGTTTTGAAGCCATTAGAAACATTTTAAAAATTAATCACAGCTGTAAACTAAGAAATGCAGAACCCATTTGTGCTCAACAAGACCCCAAAAATAAAATAGGAGTCAGGCAATTTGCTTTCTGGTAATGTTGGTTGCATAATAAATATTGCATAGGACACTAAGTAAAAAAAGTCCCTGGTCTCTTTCAAATGCTGTTTGTGCATATTTTATGCCAACGTGGGAGAGCAGAAGGGATCTTGATTTAACATTACATATAGCCAAGCCAGTAGCTTTTGTACTGACTCCTTAAGGTCGTCATGGCCAGGGGAGGTCATGAGGATAAGCTTCCACTAACTATTAAATGCTCCCAGTGGCATGCAACTCAGATAGTTTCTGACAACCAAGTCCAGACCTTGACCATCACGTGTGGCTACTAAGCCCAGTGGAGCTAGTTCTACCGACAGGAGAAGGGGCAAAGGCAGGTTTCTAATGCCTCAAAACCAATTGTTTTGGGCTCATCAGCCATGGTTAGCAGCTCATCTAGGAGAAGGAAAACTCTGACCTCAGACCTTGGTTGCCTTGCGGCCACACCCTCTCAGGGGGAAGGCTTCGGGGGCAAACCCCAAAGATAAAAACAGAGCTGGAGTCCCAAAGGCAGTTCTACATTGAGTTCAACATTGACTGGCAACTCCTGTGATACCGCTGGTGCCAAACTATATTGGTTTCTGCAGTTCCTTTGGATTCATCAGCTGCATGGAGATGGGCAACAGCTTACACTCCTTATCATATTACCTTGGCTTGCATGTCATGTAGACAGCTAGAACACAACATCCATGGTTAACCATAACCAGTGGAGGGCCTCACTTCTGCAACATATTGAAATGTTACCCACATTATATGATCATACTGCTGATGGCAACATAAGTGATTATGAAATACAAATACATTTTGAAGAGAGACAGATATTCTTCAACATCAATGCCAAAACGTTGGAGTGAAAAGATTCAAGTTTTTTTGTGTAAGTTTTCTTCTTCAGAAAAACAAACAATATCCCCAATGACTCTTGGGAAGCCCTCTCGATATACAAGGTAGCATTTTAGTGCAGGAATATATGTGGTGTCTTAAAAGGAATCCGGGCCAAGTTGTGTTCCTTGAATGGACAGCTTACAAGAGCAATCAAGAGGAAGGCAATGCAGCCTGCTGGAGGCTGAGATTTGGAGAGCCAATCCTCTCCTCATTGGACACAAATTATCCCTCGTCCTTGTTCACTAGGATCTCCAGTAGCGTCTTCCTCATTCTCTTGCTCAGTTACAGTCATAAATTCATAGAGAATTACAGCACAAAAAGAGGTTCTTTGGTACATCTGTTCCATGCTGAACTCTTACTCTACCTGGTCCTGCACACCTGAGCCACAGTCCTCCATACCCTTCCCATCCATGTACTTGTCCAAACTTCCCTTAAATGTTGCATCCACCACTTCGGCTGGCAACATCCTCTGAGTGAAGAAGTCCCCCCTCATGTTTCCCTTGAATATTTCACCTTACACCCCTAACCTATGGCCTCTAATTCTAGTCTCACCTAACCTCAGTGGAAAAAGCCCACTTGCATTTATCCTATCTATACCCTCAGTTTGGTATACCTCTATAAAATCACTCTTCATTTTTCTGTGCTCCAGGGAATAAAGTCCTAACCTATTAAACCTTCCCAATAGAGTTTTTGAGCTACATCAGCAACATTCTTGGCTGTATTTTTCTGATGCTCAAGAAGCCAGGAGTTTGGTGGGATTGGAATGGGGAGGGACATTAGCTGGCAGAAAACTTGCAAGCATTCAGTACGTGAGCTTTAAAAAAATAGCACTACATTAATTAATTAACTTTCAAGATTGGTTCTCTAACTAGTTAAGAATGTTTCCTTAAGGTTGTCATTGCTGGGGTTGGTAGTGGGGATAAGCTCCACTACCTATTAAATCCTCCTAATGGCGTGCGCCTCCAATAGCCTCTGTCAACCAAGACCTCCTCCTGGCCTTCATGTGTGGCTTAGCTGCCAAACTACTAAACTTCGTGGAACTGTTTCTACTGACAGAAGGGACAAAGGCGGGTCACTGGTGCCTTTAAACCAGTCATGTTGGGCAGATGGAGCTCATCAGCTGTGGTTGGCAGCTCATCAAAGAGAAGGCCTTTATGGAGTGGATGTGGAGAGGATGTTTCCTACAGTGGGAAGTCTAAGACCAGAGGACACAGCCTCAGAACAGAATGGAGATGTGGAGGGATTTCTTCAGCCAGAGAGTAGCTGTGGAGGCCAAGTCATTGGGTATACTTAAGGCAGAGTTTGATAGGTTCTTGATTAGTCATGGCATGAAGGGATAGGAGGAGAAGGCAGGAGATTGGGGCTTAAAGGGAAAGACTTGATGGGTCAAATAGCCTAATTCTGCTCCTATATTTTATAGTCTTATGGTCTAAAGTTACATCAGACAATGGAGACCATACTCAGTACATCATTATGACACTGACACACTTCCCTATGTTTGCTTTTCAGTTGCAAAAATAGGTGTAATCTGAAGGCGATCACTTTGGCTTTTGAGAAATTTGATTGGCTTCTTTTGAGTGCATTTAATGCTAGTGCATCTAATAGTTTCCTGGCATTAGGGGCACATCTAATGATGTCAGCATTTAAGCAAAACCCACTGCAGATTTAGATTCAGATTCAGAATTATTTATCATGTATACATTGAAACACACAGTGAAATGTGTCAAAAGTTTCAACAACCAGCACACCCAAGGGTAAGCTGATGGCAGCCTGCAAGCCCACCACGTTGAGGAGAACCTCACAAGCAGCAATAACAACAAAACAAATTTACAATAGCAAAATAAACTCCTTTTCCATCCCCTCATCCCCCACCACCAACCCACCCAGCCACTCACATATCCAAGCTACCTGCCTTGAAACATAGAAATATAGAAATCTACAGCACATTACAGGCCCGTCAGCCTACAATGTTGTGCCAACCATGTAAGCTACTCTAGAAAATGCCTAGAGTTTCTCTACTGCATAGTCCTCTATTTCTCTAAGCTCCGTATACCTATCTAAGAGTCAGTTAAAAGACCCTATTGTATCCGCCTCCACCACTGTTGCTGGCAGTGTATTCCATGTACCCATCACTCTCTGTGTGCAAGACTTACCTCTGACACCCCTTGTATCTACTTCCAAGCACCTTAAAACTAAGCCCCCTCATGTTAGCCATTTCAGCCCTAGGAAAAAGCCTCTGGCTATCCACACGATCAATGTCTCTCATCATCTTATACACCTCTATCAGGCCACCTCTCATCCTCCTTCGCTCCAAGGAGAAAAGGCCAAGTTCACTCAACCTTTTCTCATACAGCATGCTCTCCAATCCAGGCAACATCCTTGTAAATCTCCTCTGAACTTTCATTATTGTATCCACACTCTACAGTTTTGAACTGGATTTGACCCCATAGCTGGAATCTTTGACTAACACACACAAAATACTGGAGGAACTCAGCAGGTCAGAAAGCATCTATGAAAATGAATAAACAGTTGACTACTTATTCCTTTCCATAGATGCTGCCTGATTTGTTGATTTCCTCCAGCATTTTGCATGTGTTACTCTGGATTTCCAGCATCTACATAATCTCCTTTCTTTGCAATCTCTGACTGTTAGGCATCAGTATAACTCAGGGCATTTTGTGCAGGTTTGTTACTTCACTGCTGACATGATGAAAATGGATAACTTTGGAACTGATTACAAGAGAGAAGAAGGCAGAATAAGAAGGTGGGGGAGAGGAAGCTGTACAAGTTGCCAGGTGATAGGTGAAACCAGGTGAGAGGGAAGTGAGAAGCTGAGTGTTGATAGGTGGAAAAGGTAAAAGGCTGAAGAAGAAGCAGCAATCTGACAGGAGAGGAGAGTGGACCATGGGAGAAAGGGAAGGAGTTGGTCACTAGAGAGAGGTAATGGGCAGGTGAGGAGAAGAGAAGGGGTAAGACGGGAGCCAGAGTAGGGAATGGAAAAGCCAAGTCTAAAATCTACATGCAGTATTACATGTTACAACTAACAATGAGCATTTTCTAAGCATTCTTCTACTGTTTCAGTCATTCAGTGCAAACTCAGTAATGATACTGCTGGCAGAATTTCATTACTAGAGACCTGTTATGGCCATAGCTGAAGCTGGAGACTGGAGATTGGAGATTGGAGACTGGAGGCACGTCTTGGAGCTGGAGGACTGTCGGTGTGTGTGTGTGTGTGTGTGGGTGGGAGGGAGTAAAGAGGCTTGTTTCCTCCAGCATTTTGTGGGTTGCTTTGCTTTAGTTGTTCTGTTGCTTGCTCTGGTTTGTTGTGTTCTGTGCTGTTCTGCCGAGCATTGTGGACATGCTATGTCAGTGGTTAATGCGAGCGATGCAGTTCACGGTGTGTTTCAATGTACACATGTTAAATATTGTAAACCTGAATCTGAGATGGCTCTTTTTATGTAGCCTGCCTGGATATTTCATAATTTAGTGCACTTAAGTTAAGCCTTCCTTCAGCACGCTTCCAAAGAAAACAAATCTAGTTTACCTATTCTTTGCTAGAATTACAATATTCCAGTTATTACAACAGTCTCATAGATCTCCTCTGCACCCTCTGCAGCACAACCACATCATTCTGAAAATGCGGGGATTTAACTCAAGCCAACACGTACTGTGTACATTTCTAGCATGGCTCCATGCTTTTGTGTTCCCTAACTCACAATCACAAACAGAATCAGGTTTAAAAATATTGACTTATACCATGAAATTTGTGGTTTTGCGGCAGCAGTACTGTGCAAAACAAAAAAATGTAGTAAGTTACAATAATATATATATAGTACTGCAAAAGGAGAGCAAAAATAGGTAGTTTCTATAAGTTCATAAACCATTCAGAAATATGATAGCAGAGGAGGGAAAAGGCTATTCCTAAAATGTTGAGTCTGTTTTCAAGCTCCTGTACCTCCTCCCTGATGGTAGTAATGCAAACAGGAATTCTTCTCACTTAAACGCCTCAGTTAATAAAGGCATTAATCAATCCACGTACCTAATCATTAAGCAACTTTGGTTGCTTATGTAGATACCAGGTCCTGGAATCTGCCTTTGCATTCTGATTTCCTTGTGGAAGGTACCCCTTTGAGTTAGTCTTTCACAACCAACACACACTTGCATTCTTTGATATGAACAGATGATTGAAATAAAACCTTTTTGCCACATCTTTCAAATCCTTACATACTAGAAGAAAGAGATCAGTCTAGTAGGATTGATTTCATTGTACTCGTGCACTTGTGTGGTCATACTAGCTAGATTTTCTTGAATCATAGTCAAACCAGTAATCATTGATTTTTTTCCACTTATATTCTTGATGTCCCTGTCAGCAAGCTAAGCTTTACATAGGTTGAAATTGATTAATTCTCTCGTACTGGACTCAGCAAGGACTTACAAACTATTGATGCTTGGTACTGCCTTGAGATTTCAAGTCGAGGCATCAGTGATGCACAATCATGAGTCTTATGAGGATTCAGGGAGCTTCATCCTTTTCATCATCTTTTCAGTATTTGACAATGTGTACAACCAGAACTGGATAATGTGACAAATTATCAACATTTCTATGAATAACAGCATAGGAACTTTCCATTGATTTCTGCTTCAATCTGAGTGGAAATCACATTGGTTATGACTTACTCAACATGCTTGGAGCAAAATCATAATTGTTTTTACAAATTAATTCAGGCTAGTACCCGACAGGGACCATGGAGGGTGCTTTTTATTTATTTTTGTGGAACAGACCAATGAGCCTCACCACCCAACAACCCATCTATTAAAGGTTCAAAGATTAATTTTGTTATCAAAGTATGTATGTAGAATACAGTTCTGAGATTTGTCTTCTGCAGGTAGTCACGAAACAGGAAAAACCATGTTGAAAGGAAAGACATCAACTCCTCCCCTGCACAAAGAAGTAAAAGAGACAAAACTCACCCCCCAAACCTCCAATCCCTTCCCTGCGAAAAAAACCTAACTTATCACCTTCTTGGGGGAAAAAAATAGCAACAATACCATCAAACCCCCAATCCCCACCTAGCAGTAGCCTAAACACAGAAAAATTTACAATAACCAGTTAATATACGCACCGGTATTTCTTTGGACTGTGGGTGGAAACCAGAGCACCCAGAGGAAACCCACATACCGTGGCAAGAATATACAGCCTCTTTACAATCGATGCTGGAATTGAACTCTGAACTCCAGAACACCTTGAGCTGTAATAGCATCACACTAATTATTATACTGCTGCCAGTTTATTACCACTATTTTAAGAATTGGGTCTGATAATGCTTTTCATCATCCCAAGAAATGCCAAAGGTACATGGTGATAAACTATTGTCAACCATATATGGTCACCTAAAATGAGCATGTGTCACTGTATTTACATCAGAGCAGGCTTATAAAGCTTTATCTTCATTGTTTGATTGCTCAAACCTAAATTGGCTAGCAAGTACTGAAACTTTACCTCAGAATTACACAACTTCATGAATAAAAAAGAAGAGATAATGGTAGAAACACTCTGCAGGCCGGGTTGCATGTGGAACAGAAGCAGAGAGAAGCAGAAGAAGACAGTTTGAGGCCTGGCTGTTGGGTGATCAGTGGTTCCTGCGGCCAATGCCAAAGGATCGAGGGCTGATGCCCAATCGTAAGTCAGGAAGTTGCCAAATGGATCTGTGAATATCTGAGAGTCTGCTGGGAAAGCCAAGGGCATAAAAATTTTTTTTAAAAAAATTGTCATTAAAAAAAAATTGGATAGGTATATGGACTGGAAAGGAATGGAGGGTTATGGGATGAGTGCAGGTAGGTGGGACTAGGTAAGAGTAAGCATTCAGCACAGACTAGAAGGGCTGAGATGGCCTGTTTCTGTGCTGTAATTGTTATATGGTTATATTAAGTTTGTGAATCTGAGTCCACTAGAAGCCAAAGGTGGCTTGTCCTGGGGTCAGAGAGTGGGTGTGTGGCTGGGAGGGAGGAACAGGACTTATTTTGCTGTTGTTGTTTTGTCATTTATTGTGTTCTTTGAGGTTCTGCCAAGCATTGTGGGTATGCTGTGCTGGCACCGGGATATGTGACGACACCTGCATGTTGTCCCAGTACACCTTCAGGTGTATTAGTTGCAAATGGCACATTTCATTGTATGTTTCAATGTACATGTGATAAATAAATCTGAACCTTGAATCATGAGTCTTAATATCTCAGTCAAAGACCCTTCATCAGAACTGGGAAGGAGACAAAAAAATTGTTAATCTGCAGGGAAAATGGGGGAAAGTTGTCTCTGATAGGGTAAAACTAGGGGGGACCTGCTGATACCTCCAGTATTGTTTTGTTCATAACTTTCTTTTTCAATTTTCATTTACAGGTGATCTCAGTTTCGAATTAATTTGACACAATTCTATATTAATCCATAAAGAGGTGGTGTCAACAGGAATAGAAGATAGTTTCTCATTGTAATAGATGCTTTGAGCATTATCCAATCCCTCAATAAATGTATTCACTTTGACGACCATTGTAGCCTTTTATCATTTAGATTTGAATCAGTTGACTTTACACAAAAACAAATAATAATAAGCAGAGCTCAACATTATTTAAACCATGACTTCGATACTAAGATGATATTAGTTGGTACTTTGGCATTTTCCTGAAGATTTAGAAGATTATTCCTCATTATTTTGCCTATCTTCAGTTTCCCAATTCCGAGAACTCTACTGGAAGGCGCTATGAGGCGATTAAAACAAAAACTTAACGCCATCTTAAAAGTTTCTTCGTCCAAGCAGTCAATCTGATCAACCATTCTACTTAGCACGCCACCCCCTCTGTCTATTACATCAGTCACTGCATTGCACAGTAAACACTTTAAACAAATTTTATAAAGTTGTTACTGTAAATATACGGTGGTATTTTATTCTATGTCTGTACTTTAAACTCTAACATATTTTATACGTAAAAACATAAACTGCAAAAGGCTTAGTCACATATATATTTAGTTTAAGAATTTTGCACAGTACTGTACTGCTGCTGCATGATAAATGATGATAAACCTGCTTCTGATATGGGTCTCTGTGTGAATTGAGAGGGGAATCATGGATAGGAAAAGGGAAGGGAGAGGCGAGGGAGTGGGAAGCACCAGAGAGACATTTTGTAATGATCAATAAACTCAATTGTTTGGAATCAAGTGACCTTGCCTGGTGTCTCAGGGCTGGGTATATCTCCATCCGCGCCACCCCCACCCCTGGCACTCCTTCTCTGCCATCTGTCCCACACCCCTCCAGTGGTCTCCATCCTTGCTATTCCCAAACTTTTTGCTCCTGTAAGATTTGCAAATTCATTCTCCACTCCACGTTGACAAATACAGCCCTGTGCAAAAGTCTTAGGCACCCTGGCAATATATCTGTGAGTAAGATTTTTACGCAGTATTGTATACGTACAGACAAACACACACAGAGTTATTTACTTATTTAATGATACGGCGTAGAACAGGTCCTTTCAGCCCAATGAGCACACTACCTAGCAACCCACCTAGCCCTAACCAAATCACAGGGCAATTTACTAATCTACGTCTTTGGGATGTGGGAGTAAACCGGAGCATCTGGAGGAAGCCCACACGTTCATAGGGAGAAACATAGAACTCCTTACAGATGACATCAGAATTGAACTCTGAACTTCAATGGCCCAAGCTGTAATGGCATTGCTATGCTATGGGCTCCCCAGTTACTGTTTATAATTGCTGAAAGTTTGCATGTTGGGCATAGATCAACACACCACAGCAAATTCTGACAACATGTATATGGTGAATAAAAATGATCTTAATTTGCCTTAGGAACAAAATGAAGGGTGGAATGTGCAGGAGATCAGAGGTAGAGAAATGCAGAGTTCTCACTAGACAATAGAATGAAGAAGTTACCAATAGTTTAAGGGGTTTGATTATGGAGGAGTGAATGTAAGTATGAACATTTTAAAAATGGCTCCGGCAGCCGTGCAGATCATCAAACATTAGTGTGCTTGAGATTTGATAATAGATTAATGAAGCAAAGTTTTATAGAGTCATAGAACTCTACAGCACGGAAACTGTCCGTTTGGTCCATCTAATCTGTGCTAAACTATTAATCTGTCTAGTCCCATTTACCTGCACATGGATCATAGTACTCCATACCCCTCCCATCCACGTACCTGTGTGTAAATGTGTAGAAGGACTGTACAGACGAGAAGGTAGGGTGTGTTGGAATAGTGGAACCTAGAGGTGGCAAAAACAGAGATATGAAATTCAGCACCAGATCACTGGAGTTGGAAAGAAGCTAAGTGTTATTGCCGAGATGGAATCATCTGGTCTATTTGATGTTCAGGGTAGCTGGAATATGCTCAGCTCTGAGTTAAATGGAGGACAACATCATGAGTAATCTAATCTAAGCTAGCTAGCTCACTGGCCCAGCAAGGTGATGGAATCAGTCCCTATGCATCAGGGTTAGAATCAAGTAGTATGCCTGTTAGTGGGGAAAGATTGATGTGAATGTGGGGAGAATAAAATGAGCAACGAGTCTGGGGAGGGGTACCACCTCTGGTGAGGGGGCTTGTTGTGTCCATTCCGGGGCAGTTCACTCACATTTGGTCCCCACAGGGCACTCAGCTCTCACCTGTGGCTCCAGGTAGCTGTTTGCTTGTGACAGCGGCCACTCCCTCTACATCGCTTCAACAGGCAGGCTAAATCAGGTGAGGGCTGCCGGCAGCCTCATGACCCAGTGAGATAGGAACATGTCTGTCCCGGCTCATCAGCTCCAGCAGACTGCAGAGTTTTGATCTACAGGGAGACCTAATGTCCAGGAAAGCAGTACTGCAAAGCTCCATTGAGAGCGTAGATCACGACATGGCACAGACAACATCATGGTCATCCACTGCATCCAAGGAAGACACAGTTTGTGGCACTTGTTCGTACCACTGGACCTGGACTTCTGAGGTTGAGAGAGTGGAACTGCCCCAGTGCAACGGCTCTTCCACTTTAAAAACTCTCCCGCACAGGTTTCCCGTCGCCGTTGGACACGATGGGCAACCACCAAGGTAGCATTAGTGAATATGTGAATGTTTGAGGGTCAGCATGAATTCAATAGGCTGAAGAGCCTACTTCATGTTGCATCTCTGTATATTTTTATACCTTTACCACTATAAATGCTGACCCTCAATCTTTCAAGCCCTGAGCTTTCAAGTGCATTTGATGTCTGCACCAGCCGCAGTATTCAAAATTATGCAATATCTATCACAAAACTACTCCACTGAAATTCCAGACATTATCAAGACCAGAATAATTAACGATTTACCAAGTGATTATAGAGCACGTGTGGTACACAGTGATTTGTCTATTTTTTCACTGTAACTGTAAAAATTAGAACTGGGGGTTAGTTTAGAACTAAAAGTTCTAAAACTGTAAAAATTAGATTTCCGATAGATGGATAGATAGATACTTATTAATCCCAAAGAAAGTTACAGCATCACTAGAGCATTACAAGTGCACAGATATACAAATATTAGATGAGAAAGAAAAAAAAAAGTTACAAAACCTATCATTCGAACAGGAGGGGGTCATCACTTCCCCAGCTATAGGCTGCCTCACTATAGAGCCTAATGGCCAAGGGTAAGAATGACCTTGTATAGCACTCTTTGGAGAAGCACAGCTGTCAGTCTATTGCTAAAAGTGCTCCTCTGTTCAGCCAAGGTGGCATTCAGAGGGTGAGAAACATTCTCCAGAATTGCCAGTGTGTCCAGTTTTAATTCTATAACAGAGCCAGCCTTTCTAATCAGTTTACTGAGCCTGTTGGCATCACCCGTGTTGATGCCATTGCCCCAGTGCTCCATTGCATAGAAGATTGCACTGGTGACAACAGACTGGTAGAACATGTGAAGGAGAGGCCTGCATACTCCAAAGAACCTCAGTCTCCTCCTTTCTGTACACAGCCTCTGTGCTGGTGCTCCACTCAATTTTGTCATTCAGGTGCACCCCCAGGTACTTGTAGGTCCTCACCACCTCCATGTCCTCACCATCGATAGTAACAGGGAGCAGTGCAGGCTCGGTCTTCCTAAAGTCCATCACCGTCTCTTTGGTCTTACTGATGTAGAGCTGCAGATGATTCAGCTTGTACCACAGATTAACGGAATGAAACAAAATACTGAAGACACAAATTCAGATTAGATATAAGCTATGATAATAAACAGGGTGCAAGGAAGCTCACAAAATATGCAGGGTAATGATAATTACAACAGTAAATACAGGAATAAGTGCAACACAATGGAATGGCACAGAGTACCACAGTGCACAAGAAATGCTACAGTGGCAATAATGGAAGAGGTAGCATTAAGGGTTCGAGAATACGGCAGCAGCAGTGGGAAGGGGATGTGGAAGAGGTGATTGGATCGAAGGTCTGAGATCTGTAGGGAAGAACCTGCTGTTCAGTCTGGTCATCTGGGCCTTCAAGCTCCTATTTCTTCTCCTAGAAGGTAGAAAAGGGCAAAGGAAATAGTCAGGATAGCAGCATCCTTGACAATACTGTCAACGTTCCTGCTGGAAGGGACTGTGAAGATAGACTGGATAGAAGGAAATGACGAACCTATGATAGACTGGGCAGTATCTACCAGTGTCTGCAGGTTCCTATGGTCCAGATCAGAGAGGTTGTGGTGTCAGGCTGGAATGTAACCTGTCTGGATACTTTCTACCTGTAGAAGATTGAGAAAACCCTCGTGGACAAATTACATCATTATAGTGTCTTAAGAAAGTATGTGCACTGATGTGCTTTCTTGATATAGACAATCTAAAACAAAAACAGAAAGCATTGAAAGTGTTATATCTATGTATCTATGGAGAGGGAAATAGTGCTTGATTCTTATACTATTTCACTACTTCCTGTCTCCTGCCAGCTTCTTGCCATCTAGCCCCCCCCCCCCCACCACCCACCTGGCTTCACTATCACCTTCCACTCCTTCCACTTGTCCCATCTTCATATTCTAGCTTCTTCCCCCTATTGACTGGCTGCGTCACAGCCTGGTATGGAAATACCAATCCCCTTGAACAGAAAATCCAATGAAAAGTACTGGATAAATAAATTAATTAACTGCATTAATTGTTAATTTATCTGGACCATCTCTGAACTTGGCCTCATATACTTTTTTTTATCTCAATAACTATTGAATTTTAACAATACTGGCTTCTCGATCTACTGATTTTTCTGTGTTTCAGGTTTACACTGGGCTGTACTATTAGGCCCAGAAACTATTTTGGTGTCCTACTATTCAGTTGATTAAATGTTAGGAAACAGCCCTGCTGCCACTGCTGTTATGCTGTGACTGGTTTAGTTGTTTTACTGGTTTTTCAGCTTGAGCTACAACCTGTTTCCTGGCTAGAGTTACACGCTTCTGGGCCAAGATACATTTTTCAGCCATGCATCGATCTTATGATAATCTCCACAATTCTCATTTTGCTTAACTCCATCAAAATTGTTCCAAAACATGAGCCCGGACTTTGATTTTAGAGCCATAGGGGCAGCATGGTAACGTAGTGGTTAGCACAACACTCTACAGGGGTACAATTCCCACTCCTGCCTGTAAAGAGTTTGTATGATCTTCCCATGACCACGTGGGTTTCCTCTGGGTGCTCCGGTTTCCTCCCACAGTCAAAGACGTACCAATTGGTAGGTTAATTGGTCATTGTAAATTGTCGTATGATTAGGTTAGGGTAAGTTGGGGGATGCTGGGTGGCTCAAAGCGCTGTATGCCAATAAATCAATAAATAAAAGGAACACCACAATACCAGAAACAGGCCCTTTGGCCCATCTAGTCTGTGCCAAACTATTAATTAGCCTCATCCCATCGACCTGCAGTTGGACCACAGCCTTTCATACCCTTCCTAACCACGTACCTATCAAATTTCTCTTGAATGTTTCAATTGAACCCACATCCACCACTTCTGCGAGTGAAGAAGTTTCCCCCTCATGTTCCCCTTAAATATTTCACCTTTCACCCTTAACCCATGACCTGTAGTTCTAGTTTCACCCAGCCTCAGTGGAAAAAGCCTGCTTGCATTTACTCTATCAATAGCCCTGATAATTTTGCACACCTCAGTCAAACCTCCCCTCATTCTCCTATGTTCTTTTAGGCTACTATTTTCCACAATCTGTTTTCAGTTAACTGTTGCAGAAAGGTGTATCTTAATAAATCATTCTCCATCCTAACTGGGTAAATTGATTTTATTTTCTATGCTTACCTTTATCTTCTTCTCTCTCTAGTTCTCGGTCTTTCCAAATCCTGACCTTAAAATCAGTCCACTTCATCTTATTTCTGTTTCTCACAGTTTCTTACAAAATGGAAGGAGGCCAACTGAGTCTATGATTTCACTATTTCTGCTATTTATTTCCTTGTAAATTTTGCTATGGTTTTGCTTTCCTTTTAGTTAGAGATACTCCTCTGGCTCTATGAGCCCACACCGTCCAATTACACCCATGGGACCGATTAACCAACTAACTCAAACACCGTTGACTGTGGGAGGAAACCAGAGCAACCAGAGGAAACCCACGTGCTCACAGGGAGAATGTACAAACTCCTTACAGGCAGTGATGGGAATTGAACCTGAGTCGCTAGCCTTGTACTAGCATTATGCTAACTGCTGTGCTACTGTGCCACTCATGATGCCTACACTATCACAATCTTGAACAATTCTTCCTCTTGACACCTCCGAATGCTCCAATAAACTGTTTCTGTGCCTGTATCTGACTGAGTTAATTAGAAAGATACGCGAGTAGTAGGTACCACATAGTGCTTCTTAGGGACTACATCAATATTTTGGGACTGGGTTAGATCCTCAGAGATCTTGACACCCAGGAAGTTGAAGCTGCTCACTCTCTCCACTTCTAATTCCTCTATGGGGATTGGTATGTATTCTCACTTCTGTACGCCCTCTCGTCACACCTGAAATTCTACCAACAATGGTTGTATTGTCAGCAAATTTATAGATGGTGTTTGAGCTATGCCTGTCCACACAGTCATGGGTATAGAGAGAGTAGAGCAGTGAGCCAAATACACACCCCTGAGTTGCACCAGTGTTGATCGTCAGTGAGGAGGAGATGTTATCACCAATCCGCACAGATTGTGATCTTCCAGTTAGGAAGTTGAGGATCCAATTGCAGAGGGAGGTACAGAGGCCCAGGTTCTGCAAGTTCTCAATCAGGATTGTGGGAATGAAGGTATTAAATCTTGAGGTATAGTCGATAAAAGGCATCGTGTTTGTGTTGTCCAGGTGGTCTAAGCCGTTCGAAGAGTCATTGAGATTGCGTCTGCCGTTGACCTATTGTGGTGATAGGCAAATTGTAATGGGTCCAGGTCCTTGCTGAGGCAGGAGTTCAGTCTAGTCATAACCAACTTCTCAAACCATTTAATCACTGTCAATGTGAGTGCTTCTGGGCGATTGTCATTGAGGCAGCCCACGTTATTCTTCTTAGGCACTGGTACACTTGTTGCCTTTTTGAAGCAAGTGGGAACTTCCGCCTGTAGCAGTGAGAGGTTGAAAATGTCCTTGAATACTCCCATTGATTGGTTGGTGCAGGTTTTCAGAGCCTTACATGGTACTCCATCGGGAACTTCCACCCTGCGAGGGTTCACTCTCTTTAAAGACAGCCTAACATCAGCCTCTGAGACAGAGATAACAGTGTCATCAGATGCAGCGGGATCTTCACAGCTGTATTTGTGTTTTCCCTTTCAAAGTGTGCATAGAAAGCATTGAATTTTAGATTTAGATTTAGACTTGGTTAAATGTTATAGAGTAACATGCTTTTAGGATGCACTGTATAACCAAGATAAGAGTAAAAGTTCATTAATTATTAAGGACCTCTACCACCCAGGACATGCCTGCTTACCATTACTACCATCAGAGAGGAGGTACAGGATCCTGAAGACCAACCCTTATGTTTTAGGAATAACTTCTTCCCCTCCGCCATCAGATTTCTGAATAGACGATGAACCCATGAGCACCACTTCACTAATTTTGCTCTCTTTGCACTACTTACTTATTTTTTAACATATACATTCAGTGGCCACTTTACACCTGCTTGTTAATGCAAATATCTAATCAGCCAATCATGTTGCAGCCACTTAATGCATAAGAAACGTGCAGACATGGTCAAGAGGTTCAGTTGTTGTTCAGACCAAACATCAGAATGGGAAAGAAATGTGATCTAAGTGACATTGGCTGTGGAAAGTTTTGTTGGTGCCAGATGGGGTGGTTTGAGTACCCTAGAACCTGCTGATCTCCTGGGATATTTATGCATACCAGTCTCTAGAGTTTACAGAGAATGGTGCAAAAACAAAAACAAAAATCCAATGAGTGGCAGCTCTAAGGGCAAAAACGCCTTATTAATAAGAGAGCTGAGAGGAAAATGGCCAGACTGGTTCAAGCTGACAGGATGATGACAGTAACTCAAAAAATATGTTACAACAGTGGTGTGCAGAAGAGCACAACTCGTCAAACTTTGAAGTGGATGGGCTACAACTGCAGAAGACCATGAACATACACTCAGTGACCACTTTATGAACTCCTGAGGGAACCTAATAAAGTTACCACTGAGTGCATATTTCTTATTGTAACTTATAGTATATTTTACGTGCTGCACAGTACTGCTGCCACAAAAAAATAAATTTCACAACATATCTTACTGATAATAAATCTAATACTGAACAATAAATATTGATATAGGGTGGCACGGTAGTGTAGTGGTTAGCACAATGATTTACAGTACAGGTAATCTGGGTTGAATTGCCGCTGCTGCCTGTAAAGGGTTTATACCTTCTTTCCTTTACTGTGTAGGTTTCCACCTACAGTCCAAAGACATATTGGTTGGTAAGTTAACGGGCCATTCTCAATTGTGCAAATTGTCCTGTGATTAGGTGAGGAGCAAATCGGGGGTGGGGGGGGGGGGAGGAAATTACTGGACAGTTTGGCTTGAAGGACCGGAAGGGCCTATTCCACACAGAATCATCTCAATAAATAAATAAACGAATAAATGAACAAATAAATAAATATAAAGTCTGTATCGTGGTGGTAGTTGGAAAGCTGGCAGAATTAGTAATAATAGTCTTTGCTGAAGCAGGAATCCTGATTAAGGGTCTTGGCCCAAAGCATTGAGTGTACTCTTTTCCATAGATGCTGCCTGGCCTGCTGAGTTCCTCCAGCATTTTGTGTGTGTTGCTTTTGGGGAGCATGATTACTTCTTACAGCAAAAATTGCCTTATCATGTCAGAGTAGGAGTCAGAGTAGGTTGGAGCTCAACCAGCGTTCATTCAACGTTCTCTTCCTGCTCTAAAGTCACTATTTCATCTACCGTCCCCCACCCCCACACCTTCCCCATCACCCGGTCTCAGCTATCAGCTGCCCCCTCCCCTTCCTTGCCGGTCTTGATGAAGTATCTCAGCCTGAAACTTTAACGGTTCACTCCTCTCCATAGATGTTGTCTGACGTGCTGAATTGCTCCAGCATTTTGTGCGTGTGTTGCTCAAGATTTCCAGCATCTGCGGAATCTCCTGTATCTTTTTTATTTTATTATTTTAGCATATGGAGATTTTGTCTCTCAAAATAAATAATTTTCAAACAAGTACATGTATTACTCCAAGAAGAATAGAGATAAATCATCAATGTTTTTTCAACCATCACTGCCTCATTTTTTCTTCCTACTCTGCCCTTGAACCTTCAACTCCAATGACAAGTCACTAATATTGCAGTCTTACTTGTCGCTTGCATTGAGAGAATTTTTACATCAGGCTTTGCTATCTTCTTCTTCTTCACTCAGAGATACAATTCTTACAAGAATCCCTGGACCTAGTTTCAATTTCTGTCATTCCCCATTTTCTCTTTAGCACACTTTGATCTCTTCTAAAAGCATTGTCTCACATTTTCTATTCTCGTAAAACAGCTCATCCAAAACAAATTGCTATCATCTTGTTTGAAATTAAGAGCTACTCACTCACCAAGTGTGCTCTTGGTAATCTGCATTTGTTCCTGTCCCCAAAGGTTTAAATTCACATCTTTTTGCTTAAATTCAGTTTCTTGAGGCTTATGGTCTTCTTATTTCTTTAGTTTTCTTTTGGCCATCAATCCTCTGAAACGTACATTTCTTCAAAAATGCAAGAGTTTCTGCAAATGCTGGAAACCTTGAGCAACACACACAAAATGCTAAAGGAACTCTGCTAGACAGGCAGCATCTATGGAAAGGAATAAACAGCCAATAATTCAGCCCAAAATGTCAACTGTTTATTCCCCTTTATATATGAAACAGCTAAAAAACCACCTGTTTATTCCCCTCTATAGATGCTGCCTGTCTTGCTGCGTTCCTCCAGCATTTCATGTGTCTTGTTCTGTATTTTTTCAAATCTGGTTTTTTGTGCATTCTTAATATTTTCACCTGTGCTGCCTGTAGCATCAGCCATCTAGGTTTAACATTCTGAATCTTCTCAATTCTGCTCTCCATTTCCTTCCATGTCTTCATCAAAAGCCTGCTCTAGAACCAAATATTTCATCATCTGTGCTAGCTATCTCTTTCATTGTGTCAGTATTCTGTTATCTGAATACACTTCTGTGAAGATCTTGGACCATATGAAGTAGAAATTTATTCTTCAACTACCATTTTTACAGAGTTTCTAACCAAAGAAAAGGGCTTGAAAGGATTTCATTCGTGCATCATGAAACAATATTTAAAGAAACTACACAACTTGGTCAAAGGATGATACCTTAAATGATGAAAAAGTTTAGGAATGGAATCTCTGAGCTGTGGCTTGGTTCAATTCCCACCACTGTCTGTAAGGGGTTTGTATGTTCTCTCTGTTATGCATACAGTTGGTTTTCTCCTCCCAAAGATGTAGAAATTAGGATTAGTAAGTTATGGCCAAGCTATATTTGTATTGGAAGCATGGTGACATTGGCCCCTGCCTAGCCCAATACTCGCTGATTTGATTTGACACAAACAATGCATTTCATTGTATATTTCGATGAACATGTGACAAATAAAGCTAATCTCAATATTTACTTTTTACATTTGCAATATATTGAGTTTGATAATATAACCATATGTGGCAAAGCAGGCTGAAAGAAGCAGACAGAGGGGCTCCAGGGAGATGCGAGTCGGTGGACAAGGACTTGTCAAGATTGAAAATAGCCTGGGGAATTTTAAAAGGCAAAGTATTTTTTAATGATGAGAGACAGAAAGGTGTTTGTGACTAGAGGGACCTGGACATTATTATATATGGATCATTAAAAGTTAGCACACAGGTTCATCCAACTATTAGGAAAGGAATTTGTATGTTGACCTTTCTTGTAAGATAATATTGGCTCCTAATGCAACAGTGTCTGGAATAAAATGCGTCCAACATCAACAATCACTCCACGGTCAAAGTCACTTAGATCACATTTCTTCCCCCATTTTGATGTTTGGTCTGAACAAAAGCTGAACCTCTTGACCAGGTCTGCATGTTTTTACAGATAGAGCTGCTGATACACGACTTGGCTGATTAGATATTTGCATTAATGAGCAAGAGTACAAGTGTACACTACCCAATTTTCACAAATTTAGTATGAGATGTGATCTCACTGAGCTACAGTAAATTGTTGAGTGGGGGACTGTATAGGATAAATACAAGGATGATACTTTCCTGGCTGGTATCACCTACTGATTGTCTCATATGAGATGTTGTCCAGTCAATGAATCGATAAGAAGAGGGCAATATCACAGTACTGGAATAATTTAATATACTGCAGCCTCAAATTATGCGGACTGAGAGAAAGGCTTGCATGGGTTGCAGAGGGATCTGGATCAGCTGGAAAAATGGGCTGAGAAATGGCAGATGGAAGCTAATGCAGAGAAACGTGAGGTGTTGAAGTTTGGCAGGACCAACCAGGCTGGGTATTACACAATAAATGTAGGGCGCTGAGGAGTGTTGGTAGAAAAAAAGGATCTGCGAATACAGATGCACAGTTTATTGAAAGTAGCTATACAGGTAGAGAGGATTGTAAAGAAAGCTTTCGGCACACTGTCCTTCATAAATCAAAGTACTGAGTACAGGAGATGTAATATTAAGTTGAAGTTGTGTAAGAAGTTGCTGAGGAATAATTTGGAGTATTGTGTGCAGTTTTGGTCACCTACCTACAGGGAATATGTAAACAAGGTTGAAAGAGTACATCGAAGTTTACAAGGATGTCTCTGGGTCTGGAGGACCTGAGTTATTTGAAAAAACTAATTAGGTTAGAATTTATACCTTAGAACATAGAAGATGGAGAGGAGATTTGATAGAGGTGTTCAAAAATCATTGGGGAAATAGATAGGGTAAATGCAAGCAGGGATTTTGGGAGGTTGGGTGGGACTACAACCAGAAGTCATGGGCTAAGGGTGAAAGGTGAAAAGTTTAAGGGGAATATGAGAGGGAACTTCTTCACTCAGAGGTTCATGAGAGTGTGGAATGAGCTGCCAGAACAAGTGATGCATGGGAGCTCGATTTCAATGTTTAAGAGAAGGTTGGATGGATACATGGATTGGAGAGGTATGGAGGACTATGGTCCCAGTGTAGGTCGATGGAGTGAGTGCTTTAAATGACTTCAGCATGGACTAGGTGGGCCAAAGGGCCTGTATCTGTGCTGCACTTTTCTATGATTCTAGGATTTTAATATGAGTCTCTATTGTGGACTGAAAGTGGGAAGGGGGCAGGCAGAGGGGAGTTATGATTGGGAAAAGGGGAAAAGAGAGGTAAAGAAGTGGGAAGCACCTTTCTGTATTGATCAATAAACCAATTGCCGGGAATAAAGTGACTTTGCCTGGTGTCTCAGGGCAGTGTGTGATTGTATCTGTGCCAACTGCCCACCCTGACACTCCTTCTCAGCCACCTGTCCTAAACCCCTCCCACGGCACTCCACCCTCACCATTCCAAACATCCTTTGCCCTTGCCAGATTTACAAACTCGATCTCCGTTCCATGCTGAAAAATGCAGTACTGTGTAAAAGTCTTAGGCACCCTAGGTATATATATGTGCCCAAGACTTTTACATAGTACCGTAGATCAAAGAGAATCAAGGCATGTGGAGAAACTATAAGAAAGTGGTGCCGAGGTAAACGAACAGCCATGATCTTATTGAATGATGGAGCAGATGCAAGGAATGAGGAGGGGAGTCAAATGACAGATGCAATTTTTGTTGCTTAAGTTCCTACATTATTTTATCATGACTCATCTTGTTCAGATTCCTTTGAGTTTTGAGGAAACAAAGATTTTTTTCTCTTCTTTTGATCTGAACTTAAGGGGATCTGCAATACTGTGAAGGTGGTGGTAGGGGAGGTGTGGTAGGTTTACAGAGTAGTCAGTTCAAAGTCATAATCAAAGTAAAATTTATTCAACGTACATATGTGTTACCATATAAGTATACCATATACCATATATACCATATACTACACTGAGATTTGTTTCCTTGCATATTATTACTGAAAATAAAGTCAAAGTTCAAAGTAAAATCTACTATCAAAGTACATACTATATATGTCGTCATATGCTACCCTGAAATTCATTTTCTTGCAGGAATTCACAATAAAACAAAGAATCAATGACAAACTACACACAAAGACTGAAAAACAACCATTGTGAAAATGAAGACAACCTGTACAAATACAAAAAAAAAGTAGATAAGTAAATAAATAACATGAGTTGTAGAGTCCTTGAAAATGTGGAAGCAGGTCAGTGTTGATGTGAATGAGGGTATCCACGCAGGTTCAACAGCCTGATGGTTGAAGGGTAATAATTGTTCCTGAACCAGGTGGTGTGGGACCTGACCTCTTCATGTACCTCTTTCCAAATTGCAGCAGTGCAAAGGAAGCATGACCTGGATGTTTTTTATGTAGAGTCCATATGAATGTAAATAAATTTTATGTCATGACAAATAACCAATTTGCGAAAGAAGACACATCAGCCAAATAAAAAAAAAAATCAAGAACATGATTTGTTAAGAGTCCTTGAAAGTTGAGAGAAAATTTAATAGTAAAAATATTTCCCTTGTTTAAAGATCTTACTTCAGTGGTTGGTATATTGATGAAGAAGATCCTGAGAAGCAGGATTTATGAACATTTAGAGAGGTATAATATGATTAGGAATAGTCAGCATGGCTTTGTCAAGGGCAGGTCATGCCTTACGAGCCTGATTGAATTTTTTGAGGATGTGACTAAACACATTGATGAAAGAAGAACAGTAGATGTAGTGTATTTGGATTTCAGCAAGGCATTTGATAAGGTACCCCATGCAAGGATTATTGAGCAAATAAGGAGTAATGGGATCCAAGGGGTCATTGCTTTGTGGATCCAGAACTGGCTTGCCCACAGAAGGCAAAGAGCAGTTGTAGATGGATCATATTCTGCTTGGAGGTTGGTCACCAGTGGGGTGCCTCAGGAATCTGTTGTGGGACCCTTACTCTTCATGATTTTTTTAAAATGACCAGGACGAGGAAGTGGAGGGATGGGTTAGTAAGTTTGCTGATGTCACAAAGGTTAGAAGTGTTGTGGATAGTGTGGAGGGCTGTCAGAGATTACAGCAGGACATTGATAGGATGCAAAACTGCGCTGAGAAGTGGCAGATAGAGTTCAACCCAGATAAATGTGAAGTGTTTCATTTTTGTAGGTCAAATATGATGGCAAAATATAATATTAATGTTAAGACTCTTGGTAGTGTGAAGGATCAGAGGGATCTTCGGGTCCAAGTCCATAGGACACTCAAAGCAGCTGTGCATGTTGACTTTGTGGTTAAGAAGGCATACGGTGTATTGGCCTTCATTGATCGTGGAATTGAATTTAGGAGCTGAGAGGTAATGTTGCAGCTATATAGGACCCTGGTCAGACCCCACTTGGAGTACTGTGCTCAGTTCTGGTTGCATCACTACAGGAAGGATGTGGAAGCCATAGAAAGAGTGCAGAGGAGATTTACGAGGATGTTGCCTGGATTGGGGGACATGTCTTATGAAAACAGGTTAAGTGAACTCGGCCTTTTCTCCTTGGAGCGAAGGAGGATGAGAGGTGACCTGATAGAGATGTATAAGACGATGAGAGGCATTGATTGTGTGGATAGTCAAAGGCTTTTTCCAAGGGCTGAAGTGGATGCCACAAGAGGACACAGGTTTATCTGCTGGGGAGCAGATACAGAGGAGATGTCAGGGGTAAGTTTGTTATGCAGAGAGTGGTGAGTGTGTGGAATGGGCTGCCGGCAACAGTGGTGGAGGTGGATACGATAGGGTCTTTTAAGAGACTTTTGGATAGGTACATGGAGCTTAAAAAAATAGAGGGCTATGGGGAAGACTAGTAATTTCTAAGGTAGGGTCATTTTCGGCACAACTTTGTGGGCCAAAGAGCCTGTATTGTGCTGTAGGTTTTCCATGTTTCTATGTTTCTATTGTACATTTACCAAGAAATACTGGCAGGTAATCATTTAATCAATTAATTTCTCTTTTTCTCCCATATTTTACCTAACCCTTTGCACTTCACTTGGCTCCAGTTTGTTTCAAAGAAATACACGGAAAGGGCACTTGTGAATTATCCTGAAATTACATTTGTTACCAATGTAAGCAAACGACCTCACAGTACTTGACGACTTACACTAGGAAAATGTGAGGGGGGAGGGAATGTAGCAAAAACAATTGGGTATTCCTGTCTTTCTCCCTGTCAGTGCACAGTCTGGTGGAGCATATCATTTACTAGGATGTGAAGAATTCATTGTGATTCTCAGAAGAACCCTTAGAATGTAGCAGCCATTATAGCATGTGATGAGAGATGCTGACACTTCTAAAGGTCCCTGTAAACAGAATGTACACTGCACTGTTTTAGGCCACATATGTTCTCCATCACTTACACCATGTAAAGAGCAAAAGGACAAACCCCCTCATCAAATCATTTGCCGTTGCAGTGGTCAGCTGGATTTCTTTGACAGCAGACAAGAAACAGGGAAAAGCAAAAGGCCAAATTCGCTGTCAGTGTGGATCACAGCAGTATATGGCCTAACATCATGGAATCAGTGATGGAGAACAGTTTTTGTTACTGGAGTCAAATCAAAAGCAGTTGTAAGCTGAACAGTGAATGTTTCCAATAATTGTATAAGCATCAAGTGAGCTAGTATCACTGCAGTAAAACAGAGTTCACAGCAGAATTTGTGACTACCCTTTCACAGCATGCACACCCAGCAACAACCCAGAGTGACGTACCTATAGAGTGCTCACAGCTGACCACAGAATATCAGCATATTCAAAGTTTAAAGTTCAAATTTTTTATCACCATATGCTACCCTAGATTCAATTTCTTGTAGGCACTCACAGTAAATACAAAGAAATACAATGGGATCTATGAAAAAGCTACACACAAAGATGAACAACCAACCACCATGCAGAAGAAGGCAAACCGTGCAAATATTAAAATAAATAAATAAACACTGTGGAGAACGTGATTTGCAGAGCCATTGAAAATGAGCCCATAGGTTGTGGAATCAGTTCAGTGTCGACGTGAGTGGAGTTATCCATGCTCGTTCAGGAGCCTGATGGTTGAGGAGTAATAACTGTTCCTGAACCTGGCAGTGTGGGTCCTGAGGCTCCTGTATCTTCTTCCTGATGGCAGCAGCAAGAAGAGAGCACGGCCTGGGTGGTGGGGCCCTTGATAGATGCTGCTTTCTTGTGCCAGTGCTACTTGTAAATGTACACAATGGTGGCTTGGGCTTTACCTGTGATGGACTAGGCTGCATCCACTACTTTTTGTAGGCCTGTGCAAATCATTTACAAATAATTAAATAAATTATACTGAGAACAGGAATTATAGAGTCCTTGAAAGTGTGTCTGTAGGTTGTAGAATCAGTTTAGTGTTGTGATGAGTGAAGTTAACCATGCTGGTTCAGGAGCCTGATGGTTGAAGGTTAATAACTGTTCCTGAACCTGGTGGTGTGAGACCCAAGGATCTTGCAGCTCCTTTCTGATTTCAGCAGTGAAAAGAGTATATGGTCTGGTTGGTGAGGGACATTGATGATGCCCTTGATATTGGGATGCCTTATGAGAATAGGTTGAGTAAACTAGGGATTATCCCTCTACAGCCAAGGAAGATGATAGGACACAATGTAAATATACAAGATGATAAGAAACAGAAATCAAGTGGACAGCCAGAGACTTTTTTTCCAGGGAGTAAATGGCTAAGACCAGGGGGGCATAATTTTAAGGTGATTGGTGGAAAGTACGGAGAGGGGGATGTCAAGTCAAGTCAAGTCAAGTCAACTTTTATTGTCATTTTGACCATAACTGCTGGTACAGTGCATAGTAAAAATGAGACAACACTTTTCAGGACCATGGTTTACATGACACAGTACAAAAAACTAGATTGAACTATGTAATAAAAAGAACACTGAGAAAGCTATACTAGACTACAGACCTACCCTGGACTGCATAAAGTGCACAAAAACAGTGCAGGCATTACAATAAATAATAAACTGGACTGTAGGGCAAGGTGTCAGTCCGGGCTTCAGGTATTGAGGAGTCTGATAGCATGGGGGAAGAAACTGTTACATAGTCTGGTTGTGAGAGCCCGAATGTTTCAGAGCCTTTTCCCAGACGGTAGGAGGGAGAAGAGATTGTATGACGGGTGCATGGGGTCCTTCATAATGCTGTTTGCTTTGCAGATGCAGCGTCTAGTGTAAATGTCCGTGATGGCGGGAAGAGAGACCCCGATGATCTTCTCAGCTGACCTCACTATCCACTGCAGGGTCTCGCAATCCGAGATGGTGCAATTTCCGAACCAGGCAGTGATGCAGCTGCTCAAGATGCTCTCAATACAACCCCTGTAGAATGTGATGAGGATGGGGGTGGGAGATGGGCTTTCCTCAGCCTTCGCAAAAAGTAGAGACGCTGCTGGGCTTTCTTTGCTATGGAGCTGGTGTTGAGGGACCAGGTGAGATTCTCCGTCAGGTGAACACCAAGAAATTTGGTGCTCTTTACGATCTCTACTGAGGAGCCGTCGATGTTCAGGTAGTTTTATTTCAAAACACAGAGAGTGTTGAGTGTGCCAGGAGTGCTGGTAGAGGCAGATACATTAGGGACATTTAAGAAACTCTTAGATATGCACATGGATGATAGAAAAATTAGTGGCTATGTGAAAGTCAAGGGTTGGTTTTGTCTTAGATTATGTCAAAAAATAGGCACAACATTGTGAGCCAAAGGGTCTGTACCGTACTGTAATAGTCTATGTTTGTCATATGACAAAGGCTTGTCAGATGAAGTAGGTTTGATGGCTCTGGGCCTGTATTCACTACAACTCAGATGACTGGATGGTGACCTAATTGAAATCCATCGAAAGTTGAAAAGCCTCAATAGAGTAGATATGGAGGTGATTTTTTTTTTATAGTGGGAGAGTCTAAGACCAGAGGACACAGCCTCAGATTAGAGAGGTGTCCTTTTGGAATGGAGATGAGTGGTGAATCTATGGAATTAGTTGCTACAGGCAGCTGTGGAGGTCAAGACCTTAGGTATATTTAAAGCAGTTTGACAGATTCTTGATCAGTCAGGAAATGAAGAGATGTGAGGCAAAGGCAGAAGACTTGGGGGGGGGGGGGGGGGAGGGAAAATGGCAGAGCAGACTATAGGCCAAATGGCCTAAATTTGCTCCTATATCTTATGGTCTCATGTTCTATTTTCTAAAGGACAAAACATAGTTTTGACTGGTTAATCACAGAATCATAAACACAGGTTTCCCACAATTTCCTGTTGCTTTACCGACAACTGAAAGCTTGGTGACTTTAATAAGTATCCAAATTGAGTCATTCTCTTTGATTTTCACATACACAGGCTCAACCCCAGTTCTTTCCCAAACGTGACTCCAGGTTTACACCTGGAATACAGAATTTTTGCTGTATTGTTCTAAGTTCAACATCACCATTCCATATCCACCCATTTTCATATCTGTGATGATATTCACAAGAGATTCTGCAGATTCCAGAAATTGGATCGCTGGAGGAACTCAGCAAGTTGGGCAGCATCTATAAACAATTGAAATTTCAGGCTGACACGCTTCATCAGGACAGCAAAGGAAGGGGGAAGAAGCCAGAATAAGAAGTGGGGGAGGGGGTGAGTGAGGAGGCAAAGTTTTACAAGTTGGCAGGTGATAGGTGAAGCCAGGTGAGGGGATACGTGGATGAGTGGGGGAAGTGTGATGAAGTGAGAAGCTGAGAGGTGATAGACCCCTCCGTAACCAAAGTCTACATCACAAGCACAGGAGATTCTCCAAATGCAGAAAACCCTGAGCAACGAACACGAAGCAGAGGAGGAACTCAGTTGGCCAGGGAGCATCGAGGGGAATAAACAGTTGGTATTTCAGGCTGGCACCCGGCAGGACTGCAAGGGAAGGGGAAGAAACCAGATTAAGAAGGTGGGGGTGCAGGAAATGGTATAAGCTAGCAGGTGATGGATGTAACCAGATTCTTTTCTACTTGTAGAAATGCAGCATGGTAGCAGCCTTTCAGGCCTTCCGAATGAGCCCACAGCACCGAAGTTTAGATTCAAAGTAAATGTTATTATTGGAGTACATAGATGTCGCCACATACAACCCTGAGATTCTTTCTCCTGTGAGCATTCTCAGCAAATCTATAGACCAGTAACAATAAACAGGGTCACTGAAAGATCAAGTAGAGCATAGAAAACAACAATCTGCGCAAGTGCAAATAGAAATAAAGAGCAATGAATAACACGATAAAGTCCTTAAAGTGACAAACATGGGACAATCTGCAGACGCTGGAAACCCAAAGAAACACACTCAAAAAACTGGAGGAACTCAGCAGGTCAGGCAGCATCTTTGGAAAAGAGTGAACAGTCAACATTTTTGGGCCGAGACCCTTCATTCGGACCGGAAAAAATGGAGGAGGTCACAGTAAGAAGATGTGGGGAAGGGGAGGAAGAAAGACAAGGTGGTTTGTGATAGGTGAAACTGGGAGAGGGGGTGGGGTGAAGTAAAGAGCTGGGAAGTTGATTGGTGAAAGAGATAAAGAGCTGGAGGAGAGGGAATCTGATAGGAGAGGGTAGAAGACCATGGAAGAAAGGGAAGGGGGAGGAGTACCAGAGGCAGGTGATGGGCAGGTAAGGGGATAAGTTGAGAGAGGGGAGAGGAGGGGGGGGGAAATTACTGGAAGTTCCAGAAGTTGATGTTCATGCCATCAGGTTGGAGGTGACCCAGACAGAATATAAGCTGTTGCTCCTTCAACCCGAGTGAGGCCTTATTGCGGCAGTAGACTAGGCCATGTACTGACATGTTGGAATGGGAATGGCAAGTAGAATTGAAATGAGTGGGTACCAGGATATCCCACTGTTTCTGATGGACAGAGTGTAGGCGCTCAGTGAAACAGTCTCCCAATCTACATCTGGTCTCATCGATGTAAAGAAAGCCTGACCGGGAGCACCAGATATAGAAGATGAGGAACTCAGCGAGTCAGGCAGCATCTATGGAGAAGAATAGACAGCTGATGTTTCGAAAGCAGACCCAGTCTAGCTTCTGCCCCCTTCCTTTCTAGTCCCGATGAATGGTCTCACTTGGGTGGAGCTCCTCACGCAGAACGCAAAGGGAGAAGGCAGGGTGGAGCTCACGGCAGCTTGAAGGATCAACGGAATAGCGGACCATGAAGGGTGTACTGATGGGCTGAGCAAAAAAGTGACAAATGCAAGGAGAATGGGTGACTGGCAGTGGACTGTGAAGAAATGCAGGGCGTTGAGCAAGCATGCCAGGTAAGATAAAGCCATGAACCAGCCTACTTTGAAGGCAGGGTGAAGCGAGAGTGAAATATAAAGACATGGAATGGGCAGCAGGGAGAAACATGCGGGGGAACAGGATGGTTGTAAGAGGGCACGAGGCAAAAGGCAGGGTGGATATCAAATGGACCTGAAAAGGAGAAGGCAGGGTGGAACTCAAGCGGACCTGGAAGGAAATCATTAGGGTGGATGCAGAACTGAAAGGGTGAGGGTCCAGCTGGCCGCTGATGATGGACAGTGTAAGCGGGCAGCAGGATTCACTTGCAGATTGAGACAGCGAGGAGCAGCGTGATAGGGAGTGGACCGGGCAACGTGAATACTAGCAGGGTGACGAGCCAGCTTGGGAGAAGGCAAGCGAAGTGAGAATGAACTGCGAGGGCACAGAGGTGGTGGGTTTCAGGGCGAAATGCCCTGAAAGTGTGAAGGAGGGCCAGGGTGCAACGTGGACCTGATGGTGTGAAGGCTGAGCAGACCGTGTAGGGTGAACCAGGAGTCAAGGTGGGCCGAGTGAAGAGGCAGCCAGTTAAGGAATATGCAAGAGTAATTGGCCATACGGTGAGGCAGAAAGAGCTGAAAGATTTTGGCGCTGGATCAGGCAAAGTGAAGAGAGACATCATAAACACAAGAGATTCTACAGATGCTGGAAATCCAGAACCACCACACACAAAATGCTGGAGGAATTCAGTGGGTCAGACAGCATCTAAGGAGAGGAATAAGAGTCAAAGTTTTGAGCCAAGGCATTTCAACAGGAATCCTGACATCGACTCTTTATTATTCTCTGGCGATGCTGTCTGAACCGCTGCGTTCCTCCATCATTTTGTGTGTTTTAAAGTAAAACAGGTATGGATACGGTGGGGTCAGGCAGAGAACAACACGGGTAATTGGAACTTGTGTGGGTGGCTAAAAGCCAGTGTAGATAAGATGGGCCGAAAGGCCTGTTTCTGTACAACACCATGACCCAGACTAAGAAGTAAACAAAAATTCTTATTATTCTACTTCCTTAAAATATTATCCATGCTGGACAATTGTAATTGGAGATCTGTGATGCAAACTATTGAAAAGCAATAAATTTAGATTATTTTACAACTGGCGACTAATGTTTTTGAGATCTTTTAGATCTATGCATGTAATGGGACTTTTTAAGCAACATTAAGCAGTTGTGTAAACAAAAAGATTACTGTGTGGTCTATATTGTTGTATAAACAGCCAAAGAGATAGCATTCAAAAGAGTATTTAGGGAACAACAAGGTCCAATTTGTGAGAGATCTTCCATTTTCTCACGAATAGTTTCAACCACATAGATCCTCCAGCAAAAAGATAAGCTAAATATTCTCAAGCAATTAATGCATTGCAGATTGCACTTAGAAGTTACGTTCTGTCTTCCAACCCAAACCCAAGAATGAACAAAAGTGAAAACTGACCCACACCTTCAAACCATTTTATTTTCAACAGATTTCAAAGTAGTGGTAAAGTGCTTGATTATTTTGCTCTGCTGCTAAAACACAATTTTGAGCCCAAGGTTTCCCTCGCATTTTTATGCATCTCTGGCAATTATGGAATAATGTGGCTCTGTCAAGCTTACTTGCAGGTTTTTGATCAGCATATAAGGCTTGGCATAATTACCTGTGTTTACCACATTTACCATTTAAAAGGATAATGGTCTCCCCTTCACAATCAGATTTCTCAATGGTCCATGAACACTACTTCATTATTTCTTATTTCACACTATTTATTTATTTCAGAATTTCTAATAATTTTATATCCTCCTTGCATTGTGTTTCTGCTGCAGAACAACAAATTTCATGACATACAAGTCAGTGATAATAAACCTAACTATTCTGGTTCTTCAGAATCGGAATTAAAGATGAGTCAGTATCTGGATTACAATCAAAGTGCCAGCAGCCAAGTGCAAATCTTTACTTTATTCCAATATTTGTTATACCAGAAAGCCTAACCGTCATTCAATCTGCTCAGAGCCAGTTGGAAAATTAGGGGCCAAGCTGCAGTGAACAGTGCAGCATCAATACAATAAGCCTTGTGTACGTGAAAGAAATCCTGTGATACCCTTTGCAGCTTTGTGAGATGTCATGAACTTAGAGATGTTTTTCTTCCTGTGGTCTGTATACACTTACACTCACTAATCTAAATAAGATAAAAACACTCAGGAATCTGGTTGCCTTGTGACTCAGGTGGTGAAATGACAACTACCTTTCAGCAGCCCAACCTGCGTTTGACCTCGGCTCAGCTGGTTAGAGGCTAGCGGATAGGGCGAGGCTCAGGGACCAGAGAAGCACAACCTGAATCAAATGGGCGGACCTCCTCACTCTGCCCTAGACTGGGTGGTTAATAAATTATGGAAGTACAAAAATATTCAAAGAAATAATCTCTAGCAATGATGTGTTTTTACGGGAAATGTTGAGCATATAAAAACAGTGGCTCGGTATGATAGAGTAGCAGTTAGCATTAACACTATTACAGCACCAGCAGCACGGGTTCAAATCTACTGCTGCCTGTAAGGGCAAACACGAGGAAATCTGCAGATGCTGGAAATTCAAACAACACACACAAAATGCTGGTGGAACACAGCAGGCTGGGCGGCATCTATAGGGAGAAGCCCTGTCGACGTTTCAGGCCGAGACCCTTCGTCAGGAGGGGCTCTGGCACCGCTCTACCAGCTCCAGATACTTGGCTTTCTTATATTCAAACACCTCCTCAATCCAGTCTGCCCAAGGAACTCTCAGCATATTCCGAAGGGTCTCGGCCCGAAACGTCGACAGCGCTTCTCCCTATAGAAGCTGCCTGGCCTGCTGTGCTCCACCAGCATTTTGTGTGTGTTGCTGCCTTTAAGGAATCTGTATGTTCTCCCCAGTGACAGCATGTGTCCCTTCAGGGTACTCTAACTTCCTCCCACATTCTGAAGATGTACCGGTTAGATTTAGCAATTCAGGACATGTTATGTTGGCACTGGAAATATGGTGACAGTTGTGGGCAGTTCCCACCACATCCTCAGACTGTGTTGGGCATGAATGCAGATGACATATTTCACTGTCTCAGCACAAACCTTTGACTGTTTATTTATTTCCATAGATGCTGTCTGACCTGCTGAGTTCCTCCAGCATTTTGTGTGCATTGTCTTGGATTTCCAGCTTCTGCAGGCTTTGGTAGTTGTGCCATATTTCACTGTATGTTTTGATGTACATATGACAAATAAAGCTAATCGTTAATCTTTAACACAGGACGGTTGTGATGGTGAGAGTAGGGGCTTTAATAAGGGAATATATATAAATCCAGGGATGCAAGGGTCCTTGCAGTCAGGAATGGTCAGAGGAAGGTAAGGGTTTTGGTTCCTGAGCAGGTGGATAAATGATGTATGCCAGCCAGTGATAGGGGGATACACTTCGGAACCCACCTCCTTTGCTGTGGAATCCAATTATTTAATTACTTAGTGATGCTGTCCAGGTCACACATTCCCATTTTCCCGGAAAAATCCCCATTTGTAGCAATGTTTCATTTAGCATTAGCCTTGTTGCACTAGGGTGCAGAATTGTCATTTTTCTTGTACTTTTTTCATAGTTCAAACTTTCCTATGCTTGCTATAATCCTCCATTATCTGGTAACTGTTCAGTGAATTTTCCAGTAATTGTAATATTATTATAATGTAATGTAATGTAATATAATTGTAATGTAATATTCTGCATTTTTAGTTCTTAGTTTTTCTGCAGCAAGTGAATCTGGCTATTTTATAGTTAATTGTTATCAATGGAATATACTGACAGTTCCTTGGGCTGACTGGATTGAGGAGGTGTTTGAAAGTAAGAAAGCCAAGTATCTGGAGCTGGTAGAGCGGTGCCAGAGACAAGAGTGAAGCCTATAGAGATGGGGTGTAGAGGTTTTGCTGGCTGCTCACTGTGCAGAATTTACTCTCTCCTTGGCATTACAGGGGCAGCAAAGAAAAGAGCCATCAGGGCTGTCACAGAGGCTGCTGAGTGAACCTCCAGATGGCCATGGATCAAGAGGTGTGAGCCTTGGACTTGGTTCTGTTGGGACGCAAGCCAGGGCACCGCTCAACCCTGGATGGACTGCCAGGTGAGAGTGTCTGACTTGAAACACCTAATGACCCCAGGTTACATTCTGTTGAGGTGCCCCAGCACATCCTAGGATGTATCTCAGTATTTGGTCAGAGCTGGTGTTTATATAAGACAGCAAGACCAGAAGACCATGAGACTGCAAGATGTAGGACTGGGATTAGGTCATTGGCCCTTCGAGTCTTTTCTGCCACTCAACAAGGGCTGATTTATTTTCCTTCTCAACCTGATTCTCCTGCCTTTGCCCCATAACATGTGACACTCTTACTAATCAAGAGTAACATACCAGAAATGCTGGAAGAACTCAGCAGGTCAGACGGCATCTATGGAAAAGTTTAAGGAGTTGAAGTTTTGTGCTGAGACCCTTCATCTGGACTGGAAAGGAACGGGAAGAAGCTAGTGTGATAAGGTTGTAGTTGATTGGTGAAGCCCGGTGAGGTGGAAGGTAGGTGATGAGGAAAGGGGTTTAAAGTGAGAAGTTGGGAATTGGAAAAGGTAAAGGGCTGTAGAAGAAGGAATCTGATAGGAAAGGAGAGTGGACCATGGGAGAAAAGGAAGGAGGGGCACCAGGGGGAGGTTATAGGCAGGTGAGGAGAAGAGAGAGGCCAGAGTGAGTTCTTCCAGCATTTTGTGTGTACTGCTCTGGATTTCCAGTATCTACAGAATCTCTTGTGTTTAGGACTTACTAATCAAGAACCTATTAGCCTCTGCTTTAAATATACTCGATGACTTGGCCTCCACAGCCGTCTGTGGCAATACATTCCACATTTGCACCATTCTCTGGGTAAAGAAACTCCTCTTCATTTCTGTTACAAAGGGACATCCTTCTTGTTACAAGTATCAACCTTCAACTATAATTTCATTTATTTTTACTTAATTATATAATAATACAGCATAGACCAGGTTCTCCCAGCCCAACAAGCTACACTGTCTAGCAACTCAGAGGGATCTTGGGGTCTGAGTCCATAGGATACTCAAAGCAGCTGTGCAGGTTGACTCAGTGGTTAAGAAGGCATACGGTGTACTGGCCTTCATCAATCGTGGAACTGAATTTAGGAGCCAAGAGGTAATGTTGCATCTATAGGCATTCTTCAATTATGTGAAGAACAAGAGTGAAGAAAGGATGACAGGAGTGAAGGTAGGAACGATTAGAGATAAAAGTGGGAAGATGTGCCTGGAGGCTGTGGAAGTGAGCGAGGTCCTCAATGAATACATCTCTTCGGTATTCACCACTGAGAGGGAACTTGATGACAGTGAGGACAATATGAGTGAGGTTGATGTTCTGGAGCATGTTGATATTAAGGGAGAGGAGGTGTTGGAGTTGTTAAAATACATTAGGACAGATAAGTCCCTGGGGCCAGATGGAATATTCCCCAGGCTGCTCCACGAGGCAAGGGAAGAGATTGCTGAACCTCTGGCTAGGATCTTTATGTCCTCATTGTCCACGGGAATGGTACTGGAGGATTGGAGGGAGGCGACTGTTGTCCCTTTGTTCAAAAAAGGTAATAAGGATAGTCCAGGTAATTATAGACCAGTGAGCCTTACGTCTGTGGTGGGAAAGCTGTTGGAAAAGATTCTTAGAGATAGGATCTATGGGCATTTAGAGAATCATGGTCTGATCAAGGACAGTCAGCATGACTTTATGAAGGGCAGATCGTGCCTAACAAGCCTGATAGAGTTCTTTGAGGAGGTGACCAGGCATATAGATGAGGGTAGTGCAGTGGATGTGATCTACATGGATTTTAGTAAGTCATTTGACGAGGTTCCACATGGTAGGGTTATTCAGAAAGTCAGAAGGCATGGGATCCAGGGAGGTTTGGCCAGGTGGATTCAGAATTGGCTTGCCTGCAGAAGGCAGAGGGTCGTGGTGGAGGGAGTACATTCAGATTGGAGGGTTATGACTAGTGGTGTCCCACACGGATCTGTTCTGGGACCTCTACTTTTCGTGATTTTTATTAACGACCTGGATGTGGGGGTAGACGGGTGGGTTGGCAAGTTTGCAGATGACACAAAGGTTGGTGGTGTTGTAGATAGTGTAGAGGATTGTCGAAGATTGCAGAGAGACATTGATAGGATGCAGAAGTGGGCTGAGAAGTGGCAGATGGAGTTCAACCCGGAGAAATGTGAGGTGGTACACTTTGGAAGGACAAACTCCAAGGCAGAGTACAAAGTAAATGGCAGGATACCTGGTAGTGTGGAGGAGCAGAGAGATCTGGGGGTACATGTCCACAGATCCCCGTAAGTTGCCTCACAGGTAGATAAGGTAATTAAGAAAGCTTATGGTGTGTTAGCTTTCATAAGTCGAGGGGTAGAGTTTAAGAGATGCGATGTAATGATGTAGCTCTATAAAACTCTAGTTAGGCCACACTTGGAATACTGTGTCCAGTTCTGGTCGCCTCACTATAGGAAGGATGTGGAAGCATTGGAAAGGGTACAGAGGAGATTTACCAGGATGCTGCCTGGTTTAGAGAGTATGGATTATGATCAGAGATTAAGGGAGCTAGGGCTTTACTCTTTGGAGAGAAGGAGGATGAGAGGGGACATGATAGAGGTGTACAAGATATTAAGAGGAATAGACAGAGTGGACAGCCAGCGCCTCTTCCCCAGGGCACCACTGCTCAGTACAAGAGGACATGGCTTTAAGTTAAGGGGAGGGAAGTTCAAGGGGGATATTAGAGGAAGGTTTTTCACTCAGAGAGTGGTTGGTGCGTGGAATGCACTGCCTGAGTCGGTGGTGGAGGCAGATACACTAGTGAAGTTTAAGAGACTACTAGACAGGTGTATGGAGGAATTTAAGGTGGGGGGTTATATGGGAGGCAGGGTTTGAGGGTCAGCACAACATTGTGGGCTGAAGGGCCTGTAATGTTCTATGTTCTAAATAGGACCTTGGTCAGACCCCACTTGGAGTACTGTGCTCAGTTTTGGTCGCCTCACTGCAGGAAGGATGTGGAGGCCATAGAAAGGGTGTAGAGGAGATTTACAAGGATGTTTCCTGGATTGGGGAGCATGCCTTATGAGAATAGGTTGAGTGAACTCGGCCTTTTCTCCTTGGAGTGACGGAGGACGAGATGTGACCTGATAGAGGTGTACAAGATGATGAGAGGCATTGATTGTGTGGATAGTTCGAGGCTTTTTCCCAGGGCTGAGATGGTTCCCACAAGAGGATACAGGTTTAAGGTACTAGGGAGCAGGTACAGAGGAGATGTCAGGGATAAGTTTTTTACTCAGAGAGTGGTAAATGCGTGGAATGGGCTGCCAGCAAAGTTGGTGGAGGCGGATACGATAGGGTCTTTTAAGAGACTTTTGGATAGGTACATGAAGCTTAGAAAAATAGAGGGCTATAGGTAAGTCTAGTAATTTCTAGAGTGGGGGCATGTTTGGCACAACCCTGTGGGCCGAAGGGCCTTTATTGCGCTGTAAGTTTTCTATGTTTCTATATGAACTAAAACCTTAGCCTCATTGCAGGACAGTCACAGAGAGAATCCGTATTAATTGGTGAATTCTTTTATTGGCTCAGTTAAAATCCACGTATATTTACAAAACACAATACCAGTGTGAACTCCCATTAGGTTTCCCTGACCCTCCGGGAACATAAATAAAAAAATAAAAAAATAGAAATGTAACGTCCAGGAAAATGAGTCTACACTGGACAGCTGTCCTCTTTGTTCTCATCTTTCTTTGTTTTTTTCTCTTTGTTCTTGTAACAGTTAATAAGACCATAAGAGCAGAATTAAACCATTTGGCCCATTGAATCTGCTCTGCCATTTCAACAGGGCTGATCCATCTTCCCCTCAGCCCCAATCTCCTGCCTTCTCCCAATAACCATTCCCTCCCCGATTCATCAAGAATCTATCAATCTCCGCCTTAGTTGCACCCAGTGACCTGGCTTTCACAGCCACCCGTGGCAATGAATTCCACGGATTCACTACTCTCTGGCTAAAAGTCCCTCTGTTTTGAGTCTGTGCCCTCTGGTCCTAGAGTCCCCCAGCAAAGGAAACATCCTCTTCACATCCACTCTGTCTAGGCCTTTCAACATTTGATCGGTTTAATAAACCAGCTGTAACTATCAAGTTTTATGCCTCATTCTTGACTTCTGAACTTCTGGATCACAAAATCACCAGGATCCAACATCCTCAAGTGTGGAGTGTGTGCACTGGAGAACCGTTATCATCAGTGGTAGAAAACACAGTGACTGAAAAGCTGGGCAAGGTAAAGGGATCAGCTGCTTTACCTGTTGTCATACTGAAGGGAGTTTGCTAGAGCTGTACGACATAGAATGTAACATCACTTTACAGGCCCTTTGGGCCGCCATATTGGGTGAACCTCTCTGCAACAGAATGGTCATGAAAAATAGATGATAACATTTAATTTTAATCCACCGGTCCTCTATTTGAGGTATTCGCCTCAGGGCTAACAACCCTGACTGGTAAAACAGAATTGTTTCTGAAGCAGCGACGAAGAATCCAACTACATCTGAGTGTGGCAATATTCCCGAGTCTCCAACAGGCCTTGCGTGACTGACAGTAGTGAAAGTTGAGCTACTGACATGATGAAGGAAGCCCTGAAAACTGCCAGGGATGGAGGACCTTCACTGCTGCCTTAAATGGCAGCAGCGTAAAGTAAGTATTTAATTTTAAGCAATGGATCAGTAAAGTTGTGCATCTTTAAGTGGTGGTTATCTATCGCGTCTGACAATGACAGGAAACCTGTGGGGGAGAGTTTTTAAAGTGGAAAAGCTGCTGCACCGGGGCAGTTCCACTCTTTCAACCTCAGAAGTCCAGGTCCAGTGGTACGAACAAGCATCACAAACTGGGGTCTTTTTTGGTTGCAGTGGATGACCATGACGTTTTCTGTGCCCCATCATACCCCTTACCCTGTGGAACGCTGCAGTAACGCCTTCCTAGCCGTTAGATCTTACTGTAGATCTTGTCCACCCAGTCCGCTGGGGATGACTTCTCATGCCAGGTCAGGCACGTCCCCATCTTACCGGTGTATGAGGCCACCAGCTACCCTCTCCTGGTTTAGCCTTCCTATTGAAGCAGTGTCGCGGGATGTCGTTGCTATCACATGCAAAAAGCTATTTGGAGCCACAGGAGAGTGTCCGATGGTGAATGAGCTGCCCCTAAATGAACATGACAAGCCTCTTCACCAGAGGCGCTACCCCTCTCTGGACACCCCATACACCCCAGACTTATAATTATGCCATAATTATTATGACTATTAGATCATAGAACAGTATAGCACCCTTCGGCCCATGATGTAGTATCGATCCTTTAACCGACTCTAAGATCTACCTAATCTATCTGAGCCACATAGCCCTCCATCTTTCTATCATCTATGTGTCTATCTAAGAGTTTGTTAAATGTCACTAATGTATCTGCCTTCATCACCACCCCTGGTCCCACCACCCTGCAAAAAAAAGCTAACCTTTGACATTCCCCCCCCCCCCCCCCAAATTTCCATTGAACACCTTAAAGTTACATCTCGTATCAGTAATTTCTGCCCTGGGAAAAAGTCTATGGTTATCTACTTGATGTATGCCTCCATCTTGTACACTCTGTCAAGTCACTTCAGGTCAGGGTTTTCCTTCGCTGCACAGAGAAAAGACCTAGCTCTCCTGACCTATCCTCATAAAACATGCTCTAGAATCCAGGCGAGATCATTGCTCACAAGCTGCATATCACCCTCAGTCAGTAGCCAAGACACCTCAATTCCATTACTTAACCACTGCAATTTCTATTAACCTGACCTTGCTCTTTCATCTTTTCATTTTTACAGGGTGCAGTTGTGTATTTTTCACTCTTATTTGCATGCTCAGAGTATCTATGTAGGCAGCAGTGAAGCAACTTTCACATCATAGCTCAAGCATAGTACACACAACCAATTATTCCACCAATTTTTAAACTGATTTTATAGTATTTACTCTGAATGCCTGAAAAAAAAGAATGATGAGGTAGTATATGGTAACATATGTGTACTTTGATAATAAATTTACTTTGAACTTGAAGACTAGCACTTCATCACCTAAGCATTCCCACAGGAGGAGCTGCCGGACAATCACCGACAGTTGTAGCTAAGCAGAGCTCAAGTGAATCTGTGTCATTTTATATCAACGCTCATTGGCTTTAATAAACGAGTACAGTAGAGAGTGTTCTGACTGGCTGCATCATAACCTGGTATGGATACACCAATGCCCCAGAATGGAAAACTACAAAATATGGTGGATACAGCCCAGTCCATCAAAACCCACCCCACCATTGAGCACGATGAAAGCAGCATCCATCATCAAGGACCCCCCCTCCCCCAGCTATCCCTTTTCACTGCTGCCATTGAGCAGGAAGTACAAGAGCCTTAAGTCCCACACTACTTGGTTCAGAAACAGTTATCACCCTTCAACCATCAGATTTCTGAACCAGCGTGGATAACTTCAGTCACCTCTACTCTGAACCATTTCCCCAAACGATGAGCCCACTTCCAAGGACTCTACAACTCATTTCTCAGTATCTATCTATCTTTCCCTCTTTCTTTTTTCGTTCTTCATTTATTGCATTTGCCAAGTTTGTCTTCTTTTGTCCATTGGTAGTTTATCAGTCTTTGTGTGTAGTTTTTCATTTATTCTATCATCTTTACAGTGAATGCCTGCAAGAAAATGAATCTCAGGGTAGTATACAAATACGTACTTTGATAATAAATTGACTTTGAACTTTCTTTTTGACTTATTCAGAGCTTGTAAATGTCACTGGCAAAGCCAATGTGCATTGTTTATATCTGCTTCACTCTGCACACCTCTGCTGTGGGTCTGAAATCACATTTGACCAGAGTGGCAAAGAGCAGCGATTTCCTTCCCTGAAGGAGTTCAGTAAACCAGACAGAATTCTATGAAAAATCTGTAACTTCCTATTGGCCATTACTGATTGTGGCCTTTTAATGCCAGATGTATTTAATTACTTTAATTTAAGTTCCCCCAGTACAGTGGTGGGATTTAAACTTACCCTTCCATATAAATAGCCCAGGTCTTTAGATGCAAGACCATTAAGTTACCCACTTAGCTTACCAATAAATCTAAGAGTCCAACCCAATGGCAAAGCTGAAAGATGACAGAATCCCATTACCTTTCTTTGCTTCACACATACTAAATTCCCTCCATAACATTGACTGATTTACAAGCTGCATTCTTTCTGTCACACTAATTTTCTCCTGCCTTCGTCCATTACTCTTCCAGCTATACAAGAGGTGCAGGTTAAAGGTGAATGGCATGTGTAAAGATGAACTGAACAGGCATTATGCGATAGACTAGCAAACGCACTGTTGAAGGCCTCGGCACTGCAGAGAAGTGCTGTGCACAATAAAATAAGCTGTACAAGTCCAAAATACTTTTGAGTCAGTGTTTGTATTTCCTAAGCAACACAGTGGCATAGCGGTTAGGGCAGCACCTTGCACTACCAGCTGTAAAATTGATCGGAGTTAAATTCCTGGCGCCGTCTGTAAGGAGTTTGTATGTTCACCCCATGACTACAAAGGCTTCCTCAAGGTGCTCCGGCTTCCTCCCACGTTCCAAAAAAAAGATGTACAGGTTAGTGTTAGTAAGTTACGGGCATGCTACATTGGCGCCAGAATTGTGGTGACACTTTCAGCTGGCCCCCTTGGACTCTGTTGGTCTTTGATGCCATTAACACATTTAAGAACCAGAATCAGGAGGGGAAGAAGCTGTTCATAAAAAAAAATGTGTGTGTCTTCAGGCTTCTGTACCTCCTCCCTGATGGTAGTAATGAGAGGAGGGCATGTCCTGGCTGGTGAGGGTCCTTATGAAAGATCGGCCTTTTTGAGGCATCACCCTTTGAAGAAGTCCTGAATGCTGCACGCTTCGATGTACATGTGACAAATAAAGCTAATCCCTTTCTCTAAATCTCTCCTGGCGAACACAAAACTTAGCTTTCAGCCAATTATGCTATCAGGAAATGGTTAAGTGCTTCAGCTACAACAAAGCTACATCAAGGCAGTGGAGCTGTGCAGCTAGTAGGGTCACTGCCTCACAGCACCTGTGGACTGATTCGTGTGCTGACCTCAGGTGCTGTCTCCATGCAGTTTGCAATTTCTCCCTGTGACTGTATTTGTGCGGATTTACTCTAAGTGCTCCAGTTTCCATCCAGGTCCCAAACGAGTCAGCCAGAGAGGTTTATTTGTCACTGTAAATTGCCCCATTGAGTTGTAGAAAAGGGTAGCTACATGGAGAATAAAAATTGAGGTTAATATGGATTAGAATCAGTGGAAACTTGATGGGTGGAAAAGCCCATTTCTCTGCTGTACTTCTCTGTGAAAGTTAGTGAACATTCCCAGCTCTAGTACTGAAGATTCTTGGATTCCATTCAGACTGTTAAAATATGACACGGGCAACAATCCAACAAAGTGGAAAATGTCTACTTATATCCTGCCTGCCAAAAGCTGAACAAATTCAGTCTGGTCAATTACTGCTCCATCTGTCTCTCTTAGTCCTCAGGAAAGTTATAGAAGGAGCTGGTCAAAGAGAACTTATTTACTAATACCTTGTCACTGATGCTCAGTTTTTGTACCAGGATGTTGATAAGGGAGTTCCCTCACACAGTACAATTGACACAGCAGCTGCTTTATCAATGCCCTTTCCTCCTTCAAAAGGTTAGGAAGGCTTGTGATAATTGCAAAAGGTATAATATAAAGGCTTAGTTAATAAGTTGGAAGTAACCATTGCAATGCACACATAAATGTTGTTAGCCAATTTAAAGGAGGTGATGAATTGGCATATAAAAGGGAGATTGTATATCTGGCTGAATGGTACCACAGCAACAACTCAATGTCACTAAAGTCAAGGAGCTGAAGATCTTGCTTCTATGCTGTTTGGTTAAATGATTTGAAACTTGGCACCCTCAAAGACAAAACCCATCTGCCTCTTTTAGTATAGATCTATCAGCAATCGCTGAATCCTGCTAAAAATGTACTTAAATTTCCTCTGTATGGCAATATTTTCCGCGATTCAGCCTCCTCTACATTGGTGAGACCTGGCAAAGATTAGATGACCGCTTAATTGAGAAACTTCACTCCATCCACAAAATGTAGGGTCTCCTGGTGGCCAACCGTTTTAATTCCAATCTGCATTCCCATTCCAACATGGTGGTCCATAGCCTCCTCTATTGCCATGATCAGGCCACTCTCTGGTTAGAGGAATAACAACCCATATTCCGTATGGGTAGCTTCCAACCTAATGGCATGAACATCGATTTCTCTAACTTCTGGTAATTTTTCCCTCTCCCTCTTCCCTTTTCTTCTATTCCCCACTCTGGCTCCCCTCTTACCCTTTCTCTTCTCCTCACCTGCCTATCACCTCCCCTGATACCCCCTCTCCTTTCCTTTCTCCCATGTTCCACTCTCCTCTCCTATCAGATTCCCTTCTCTCCACACCTTTACCTTTTTCACTTATCACCTCCTAGCTTCTTACTTCACCTCCCCCCCACCTACCTGACTTCACCCATCATCTTCTAGCTTGTAATCCTCCCTCCTCCCTTCCTCCCACCTTTTTATCCAGGCTTCTTCCCCCTTCCTTTCCAATCCTGAAGAAGAGTATTGGCCCAGAATTTCAACTGTTTATTCATTTCCGTAGATGCTGCCTGACCTGCTGAGTTCCTCCAGCATTTTGTGTGTGTTGCCCTGGATTTCAAGCATCTGCAGAATCTCTTGTGTTTGGGATTTTTGATTACTGTTTCCATTATGGAACTTGCCCTGGTCATGCAGTATCCTTGGAGGTAAAGGGAAGTGAATAAAACTTGGCGACAGGGGTAAGGAGAACTAAAAAGAAAGAGAAAAGAGCACAGGAAGTGTGTGTTATCTGAAACTAGAGGAAATCCATCCAGCAGCCCGCACTCCCTGTGTTTCTATTCTCTCCCTCTGGTTCCCCCATTCTACCTCCCCACAAGGCAGTTTAATTACCCTCCTCAACAAGTTCCATCTGCCCAGCATCCTTTCCTTATCTAGCTCTAGAATACCTTTGTTACTTAACAGATTCCAGCATCTGCAATCTCTTGAGTCTCCCCTTATCATCTCTGTCTCTACTACCACGAAGAGGTCACTCTCACATTGGAGGAACAAACACCTCATATTCCATCTGGGTTACCTCCAACCTGACAGTATGACATTGATTTCTCTAATTTTTGGCAATTTCTCCCCGCTCCCCCTCTATTTTTCATTCCCCATTCTGGCTCCACTCTTTCCCCTTCTCATCTTCTCACCTGCTGATCACCACTCCCTGGTGCCCCTCCTCCTTCTCTTTCTCTCATGGTCTGCCGTCCTTTCCTTTCAGATTCCTTCTCCTTCAGCCCTTTGCCTTTTCCACCTCTCATCTCCCAGCTCCTCACTTTGTTCTCCTCTCCCCATTCTGATCTCATCTACCATCTGCCAGCTTGTACCGTTTCCTTTCCTTCCCACCTTCTTATTCTGGCTCCTTCCCTCTTCCTTTTCAGTTCAAGAGAAGGGTCTCAGCTCAGAACATCAACTATTTGTTACTCTCTTTGGATGCTGCCCGACCTGCTGAGTTCCTCCAGCATTTTGTCTGTGTTGCTCTGGATTTCCAGCATCTGCAGAATCTCTTGCGTTTATCATCTCTGTTTCTACCTCTCATCTAATCTGTTCCATCTGCCCCTTTTCTTCACTTTGCTTGTCTGTCTCTACCATTCATACAAGAGCAATTGCCTCCTGACACCACCCCTCCTCTTCTCCCACCTATCTCAATCTGCTCTTTATCTCCCTCCGCTTATCGCCTGCCAACCATGAACTCACCCTTCCCTCTCAACTCTTTCTACTGGCCATCTCCCCTCTACGCCCTCAGTCTTGACCTTTTGAAGATTTTGATCCAGCTTCCAGCATCTGCAGTGTACTGTGTCTGCAAGAACAGAAAACAGGTGTAAATGATGCTTCTGTAGACATTCTTAGATAGAATATTCTGACACGTCAGAATGTTGTGTATTTACAAATGATGCTTCCTTTAAGTTCACAGCTCAGAGCCGAAGAATAACTTGAGTCCTGATGTAAGGTTTTGGCCCAAAACATTGAGTCTTTATTCCTCTCAATAGATGCAGCTGCTCATTCATAATTCTGGATTTCCAGCATCTGTAGGATCTCTTGTGCTTATGCTCTTGTGTTTTTACTGATAGGCTAATTACAGAGTGGGAGTGGGTCTGCAAAGTAGTATCTATAGCACTTTGTCTATAAAAAGTATAAAACCTGTAGTATTTAGCATGAATGTCTGATCTTGTGAGGGGAATTGTGCTCAAAACAAGTTCAAGCCCGGGTGGGATCAGAAAGCCAAACAGGAAAGGCTAAGTCAGACCATTAACTGCATTCCTTACTCCAGAGGACAGTTTTAAGATGGCTAGTTGAACCAAGATAAAATTTGATTATTTACTTTGTGTAAAACAAAGCAATTTAACAATTTGTATGCACGAGAGATTTTGTACAGCAATACACGCAAAATTCTGGAGGAACTCAACAGGTCAGGTGGCATCTATGGAGGGGAATAAACAGTTGAATAGTTTGGGTCAATATCTTTCACTGGGACTGGAAAAGAAAGGGGAAGAAACCAGAATAAGAAGGTATAGGAGGGGAGGGGCAGGAGTATGAGCCAGTACCTGATAGGTGAGACCACATGAGGGGGAAGGTGGGGGGGGGGGGGTAAAGTAGGAAGATGTCAGGTGTTAGGTGGAACATGTGAAAGGCTGAAGAAGAAAGAATCTGATAGGAGAGGAGAGGAGAGTAGATGGTGGGAGAAAGGGAAGGAGTGGTTCACCAGAGGGAAGTGATGGGCAGGTGAGAAGAATAGAAGGATTAAGAGGGAAACCAGAAAGGGGAATGGAAAAAGAGAGAAGGTGGATGGGGTGAAATTACCAGAGTTAGATAAATCATTTAACTACTTGTATGCACAAGAGATTCTGCAGATGCTGGAAATCCAGAGCAACACATGTAAAATGCTGGAGGAACTCAGCAGGTCAGGCAGCATCTATGGAGAGGAATAAACAGTTGACTTTTCAGATCAGGACACTTCATCAGTCCTGATGAATAGTGTTGGTCTGAAACATACGCTGTTTATTCCTCTCCAGACATGCTGCCTGACCTGTCGAATTTATAATTTGTATCCAACTTTGCCTACTGCATTCAGATCAGACAAACAATAGCAGAGGCTCTGCATTCTAAAGCAAACTTTCTGCCATATTAAGTTCAAAATCTCAATCAAATGTATCTTTCTCCTCCACTTCTATTTTTCTGAGGAGATTCTTAATTCTGTTACACTTCATTCCACTCTTTCTCAACACCTTTTCCCCTTTCACCACATCTTTACCAGCAAGAATAACAGTCATGTGACAGATTAGATGTAGGAGAAGACAATTCTTCTCCACTGTGAAGCTACTAGAAATGCTAAAGGTCACCACTAAGTATTAGTTCACTACAGGTTCTCACAGTACAAAATGCATCTGTAGTCCTGGATATTTACTTCCTGCTATAAAGAGCATATATTATTCAACATTAATACTTCTAATACTCACTCAAATGAGAAAGAAGCCTTTCAGCCCATCAACATCATGCCAGCTCACAACCAATCATTTTATTAGCCTCATTCCTATCAAATATGTTTCATGTGTATTTCAGAATTGTTCCATTTTCAGTTATTTACTTATTTAGAGCTACAACACAGTAACCAACCCTTCTGGCCCAATGAGCCCTTGACGCCCAATTATGCCCATGGAACCACTAATCACCTAACCCGAGTGTCTTTGGAACATGGGAGGAAACCGGCACACCTGGAGGAAACCCACACAGTCACTGGGAAACTGTACAAACTCCTTACAAACAGCAGAGGAATTTGAACCCTCTGAGGCTGTAATAGCATTACACTAACCACTATGAGCCACTTCTTTTCTGAATTCAGATGAAAATTCTTTGTTTTCAAATGAAAACTACAGAAAGCTATGATACAACTCTGTGAACTGAAAGAGCAGAGCACTGTTTCGTATTTGGACAAAGTAAATTTATTACCAAAGTATACATGTGTTACCATTTGCAAACCATGAAATTCATTTTCCTGCAGGCATTCACAGTAGGACAAAGAATTACAACAGATTTGATTGAAAGCTACACACAAACAAAGACTGACAAAGAACCAGTGTGCAATAGAAGACAAACTGTGCAAATAAAGAAATAAGTAAAACAAATAATATTGAGAATGTGAGTTGTGGTCTCCCTGAGAGTGAGTCCATTGCTTGTGGATTCAGATCAGAGTTGTGCTGAGTAAAGTTATCCTTGCTGGTTCAGGAGCCTAATGGTTGCAGAGTAATAAGTGTCCTCATTGAGATTTGGCGATGACACAACAGTGGTGGGGCTCATCACCAACAACGATGAGATGGCCTATAGAAAGAAGGTGGAAGAGCTCGAGGTCTGGTGCCAGGAAAATAATCTCTTGTTTAATGTCAACAAGATGGTTTAAAAAATACATTTATTTATTTATTAAATTTTAGAAAATTACAAAGAATAAATGTGATGATAAATAGTGAGAAAAATAGTATTAACCCTCCCCCCCCCATCTAAAGAAAGGAAAAAAAAGAGAAAGATTGCCTGGATATCGGAGGATCCCCACATGCTCCATGGAGTTCAAAGTAATTTTAATATTTATTTTTACTTTCCCCAATTACTTTATAATTTTATCTTCAAAGGACCTATGTATTTAATCCTATCTTTTGTAGGTATGGGAGCCAAATTTTCAAAAATATGTCATATTCATTTCTTAGATTGTATGTAATTTTTTCAAGTGGAATACAACTATGTATTTCATTATTCCAACGATCCATAGTTAAATATAAATCAGATTTCCAAGTAACTGCGATAACTTTTTTGGCTACTGCCAATGCAATTTTTATAAAGTTTTTCTGATACTTATTCAATTTAAGTTTCGGTATTGTCCCTTCAATGTCTCCTAATAAAAATAATACTGGACTATGTGGGAGTTGTACTCCAGTAATTTGTTCCAATAAAAGTCTTAGATTTATCCAAAATGGTTGAATTTTAAAACGAGACCAAGCAGAATGTAAAAAAGTACCAATTTCTTGATTACATCGAAAACATTGGTCAGACATATTTGAATTTAATCTATTTATTTGCTGTGTTGTTATATATAATTAATGTAAAAAATTATATTGTATTAATCTAAGTCGAACATTTATTGTATTTCTCATACTATCAGAACATAATCTTGACCAGTTTTTTCCATCAATTTTAACATTCAAATCAAATTCCCATTTTTGTCTTGATTTATGAATTCCTGATTTAATTGTCTGTTTTTGAATCAAATTATACATTCAAGATGTAAATTTTTAAATTTTTCCTTTTGGAATTAATATTTCTATTTCACTAGATTTTGGCATCAACATTGTTTGACCCAGCTTTTCTCGTAAATAAGCCTTTAATTGAAAATAACAGAAAAGAGTGTTATTTGATATTTTATATTTATTTTTTAATTGATCAAACGACATCAATATACCTCTTTCAAAACAATCACCTATATATTTAATCCCCTTTTGGAACCAATTATGTAAAAGTTCATTATCCATTGTAAAAGGAATAAGCCTATTCTGAATTAAAGTTCTTTTTGCTAATAAAGATTTCTTTATCTCATTGTCCATATTTACATTATTCCATAAATCAATCAAGTGTCTTAATATAGGAGATTCTTTTTTTTCCCATATCCATTTGGTTTCCCATTTATATATAAAATCTTCTGGTATATTTTCTCCTATCTTATCTAGTTCTATTCTAATCCATGCTGGTTTTTCTTCATCAAAAAAAAAGATGCAATAAATCTAAGTTGATTTGCTTTATAATAATTCTTAAAATTTGGAAGTTGTAACCCTCCTAAATCAAATTTACATGTCAATTTTTCCAATGATATTCTTGACATCTTTCTTTTCCAAAGAAATTTCCTTACATATATATTCAGTTCTTGAAAAAACTTCTGAAGTAATTGTATTGATAAAGTTTGAAATAAATATTGCAATCTAGGAAATATATTCATTTTTACAGCATTAACTCTACCTATTAATGTTATTGGTAACATCAGCCATTTATCAAGATCCTCTTTTATTTTTTTTAATAATGGCAAATAATTTTGTTTATATAAATTTTTTACATCATTATCAACTCTAATACCTAAATATTTTATCCGGTTTATTGACCATCGAAATTGAGTTACTAATTAACATTGATTACAATTTCCTTTGGTAAGGGGTAAAATTTCACTTTTATCCCAATTTACTTTATACCCTGATACTTTCCCATATTCTTCCAATCTAAAAGATAATCTTTGCAAAGATTGCAATGGGTTTGTTAAATAAATCAAAACATCATCAGCAAATAAATTAATCTTATATTCTTCTTGATTAACTCTAAAGCCCCCAATATCTGAATCTGTTCTAATTAATTCAGCAAATGGTTCTATTGCCAATACAAATAAAGCAGGTGATAATGGGCAGCCTTGTCTGGTTGACCTTGTTAAGCAAAATGGTGTTGAAATTGGACCATTTGTAACTACTTTAGCTTGAGGATTAGTATTTAAGGTTTTAATCCATTGTATAAAAGATTTTCCTAACTCATATTTTTCCAATACCTTAAATAAAAAATCCCTTTCCAATCTATCAAATGCTTTTTCTGCATCCAAAGCAACTGCCACACTCATTTCCTCTCTTTTTTGTGCCAAATGAATTATACTAAGTAACCGGGTTATATTACCCATTGATAGTCTTTAATAAAACCTGTTTGATCCATATGTATTAATTTTGGTAAACATTTAGATATTCTATTAGATAAATTTTTGCTATTATTTTATAATCTGTATTCAACAAAGAAATAGGCCTATATGATGTAACAAGATGGTTATCAGCTTCAGGAGAACTTGTATCACTCACATTCCCCTTCACACTGATGGAAATTGCGAGCAGTTTCGAACTCCTGGGAGTGCACATCCCACAGGACCTCTCATGGTCCCAGAACATATCCTACACAGTCAGGAAAGCTCACCAATGCCTCTACTTTCTGAAGAAGCTGAAGCGAACTGGACTATGCACATCCATGCTTATGTCATTTTACAGATGCTCCATAGAGTGCATCCTATCAAGCTGCATCACTGCTTGGTATGGAAACTGCACTGTGGCAGACGGGAAGACTCTACAACAGGTAGTCAAAACTGCCTTACACATCAAGGACATATGTACAGAAAGGTGCCATTAACATCATGAAGGATCCCACCCACCCTGCTCATGGACTGTCCCACTCCCATCAGGGAGGAGGCTACATATCATCCCATGTCAGGGCCTTCAGACATAAAAACAATTATTTTCACCAAGCAGTATGGCTGATCAACACCTCCAGCCACTGACCCACCCCTCCACACCCCCAATTACTTCATCATTTGCTGTCAGTCACATTACGTACAGGCACTCACTTTATGGACATATAATCAATCCAGTCTATGTATATAAGCTATCTGATGTATCTGTATTTATTGTGTTTTATTATTATTATTATTATTATTATTCAGCTCTTTATTGCATGTGTTTTTTTGTGTGCGGCATCGGATACAGAGTAACAGTTATTTGCTTTCTTTACACTTGTGTACAGAGAATGACGTGAAACTATCTTGAATCTTCAATCTTGAACGTGGTGGTGTGGGATCTGGCTCCTGTAGCTCCTTCCCGGTGACAGCAGCGAGAACAGTGCATAGAAACGAGCGGGCAGATCTCTATTGTAATGGAGAACACCAGATTCTTTACCTCACAACAGCTGCTTGCAGGGAACATTCTCCAGGTGCTTCCCTGCACCTTGCTTCAGAAAATATGAGACACCTGCAGTCAAATAGACGTCATGTCTGCTTGGTTCAAATGTCCATTCAAGTTTCATCACCTCTGCTGAAAGTGTTAACTTTGGATACAATCCAATTTTTACAATTAGAATTGTCTATCCTGAAAGTTGAAACCCTTCCCTTTTATGTTACTGTTCTGCTGGTTTTAGAGTCACCAAGGCTAAACTCTGAAAATTAATTTCAAGATTGTTTAAAGTCATTTCCAGTACACAAGGGTAAAGGAGAACTGTTATTCCAGATTTGACACAGAACAAGAAAGCAAAATAAAATAAAGAACACAATAATACACAAGATAGTTTAGATGCATACAGTACTGTGCAAAAGTCTTAGGCACAAAAACATAGCTAGGGTGCCTAAGACTTTTGCACAGTACTGTAGAAATTTTATGTATTGCACCCTACTGCTGCTGCGGCAAAAGCAAATTTTATGACATATATGAGTGATGATAAACCTGATTCTGATATGGGTCTCTAATATGGACTGAGAGAGGGAAGGAGACAGGGAGAGGGGAATCATGGTTAGGAAAAAGGGAAGGGAGAGGGGAGGGAGCAGGAAGTACCAGAGAAACATTCTGTAATGATCAATAAACCAATTGTTTGGAATCAATTTACCCTGCCTGGTGTCTCAGGGCTGGGTGTGTCTCCATACCCCCAGCCCTCCCCCACCCTGCACTCCTTTTCTTCAATCTGTCCCACATGCCTCCTGCAGCGCTCAAACCTCACCATTCCCAACTTGCTTTGCTCCCGCCAGACTTACAAACATGCTTTCCACCCCATGTTTACTGTGAAGAAGTCTTAGGCACCCCAGCTTTATATATGTGCTTAAGAATTTTGCTCAGTACACTAGATTGATTGTAAAGTATGCTGATAAACTGACACTAGGCACAGGAGCATCTGTATGTAAGATGACTGACAGGGAATGTTAAGGTAATGTTGTGTTGTGGCGGGTGGACGTACAACTTCTGTAAACTATTGTTGTTGCAGTTTTAAACAACTAACATAGAGAGTATAATAGAGCCACTGCAGCACAGAAACAGGCCCTTTAGCCCATCTAATCCACGCCAAACTATTATTCTGCACAGTCACATTGACTGCACCTGGACCCAACACAAACATAAAAACAACAGTTTTCCAGCTAACGCTGAACAAATCACATTAGTCTGAGACAATGTTCTTTTTCCTTCTTTATTTGGATTTTCACTTTTTAGTGCTATTTTGCTTCTTTCCACTTCACATCTCCCAAAACATGCAGATTGGGACTGGCCCTCTGCCGTCAAAGTGGGTTAAAACCTTCTTCCTTTGTACGTCTGACATGGGTGTGGAGCAGCAGACAGAATTTTCTGTTCAGTGGTTTATGTAAGACAGTTGTTTCATAGGTAAGACCACAAGACATAGGAGCAGAATAAGGCCATTTGACCCATTGGTTCTGCTCCGCCATTCAATCATGGCTGATCATTTTTCCCCTACTCAGCCCCACTCCCCAGCCTTCTCCCCGTATTCTTTGGTGTCATGTCCAATCAAGCTCTGCCTTAAATACACCCAATGACCTGACTTCCACAACTGCCTGTGGTAATGAATTCCACAAATATGCCACCCTTTGGCTAAAGAAATCTCTCTGCATCTCTGTTTTAAATGGACATCCCTCTATCCTGAGGTTTTGCCTTCTTGTCCTAGACTCCCCCACTATGGAAACATCCTTTCCATATCTACTCTGTCTAGGCCTTTCAACATTCAAAAAGTTTCAATGAGATCTCCCCTCATCCACTTAAATTCCAGTGAGTACAGACCCAGAGCTATCAAACGTTTTTCGTGTGATAACCCTTTCATTCACGGAATCATCCTTGTAAATGTCCTCTGAGCCCACTCCACTGCCAGCGTATCTTTTCTTAGAGGAGGAGCCCAAGACTGTTCACATTACTCAAGGCGTGGCCTCACCAGTGCCTTATAAAGCATCAGTATCACATCCCTGTTCTTATATTCTAGACCTCTAGAAATGAATGCTAACATTGCATTTGCTTCTTCACCACTGACTTTACCTGCAAGTTAACCTTTAGGGTGTTCTGCACAAGGACTCCCAAATCCCTTTGCCTCACAGATTTTTGGATTTTCTCCCCATTTAGAAAATAGCCTGAACATGACTTTAGAAAATGCATAACCATGCATTTTCAAACATTGTATTTCATTTGCCACTCTCTTGCCCAATTCTCCAAATCTGTTTAAGTCCTTCTGCATCCTACCTGTTTCCACAACACTACCTGCCCCTCCACCAATCTTCGTATTATCTGCAAACTTGGCAACAAAACTATCTATTTCATCATCTAAATCATTGATATACAATGTGAAAAGATGCAGTCCCAACACTGACCCCTGCAGATGCCACTAGTCACTGGCAGCCAACCAGAAAAGGATCCTTTTATTCCCACTAGCTTCTGTCTACCAATCTGCCAGTGCTCTTACCATTCCAGTAATGCTCCTGTTACGTCATGGCCTCTTAACTGAGTAAGCATCCTCATGTGTGACACCTTTTTAAAGGCCTTCTGAAAGTTCAAATATACAACATCAACTGCATCCCCTTTATCCATCTTATGCGTAATCTCTACAGAAGATTCCAACAGGTTCGTCTGGCAAAATTTTTACTTTAGGAAACCATGCTGACTTTGTCCTGTCTTGTCCTATGTCACCAAGTACTCCATAACCTCATCATAACTTCCAACATCTTCCCAACCACTGAGGTCAGACTAACTGGTTTAGAATTTCCTTTCTGCTGCCTTCCTCCTTTCTTAAATAGTGGAGTGACATGTGTAATTTTCCAGTTCTCTGGCACCATGCCAGAGTCCAATGATATTTGTAAGCTTACTAATGTTTCCACAATCTTTACTACTGCCTCTTTCAAAACCCTAGGGTGCAGTTCATCTGGTCTGGGTGATTTACATACCCTTAGGTCTCTCAGCTTTTTGAGCACCTTCTCCCTGGTAATAGTAACTGCACCCACTTCTCTTCCCTCACACCCTTCAACACCTGGCACAGTGCTCGTGTCCTGCAGAGTGAAGACTATTAGTTCATCTACCATCTCCTTGTCCCCTGTTATTATTTCTCCAGCTTCATTTTCTAGCAGTCCTATGCCCATTCTCATCTCTTTTGTTTTTTACATACTTGAAAAAGCTTTTACTATCCACTTTGATATTGTTTGCTCGCTTGTTTTCATATTTTCTCTTTTTCCTCACAATGATTCTTTTAGTTGCTCTATGCAGGGTTTTAAATGCATCCCAATCCTCTGTCTTCCCACTATTTTTTGTTATGTTGTATGCCCTATCTTTTAATTTACATTAGCTTTGACTTCCCTTGTCAGCCATAGTTGTGCTATTTGTCTATCTGAGTATGTTTTTGGAATATATCTAACTTGCACCTTCCTCTTTTCTCTTAGAAACTCATGCCATTGCTGCTCATCCCTGTCATCATCTCCTTCCAATTTACATTGGATGACTCCTCTCTCATTCCACTGTAATTTCCTTTCCTCCATAATAAGAGACTCTGGTATCTACCTTGTACTTAAATTGGTAAATTGGCTTATTATTGTCATTTGTACAGAGGTACAAGGAAATCTTGTCTTGCGTTTGTCAAGGTCATAAATCTTGTCAAGGTCATAACAAGGTAGATTGTGAGGTCAAGAGGATATCTTACCGTACTAGAGAACTTTTCAATATTCTTATAACAGTGGGGTAGAAACTGTCCTTGACCCTTGCCTTTTGTGATTTCAGACCTGCGCATCTTCAGCCCAGTGGGAGGAGGGAGAGGAGAGAATGACTGCGGTGGGTAGGGACTTTGATTATAGTGACTGCTTTACTGAAGCAACGAGAAATGCAGACAGAGTCCATGGAGGGGCGGCTGTTTCCCATAATGTGTATCAGGCGCCAAGTTGATTTATGTTTCATAGTTCTACGTAGCTCAGATCATATGCTGGAGTTTTAATGTTTTATTTGTGCACCAAGTGTCTGTGCCCCTCGTGTCTCTGCAGAAATAGCTTAAAGTTTCCCATGAACTTTGTGGAATGTCAAAGCCAGTCCATATAATCATAAAAGTCTTATGATGCAAAAGGAAGTCATTTATTGCCCACTATGGTTGAACACTACCCAACCAGATCCCACTTTCCAATTCAAGGGCCTTAGCTTCCTCAGCTCTCGTCTTTTTGGCTCCACAGATGAGTATGTTTTAAATACACTGATGACTTCTGCCTCTGACACCCTTCCAAACAATGAGTTCGAAACCCCTCCTATCCTCTAAATCAAAAATCTTTCCAACAGTTTTAATTTATTCCCCCTGACATTTGAACCCTTTGATAAGGGGAGCAGTACATCCTGCTGTATATCAGATATTACTCCGGTCTCAGGGACAGTAAAATACATCATTCTGCTGGAGCTGACAGTGCCTTGCAAGGGACGTTTGGAGGTACCCATGCCGGATACAGGATACTGGTCAGCAAAATTTGGAGGCAGGGATGGAAGGCAAAGCCCATTGAAGTGGCCTGCTGTGGCTTCGCTGGACAGTCTCTTTACAGAGCACTCAGCACATTGGGTATCTCTGGTACAAGGAGGATGAGAGCCTTTAGCAAAATCACCAAGGCCGCAGAGAAAGCCTCAAGATGGCTCTGGGTGGAGAAAGCAAGTCCAGAGGGTTCTGCAGCAGATGCTACCTGAACGCAAGTCATGGCTTGATCAACCATGGCTGGGTCACCTGGGTGAGGGTGTCTGATGTTGAAAGACCCGAAGCATCTGATGACCCCAGGTTTCATCATTGATGATGTATTCAGAGCATTGTGAGATGTTTTCTTCAAAAGGCTCTTTGTAATTGTACACACCTAAGCAAAATTTCTCCTCAGCCTTCTGTGTTCCAAAGAAAACAAGCTTAGCTTATTCAATCTTTCCTTAGAGCTACAATTTTCCAATTCTTGTGGCATTCCCATTAATCTTCTGCATGACCTCTCTAGTGCAATCACAGGTGCCCAGTGATGTGTTAAGTAGAGTTGCATATGGCTAACTGGTGTGATACATAGCTCAGCAATGATATGTTGTTTGATTGGGACTTCTTATGGACTCATTTTTTAAAAATTTCCCTGAGCTTTCTTGGGAACAAATTATTGTACATCGTTCTGACTGAAATGCGTTGGTTCAGAAGGACTTCCACAGTTTTACTTGATAGCAAAGGACTTTAGGAAGGTCTTTATGAATTGGGAAACTGTTATTTCAGAAAGCATTCCCCAAGAGCAATATTATGCAAAAATTGGCATTGTCCCGATTAAAGAGGCATTTGGAAAAAGGCCAAAAGTTTCATCAAAAGACAGGTTTAAGTGGACACTTATAGAAAAGGGGTTTAGCGAGAGAACTTTAAAGCCTTGGGTCCATGCAGCTGAGAATGCAGTGAATAATAGTGGAATGATATAAAAGGGGAAAAGAATAGTAGAAGGGAGGGATTGTGGAGATATATAGACCAGAGGGTAACGGGGAGGAAGAAGCAGGGAAGGATTTGAAAACAAAGATAAAAACATGGTCTTTGGATTGGTAACTGATGTCTTCTTCACGGTCAGTCCTTCCTTGTTGGCAAATTTCACTCCAGTGAGAAGTTTGTTGGATGTGACAATGCAATAGTGCAATAAGAAAGGATAAGAAGGAAGGAAGGAGGGAGGGATGTCAGAATCAGAATCATTTATTACCATTGACATGTCATTAAATTTGTTGTTTTGCAACAGCAATAGAGTACAATACATAAAAATGCTATAAATGACTATAAAAAGCTATATATATATACACACACATACATAGATACTATATATGTATGTATATACATACATATGTATTACTACCATCTCTGATTGTAGTAATGAGAAGAGGCCATGTTCTGGGTGATGGGTTCGTTAATGATGGATGCCGCCTTTTTGAAGCATTGGCTTTTGAACAGGTCCTCATGCTAGTGCTCATGACAGAGCTGGCTGAGTTTGCAACCCACTATGGCTTTTTCTGGCTCATCTATGCCAGATAGTGATGTACCCAGTTAGAATACTCTCCATGGCACATCTGTAGAAATTTGCTCGAGATTTGGTGATATACTAAATTTGATGTTGCAACTTTTGAATTGATTCTGTGGTAGAACCATGATTTACAGGTCTTTGTGTACTGGATTTTCCAGGTTTAAATATAGAGAGTGATGGATGCAAGTTCAAACGAGACAAAAGTTTTGCCCTTTAGAGCAAACTGCTGGGAAATACTGATAGTGGTCCAAGGTGTCTCTAGTATTGATGATTGTTCATGGGAAAAACACACCCTCAGCCTCTCCTGAAGGTATCACTGAAGCCAGCAGGTCAGCATGATGAAAGTAATGGGTTGTGATCTCCATCCTACTGTGTCAGCTGCAAAATCCCAGTAGAGTATATTAATAGTGAAATATCAGGACTGCCTTTAGAGATGATGATACCTGTGTGACGATAGAAAGCAAGAACGTCTAGACAACAGTTGCATCAGATTGCTGACAGTTACTTCTATTGTACTTAGAAAAAAATGCATTAAATTTGAAGTCTTCATCCTAAAATTTTACAACTGATTGTTGTACTATAGAATGACAAGGCAAGGGACACAATGTTTGCACATTATGCTTAAGGTAGGGTACAACCTGATATCTTTACAATACATTTGAAAAGCCTAAACAAATGCGGCATTCACTGGAGCTTGAGAATGACACTTTTCACTGGGACACCTGCAACAGGTGAATGACATACATTTTATGACCAATTTTAGCAAAGGATTATATTTCCGAGTTGCAACCTTTTAATGAGAAATCTATCATATTAGAAGGCATGACAGAGTGCCGCTTAAGTCTGAATTACTAGAAGGGTGAGGTTTGCTGCAGGACATATCACACACATCTCTGGAAATTAATTCTATGTTTTATGTCAATATTTTGGTTAAAAAGTTAATCCAGTACATAAGTTATTTTATATCTACAGATGTAAAATCATCCATAAATGTGAAGTTTCCAACAAGGTTTACCTACCTGGAGGGTTCATAAATCACAATCTCTTCAGTGAAGGTTAGAGCCCACAATCTTATTAAATTAATCTAATAAACTTGCTTTGACCAGCGGCTATACTTCATTAGGAGCTTGAGGAGATTTGGTTTGTCACCAAAGACATTCGCAAATTTCTACAGATGTACCATGGCATTCCAACTGGCTGCATCGCCGTCTGGTACAGAATTGAAATAAGCTGCAGAAAGTTGTAAACTCAGTCAGCTCCACCACGGGCACTAGCCTCCCCAGCATCCATCATTAAGGACTCCCATCACCATGAAATGCACTCTTCCCATTGCTAGTATCAGGGAGGAGGGATAGATGCCTGAAGGAACACAATCAAGGATTCAGGAACAGCTTCTTCCCCTCTGCAATCAGATTTCTGAATCGCCATTGAATCCATGAACACTACCTCAGTACTTTTTCTCTCTCCTTTTTCTGCACTACTTACTTAATTTAACATGTCTTTGGAGAGAAGGAGGATGAGAGGAGACATGATAGAGGTGCACAAGATATTAAGAGGAATAGACAGAGTGGACAGCCAGCGCCTCTTCCCCAGGGCACCACTGCTCAGTACAAGAGGACATGGCTTTAAGTTAAGGGGAGGGAAGTTCAAGGGGGATATTAGAGGAAGGTTGTTCACTCAGAGAGTGGTTGGTGCGTGGACTGCACTGCCTGAGTCAGATACACTAGTGAAGTTTAAGATACTACTAGACAGGTATATGGAGGAATTTAAGGTGGGGGGGTTATATGGGAGGCAAGGTTTCAGGGTCGACTCAACATTGTGGGCCGAAGGGCCTGTAATGTGCTGTACTATTCTATGTTCTATGTTCTATTCTATATATGTGTGTGTGTGTAAACACACTCTTTTACTGTAATTTACAGCTTTTATTATGATGTATTGCAATGATCTGAGGCCACATAACAGCAAATTTCACAACATCTGCCTGTGATATTAAATCTGGTTCTGATTATGATTTAACTATGATTAGCTGTGACTGAAGGTAGTTTGTAATGTGTGAAAATGTGCAGTTTCTAGGTGACTGGAATAGGCAAAGTGAATTAGTACAGCATAGGAACAAACACTTTGGTCCAAAATGTTGTGCCAAACCAATTAAAATAGCAATCACATACCCAACTAAACGAATCCCTTCTGCTTATGCAACGCCCAAATGCTTCCACTTCCCTCTCATTCATGTTCCTAAGAGCCTCCTGAAGCCTCTGTCACATTTGTCTCCACCAACACCCTAGGCATTGCATTCCGGGCACTCATCACTCACTCTGCAAAAAATCTTGACCCACATGTCTCCTTTGAACTTTTACCCTCCCACCTTAAATGCATACCCTCTGGTATTAGACATTGTGACTCTGGGGAGATACTGGCTATCTGCTCTAACTATACCTCTCATGATCTTATAAACCTCTGTCTGGTCTCCCTTCATCCTCCACTGCTCCAGAGAAAACAGCCCAAGTTCGGCCAACCTCTCATTATAGCACAAGCCCTCTAATCTAGGCAACATCTTGATAAACCTCTTCAGCACCCTGTCTGAAACGTCAACACCCTTCCTATAGTGGGGTGACCAGAAATGAATGCAAAACTCCACATGTGGCCTAACCAGAATTTCATAAAACTGCAACTTGATTTCCCGACTCTTGAATTCAATTCCTCGACTTCTAAAGGCAAGTGTGACTTATGCCTTCTTTGACATCCTATCCACCTGTCCCACCAGGCTAGAAGGTATGCTGTTTGGAGGACATACAATACAATAGGGGAAATTTATTCTCAAACAGCTATTGCTGAGAATACATTTCGCTATTTAGATTGATGTGATGGATTGCTGACTCAGTCTAGTATTGCAATAAGCTCTTTAAATTCTTTAATGAATATACAGTATTGTGAAAAGGTCTTAGGCACCCTAGCTATATACAGTGCCTATAAAAAGTATTCAAACCCCTCCCCCCCAGTTTTCATGTTTTATTATTTTACAACATTGAAACACAAAGAATTTAATTTGGCTTTTTTTTGACAGTGATCAACAAAGACTCTTGCGTGTCGAAGTAAAAACAAATCTCCACTAAGTAATCTAAATTAATTACAAATATAAAACACAAAATATTTGATTACATATGTATTCACTGCCTTTTATATGACACATCAAATCATCACTGGTGCAGCCAGTTGGTTTTAGAAGTCACATAAGTAGTTCAACAGAGATTAGTTTTTGGAGACTTGCATGCAGTCAAGGTGTCTCAATTGGTTGTAGTAAAATACACCTGTATCTGGAAGGCTGAATTGCTTTTGAGTCAGTACCCTGGCGAAAACTACACCATGAAGACAAAAGAAAACTTGAAGCAAATCCACGAAAAGCTTATTAAAAAGCAGAAGTTTGGGGATGGATACAAGGAAATTTCTAAGTCACTAAATATCCCTTGGAGTACATTTAAGTCAAACATCAAGAAATGGAAAGAATATGGCACAGCTGTTAATCTGCCTCAGGCAGGCTGTCCTCAAAAACTGACTGACCGTTCAAGAAGGGGATGAGTGAGGGAGGCCACCAAGAGAATTATGACAACGCTGGAGGAGTTACAAGCTTCAGTGATTGGGATGGGAGAGACTGCACATACAACAACTGTTGCCCGGGTGCTTCACCAGTTGCAGCTTTATGGGAAAGTAGAAAATGGAAAGCCATTGCTGAAAAAAATTCACATGAAATCTTGGCTAGAGTTTGTCAGAAGGCATGTGGAAGACTCTGAAGTCAGCTGGAAGAAGGCGCTATCATCTGATGAAACCAAATTGAGCTTTCTGGCCAAACACAGCACATCATCAAAAACACTCCATCCTTACCGTGAAGCATAGTGCTGGCTGCAGCACACAGCAGGGCGCTTATGCTTCTCTGCAACAGGCCCTGGGAGGCTTGTGAAAGTAGAGGGTAAAACAAATGCAGCAAAATACAGGGAAATCCTGGAGGAAAACCTGATGCAGTCTGCAAGAGAATTGTGACTTGGGAGAAGATTTGTTTTCCAGCAGGAAGATAACCTGAAGCATAAAGCCAAAGCTACACAGGAATGACTTAAAAACAACAAAGTTGTGTCAGTGTCCAGACCACAATACAACTGAGAATTTGCGGCTGGAATTGAAAAGAGCTGTTCACCCACGATCCCCATGCAATCGGACAGAGCTTGAGCAGTTTGTAAAGAAGAATGGGGAAAAATTGCAGTGTCCAGATGGGCAAAGCTGATAGAAACCTATCCACACAGACTCAAGGCATAAAATGCTGCCAAAGGTGCATCTACTAAATATTGACTTGAAGGGGTAATTATGTAATAAATTATTTTGTGTTTAATAATTGTAATAAATTTAGACTAATTTGTAGAAATTTGTTTTCACTTTGACACAATAGACTCTTTTCTGTTGATCAGTGGCAAAAAGCCAAATTAAATCCATTGCGATTCAATGCAGTAAAACAATAAAACATGAAAACTTCCAACAGGGATGGGGGGGGGGGTTAATGAATACATTTTATTGGCACTGTATATGGGCCTAGTACTTTATTTGTCAATGTGGAGTAGAGAGTGAATTTACAGATCTGCAGGAGCAAAGGATGTTGGGAAAGGTGAAGGTGGAGTGCCTCAGGAGGGGCATGGGGCAGGTGGCAGAGAAGGAGTATCAAAGTTGGGGATGGTGAGGGTGTAGACACACTCAGTCCTGAGACACTGGGCAAGGCCATTTGATTCCAAACAATTGGTTTACCGATCATTACAGAATGTCTCTCTGGTGCTTCCTGCTCCCTCCCCTCTCCCTTCCCCTTTTCCCATCCATGATTTCCCCTCTCCCTGCCTCCTTCCCGCTCTCAGTCCACAATAGAGACCCATATCAGATTCAGGTTTATCATCACCTACACACTGTACGTCATGAATTTTTTCTGCAGTATCGCACAATATATAAAATTATTCTAATACTGAGCAAAAGTCTTACTTTACATATGTGCCTCAGACTGTTGCATAGCACTGTTTCTAAGCTGATCTTTTTCTAAGCTGATAATTTTTGTTTCTAAGCTGATCTTTTAAACTAAAATATGCTGGTTATTGCCTACAACAGACAATTAAAGAAATTGCCTAGATTGGGTAATTAATGTGAAATCTTGGGTAGTATAATGGTACAATTTACCAAGTCAGTTCATCATCACTCAAACAAGCTGAATTCAATCTTGACCTCTGGTGCAGTCTGTGTAGAACTCGCATGAACTCCCTTTGATGCTATGGGCTTCTTCAGAGCGATATGCTATTTCCCACATCCCATGGATATGCGGGCTGTAACTAATTTGTCTGTTGTAAATTGTACCTATTGTAATTGTAGATGTGTGGTAGTATCTGGCTGTCAGGGTGTATGGTAATATCTGGTAGGGCGGGTGTTTTAATTTTAGACTGGTACAGTCTGGCAGGGGCCAGTGTTGTTGAGGGAAACGTAGGGGAGAATAAAATATGATAGGCACAGATGAGTTTAAAATGGGTGCTTGATATTTAGTAGAGACTGGGTGAACAAAGGGTTTGTATCTGTACTGAAAAGCATTATGTTGCTATCACATTATTGATATTACTGAAATAATTTTTAGGTGCAGGCGAGATTTACCAGAATGATGCCTGAATTAGAGAGCATGTCTTATGAGGAGAGGTTGAACGAGCTTGGGCTTTTCTCTTTGGAAAGGAGGAGGATGAGAGGTGACTTGATAGAGGTAGACAAGAAGATAAGAGACATAGATCAAGTGAATGGCTAGAGGCATTTTCCCAGGGCAGACATGGCTAATATAAGGGTGCACAGATTTAAGATGATTGCAGGAAAATATAAGGGGGATGTCAGAGGTAAGGAATTTTACACAGAGTCTGGCAGATGAATGGGACAGGCTGCCAGGGGTCCTTGTAGAATCAGAGTGGTAGGGACACTTAAGAAACTCTTAGACAGGCACATGAGTGAAAGAAAAATAGAGGATTATGTGGAAGGGAAGGGTTAGGTTAATCATGAAGTGGGTTAAAAGTCAGCACAACATTCTGGGCCAAAAGGCCTGTATGTCCCCCATCACTGCTCTGCATTGTAAACACCTTAAACCACTTTTTATAAGCTGTTTATATTGTAAATACATGCTGGTAGGTATGTACCTGTGCACATTTTATTCCATATTTGTACTCTAACTCCTAACTTTATTTTTATATAACTCTTTATGCTTTATAATTGTTGAACATCAAGCATCGCTGCTCATCCACCAAAAGTGAAAACTTCCCAATGGCCAAACTCTTTAATTCCAATTCCCATTCCCATTCCGATATGTCAGTCCATGGCCTCCTCATGTGCCAAGATGAAGACACCCTCAGGGTGGAGGAGTAACAACTTGTATTCCATCTGGGTAGCCTCTAACCTGATGGCATGAATATCAACATCTCCTTCTGGGTTTAAAAAAAGTAATTCCTCCCCTCCCCCTTCTATTCTCCACTCTGACCTTTTACTTCTTCTTACCTGCCTATCACCTCTCCCTGGGTCCCCTCCTCCTCCCCTTTCTCCATAATCCACTGTCCTATCAGATTCCTTCCTTTCCAGCCCTTTACCTCTCCTACCCACCTGACTTCATCTATTACCTTCTAGCTATCTTCCTTCCCCCTCCTCTCAGCTTTTTATTCTTTCATCTTCCCCCTTCCTTTCTAGTCCTGAAGAAGATTCTTAGCCTGAAATGTTGACTGTTTGTTCATTTCCATGGATGCTGGTGACCTGCTGAGTTCCTCCAGCATTTTGTGTGTGTTGCCTTTTGTTGCATGTCACGCCCTGACCAAAACACCACAGCATTCTGCTAATACATCTAAATGTATATGGTGAATAAAGATGATCTCTAATCCATGATTCAGTGCTGTACAGTTTTATAAGATCATAAGACCATAAGATATAGGAACAGAATTAGGCCATTTGGCCCATTGAATCTGCTCCACCATTTCATTATGACTGAGTCATTTCCCCTCTCGACCCTGATCTCCTGCATTGTTCCTCTATCCCTTCATGCCCTGACTGATCAAGAATCTATCAACTTCTGGCTTAAATATACCCAATGACTTGGCTTCTTCAGCTGCCTAAGGTAAAAAATTCCACTGATTCACTACTCTCTGGTTAAAAAAATCCCACACCCCTATCTCCGTTCTAAATGGATGTCCCTCTATTCTAAGGCTGTGTCTTCTGGCCTTTACACTCCCCCACCGTAGGAAACATTTTCTCCGCATCCACTCTATCTTTCAACATTCGATAGGTTTCAATGAGATCCTCCCTCATCCTTCTGAATTCCCGTGAATACAGGCCCAGAGCCATCAAACACTACTCATATGATCTTACAATCCCAGAACCTCCGTTGAACCCTCTCCAATGTCAGCACATCCTTTCTTAGATAAGGGGTCCAATACTGTTCACAATACTCCAAGTAATGCCTCACCAGTGCCTTATAAAACCTGAATATTATATCCCTGCTTTTATATTCGAGTGCTCTCAAAATGAATATCAAATTTGCATTTTCCTTCCTTACCACTGTCCCAACCTTTCAAACTAATCTTTAGGGAATCCTGCAAAAGGACTCCCAAGTCCCTTTTGCACCTCAGATTTTTGAATTTTCTCTCCACTTAGAAATTATTCTACACTTTTATTTTTTTCTACCAAAATATATGATGTTCTTTATATAAAAGGAATCACCTCTCTTTTGACAATAGGGTGAATGTGATGATTGTATAAAGAGGGTCTAAACAATATTAGGCTCAGTAGAAGTAGAAACCAACAAATGGTTTTGGAAACATATTCTACGGAAACATATAGTACGGCTGCAGGCATGGAACAATATTTAAAGAGTAAGTTAATCAGATTGGCTTCACTTATCTAGCTCTAAACCATGAATAAATCAAGTAGTAATGGTTGCAAATGCCTGAACATACATATTTTATCATTTTTGATTTTATTTAAAGTATGCATAATCATATACAGTAATTATAATTTCTGTTTAATACTAAAATACTCATCTGTAATTTTGAATTCATAATGCTCAGAATATTATGCCACTTATAAATGTGAGGATTGTCATTTAATACTACACATTACGAAAACAAAATATGGCATTGAAATAGCAGATCTTTGTCTTTGATTATTAAAAGAGATTGGGATAACCACATCTATTTTACAATCAGCAAGTTTATGTAATCTGAACACAATAAAAGTAACAGCACTCAGTATCCACTTTATTAGGTATATCTGTACACCTGCTTGTTAATGTAAATATCTAATTAGTCAATCATATGGCAGCAACTCAATGCATAAAAGCATGCAGACAAGGTCAAGAAGTTTAGTTGTTGTTCAGACCAAACATCAGAATGGGGAAGAAAGGTGATCTTAGTGACTTTGACCGTGGAATGATGGTGCCAGATGGGGTGGTTTGTGTATCTCAGAAACTGCTGATCTCCTGGGATTTTCACACACAACCATCTCTAGCATTTACAGAGAATGGCGCAAAAAATAAAAAAAGTCTGGTGAGTGGAGTTCTGTGAACGAAGCTGCCTTGTTAATGAGAGAGCTCAGAGGGGAAGGGCCAGACTGGCTCAAGCAGACAGGAAGGCAGCTGTATAACTCAATAAGCTCAAATAACAGTGGTGCGCAGAAAAGCATCTCTGAACACACATCATGTTGAACCTCGAAGTAGATGGGCTGTAACAGCAGAAGACCACGAGCATACACTCAGAGGCCGCTTTATTTGGCACAGGAGGTACCTAATAAAGTGGCCTCTAAGTGTGTATTAATTGATTGCTGTAAGAAAACACTTTATTACTCAAGTTGACTTAATTGGCTCTGAATTATTAAAGCCTTCTTCCTCTGCAATTTATTCCAGTAAGTCACTGTCCTCTGCTTACATATACACCACGCTGTTCCTCCATTGAGTTTTGTCAATGAGGCTTACGTACAGTGGCCAATAGATGATTACTGACTTTAGGCCACACAGGTTAACAGTATTTTCACATACCCTAACCCCGGAGCCCAAATCAGTGTTGTGTCATCAGAAATGGTAGACGTAAGTTATATACAGTACGTTATATCTTGTTGAGAGGCTTGTCACATCACTAATGTTCAACTTGCAAGCTAAAATTAGTAACAGTAAGATCTGGAAAGCTGTGAAGGAATTGGGAATTGAGAATTTAATTTTTTTAAAGAACAATCTGTTCCAGCCATCACTTGGGAAAAGCTTTTTGCTTTAATAATCACACTTTAAACTTTTAATTGAAGCCTTGTATTTGTCTTTGTACATCATTGATCATACCCAAGGACAAGTTTTCAAAGCATTGATTTTAAATTATAGTCATAAATATGATAATGTAATAAGATGCATGAATAGAATAATAGGCAGACTTGAAAAATGAAACTCAGTCTCGGTCAGTAATGTCAACTGTTTATTCATTTCCATAGATAAGGTCTGACCTGCTGATTTCCTCCAGCACTTTATGTGTGTTACTCTGGATTTCCAGCATCTGTGTTTTAAATATATTTCTGCTTATCTTCCCAAAGCTTTATGTCTAAGCATTTATGTAGATTTTCTTGTTCCTCTTTCCTAGACTTAGTCAAATCCTTGGGCAGCTTCTTGCTCTTCCATTCCAACTTTTTGTCTGTCATACTTAACACCTCAGTTTTTTTATTGCACACCCTCAATTAAATCTATTATTTCTGCCTACCTGTGATAACTTGTACCCGCGTGTGTGCCTGGTAGAAGAAATGTACTGAAGGAAATGGTCAAAGATTATATGATTTCGGAATTTGTTATATTCACTTACAGGAGTTATTTTTAAAAGTTACCTTTAAAATAATTTGTATGAGGTTCACTTTAATCCTGCACATAATTGCACACATTGTGAGAGTAAACATTTGGCACGGACTACAAGGGCTGAGGTGGCCTGTTTCCATGCTGTAATTTTTATATGGTTATATGGTTATAATATACTTCATATTTTAGTAGCTGTAAACACATTGTGAAGGTGACATAATTCTAGATATTATATATATTATTCTCTGATTTTTATGCATTTTAATTTTATCACATGAAGTAGGCATGTAGCTACAAGAAGATTATATTGAATTTACATTGAAAGCTTAGAAGCATTTCCTTACAACGGAATGTAATGACATTTAATACCATGTAAAATGGTTGTAATCATCCTAGATCATATTTCTTGCAGTTACCTGTAAGCCAGCACTTTATTCCCCAATTAGATGTAAAGTAGCGGAACAATTTTTCATTCACTTTTTCTTTGTCCACTGGCTGTTACGGCTTGCCCAAGCAGGGGTCAAATGAACATATCCAGTAGACAAGAAATAAAGCAGCAGGGAGAAGAAGAAAATGCATTAAAGCAAGAGTTAAACACTTGCTTTCCCCAAGCAGTAAGGCTGATCAACACCTCCACCACAAACTCACCCCCTCCACTCACTAACCTAACCCTCCACAACCTCTCACACCACTACTTTATCATTTCATGTCAGTGCCTAGCTTCTCTTTATGGACATACAAACAAGCTATGTATATATAAGCAATCTTACTTACTTCTATTTATTGTTCTCTTCATTTTACCGTGCTATTTTGTGCAGTGTCGGACCTGGAAGAACAGTTATTTTGTTCTGCTTTACACTTGTGCACTGGAAACGACATTAAGCAATCTTGAATCTCAAAGCTTGAAACAGTAGCATCAAAGCCAAACATGAATACATTTATTCTTGAACCATCAAGTGCGGATCAACTTTAGAAACAGTATTTATCGAATTAATACACTGATATTGCAAACGACTTTTGGGTCAAAGAAATCATATCAAAGTAAAACACTTTCAGAAACCCATTTCTGATATAAATTCGGCTGTGAAAATTGTCAGATCAGAATTGCATTTGGCAGCTGATTGCAGGTTCTGGCTTGAAAGATATAGAGAGGTGCTATGAGATGATGCTTGATGTATAATAGTGACTGACATTTAAACAGATATGCCTCCATTATAGCAGCCGCATATTAGATATCACAATTAGCTTGAAAGGTAACTGTAGCTACACTTGTTTACACGAATTTTATTACGTAAAAGCACAAACAGCAAATGCTTTACAGGATAAAATGCGAAGTGGTTTGATAGCAATTTAAAAAAAAATTGGTAACAAACAGAAGTTAAAATGGGAAGACACAACAGAGAGAGAGAAATATGTTACTGTGTCAGGTATATGCCTTGCTGTCAATCAATTCACTTACACTCAACTACGGCAAGCATTTTGAATAGCTAGCTAACTGAGATAGATGCCTTCAAGCTCAGCAAGAACAGAAGCTGTATTATGAAGTGCTGGTGTCAGGTATCATTTATGGTTATGCCATATATCATAGTGCTGGATAGAATCACAGCTGCAAAGATTGCATAGCTGATTCTAGACAGCTGCTCCAGGTGACTGACATTCCTCTCTCCAGGGGTTAGCAGTGCTTGCAAGGCCTTCTGCAAAAATCACGTTTATAGCTCATTTGCTATTCAATAAGTTGCACCAAATATTGCCCTCTCCACAACTGGACTGATGGCCTTTTCAGTATTTCTGTGGGTTAAATTTGGCACTGAGAAACAGTTTGCTTCATTACCCTGAGCGCATTGAAATTGGCCAGTACGGGGTGCCATAATTGTGTAGAGGTTAGCACGATGCTATTACAGCTCGGGCATCGGAGCTCGTAGGAGTTTGTATGTTCTCCCCATGGACCATTTGGGTTTTCTCTGGGTGCTCTGGTTTTATCCCTACAGTCCAAAGATATTCCTGTTAGTAGGTTAATTGGTAAATTGTACTGTGATTAGGCTAGGATTAAATAGGTGGGTTGCTTGGCAATGCGATTCCTTGGTCTGGAAGAGCCTGTTTGGCATTGCACTTCTAAATAAATAAAATATAAATAATCTCTTTCAAAGATCGCAGAAGAGCAGCCTGCTTCTGTGTTACATACAAAGTACAAAATAAATTTATTATCATATTACAAATACGTCACCATGTGCTATGCTGAGATTCATTTTCTTGCAGGCATTCACAGTAGAAGAAATAAATACATTGAGCAAATTTACAGGGAGCACTGTCCCAGGAAAGCAGCATCCTTTATCAGGGACCCCCACCATCCAGGCCATTCTCTCATCTCGCTGCTGCCATCGGGAGGGAAGTACAGGAGCATTAGCTCCCACACCACCAGGTTCAGGAACAATTATTACCCATCAACCATTAGGTTCCTGAACCAGCATGGATAACTTCACTCACCCTATCACTGGAATGATTCTACAACCTAAGGACTCACTTTCAAGGACTCTACAACTCATATTCTCAATATTTATCTACTTTTTTGTATTTACACAATTTGTTGCCTTTTGCACATTCATTGTTTATTCATCTTAGTGTGCATTTCTTCATTGATTCTATTCTGTTTCTTAGTACTCTCTGTGAGCATCCACAAGAAAATATAACTCAGGATAGTATACGGTGAAATCTATGTGCTTTGAAGGGGTATATGAGGTATCCACAGAGGGGTAGCTCCTCTGCTGAAGGGACTTGTGTCCATTTGAGGACAGCTGATTCACCTTTGGTCCCCACCGGACACTCAGATCTCAACTGCGGCTCTAAGTAGCTGTTTACATGCAACAGCAGCCACCCTTCAGTACACTGCTTCGAAAGGCAGGCTAAATCAGATGAGGGTAGCTGGTGGCCTCATACACCGTTGAGATAGGGACATGCATGAGAAGTCAGCTCCAGTGTATTGGGCGGATGAGATCTACAGCGAGATCCAACAGCCAGGTGAGCAGTATTTCTAAGTTCTGTGGAGAGCAAAGGGCACGACAAGGCACAGATGTGGACATCCACGGCAACCAAGGAAGACCCCAGTTTGTGACACCCGCTTGTACCACTGGATTCCAAGGTCGAAAGAGCGGAATTGTCCCGTGCAACAACTTTTACTCTTTAAAAGTGTACTCACGCAGGTTTCCTGTCATCATTGGACATGATGGACAACCAATACATAGCTACTTTGGTAATAAATTTACTTTAAACTTTGAATTTGGAATCAATGAAAAACACACAAAGACTGACAAGCAAACAAATGCAAAAGAAGACAAGCTGTGCAAATACAAATGAATTAATAAATAATATTGAGAACGTGAGTTTGTAGAAAGTGAACCATACCAAGCAGATAGGGACCATTCAGCCCATCATAGCAGTACCAAACCCTAGAAATAGCTATCCAATTAGACCCACTTATCAGTAATCTTCCCTCCCATCCCTCCAGCTCTGCAAATCTTTCACCATCTTAGAATTGTAGAATTCAAACATTTCAAGGTTGAGCATTTTTGCAGTGCTGTCAATGATTGCAGGGAGAGTAAGTATGTCTCCATTTCTTTGTCAAAAATGGAATTATAACGTCCTTAAGGGCTTGTTTTTTTTAGTACATGCTGTCATTGGAATGGCTTTCCTGTCAGCATTTTAGTATCTAAAAATCAACCCTAAGGTGTCTAACTGCATCCTCACTTAAAACGAATCCTATTTCAGCAGATCTTAATAATTTACCAGGGTGATATACTTGCACATGGAAACACTAAGAGGCATTAACAATTAGGATAAATAAAGTAAGCAATCAACATATTCTGAAGTGTTAAGCTGTAAATATGTAAAACATATATTTCCAGCATCCAATTGTGTTCAAAGTGTGCTATTGACAGTTAGTTTTCAGCACTCTTAGACTGATAATTTTTTATGTTTTCTTATTTCTATGTAAGCATGTTCATAATTGTGCAGCAGAATGGTAGTGTGAAACAGGTAACATTTAATTTTAAGCAATAGATCAGTAAAAGTAAATCCAAACACATAATTTGTGACTTACACGAATACCATAATTATAAAGACTATTAGATCATAGAATGGTACAATACAGGCCTTACAGCCTACAATGTTGTGCTGATACTTTAATCTACTCCAATTTAACCCATTCCTCCCACATAGCCACCATCCTCCTTTCATCCATGTACCTATTTAAGAGTTTATTAAATGTCCCTAATATACCAGCCTGATCCACACACTCTCCACTCACTGTGTAAAAAATCTTATCTCTGACATCTCCATTATTATCTCTTCCCAAGACCTTAAAGTTATGCCCCCTCATATTAGAGGTCATGGTAGCATAGTGGGTAGCACAATAATTTACAGCACAGGTGACCTGGGTTCAATTTTCACCACTGCCTGTAAGGAGTTTGTACGTTGTCCCTGTGACTGTGTGGGTTTCCTCTGGGTGTTCTGGTTTTCTCCCACAGTCCAAAGATGTACTGGTTAGTAAAGTTCAAAGTAAAATTTATTTTCAGAGTACATACACATCATCACATACAACCCTGAGATTCTCTCTCCTGCGGACGTACTCGTCAAATCTATAGAATAGTAACTGTAAACAGGATCAATGAAAGAGCAAGAGCATAGAAGACAACAAACTGTTGTAATATAATTACAAATAAATATCAATAAATAATGAGAGCATGAAATAAAAAGATAAAGAGTCCTTGAAATGAGATCATTGGTTGTGGGAACATCTCAATAGAGGAGTGTAATTATCCTATTTTGTTCAAGAGCCTGATGGTTGAGGGATAGTAACTGTTCTTGAACCTGATGATGCAAGTCCTGAGGCTCTTGTAGCTTCTCTTTGATGACAGCAGTGAGAAAAGAGCATGGTCTGGGTGGTGAGGACCTTTGATGCGGGATGCTACTTTCCTACAATGGTGTTTCATGTAGATGTGCTCAATGGTTGGGAGGGCTTTATCTATGATGTGCTGGGCCAAATCCGTTACCTTTTGTAGAATTTCCATTCAAAGGCATTGGTGTTCCCATACCAGGCCATAATGCAGCCAGTCAATACATGTCCCACCACACTTCTATAGAAGTTTGTCAAGGTTTTTGATGCCATGTTGAATATCTGCAGCCTTCTAAGAAAGTAGAGGCGCTGTCATGCTTTCTTTGGATTACATTTATATATTGGGTCTAGGATAGGTCCTCTGAGATAGTGACACACAGGAATTTAAAATTACTGACCGTCTCCATCTCTGATCCTCCTATGAGGATTGGTTCAAGGACCTTTGGTTTCCCTCTTATGAAGTCTACGATCAGTTCCTTGGTCTTGCTGACATTGAGTGAGGGATTGTTATTATGACACCACTCAGCCAGATTTTCAGTTTCTCTCCTGGATGCTGATTCAACACCATCTTTGATATGGCCCACAACAGTGGTGTCATGAGCAAACTCAAATATAGTGTTGGAGCTGTACTTAGCCACAAAATCATAGGTTAATTGGTTAATGTAAATTGTCCCACAATTAAATCAGTGGCTTGTTGGGTGGCACGGCTGCAAGGGCATATTCCATGTTGTATCTCAATAAACAAATTTAAAAAACTTAGTCATTTCCACTCCAAGAAAATTCTCTGGCTGTCCATTCTATCTATGCCTTCTATTATGTTGTACACCTCTAGCAAGTCACCTCTCATCCTCCTTCACTCCGAAGAGAAAAACCCAAGCTTACTTCACCCATCCTTATAGATCATGCTTTCTGATCTAGCGTTATTCTGGTAAATCTCCTCTGTACACTTACTGAAGCTTTCACATTCTTCCTGTAATTATTACAGTAAGACAATGATTATTCTTATTGTAATTTTGAACTGAATATCTACTCAGAATCAGACAGATGGCCAAGGTCATTCTATGAGGCATTTCACTATAGTTCTGATATGACTTGTGTATTTAAAGAATGGATGGATCTGGCGATAGGATAAGGCTGAGTATGTTAAGTCAGGTTGAGTCCATTTATTTCATTGTGGAATCAGACCAGAAAGCATTCAGTTTCTCTACCACATAGAGAATAATTGTTTGTATGGTTTAAGATCAATTAAAGCCAGTGATCCCCATACTCAAGAATATAAGGTAGATGCACTGATCTTTACTTGCTTTGATAGTATAGAATATGCACTGTTTCACCGTATTAAAGGTTATGGGCAATTTGAACAGCTTACAGAAACTAATAAAATGCACGTGTTCATAAATTAATTTGCTATAGAACATAGAACATATAACAGTACAGTACAGGAACAGGCCATTTGTCCCATAATGCTGTGCCAAACCAGCTGAAAAGCAAATCAAAAACATCCAAACACTAATCCCACCTACCTATACCATGTCCATTTCCCTCCATCTTTCTTACGTCCATATGCCTTTCCAAATGTCTCTTAAAAAGCCACTAATATATTTGCTTCCACCAAGTAACCACCAGGCAGCGGATCCCAGACATCTACCAGTCTTTTAACAAAAAAAAACTTACCCTTCATATTCCCCCTTCAACCTATCCCCTCTCACCTTCAATGCATGCTCTCTGATATTAGACCTTTTCAATTTCAGTGCTATAGTATGTTCAATTTCATTTTTAATAACTTTTGTAAGATTAAGATTTGACAGGGATGTCATAATCTCTGATCACATGGGACATTTTACAAAGTTTAAAAACCAGTGTCATGAAAAAAAATCTAACAATAGCATTTTCGTTCTACTCCATTAATGGCCAACAATATTGGAAACGTAAGATGGGACATATGGGGCAGCATGATCGTGTAGCGGTCAGTGCGATGCTATTATTGCTCGAGGCATTGGAGCTCAAAGTCCAATTCTTTCTGTAAGAAAGTTTGTATGTTCCTCCCGTGCATGCATTGGTTTCCTCTGTGTGCTCTGGTTTCCTCCCATGGTCCAAAGGTGTCCAAAGTCGGTTAATTGGTCATTGTAAATTATCCTGTGATCATGTTAGGTTTAAATAGATGAATTGTTGGGTGGTTCAGCTTGTTGGGCCAGAAGGGGCTGGATAGTAATAGAAACATAGATAAATATTGATGTTTGTGTATTTGTGGAATGGAATCGTCACTGCCAGGCCAGCATTTAATATTCATTTGTATTTGCCTAAGCTAACTACTTTCTGGAACCAGTTGTATGCCAATGCTCAGGTTACAAAGGACTCTCAAAGTCCTGAAGAGTTCAGGATTTTGTCCAAACTGTAATGCAGCAGTGTACGTGTGATTTCAGGTCAAGATAAGCACTGGAAGTGAAAGTGCAGGAGGTGGCGTTCCCGTGCAATGGCTGGAGAAGTGGAAGGGATTGTGAGTGTACAGCTGCTTTGATAAGTCCCATTTAACTAATTTGTGGATAATATGTAATGTGTCAATAGATGTTTCAGTGGGGAAAAGCTAAAGAGATTATACGTTAGGTTTATTTGTCACACATACAGTACATCAAAATATCAAAACATACAGTGAAATTGGTTGTTACATCACGGTCCGAAACGTGCAGGGTCAGCCCGTGAGTGTCATAATGCTTCTGGCACCAACATAGCTTGCCCACAATTCACTAACACTAACCCCCACGTCTTTGGAATGTGGCAGAAAACCAGGGCATCTGGAGCAAACTCATGCGGTCACAGGGAGAGTGTACAAAATCCTTACATACAGCTGTGGAAGATGAACCCCGATCTTTTGATCACAGGTGCTCTAAAGAAGTACACTAACTGCTATGACACCATGCCGCCGTAAGGGGAGCAGGTTCAGTGTGCTGGATGTGGCTCTATTCAAGCAAACAGCTTGGCATTGAATGAAGTTGAGGTTCTTGAATGTTCTTAGAGTTGAACATTCCATTGAGCCCCTGAAGTGACATACAGATGTGGAAGTTGTTTGGTGAACCAAAAGCTGAATACCCGACTGAGGAACACTGAATTTTTAACCTACTCTCATTGTTAAAATGCAAGATTCAAGTGAATTTATTATCAAAGAATGTATAGCTTATACAACCTTGAGACTTGCTTGTTGAGTTGAAGTTGATCCTGGTCCAGATACATTTTTGGGCAATTAAATCTTTTCGGATTTTGGAAAGAATTGGTTGAAGATAAAATCATAAATGCGAAGGGCTGAGATCGGACAAAGTCCTGTTAGATATGTTGATTGCTTCGCTCTTCGTTGAGACAAAATTTTATCAGCTCAGGTCCAAAAGTGTCAAGACAAAGTCACCAACTACGTTTCTCTTCTTCTTCCTCTGTGATTTGTGACAAGGGCTGAGCCTGCATGATCCCTAGTCTGTGGCAAGTTATTTCCAATGGGATCTGGGAATGCTCTCTGAAATATACATGAAAGCAATTAGTAGAACTATTGTGTTGGCACAGTGACGGCATGGTCAGTGATATTGCCAGTGACATCATGTCTCTCACTGTAAGGCTGTTGTGTTGTTATTTGCAAAGAGTCAGGAAACTAGCAGCGACCACGCTTTCATACAGTTATACAGTTCCCATGTTACTTTTGTTTTTTTAAAGTAATCCAGGTAGTGGTTCCTTTAGTTGTTAAAGGCACAAATCATTATTAGAGGGTAATAGACATATAGTGTAATTTGGCTGTACTTTTTTACAAATGCTATTGCATCTGGATTGATCATGCAATATACATGCAATGGCCTTAGTTAATTTGTTTGCTGGTTGTGTTAAAGATATATATTCAGTGACCACTTTATTAGGTACACCTGTGCAGCTGCTAGCAGCAACTCAATGCATAAAAGCATGCAGACATTTCAAGAGGTTCATTTATTGTTCAGACCAACCATCAGAATGGGAAAGAAATGTGATCAAAGTGACTTTGACTGTGGAATGATTGTTGGGGCCAGTTGGGATGGTTTGAGTATCTCAGAAACTTCTAATTTCTTGGGATTTCCTGGAGTTTACAGAGAATGGTGCAAGAGAGAAAAAAAAATGCACCCAGTGAGTGGCAGTTCAGTGGGTGGAAACGCCTTGCTAATGAGAGAGGTCAGAAGAGAATGACCAGGCTGGAGCAACAGTAAATAACCTCACATTGCAATCGTGAAGTGCAGAAGAGCATCTCTGAACGTACAGCACATCGAACCTTGAAGTGGATGGGCTACAGCAGCAGAAGAGCATGGACATACACTCAGTGGCCATTTTATTAGATACAGGAGGTACATAATAAAGTGGCCACTGAGTGTGCATTCATGATTTATGCAGAAAATTGAAAGCAAATTGACATCCATAGTACTGAATTAATGGCAGCAAGCTGTCCAATGTTATAGCTTTAGTATTTCAATTAGCTAGCAACATTTAATATGGTTCACAATAGCATCTTACTTCTCTCTTCACAAGAATAAATCTTGTAGTAAGTTAATGTTGATGAAATATCTTCTGCCATTTCAGATTAGTAAACTGATAGTTTAATAGGAACTGCTGAACACTCTCCTTGTAATTTTTTTTATAAATAATGTGAATCCACAGGATGATATGTTTTGTCATTGTCATGTCATCATAAAATGCAGTGTTGTAAAGGTATCCATCATTTAAATCAATGGGATTGTCAGAACTGAGATAATGGTTTCCCTGAGGCTGGCTGCGGGCTCCATTCAGCTGTGTTTTGATATTGGGACTTATCTGACAGTGTATATTTGGCTATATTTCTAAATTCAATTCTTGCTAAAATTTATCTGTAACTTATCATGTTTCACTATAACATTAAACAGTAATGGAGAATTGTCAGTCGACGCTCACCTGGATTATGTGGCTGTCTGCATACCCAGCAACAGTCTGGGTCTCTGAAGGACATCCTGAAAGTCGTTCTCATGATTTGCATGAGAAGTGAGGCATCACAGTTAGAAATTTCACTCCCATTGCTTACAATGCAACACAAAGCTACACATTCAGTGGCCCCTTTATTAGGTACACCTCTACACCTGCTCCTTAATGCAAATACCTAATCAGCCAATCATGCGGCAGCAACTCACAGCATAAGAGGATGCAGACGTGGTCAAGAGGTTCAGTGGTTGTTCGAGCTAAACAACAGAATGGGGAGGAAATGTGATCCAATTGATTGACTGTGGAGTGATTGTTGTTGCTGGACAGGGTGGTTTGAGTATCTTAGAAACTACTGGTCTCCTGGGACTTTCACTCACAGTTGTTCCCAAACTTTTTATGCCATGGAGCTTTGCCACTAACTGAGGGGACTGTGGATCCTAGGATGGGAGCCCCTGCTCCAAAGTTTACAGAGAATGGTGCAGAAACAAAGACCTCCGGAGCGTGGCAGTTGCGTGGGTGAAACTGAGTTGTTAATGACAGCAGTCAGAGAACAACAGCCAGACTGTTTCAAGCTGACAAGAAAGCAACAGTAACTCAAATAGCTAGGAACAGGTTTGGTCACCTAACTACAGGAATGATGTCAATGAGATTGAGTACACAGATTCACTCAGCAAGCTCTAGCTGAAGAAATTCCTCCTTATCCCTATTTTAAAGGGACATACTTGTATTCTGAGGCAGTGCCCTCTGTTCCTAGACTCCCTCCAAGTTCACTCTTTTTAGGGCTTTCAATATTTAATAGGTTTCAATAGGATCCCCCTTCACTTTTCTAAACTCCATTAAATACAGGCCCAGAGCCATCAAATGTTCCTCATATGTTAGCCCTTTAATTTCTGCAATCATTCTCATGAATCTCCTCTGGACCCTCTTTAAGGACAGCACACTGTTTCTTAGATAAGGAGTCCATCACTACTTACAATACTCCAAGTGTGGTCTGTCCAATGCCTTATAAATCCTCGGCATTTCATACTTGTTTTTATATTCTAGTCTTCTTGAAATGAATGTTAACATTGATTTTGCATTCCTTACCCTCCACTCAACCTGTAAGTTGACTTTTAGGGAATCCTGCATGAGGATTCCCAAGGTCATTTGCACTTCTAATTTCTGGTTTGCTCCCTGTTTAGAAAGCAGTCTACATCTTTATTCCTTTTGCCAAAGTGCAGGACTATGCACTTCCCTACAGTGACTCCAGATCCAGCAGTTGGGATGGAGCATTCTCCTCAAATTCAGGTGCCCATCGAAGTTTGACTCTGACTCATTTTGCTGCAGCACAATGCAAGCCATGAAACTACCAGAAGGGTCCATTACAGAAGATATAGCATTGATGGTTTGTGACAAGCAATACTGTGCTATTTCCTCAAAACTTTTCCCTACCTGTCTTGATTCAGAGTTCCATCTTCCAACGAATTTCCTATCAGAGAGAGGCTTTCAGAATTAATAGGAAGCTGTTCAGTTATCCGTAACTACGCACCAGCATCAAGGTCACTCCGACTTCAGAAGATGAGCTACTACATGCAGGTAATTGTTGATTGTTTGTATGTTTGGAGTCTGAGCTCAAGTCATTGTAAACTTGGAATATTCGAGAGAGTGACCATCGACTCTGCATATAAAAGTTTTTCTACCAACATGCTACCACAGTGCATCACTTGATAAAGGAGCTTAACGAGACCCAGGAAAATGGAGATGACATCTTAGAATTCAGGAACTGCTTCACTGCCAAGTAAAGTAATGATAAGTTTTGACATTTACTGTTAATTTCAGTGGGCCACCATTATGCAGCCACTTAATGTAAAGGATATATCTACATCAAGACCTCAAACCCAATACAAGATTCATGGTCCACAAGTCAGCAGCGATTTCAGCTCTCCTGCCTGCATTGGAGACTTGGATGACCTACCACAGGTACCTCAATACATAGGAGTGATACCACATGTGGCTCCCAGCAAAATCCTCTAAGCACAATGAACAAGTGACCCAATGGCCATGGTCTCCCTTCAAACAATGAGACAAGAAATACCCTCAGCTGGCTTCATAGGCAGGTCACTCCACTCACTTGGTTGACACCAGACTCCTGGAACAAGCAATTCATTCTGAGCTCTGTCACAAACAAGAAACTACCAGCAGAGGAAAAGATTCAACAGTGTCCTCAAAGTTTCCTCAACGAAATGTCACAGTCCCATGACTTTTGCATGACAATTTATAGTAGGGAAGAAATATGCTAGTTGCCACAGAAGATCTTGAGTCCATGCATTATGGGTACACAGAGATATCATATCACAGGCACAAAGAGCGCACTAGATCACTACCCACTTGCCCATCACACGCACTACCTTCAGACTCTCTTCCCTCCCCAACCATGAGTCTCCTTGTCCCGCATTGAGACCTTCAAGTGCTATGGAATAGGACTGGAAGCATCCTGAAAAATCAGAATCAGATTCAGAATCAGGTTTATTAGTTGAAAAATTAGTCAGCTCCATCTTGGGTACTAGCCTCCGTAGCATCCAAGACATCTTCGAGAACTGGTGCCTCAGAAAGGCAGTGTCCATTATTAAGGACCACCATCACCCAGGACATGTCCTCTTCTCATTGTTCCCAACATGAAGGAGGTACAGAAGCGTGAAGGCATATGCTCAGTGATTCAGGAATAGTTTCTTTCCCTCTGCCATGTAATTTCTAAATGGATATTGAACCCATGAATGCTACCTCATTTTGTTGTATTATTTCTGTTTTTGCACTACTATTTTTAATTTAACTATTATATATGCATACACACACACTGCAATTCATTTTTTTCTATATTGATCATGTATTGCATTGTACTGCTGCTGCAAAGTTAACAAATTTCACTATGTATATTAGTGACATTAAGCCTGATTCTGATTCTGTATAAGGCATGCATTTTCATATTTATTTACATTTATATTTTTCATAAAATATTCATTTTAATTTTTGTTTCAGTTCAAAGTAAATCTATTATCAAAGTATATATACCGTATGCAAACATATATTATTCTGAGAGTCATTTTCTTGTAGGCATTCACAGAGGAACAAAGAAATACAATAGAATCAATGAAAAACTACACACAAAGACTGACACACAACTATTGTGCCAAAAGAAAATGTGCAAGTACATGTAATAATAATTACAATAAATGGTAAATAAATAATACTGAGAATATGAGTTGTAGAGTCCTTGAAAGTGAGTCCTTAGGCTCTGCAAACAGTTTCGTACTTAAATGAACAAAGAATTGGGGGTGGAGAATAGAAGGTCAAACTGGAAATTCCAGACACCCCTAAGCTCTTTAAGTATTTAGTTTCATTTCATACATCATTGTAAACCTTTACAGTTAACTTTATGGTTTGGAGTTTATGTGATATATGAAAGTTAATCTTTATCTTTATCTTAAGGATCCTTTGTAACTTAGGAGTAGTGTTCTGGATCATCATGTTTAGTGAAAGCAGAACAAGGGTAACAGTCAAAGAACTAATCAAAATAGTCTGGTCTATCAGCAACAAACTGACAAGAAGACCACAGCCTTGTTGTTGGGTTTGGAGGCTTGCATGCCTCAATGAAGTGGAGAGGTATGTTGTCTGGAGTCAGAGCTTTATGCTTTGGCTTTTGCTAGGGTCATCCCTGCAAAATAGGCCAAAGGGTTAAGGCCATGCCAAGAGTGGTCCACCAGTCCTCCAGGCTCATAGATTCAGTTCAGGGCTTAAAACACTGACTGGTAAAACAAAATTATTATGAAAGCAGCCATGAAGAATCCTTCTACATCTGAGTGTGACAGTAGTCCTGAGTCTCCATCTAGGACTTGTGTGACTGACAGCAGTGAAAACTGAGAGGAAGCTACTGACATGATGAAGTCATGTCGTCATGATGGAGATATCACACAGATGGAGGACCTTCATTGCTGCCCGAAACGCAAGTAGCATAATGGGCAAAAAGTAAGTAATCAGCAACAAAAATATGGATCCTAGAAGTTTCCATCAGTAGATAAACTGAGGTGAGACAATCTCAGAGATATTTTGATAAAATCATTGATATGTTGTACAAAGCTTATTTCAAGATTAAATGTGACATCAAGTAGGCAAATACTCTTGTTCATTCTGGGGATGATGCCAGGGAGAATGTGGAGTCCTGTCAGTGGGGTAAAGAATTTGATGTAAGGATTGAAGATAACTTCCTTTGTCTAGTGGGGGGAAATTTGCTCTTATCCAGTGCATTATTCCAGGCATGTCCAAATTACAATCATCATTAATTTAGTCCAAAGTTGCCAGCAAAACCTAGACTTTTAAATAGCTCATTTTATCAGCATAGCAGCACATGTTTTAATCATTTCCTTAAAACTAATGATCAGATTTGGGATTATGGGAGTTTTTGTTTCAGATGACCTACTAGTTATGTGATGAGTGGCTTTCTACAAGGGAGAGTCAAAAAGCTTCAGTCTTTCACCATGCATATTATTGAACTGATAGATCAAATTTTGAATCAGTCAGGGGCAGAGCAATTGGTGCAGGTGCAAGCGGTAATGTGGACAAATTAGAGAATGGACATAAGTGAGGCAAATAAAAAAAATATTGCAGTGATGAACTTGTTATGTGTAAATTGAAAACTGTTCCTTCGTAAGAACATAAGAGGCTAAACAACTTTAAATTCCTCAGTGTTATCATTTCAGTCCTGGGCCCAGCGCATAGGTGCAATTACAGAGAAAGCATAGCAGCACCTCTACTTCCTTGGGCGTTTGTGCTGATTCAGGATGACATCAAAGACTTTGACAGACTTCTGTAGATGTGTGGTGGAGAGTATATTGACTGGTTGTATCATGGCCTGGTATGGAAACACTAATGGCCTTGAACGGAAAAACCTACAGAAATTAGTAAGTGTGGCTCTGTGCATCACAGGTAAAGAAAGCCCTCCCCACCATTGAGCATATTGACATGGACACACACACCACAAGGAAGCAGCACCCATCATCAAGGGCCCTCACCGTCCAGGCTGTGCTACCTTCTCATTGCTGCTATCAGGAAGGAGGTACAGGAGCCTCAGGGCCCACACCACCAGGTTCGGGAACAGTTATTGCCTTTCAATCATCAGGCTCTTGATCCAGAGGGGATACCTTCACTCAACTTATCTCGCCCTATACTTGAACTGTCCCACAAGTTATAGACACACTTTCAAAGACTCTTCATCTCATGTTCTCAACATTTATTATTACTTTTTTTGTTTTTCTATTTGCACACTGTTGCCTTTTGTACTTCAATTATTTATCCTCCCTGCTGTGGGCAGTCTTCCATTTATCCAATTTGTTTCTTGCATTTACTGTAAATGCCCGCAAGAAAATGAATCTCAGAGTTGCACATGGTGACATATATGTACTTTAATAATGAATTTGCTTAGAACTTTGAACCGTTCGGTTAAAGTGAACATGATGTGGAGAATGGTTAAGTGATTGGACACCGAAGACCAGGCCTGCAAATTAAACAAAAATACTTGTAAAAGCATAGCTCAATTCTGAGTTGTACATGTAAATTCAGAATCAGAATCAGGTTTAATATCAGCAGCACACATAATGAAATTTGTTAACTTAGCAGCAGCAGAATAATGTAATATATGATCAATATAGAAAAAAATAATTACAGTAAATATATATATCTTTCTGTAGCTTTCAGAAATGTTTCACCAGGAAACAATATTGTGTGAAATTGAGATAAAAGGCAGATATTACATGTGGAGCAACACACACAAAATATTGAAGGAACTCAGCAGGTCAGGCAGCATCTATGGAAAAGAATAAACAATCAATGTTTCAGGCCAAGGCCCTTCGTCAGGACCGATGATGGATGCTTACACGAGGAGTTGTTGTGGAAAGGAAAAGAAGTAAAGTAGGGACTGAGATAATTGAAGCGTGGCGGAGGGAATTGATCCTCTGAGATGCTATAAGTGGAGGATGGAGATATATTTGCTGGTGGCGTCACCCCGGAACAGTTAAAATCACAGAGAACTGTCTGAGAATGTGTAGAATATTGGCAATCAAGGAGAATGCTATCATGGTTTGAGAAATTAGGCAGATTCGTGAGAGCTGTATCTGGTGAGGGTACAAGTGCATTATAGAGTTTTGGTCTTCATATTTTAAAAGGTATTGTAGCGGATTATGTTGAATCTGGGAATTAGGATTAAAAGAAGCTTGAAGATGCTTTACTGCCATACAAAAAATATTTATGATGTTAATTTAAATTTGAGAGGCAAAATTGGGAAGTTCAGGGAAACGCTTTCAGGAAAGGACATTAACCCAGCGGGACCAGGATGAAGAATCAAGACTATGGTAATGTCATGGCTTGGGATCATAGGCTTTTCTTTGCAGAAATCAGATGCAGACATAAAGACAGATTGAACAGAGAGATTTCTAAAACTGGTGAAATGTGTTATACCGAGATGTCAATCAAGTTGCAACTGAGAAGAGTTTTAACTCCTGGCTGAGCAATTCTTTTGACGAGCTTCCAAGTAACGTTTGCTCTATTAGCCATGAAGTGTAGTCAGATTTCTTTGCTTTATTTTGGAGAGAAAATTCTTTAGACTAAACAGCAAGCCAGCAAAAGCACCCACAAGAATGCAGCCAATGCTTCCTCCTTGTTGGTTAGGAGATACACCGTGATCACATTAATACAGACTTGATTTGAAGTATTGGGAAGGAAGGAAGTGTGACCAAGCACACAGCACCTTCCTGTATTCCCACAGTTGGCTCACTCTGCCTATGTATCTCATGTTTCCTAACAGTGATATTTCAGTGTTTTGTCAAAACTTACAAGAATTGAGCAACAAATCTTCACAAAATCTTTTGCTCATTCTTTATTACCACTGAGGCCTTAAATCATCCAAGCAAAAGATTATCAAAAGAGAAATATAATTACAAAATACCTTTCTACAGGTAACGTCTCGATGCCTTTTATCCACCACATTTAATAAAACTGCATATTCAAAACACGAGGACTGCCAAATGATGCTTCTTGGGGATAATTTTCTTCCCACCAATATCATGTTCCCCTCCTTTCCCTTTATCAGGCATTCCATTTCCTGTGTGAAAAAATGGCTCAAAGATATCGTTATGGGGAAGTTGTTCCTTCTAGTTGCAAAAATCAGACATCACTGTCTAGAATAAGTGTTATTCCCATTTCAGTTTGAGGTCAGGAGAAATTTCATCATGCAGACCTTTCAGGGTGGAGGAGCAACACCTCATATTCCACCTAGGTAGCCTGGGTACCGAGGTAATCAATGGCATGAACATCGATTTCTCCTTCTCATAATTTTTTCTTTTTTATTTCTTTTCCCCTTCCCTCTTCTTCTTTTCTCCAATCTGACCTCTTACTTCTTCTCCTCATCTACCAATCACCTGCCCCTGGAGCCTCTCCTCCTTTTCTTTTTCCCATGGTCCAGTCTCTTCTCTTACATTCTCCTTGTTCTCCAGTCCTTTATCTTTCCCACCCACCCGGCCTTGCTTATTATCTTCTTACTTGTCTTTATTCCACTCCTCCCATCTTTTTATTCTGGCATCTTCCACCTTCCTTTCCAGTCCTGATGAAGGGTCACGGCCTGAAACGTCAACTGTTCATTCATTTCCATAGATGCTGCCTGACCTGCTGAGATCCACCAGCAGGTGTATGTTGCTCTGGATTTCCAGCAAAGGCAGAATCTCTTGTGTTTATGTTATTGTATGACATTTCTCAAATATTGATGAGCTTATTTGCATTTATTGCCCACTACAAAATAACATAGGATAAAGCTTCCAGTACCTAATAAAGTGCCCTTTGAGTGTATGTTCATGGTCTTTTGCTGCTGTAGCCCATCCACTCCAAGATTCAATATGTTCTTCTGCACACCACTGTTGTAATGCATGTTTAATTGAGTTGCCATCACCTTCCTTTCGACCTGAACCAGTCTGACCATTCTCCTCTGACCGCTCTCATTAACAAGGCGTTTTCACGCACAGAACTGCCGTTCACTGGATGCTTTTTGTTCTTTGTGACATCCTCAGTAAACTCTAGAGACTGTTGTGCATGGAATTCCCAAGAGATCAGCAGTTTCTGAGATACCCAAACCACCCCGTCTGGCACCAGCAACTATTCCACAGTCAAAGTCACTTAGATCCCATTTCTTCCCCATTTTGATGTTTGGTCTGAACAACGACTGAACCTCTTGACCATGTCTGCATGCTTTTATGCATTGATTTGTTGCCATGTTATTGGCTGATTTTAGATATTTGCATTAACGATCATATATACAGTTTTACCTAATAAATTGACCATTGAGTGTACATTGTGCAGGGGAGCTTTCATCTACTGATGCCTTCAATAATAATGTCTAGTTTACCTATTCCCCACATGAAAATGAATACACACATGGATTAGACATCTGAGCTTCATGAAATACTGTCACTAACGTGGCATGTTTTCTTTTTACACTGGACGTCAATGCGCCTTTATGCCGTATCCTTGCATGAAGAAACTGAGATGTGAGCCAGCTAACAATGCTTTTTATTTTCACATCTTGCAATCGAACGACGGGGGAGCTGGGACTTTTTCTCACACCACCTTTTTCCTCAGGTGTCCCAACTCTGAAGTTTCACAAAGGTACTCAGTTGTGGAAGGCTCAGCAAACAGTGGCATGCATTCACAAGTATGTGGCGAATAAAAGATTGACAGGCACCGCCAGATACGTCAGATACGGCTTGTATTTCACCTGCTTGTTTCGCTGAAGGCAGATAGTTTATGTCTTGGCTGATGACTCTGTATACTGTTAACAACAGCTTGCTGAAATAATTGCGGAATGTTAATTGAACATGCCATAGATTCTGCAATGCCGACTGTCCTGTTCACAGCCTGGTTTATAACAAACATTATAGTCAGAATGCCTCAGGTAATCCAGGTAATAAAGAAATTAGATAGAATGACAGAGTCCCGATAGATAAATGATATCCTTGGGTAAAGACATTTCACAAAACTAGAAGTTCCACAATCCTGCAATGTTAACCAAACCTCTATTGCTGTAAAGCCCCAGTAGATTTGTGTGATTCAAGATTCAAAGTTCTTGATATTCATTGCTGACTTACTTATTGTTATTTTCTTTCTTTTTGTATTTGCACAGTTTGTTGTCTTTTGCACACCGGTTGTTTCCCCACCCTGTTGGGTGTGGATTTTCATTGATTCTATTGTATTTCTTTGTGAATGCCTGCAAGAAAACGAATCCCAGGCTTGTATATGGTGACATATATGTATTCTGATAATAAACTTACTTTGAACTTAATTTTAATGTCATTTCCAGTGCACAAGTGAAAAGGAGAACAAAATAATTGTTACTCTGGATCTGATGCAGCACAAAAAGTAGCACAATAAAATAAAGGACACAGTAATAGAACAACACAACAAATATAAATATATAAAATAGCTTATATACATAGTCCATAATGCGATGCATCATAAAATGTGTTGTATCCTAAAATGAATTATATTGCAATCACCCTTTTTTTAAATAGCTCTCTCCAGTATGAAGTTCTAAAGATAAGTTTCATAGTTGATTTGATTTCATTGAGATTATCTTGATAATAGTTTAAAAACAGGGATAAGTGTGTGCTTTTATGAAGGAACATTTGAAAGTTTGCTTTCAGCCACAATTTTGGTCATAAATGCTAATTACAGTTAATTTGAATTTACCTGGGAGTGTTAAAGCAGTAACCTGGAGATTTATCACTCACATAGCTGAAATTTTCTTGGAGCAGTACACATGGGATGGCACATGAATTTCTACCTTGAGGACCAAGTGAGAGGGTTGACTTATTTTTAAATGTGATGCTGATGAGCCTGTTGCAGAAGGACTAGAGGAGGAAAAATATTTCAGATCTACAGAGGGAAGCTATACAATTTGCCTTCGTGAACCAGCTATCTTTCTCTCACACAGACAACGTGTTCTTGCCTGGCCTCAGTTTCCCTTCACATTTCCTCTGCTGACTAAGTGCAGCACTAGTGGGAAAGAGCTGACCAAAAAGTCCATTTTTCTTGTGAGGTTCTACATGGTGTCCGATAAGGGAGAATATTCATCATCCAACATGCCTTCAGAGAACTCACGGGACAATTAAAAGAGAGTAATGGTGAAGTATTAGAGGGCATACTTTTAAGCTGAGAGAGGGAAAGTCGAGAAGATGTGAAGGCAAGATTTTTCTTTACACAGAGATTGGTGGGTATCTGCAAAGCACTGCTAAGGGTGGTGCCTAGGGCAGGTTCAACGGTTTAGGAACAGTGTCTTTGCCTACACCATAAGATTTTTATGATTTTAGTATTGAGATACAGAACCGAATAGAACCTCCAGCCTTTCGAGCCATGCCATCCAGCAATCCCATGATCTAATTCCCACCCAATCAAGGGACAATTTAGAGTGACCAATTAGCCTAACAAACAGTAGGTCTTTGGACTGTGGGAGGAAACCAGAGAACCTGGAGGAAATCACTGGGAGAACTCCTTAACACTTCATTTAACGACTTTCCCAGCAGCAGCTAGCTGAATATGTCTGAACAGATTATTTGTGAGAAGGTTAAGCACTACATAAGATAGCTTTCAGAAACTTCTTTCAGGCAGCAGGGGAAATTGAACCTGAGTCACTGGTACTGTAATTCATTGTGCTAACCATACACTACCATGCTCCTTCTGACTGGTCCATGACCATCACCTCACTATTTAGCTCTCTTTTTGCAATATTTATCAGCATACAATCACTCGATCTATATAAGCTATTTTCTGAATTTATATTTTGATGTATTTTTTTATTATTGTGTTTATCTTGTGCTTTTTTTGTGTTGCATTGGATCTGGAGCAACAATTATTTTATTCTCCTTTACACATTTGTATTGGAAATGGCATTAAAGAATCTTGAATCTTGGTTTCTTAAAATATATTTCTTATTGTAATGTATGATATTACTTTTGTGTATTGCACAGTACTGCATCCACCAATCATCATATTTCATGACATATGTCAGTGACAATAGACCTGATTCTGAATCATGAATGTGCAGAGAATAGAGGAATATTGATCATGTGCAGACAGAAGGGATTAAGTGCTGTTAGCTTAATTAGTGTGGCACGAGATCCTGGACCAAAGGGTCTGATCCTGTGTGGTACTGTTCTATGTTCTATGAAATCTTGACAGTGTACCAGAAAATTTCCTGATAAGGTTCTCAAATCCTCTTGAAACTTTCAGCAACAAGTCTACAGTGAAAGCTATCTTAAGTAGTGCTTAAACTTCTCACACATAATCTGTTCAAACATGCTCAGCTAGCTGCTGCTGGGAAAAGTCGTTAAACGAAGTGTTATCACTAAAATGGTGTGCAGCCTCTTTAATGAACATTAGAAGGCAATTTAATTGTCAATCAGCAATTTAGCAATCCTCCAGGCAGCTATTTCTAGTGCATACTTCATCAAAAATGGTGTCTTAAGCTAAGTGTCGACTTAACTGGCATTGCCACTTAAAATCTCATTTTGGCTACTTTTTCACTGCCTAGAATAAGTTCAGTCCCAGTATGATTTAAATGCATATTCTGGTAGCTAAACATTTCCTCTAGCTTCAACTAATAGGTTCCTTTCTCCAAATAAAAAGCCCATCAAGAGAAAAAGAGAAATAAGAATCACAATCAGAATCAAGTTCATTATCGCTGACATATGCCACGAAATTTGCTGTTCTCTGGCAGCAGTATAATGCAATACATAAAATATACTATAAATTGCAAGAAAAAATATATATATTGGGGTGGTGGGGTGGAGATACAACTCTACCAAAGGAGGCTCTCCTTCTCTCCTCTTCCCTGCAGGTAAGATGGGCAAGCTGTAGTGCCTGCTTCGACACCCGATCAGTCACGTGAAGCCAAGGGAGCAGGTCGTATGAGCAGCTGGTTCATATCACTAGTCCTGGTCATGGGACCACTGACATAGGCAGACAATCTCTGAAGCGTATTGATAATGGCTGGGGTCACCCATCTTGTAAGAACACTGTCTAGAAGGCAATGTGAAACCACTTTGGTAGAAAAATTTGGCAAGAACAATCATGGTCATGGAAAAATCATGACCGTGCATTTTGTACAATATGGCTCATAAAGAATAAAGGAATTATATATATATATAAAATGAACGAAGGAATGACATACAAAATACATTATATATAATTAAGTAAACAGTGTAAAAATTGAGCCAATAAAATGAGATAATGTTCATGGGTTCATTATCCTTTCAGAAATCTGATGGTGGTGGGGAAGCAGCTGTTTCTAAAACATAGAGTGTGTGTCTTCAGGCTCCTGTACCTCCTCTCCGATGGTAGTAATGAGAGAGGGTCTTTAATGATAGATGTCACCTTTTTGAGGCATTGCCTTTTGAATATGTTCTCAATAGTCCATGAACCATGGATATATAAGTAGATAATGTTAATAGTATGATCTATTTAATAATGTTATTAATAGAAAATATCAATATTAATAGCATTATCTATTTATAATCAAAATAGACGGATAATGTCAGAAATTCATAATCAATATATGAGCTATTTTTGGATTACGAGCTGCTGAAGAGTGCCAAGACTTTACCCCTAATGATCAGAGCCTGACAGCCAGGTGACAAAGTGATGCCTCCTGCAAACGTACAGATTAAAAGCATTAGTGAAACTCTGCAAACACAGTTGGGAGACCTGCTTTATCTGGCTGCACACATTGATTAGGGATGATGAAAAGTGAGATATTTGAATAGTAATTGATCCACACTTGGTAAACAATTAAGTTTTAAAACAAAGGCATGCCAGGCAACATCTGTGGTGAGGGATACAGAATCGATGCTTTGTGCCAAAGACACTTCAACAGAACTGACATTGAACACTTGCAGCATTTTGTATTTCAAGTATTGATAGTAATTTGCTTTTCAATTAGGTTCTATAATTATCACACGAGCCTACAATACCCACTGAAGAATCAGAATCTGAACCAGGTTTATTATCACTGACTCTTGTCATGAAAGTAGTTGTTTTGAAGCAGCAGTACAGTCTTAGACAGAAAAAATGACCATGAGTTATAACAAAAATAAAGAGTGTAAAAAAGGAATAGTCAAGTTCAAGTCAATTTTATTGTTATTTAACTATATATATGTATCCCATCAAATGAGACAACGTTTCTCTGGATCATGGTGTAAAGTACAGTAGTATAAATAACATGCATATAACACACTATAACTTAGGAAAGTAAGAATTAAATCCATAAATGGATTATACATAGCTAAACAAAGCAAAGTGCATATATTAAATATTGTAGAGTTCATAGACCAGTCAGAAGTCTGAATGAAGTGTTGAGTGTGGGTCTTCAGGCTCCTGTATCTCCTTTCTGATGGTAGTGATGAGAAGGAGGCACGCGCCGGGTGGAGAGGATCTTATTGATGGATGCCACGTTTTGAAGTTATCCTTGATGTTGGGGAGGCTACTCCAATGATGGAGCTGCCTGAGTTTACACCCCTCTGCAGCCTCTTTCAATCCTCCGCATTGCAGCCTCCATACCGGGCGGTGCTGCAAACAGTCAAACGCTCTCAACGGTACAGCTGTAGAAATGTTCCAGAGTCCTTGGTGGCATCCCAAATCTTTGTAGCTTTCTTCCTGGTCTATTTTTTCCTTTCTTATTTTCCTCTCCTGCTATACTCATTCCTGCCCATTGTATAAAACAATGATCGCTAACTGTCACTGTTCCACACTCTAATTGGATGTTATTCAGTGGTCCACCGTGTGTAAGTTTGCTAGGACACTTGCCTCTGGTTCAAGTGAGTACAAAAAAAAATTAGGATGTAAACGCAGAATGTAGGCCTTATCAGCTGCACAACGTTCTGAGTTAAAGAACTCTCTATACTGTCTTAAACACACAACCCTTATTCAGAACAATCGCCCGCTAATTATGGACTCCCTCGTGAGAAGAAATGTCCTCTCAGCATCTATCTTGTCCTCTCAGAATTTCAGATGCTTCAGTAAGATCACCTCTTTTCTTTTGGAATTCCAGTGTACATAGGCCCAACTTGTTTAACCTTTTCTCATGTCAACAGCCTCCTGCATAAGAATACAAGCAAATAGGAGTAGAGGTAGGCCACTAGGCCTCAAGCCTGCCCTGCCATTCAATATGATCATGGCTGAGCTAAACTGGCCTCAAGTTCTCTTTTGTGCCAGTTCCCTTCAATCCTCAATTTTTCAAATACTTTAACAAATATCTCCACTAATGACCTGACCTCCAGCACCCTTGGGAGCAGAGATCTCTAGAAATTCAACATCCTCAGAGGAGAAATTTCTATGCACACAAGTACATGCACAGGAAAGGTTTAGAGGGGTATATTCAGCTAATCAGGCAAATGTTTGAGCAGGAACCAGTTGAGCAAAATGGCTTGTTTTCATGCTGTATGACTGTAATTCTATACTCTCAGTTTTAAATGACTAGATTTTATTTTGTAGTTATCTTTGTGACTCTCCTCCTACTGAGTTGTTTTCTTAGGCATCAATCTAATAACCATTCTCTGAACAGTTTGAGCATTTGTTACTAATACAGTACATAGCTTTAATAATCACACAGATCAGATTAAAAGATATGGTTTATTGAAGGACAATATTTATTAGAAAATCTTTATTTTCAATGCACACTATTCAGTAAAAGTCTTGATGGACATTAACTCTATTCCTCTCCATTGATGCTGTTCGACCTGCTGAGTTCCTCCAGCATTTTCTGTGCGTTACTCTGGATTTCCAGCACCTGCAGAAGCTCTTGTGTTTACTGTTTAGTAGCTATTGCATCACTGGACTTAAGAAATATGAATTTCTATTAAGATTATTCTCTGAATCATAAGCCCCAAAAGGTGAAGTGATTTGTATTCCAAAAAATCCATTCAAAGTTCAGAGCACAGTAAGATCTCAGTTATAACAATTTCTATTCTACATGCTCTAGGGTTTCAATTTGTTATGTGATTTTAAATGTAAACTAGAAAACTCTGTAAGATAAAGTTCCTGCTTTTAACATCATTGTTATTCTGTTTGTCCAACACACTTAATTGCATGAGCAGTATTTCATTTTAATTGTTTTTTATTTAGAGATACAACACGCCAACAGGTCCGCACTGCCCGATTCTGCCCCAGATCACCATTTAGCTTACTAACCGATACGTCTTTTGAAGATGGGTGGGAACTGGAGCACCCGGAGGAAAGTGGAGCACCCAGAGGAAACCCACATGGTTATAGGGAGTATATACAAATAAAATAGGGCACTAACCCTTTCCAACCAACTAGATGCCAGGATTACTGAAACTATCATTGTCAGCTCCCGTCACATACTCAATTCAATAGTCAACATTCCCATTCCTCACTTCGGCAACTCTCTGATGCTGAACTGGACAATTTAGAACCTTGCTGGTGTACTGGATTTCAGGTTTTAGATCTTATATTCATCCCTTTGCTAAAAAAAAACTTTTCCACATTGTATAACAAAACTGTCTTTCCTCTGTACCCATGTCTAGAATCATCCAATTCCAACACAGAGCTGGCTGGCTTCCTTGTTCCAATCTATCAATTGAAGGGTTCAAGATTGACACCCATGTTTGAATACACATAATTCACACTCCATTCCTCCATTTACCGACCTACACTTGACCCCAATCAGGCAGCACCTTGATTCCTTTAAAACTGAATTCTGTATTTTCAAATTCTTCATAGTCACATTTCTCCTTAAAGATGAAGATCAGCTTTATTTGTCACATGTACATTGAAGCATTGTCATTTACATTAATTCAAATTAGCAAGAATTGTGCTGGTCAGCTTGCAACTGTCTCCACACTTCCAGTGCCAACATAGCATGCCCACAATTCACCAACCTAACTGTACACCTTTGGAATGTGGGAGGAAACAGGAACACCCAGAGGAAAACCAGGCAATCACAGGAGACCGTATAAGTTCCTTACACGCAGCAGCAGGAATTAAACCACAACTGGCGTTCACACTTGCTGCCAACCTATCTCTATAATCTCCTCTAGACCTATAACTCTTCCATTCTAACCACGCGCTCTTCTTGAATTTAATCATGACATTGCTGATAAGTATGTTCACAGTTCCCAAGACATGGTAATTCCCACATTGAAATCTCTGTCTCTTTACCATTCTTTTCAACTTGGAATCTTTATTTCAGACAAACCATTTGCTCATCTTGTTTAGTACCTCTTTACATAGTGCAATGTAAGTTTTTTGATTGACATTCCTCTCGTGAAATGGCTGCTAAATAAATGAAATTGTGTCTCTATTCAATGTTTTAACGTAACACACAAGCCATGCTGTCTTTTTGCTGTTGCCGTCAGGAAGAGGTACAGGAGCCTTAGGACCCAGGCCACCACACTCAGGTGCAGTTAGTCCCCTTCAACCATTCTACTGTGAATGCCCGCAAGAAAATGAATTTTGTGGTAGCATATGGTGAACATATACATACTTCAACAATAAATTTAGTTTGTATTTTGAACTTTGAGGAAGTTATTTCAAACAGCTTAAATTAAAAGTCATAAACCCTAACCCAAATGTAAAAATGATTACATTTCCTGTGTTTGTAATGCACAAAATATAAGGTAGGAAAGGTTGGGCCAAAAACAAGGCGGATGAGCAGAGAGATTTAGAGCAGAATTTTCAACATTAGATAGTGAAGTATAAAGGATCAAAGATTAAAATGTACTTTGAAAATAAATTCCAAGATTAATTTTGGAATCCTATCTCAGTGCTGTGCCTTTCATCTATTAAGCAGAAAGAAATAAGAAGTAAAATGAACTGTCAATAGAAACAGTAAAAGGTAAATGAGACCAATCATGTTCAATTCAGACAGCAAGGCTGACCGTAGGAAAAACGGAGAAGAAAACAAAAAGAGCAAGCAACTGTGAAATTAATGTAATTTATATACCAGTCTTGTCTGTGGTATGGTCATTGAACAGATCTCAGCAGCATAAAGTATAAATATTTTACCTACTTTACACTTACTATTCTCTTGGGAGTTTAATTTGCTATGATTATTAGAGATAAATTTCTTTAACATGTGTTTAATTAGTTTGCTTAAATTGAACATTCAATTATTGGTAGCCTTTCGTACATTATGCGCTTTGTCGTATGACATGGTAATCATGGTCCTTCCATGACCATTATTGTTCTTGGAATTTTTTTCTATAGGGGTGGTTTGCCATTGTCTTCTTCTGGGCAGTGTCTTTACAAGATGGGTGACCCCAGCCGTTATCAATACTCTTCAGGGATTGTCAGCCTGGCGATAGTGGCCACATAGCCACTGTGATATGCGCCATCTGCTCCCATGGCTTCATGTGACCCTGTTCAGAGGTCTGAGCTGCTGCTACACCTTGCCCAAGAGGAACATAGAAGCACATTACAGGCCCTTCGGCCCACAATGTTGTGCTGACCATGTAAACTACTCTCGAAGCTGCTTAGAATTTCTCTACCACATAGTCCTCTATTTTTTGAAACTCCATTTACCTTTCTAAGAGTTCCTTAACAGACCCTATTGTATCTGTCTCTACCACCTTCGTTGGCAGTACATTCCAAGCACCCACCACTCTCTGTGTGAAAAGCTTACCCCCGCTGTACCTACTTCCAAGCACCTTGTGTTAGCCATTACAGCCCTGGGAAAAAAGCCTCTGACTACCCACACAATCAATGCCTCTCATCATCTTATACACCTCTATCAGGTCACTCTCATCCTCTGTCGCTCCAAGGAGAAAAGGCCAAGTTCACTCAACCTATTCTCATAAGGCATGCTCTCCAATCCAGAAAACATCCTTGTAAATCTCCTCTGCACCCTTTCTATAGTATCCACATCCTTCCTGTAATGAGCTGACCAGAACTGAACACTGTACTCTAAGTGGGGTCCAAGGTCTTATATAGCTGTAACATCACCTCATAGCTCTTGAACTCAATCCCAAGGTTGATGAATCCCAACACACCATAAGCCTTCTTAACAACACTGTCAACCTGCACAGCACCTTTGAATGTCCCATGGACATGCCCTCCAAGATTTCTCTGATCCTCCACATTGCCAAGAGTCTTACCATTAATATTATATTCCGTCTTCAAATTTGATCTACCGAAATGAACCACTTCACACTTATCTGGGTTTAACTCCAGCTGCCACTGCTTAGCCCAGTTCTTCATCCTATTGATGTCCCGCTGTAAACCTTGACAACCCTCCAAACCAACCACAATGCCCCCAACTATTGTATCATCAGTGAACTTACTAACCCATCCTTCTAATTCTCATCCAGGTCATTTATGTAAAGCACGAAGAGAAGGGGTCCCAGAACAGATCCCTGCGGAACACCACTGGTCACCCTCCTCCATGCAGAATATGAACCATCCACAACCACCCTTTGCTTTTTTGTGGGCAAGCCAATTCTGGATCCACAAAGCAAGGTCTTCTTGGATTCCATGCCTCAGTAATTTCTGAATGAGTCTCGGATGGGGAACCTTATCAGATGCCTTACTGAAATCCATAACTACTACATCCATGGCTCTGCCTTCATCAATGTGTTTTGTTACATCCTCAAAAAATTCAATTAGGTTCATAAGGCATGACCTACCCTTGACAAAGCCAATCTGACTATCCCTAATCAGATTATTTCTCTCCAAATGCTCATAAATCTCAGGATTTTCTCCAAGCACTTGTTGGCTAGCGGAGGGAAGGAGCGCCTTACACCTCCTTTGGTAGAGATGTATCTCCACCCTACCACCTATGCAAACCCTGTTTAAATAACTGTGAATTAAAGTGAAGGCAAATTTCTATTGATGTGTCAATGAATTCAAAATGTGGAAGTTTACTCTGGATTTATACATAGAATTAATTCCTGTCTTTTTAAACTGGAAGAAAGAGGTGGGGTGTTGACGGGAATATAGGAAGGATAATTCTATTGTACTTCTTTGTTCAACTGTGAATGCACAGTAGGGTTGTCAGGGAAGGATAGCATCTTGGGTGGAAAGGTTGTCACGTCCATTCCAGGGCCAGCTCACTCACCTTTGGTTCCCACCGGACACTCAGCTCTCACCCCTGGCTCCAAGTAGCTGTTTGCATGTGACTGTGACCATTAGATCAGGCTGGCCAAACCTGGTGAGGGTAGCCAGTGGCCATACACCCCAGTGAGACTGGGACACGCTAGTTCTAGCAATGCTAAGCCAGCTCCAGCAGACTGCATGAATGAGATCGACAGTGAGACGGTACTGCAATGGAGAGCAGAGGGCATGACAAGGCACAGAGGACACCATGGTCACCAACTGCAACCAAGCAAGACCTCAGTTTGTGACGCTTGTTCGTGCCACTGGACCCAATCTTCCAAAGGTGAGAGACAGGAACTGTTGTAGTGCAATGGCTTTTCCACTTTAAAAACTCTCCTGCACATGTTTCCTGCCATTGTTGGACACGATGGACAACCAGCAGCTGTGAATGCTTGCAATGAAATGAACCTCAGGATAGCATATGGTGACATATACATTCTTGGATAATAAATCTACCTTGACCTTTGAACTAGAATAAAGGGAAGCGAGATGAATGTAAGATTAATGTTGATGTAGTTGATGGTAGATGTGGCCTCTGTGGGCAGAAGGGCAAGTGGGCAGAATAGATGGGTGTCCTTTTAGAACAGAGATGAAGAGGAATTTCTTTAGCCAGAGAGTGGTGAGTCTGTGAAATTCTTTGCCACAGGCGGCTATGGAGGCTAAACCTTCATGTATATGTATAAGGCAGAGGTTGATAGATTCTTGATTTGTCAGGGCATGAAGGGGCATGAAGGGACGTGGGGAGAAGGCAGGAGATTGGGGCTAAGAGGAAAATTGGATCAGCCATGATGATATGGTAGAGCAGACCCCTTGAGCCAGGTGCTCTAATTCTGCACCTATATCTTATGGTCTTATGGAAACAAATCTCATGTTTGTGTGAAGTATACACATTTTGATAATAAATGCACTTTGAACTTTGATGTTGAGAAAAGATAAGCAATGAGAATGGTAAGGCTGGAGAGAAGTGAAGGGATATTAGCTGTATTAACCTGAGATATCTGTAGTGAAAAGTAATGGCACATTCAGCAAGGTAGAAATAAAATTCCCTCAGAGGATCCATCACTCTGTTAGGGATAGATAGTCCACTTCTTACCATGTGTGTGAAAAGGGGATGATGTAAGCAAAGAAATTAGGAAAATGTGTAAAGATTAAAATAATGAAGAGTGGTATTATTTTATCTCTTTTGCCCCTTTCCTTGGGTTGGATGTCTATCTGCTTTGGTGGGTGGGGGAGTAGGAAAGGGGCATATTTTGTCATTGTGTTTGCTGCAACCCTCAGCATATCCTCAGATTATGTTATTTGCTAAGGCAAATGATGTATTTCACTGTATGTTTTGATGTGCATGTGATTAATAATAAATCTAAAAAGAAACGGTAATTTTCTTTACTCCAAGATTAATTGGGCAAAGGAGATAAATAACATAAATGTAAGGGGGTTCCAAATGTATTTTCAGAATTTCTTTCTCACCCAATATATCTCTGAACATGTGACATTAATAAACCAATTTACCAGGATCATTAAAGGAAAATGTGGTACTAAACTTAGTAATTGGAAATGAACTGATGCAGATACAAGAAGTACATGTGAGAGAATATTTTTGTGGAAGTTTTGTGGAATATTGTTGCCTAGTTTCAAAACAATTGGGAAAAAAATCAAGGCCTGAGATTGGAAAGTAATCACTTTTGAGGGAATAACAATAGAATAAGACAAATCAACAATATTGGCAATTACTGTTTAAAACAGCAATGTTAGCATTCAGCATAGAGTTTAATAAATTTGACAATAATTGTATTTCACCAACATACAAGAACAAATTTATCTATAATGATAGAGTGATGCTAGTGTTGGCCTGGGGATAAGTTGTAAGTGAGGTCAACTGGCTGCTGGGTTAATGGGAGCAGCTATGGAGAGACTGTTGTGTCTGTGCACAACTACATATCAATTAAATAAAAGCACACACGTGGGAGATGGCTTTAACTGGTGTATTCACATTGGAAGAGAAGGAGAGAGAGAGAGAGCAATGCACATCTCTGTACAACAGTGCACGTGCTGACAACAGATCAATACACAGTGCAAAGGGGGAGGGATCATTGCTTTAAAAGAAATAGATCCATACATTACACTTCCTCCTCCTTTAAATTAATGCAACATAAAATTGTATATGTACAAAACATTCAATTTCCCTTCCAAATAAACATGCTTTCGCAATAATAGTCCATAATTAACTTTACAGTTCTAAAGGTTCAATCTTTTGGGTGGCGCTCTGTTTCTTTCAAGGTAGCGCCTCTGGACCTGTGGAATGGCATCAAATTGGTAAGTGTCTTGTCTCAGACAACATTCTCAGTTTCTGGTGTCACATTGCTGTCAGTGACATCATCACTGACAGGTAAGTCTGGTGTTTGTAATGCATCCATCTTGTTGGATGAAGTCGATTCAGGAGTGTTTATCGGTTGAGCATCCAGCATCTGGTCCACATGACATCTCCATGTCTAATCTCCAACATCCACTGTGTACATCAGTGGTCCAGTTCTTGTAGGGGCTCTTCATCATTTTTGCCAGTCAAAATGATGTCGTCAAGGTAACACTGTGTTCCTGATATATCTTGGAGAATTTGGTCAATTGCTCTTTGCCAAATTGCTGGAGCTGATGAGATGCCAAGGATGACACAGTCTGTTGTGAGTTTTGATTGTGAGGAACTTCCTGCTTGACTCCTCAATCTCCCCTTGCAGATAGGCTTCTGACAAGTACACCTTTGAAAACCTATCCTCCCCCATCAAAAATGCAAAAATGTCTTCTATTCATGGGATAGAGATACTGCAAAGTATGCAGCACTGGGTTGATGCTCACCTTGAAATCCCCACATATTGTCTTCCCTATCTTGATCATCAGGACATTAGGCATGGCCCTATCACTCCACTCAACCTTGGAGAGAATTCCAGATGCCTACAAGCTCTGCAGTTCAGCATCCACTTTAGGATGCAGTGCGTAAGGTACTGGATGTACTTTATGGAATCTTGGTGCTGCTGTTTCATTCAGTTCAATCCTGACCTTTATGCCTTTGCATTTACACCCTTCTCGAACACCTTCTCATTACCATTAAGCAGCTGTGCCATTCTCTAAACAGTGCTACCATTTGGGCTGCTGTTGCATGTTGATGTCACATTGAGAGCTTTGATCGAGAGCCAATCTAGTTGGATTTTTCTCAAACATCCACATCCGAAAAGGGCTGACCCACCACTTTTCAATATATAAAGCTCTAACTGTTGTGTTTGGCCTCCAAACCTCACATTTCGTTTCAGTTTGCCTCAGTAAGTCTTTACTATCACTGAGGTCTTCTTTAATGGTATCTTGGGAAACAGTTTGTTGTAGTTAGCCTCTGGAATTATGGACAAGGCTGGCCCCGTATGTAGCTTCATTTTCAGTTTTACTCCAGACAGATCTATTGTGACTCAAATGATTTTGTAACCTGATTCAGTTTTACTATGCAGCTCTAGGCATAACAATTCACCTTTGCCAGATTCTGCGTTGTCTGATTCTGTTTTACATTCAGTACCTTTATGCATTGGCTTAGTTTGAGACTTTTCACTTGGTTATGCTTTCTGTCTGCCTTACACATTCTCTTTATCAGAGCTTGACTGTGACACCTTCTGCAGACTTTTTCTTGGAACCAACAGTCATTTGCATCATGGGAGGATTTGCTACGTTGATAATATCTTTGGCTTTTTGCCCCATTCAGGGATATCTCACATTCTAACCTTTTCTGTAGTTCAGCTACATTCTTTCCTGCTGTCTCTAACGATATTGCAATGGTCAATGCCCGTTTGCTCTGTAGCCCCTTTTGATTGCTTTGACTATATATGCCACATACAAGCCTGTCCTTTAATGCATCAGAAAGTCCATCTCTGAAGTTTCAGTAGTGGGAAGGTTTGCACAGTTCTGTAATGTATTCAGAAATGCTTTCAACTTTTGATTAATTCCTTTCGTAAAATCTAAACCTCTCAGCTATTGCCAGCAGTTTAGGGCTTGAGTGATTTTGTAAAATTGTAACAATTTCATCATTAGCACTATTGAATTTGTCAACTTTCCTGTCTGATGCCATCACCCGTTATTTTCACTTTAAATTCAGCACATTTTTCACTATTACTCATGGGTTCTTCGGCTTTCTTGTGCTTTTAACTCTCACTGTTTCGTCCCATAACAGAGGATGCAGTTCATGATATTTTCTGACATTCAGGTTCGTACTCGTCGCCAATTTGCTGTGTCTGTGCACAACTAAATATCAATTAAATAAAAACACGCACATGGGAGATAGCTTTAACTGATGTATTCACATTGCAACGAGAGAGCACAGACAGTGGATCAATATGTAGTGTTAAGGTGGTGGTGGGGGGCATCAATGCTCTAAAAGAAATAGATCCATACATTACAAAGATAACATGGTCCATTGATCATAAATACTATTGAATGATGGCAGCTAGTGAGTGTGAACACTGATGAAAATTTTAAAGACTGTAAAGTGCAAGATAGCAGAATGAGCCCAGGAGGTCAGGTCATACTAATGGAGAGGGGAAGTTTGAGACAATATCACATATGGATGACCAGGCCCTTTTTGATACAGTCGGGGAAAGACAATGACCTAGAGTGTGGAAGACTGCAGCTTGCACAGATGGAAGATGTGGTTCTGTTTGTCAAGCTTACAATGGGCTTCTTCGCAGCAATGCATGAAGCCTCAGACTGATTGGACAGAGAGCAAGTGAATTTGAGAATTAACATTGCAGGTGATAGTGTGATCAGGGTTACATCTGAGGATAGAAAATAGGTGTTCTTCAAAACAAACACCTGACTGGTTTCTCCACTGCAGAGGAGACCATGTTGTGAATGATGCATAGCAGCACCTCTACCTTCTTAGACGTTTGCGCAGATTTGGCATGTCATCAAACGCTTTGACAAACCTTTATAGATGCACAGAGGAGAGAATCCTGACTGATTACATCATGGCCTGGAGTGGAAACACCAATGCCCAAGAATGGAAAGGCCTGCAGATGGTGTCCATCCCATTCACCCCAGGAAAAGCCCTCCCTGCCATTCAGCCCATCTACAAGCAGTGCTGCCACGAGAAAACAGCTTCCATTATCAAGGAACCCTTCTATCTGGACAGCGCTGTCTTCTCACTGTTGTCATCGGGAAGGAGGTACAGGAGCTTGGGTCTCACACCACCAGGTTCAGAAACAGTTTTTACCCTAAAACCATCAGGCCGCTGAACCAGAGTGGATCACCTCACTCAACTCAACAATGAACTGACTTCACAACCTTTGAACTCTCTTTCAAGGACTCTGTAGATCATGACCTCAGCATTATTTATTTACTAAATTCTTCCTATTTATTTCATTTGCACAGTTTTTCTTCTTTGGCACATTGGTTATTTGTCAGTCTTCCTGTGTAGTTTCTCATTGATTCCATTGTAATTTTTTGTTCTGCCGTGAATGCCTGTGAGAAAATGAACCTCAGGGCAGAATATGGTGACATATGTGTACTTAGATTATAAATTTACTTAGAACTTTATATTACGTAGATTGGAAGATATATGGAGTGGATTGGAATTATTCAGCTAATAAGGACTAAAAGAAATCATGAGAAATAAAATCAGGCTTTCACAAAGTAGAGGGACTACAAGACAGAACATGACATTGCAACATACTGACAGAGAAAAGAGTTAAAGAATAGTATCATAGCATTTAAGACAATTCCACTCATGAATATAAGGGAAAAGGCAATAAGAGGTTATGCTGATAGAATTAGATGAAGAAGCAAATGAGGAGGTTGAAGTGAACAAATATGGATTGTTGAGAATGAACAGTCCATCATCAGGAACATCTTCAAAAGGTTGTGCTTCAAAAAGATGGCGTCCATCAATAAGGACCCGCACCATCCAGGATATGCCCTCTGCTCACTGGGGTACGTACAGCAGCTTGTAGACGTACACTCAAAGCATTAAGAACAGTTCCTTCCCTTCCATCATCAGATTTTGGAACCATCCATGAACACTACCTTGCAATTTTTGTCACTTCTTATTCATTTTCATATTCTAACCTACAGTAATTTTTATGTGTTGCACTCACCTGCTGCCACAAAAAAACGAACATCCCGCCATATGTTTGCGGTAATAAACCTGATTCTGAATAGCTTTTCATTCCATATGTTATATTCATTCTATAAATCTTTTGACAAAAGCTGGAAGATAACGTACATCAAATATCTCCTTCTTGGTTACATGCGAGAATGACTAATCTTCAGGAAAACCAAATGTACAGTACCGTGTAAAAGTCTTAAGCCCATATATATAGCTAGGGTGCCAAAGACTTTTGCACAGTCCTTTATTTGTCAACGTGGAGTGGAGAGTGAGTGTGTAAATATGGCGGGAGCAAAGGATGTTGGGAGTGGCATGGGTGGAGTGCCGTGGGAGGGGTATGGCACAGGCGGCAGAGTAGGTGAGCCAGGGGCGGAGAAGAATGTCGCAGGTGTGAACACACCCAGCCTAAGGCTCCAAGTAAGGTTATTTGAATCCAAACAATAAGGTTATTGATTATTATAAAATGTCTCTCTGGTGCTTCCTGCTTCCTCCCCTCTTCCTTCCCCCTTTCACAAGCATGATTCCCCTCTCCCTGCCCCCTTCCCACTCTCAGTCCACAACAGAGACCCATATCAGAATCAGGTTTATCATCACTCACATATATCATGAAATTTGTTTTTTGTTGTGTGGCAGCAGTACAATGTAATACATAAAATTACTACAGTACTGTGCAAAAGTCTTAGGCATCCTTGCTACTTATATCTGCCTAATACTTTTGCACACTGCTGTATTAAAGGAACAGTAGCAATCATAAGAAACTGAAAATTGCAGGCGTTTATTCTTACACTTTGGTCTCAAATGGGATTGTTGGAACCTGATATTTTTGTGATCCAAGCTTTCTTCAAAAATCAAGGATGAGTCATCAAACATTGCTAATGATCATTTTATTTAGTACAGGAGTGGAAAGCAGACAAGAAAGAGGAGACAATAGAACAAAGAAAATACAAAGAACAAATTTCCTGACGTGCTGGTGATATTAAACCCGATTCCGGTGCAGAGCCTGTTGTGGTTGTCTCATACTCAGATTAAAGGTAAAATTCCAGTGGGAGTAATTAACCTGGTACTGGGAGTCCCAACGCTCCTGTACCTTATTCCTGATGGCAGCAGTGAGAGGAGAACATGGCCTGGATGATGGGCATTGTTGATGCTTTCCTGCGACAATACTCCTTTAGATGTGCGCAAAAGTGGGGAGGGCTTTACCTGTGATGGTCTGTGCTATATCCACGACTTTGTGTAGGATTTTGCATTCATTGGTGTTTTCATATCAGGCCGTGACACAGCCAGTCAATACCACCATACATCTATAGAAGTTTGTCAAAGTTATGGATTTCCTGCTGAGTCTTCACAAACTCCAAAGGAAACAGAGGAGCTGCCATGCTTTCTTCATAATTGCACTTACGCGCTGGGCCCAGGACAGGTCCTCTGGAGTGATAACACCGAGGAATTTAAAGTTGCTGACCCTGATAATCACTGTAGATACAGGCATGCATGGGAAAGTTAAACTACATGAAAACTAACAATTCTACACTACAATCCAACAGAATCGATTCACAAAATTTAAAAAAAGATACTAAAAAAGCTGCAGATTGTGGAGATCCGGGAAATACAGAAAATGCTGGAAAATAGTTGTTCAGGCAGCATCTAAAAGGAAGAGAAACAGAACTAACATTTGGCTGCACACACAAACAATGCTGGCGGAACTCAGCAGGCCAGGTAGCATCACCAGAAAGAGTAAGCAGTCAACGTTTTGGGCCAAGATCCTTCATCGTGACTGCGCTTTAGAACAGTACTAGGAAATATTCACTAATATGCCTACAAAGTTGTAGAGATGAGAAAGCCTGGAGAGAACACGAGAAAGAAAGGAAAAAGACACAGTTCTGTAATTGTGAGATAGGAATGTAGCAGCTGCTAGAAGTTTGAAGTAAAAGCGAATCTGGAAACAAAGATCAGCAGAGAATGACCAGACTGGTTGATATTAAGATTAAGGCGACAATAACTCAAATAACTACGTGTTACAGTATTGGTGCGCAGAAGAGCATCTCTGAATGCACAACTCATGGAACCATGAATCGACACACACAAAGCGCTGGAGGACTGCAGCAATTCAGGCAGCATCTATTGAAAAGAAAACAGGACTCTCAATATTTCGGGCCGAGACCCTTCTTCAGGAATGAGAAGGAAGGAGAAAGATACCAGAATAAGATGGTGTGGGGAGGGAAAAGAGGTTAGCTGGAAAATGATAGTTGAAGCCAGTTAAGTGGGAAAGGTCAAGGGCTGGAGTGGGTGAAGTGGACGGACTACAGCGGCAGAAGATCATGAATATACATAGAAACATAAAAAATACACTCAGTGGCCACAGGAGATGCCTTTATAAAGTGGACACTGAGTGTGGGTAATGCAAGTCAATGCTTGCATTCCTTCATTGTTTTGTGGGAAGAAAATACACACACACACACACTCTCTCTCTCTCTCTCTCTCTCTCTCTCTCTGGTATTTGATTCACAAGAGTGCTTATCGCAAAGGTGGCTTCTAGCATCTCTTCACTTCACTTGGGCCCTTAGCTCCTAAGTGAAGCATAGGACATCGGTGACATCCTGTCTCCATTGTCCTCTGAAGTCGAGGTATGATTGGAGTTCATTGATGCTTCTGCAATACTTTGCATTCAATGTACAGGGGATTGGCCTTTACAGCTTCACTGGAGCCATGTTGACTGACAATACCCATTTCCATCTCTCACGATGGGGACTGAACTTTGATAGGCTCTAACATCTCTATAAAATGAGAAATGACTGTAGGCAAGCAAAGCAGAAATATCACTGAGCAAAGCTTCATTAGCAGATAATTTTCCATAGCAACAGACACAAAATGCTGGAAGATCTCAGCAGGTCAGGCAGCATTAACGGAAATGAGTAAACAGTCCACGTCATGGGCCAAGACTCAGGATTATGAGTCCTGAAGAAGTGTCTTGGCCTGAAACTGACAACTTTATTCATTTCTGTTGAAGCTGTCTGACCTGCTGGGACCCTTCAGCATTTTGTGTGTGTTGCTTTGGATTTCCTGCATCTGCAGACTTTCTCGTGTTTAAGATTTTTTTCTGTGGTGCTTTTGTGAATCACTGAGAGCAGAGAAGTAAATAGTCACTGACTATCAAACTGCTCCAAAAGCCAAAATGTTGCATAAAGGCCAGCAAGAAGGTAAAAAGCCCCTGGAGCATATCAGCCAAGTCCTGAAGTAATTGAAGAATGAAAAATAATTATTGCTCTTTTTCCTCTCCATTGAGGGCTGAATACAGCCCATGACATAGAACGAGCAATATAAAGAGAAAGTTGTTTAATTATAATCAATAAGAGTGGGTTTTCCCCCACAGGATTATATAGAATGTAGAGCATATTTTAGTCTGTTTAGACCTGATGTAACAATGCATTGTCATTCTGTCATATGAGCTTGTCCTCTTTCAAGTTCCACTGGTTCATTACCTGTCACTGCCTGTGAGGAGTTTGTATGTTCTCTCTGTGACTACATAGTTTTCAGAGTGCTCCGTTTTCCTCCCACATCCCAATGATTGTACGGGTTATGTGGATGTAATTGTGTGGCATGGGCTTGTCAGGCAATAAGGGTCTGTGACCTTTCTGTATCTCTAAATAATAATTATAAAGAAGTTTCTTTCTTTCAGCTGACTCCAGCATTTATTGTGCTTTTGGAACTGGAAGTAGTGAGATATGTGGATCTATATTAAAAAAAAGCAGGAATCATCTCAGAATTTTCTGCTTCACCAAATAAGTGTTTTCATAATGAAATAAATAACTGTGAGATTTGTTACAATGCAGGAATATGATTACTTTCTGTTCATTTCTGTGGAACTAATGCATAGAACTTAAAAAAGTATATAACCAAAAGCATAAGACCATTAGATGTAGAAGCAGTGTTAGGCCACTTGGCCCTTCGAATCTGCTCTACCATTCAATCATGGCTGATTTATTGATTACTCTCAACCCATTCTCCTTCCTCCTCCCTGTAATCTTTGATACCCTTATGAATCACAAACCTATCAAACTCCACTATAAGTATACCCAATGACTTTGCCTTTACAGCCATCTGTTACAATGAATTCCACAGATTCACCACCCCCTGGCTAAAGGAATTCCTCATTTCTGTTCTACAGGGATGTCTTTCAATTCTAAGGCTGTGTCCTCTGGTCCGAAGTTTTGAAGATCACTTTGAAGGAGAAGAGGAATGTAGCCAGGTTCAGGAAGGAAAGAGCAGAGTTTGGGACCTAGATGGCTAATTGTGGGCTGGCCACTGGTAGAGAAAACGCAGTGGGGATGGTCAGGAGGCAAGTGAAGGAAGTACATAGTCTTAGTGTGGTAGCACTGGAAAAGTTGAAGTGTAAGAGGGATGAGGTCATAAAATTACTTTTAAAAGGTGGATAATAATTTATTTTAATTAAAGGAAATGAAGAACTTAAGAAAACCTTTAAAAAACTACAGGTGCTAAAAATCTGAAACAAAAAATGGAAAATGTTGCAAAGAGTCAGTAGGTTGGGTAACATCTAACAAAGAGTCTTCAACCTGAAATATTAACTCTGTTTCTTCTTCCACAGATGCTGCCTTACCTGTTGAACATTTCCAGCATTGTGTGTTTTTGAACCAAGAACAACTGTAGATGAAAGAGAAGGGAATCGGCAATGAAAGATAGAACACAGGTAGCACAATTTTGCATGAGAAGAAATGATACAGAGAATGATACATGGGAAACTAGCCAAGGGATTATTAGAACAGATGAACCACTTTTGGGTGGTGGGATGGATCCATGTCTTTAGCAAAGGAGGTATAAGGTGCTCCTTCCATCCACTAACCTGCAAGTCACCCTTGAGCAAGGTGTAGCACCTGCTTTGCCCCCAGTTGGAGGCATATGAAGCTATGGGAGATGGATGGTCATATGAGCAGCTGGTGCATATCAAAAGTCCTGGTATGCAACCACTTATGCCAGGCTGAAAATCTCTGAAGGCATTGATAATGGCTGGGGTCAGCCATCTTGTAAAGACACTGCCCAGAAGAAGGCAATGGCAAACCACTTCTGTAGAAAAAGTTGTCAAGATCACAGTCATGGAAAGACCATGATCAACTAGGTCATACGACACGGCACATAACAATGATGATGATGATGAGCTACCAAAGATAAGCTTCAGAATTACGACAGCGTACAAGCTGAGGTAGGACAGAAGCAATTTATTTAATGAAGATGAATTCTAACAATCAAATGTGTGGAATGGGCAGTCAAATAGGATCTCTGCTTTGTTGCTAACCATGCCGAAAGTGTCCAAGTGACAGTGGAAGATATTGGTCCAGGTTTTCCTCAGATATGCTGCCAATTCTGTGTGGAACTACAACTCACATCAAGGAATATAGAGCTATAGATCTGAACTAGTTGTTGATTGTTGGTCAAGGTTTCGGCAATTGCCGTCTGCAGGTGGACTCCTCACGGAATCCCAAGAATAGAACAAGACTTCACCACTCAATTTCTCAGACCTGGCTTTCCACTGGATATGATATTGATTGATCTGCCCCATGCCTCATGTCCTCCTCTCTGCCAGTTCCACATGGTTCTTAATTCCTTCATCTTTCAAAACAAAATTGATCTGCTTCGTGTTAAAGTATCATCAATGAACCAGTCAACCCTGCTCTGTAGAGCAGAGGACTCTGGAGATTCACCAAGCTCCCCAAGTAGAATCCAGCAGTGAAGCATAGACTTGCTGCAGTTTCTCTGCAATTATGCTGGGAGTTTGCCCACTGACTCCACACAAGTTTAAACTTGGTAGCATCTTCAGTGAATTTGATGGAGATAAACTACTACAAGAGACCTGTTAGTAGTAGATAAGTTAAAAAAAAAACTAATTTGGTCTCAAATTTTTCTTTAAATTGTTTTGTGTTTGTAAGCATTCAAATTTGTTTTCTAGATTTTTTAAAAAGTCAGGAATAATTAGAAGCAATGAGAAAATGTAACAGTTTTGACAATCGATTATCTCCCATCATCCACCCTCCAGCTAAAGGCATCCTTACTTCAAATCAACCCCACAACTGGAAGCGGTGGTCCTTTCTAGTATTACCTCCATACATACTCTCATCTTAGCAGGAAATCTATTATTCTTATAAAGCAAGGCTTTATAAGGCATTGCTCAGACCGCACTTGGAGTATGATGAGCAGTTTTGGTTCCCTTATCTAAGAAAAGATGTGCTGGCATTGGAGAAAGTCCTGGAGAGATAATGAGAATGATCCCAGAAATGACAGTGTTGTTGTATGAAGAATATTCAATGGTTCTGAGCTTGCACTTGCTGGAGTTTAGAAGAATGGTCAGACACCTCATTAAAACCTATTGAACATTGAAGTGCCTAGATAGAGTGGACATGGGGAAAATGTTTCCTATAGTGGGGCTGTATATGACAAGAAGGCACAGTGTCAGAATAGAAGGATTTTTTTTTAAAAAACAGAGATTAAGAGGAATTTATTTGCCCCAGATGGCTGTGGAGGCCAAATCATTGGGTATATTTCAAGTGGAAATTGATAGGTCTTAACTAGTAAGGGTATCAAAGGTTTCAGCCAGAATGCAGGAGAATGAGGTTCAGAGGGTTTATTCGTTATTATTGTTGTCTTTTTATTTTTTCTCAGCTCAAACTGGTAAAACCTGAGGTACCAGCCTAGCCAAACACACTTATTTCTCTATTGCTAGGAGCTATTGACTATTCTAATGGTGTCCGTTATTGTGGCTTTCCAGAGATTTACATAAATATTACTATGTAGGCCTAATTGTTTAATGCTATTTTGTAGTGACTTTGGTATGAAACCAGTTGTAGATATTACCATTGGGACCATGTATACCCTGTTCATGTTCCATAGTCTTTCAATTCCCTTTTTTAGTTTAGCATATTTCTGTTGTTTTTCCCCTTTCCATTTTTTTCCAGTTTTTGGTTATTGATCTCTGTCCATTGTGTGTACGTTTGGAATAGCTGTATCTATTCAATAAGTTGTTTTTACTTGTTTATCCTGTATTATTATATCTGGATTATGGATTGTCCTAACTATGCCAAGGGATTGGTCGTATTATAATTTGTGGGACTCTGATGAGGTTTGTATTTATATTAAGCTATGGTGTATTTTATGAATTTGTATTTTAAAGCAAGATTTTGGTGAATGGTGTTTGCCCCTTGACTGTGCCTGTAAAATGCTGATGATTCCTGTAATGTGTTGGATTGTTTCTGGTTTCTCTTGGAATTTTCTCCATTTTTGTCTTGAATTTGTTGGTCTTTTATTATATATTTTTTGATTGTTGTTTGCATCAACCACCATGTCTTGTATTGCCACAAAGATCCCCTTTGTTTCTGGGACAAGGTCTTCAACTCTGAGCCAGATGTTCAACGCTTCCTTGTTGACATCGAGTCTGCTCAGATCATGGCAATATCTTCCATGGGGGGGGTCATGCTCTTCCATTGGTTAACTTTTTCTTCGATAGTGATGATTCTTCCTTTTTCCAAGTTGTGCTTTCATTTAAGTTTAGTGGTGTGTATTTCTTATCAGAATTGCTTATGCTTGCATGGAGTGCTGAATGCTGTTTTCATTGAAAAAAAAATATACAGTGTCCTTAGAAGTTGTGTAAATTTTTTATGTCTGTTATTGCTTTTCTCCTTCTGCCCCTGGTTGTTAATCTAAGTGCGTTCAAGTGTACATTCATCATTTCAGTTCTTATTTTCCTTTGTAAGTCTTCCAGTTCAGTTTTGGACCAAGATATTATGCCAAAGAATATGTAAATATCTGCGTAGCAGAAATGTTTATTGTATTTGTTATAGTTTTAATGTTGAGCTCTGTTTGGCAGATTTTCTTAAGCCTTGAAGTAAAGTCTACCAAAAGTTTTCCTTTTCTTGCACTATGATCTATATTCTTTGCTTGTCTATATCCCAGATACTTGTACATTTCACATTTTGCATTCATCCATCAGTTGTATTGTATCCTACTGTTCTGTTTTATATTCTATTAGCTGTATTGTACCTTTCTTTATGTTTAATATTCTGCACTTATCTAGCCCCAAGTTCATTTTTGTATCTTTAGAAACTAGATCTACTATTTGAATTAATTGCTTCAGCTCTACTCATGATGAAGCATAGAATTTCAAATCATCCATGTATAGAAGGCATGTCAAGGTATAATTCATTTGATTGTTTCTGATTTGATACCCAATTTTCGTCCGATTCAATAAATTCGAGAGTGGGTTTAAAGCTAGTCAAAACCATAGTGAGCTTAGAAAGTCAAGTTGGAAAATGCCTCCGTTTATTTTGATAATGATGGTTGTCCTTTTCTAGTTTTTAATAGATAAGGGGATTATAGTACACCAGTGCTTCACCAGATGTTGAAGAAATTTCACAAGTATTGGGTGTAGTTTATATATATTAAGACTTTTTGTTAACCGTGAGTATGGGACAGAATCAAGTGCTGTTTGGTAGTCAAAATAACAACCTGAATGATTTCTGCTTTTCCACCAGGCTTGATTTAGAATTACAGAATTGATTATCATTTGTTCTTTACATCCTTTCTTCTCTTCTGTAAGCATATTATGGTTATCTAAATGAGTGGTGATTAGTTGCGAGAGGTATGATGTTACAATTGTATTTATAGCTTTATTATTATATACAGTTATTATTATTCATTTTTGTACTTACACAGTTGTCATTTGTCCTTGTACACATTGACATCTAAGCACTTTGATAATAAATTTACTTTGAGCTTGGAACTTTGAAATCAGCCACAACTGAATGGCAGAGCAGACTTGATGGGCTGATGGGCCAAACGACCTAATTCTTCTCCAATGTCTTATGGTCTTATTCTGTTCTACTATGTCACTTGTCACAACTCTTCAGCTAATGGTTTGGGCCTCAGTTTTTTTTTAAAGAAGAGACTGACAATGTCCAGCACTGTGCTAGAAGGAGATTAGCTTTATGTGTCATATGTACACTGAAACATTCAGACATACAGTGACATGCGTTGCTTTTGCATCGAATCAAATCACCAATGATCCCGGTGGCCACCCACTTTGGTTCCGCTTTCTATCCCTATTCTGACATGTCAATCCATGGCCTCTTCTATTGTCACAATGAAGCCACACTCAGGCTGGAGGAGCAGTACCTTATATTCCGTCTGGACAGCCTCCAACCTGATATCATGACTATTGATTTCTCAAACTTCCAATAATGCCCCCCCCCACTTCACCATTCCCCATCCCCTTTTCCCTCTCTCATTTTGACTCCTTGCCTGCCCATCACCTCTCTCTGGTGTTCCCCCCACCTCTTCTTTCTTCTATGGCCTTCTGACCTCTTCTATTAGATTCCCCCTTCTCCAGCCCTGTATCTCTTTCACCAATCAACTTCCCAGCTCTTTATTTTACCCCTCCCCCTCCTGGCTTCACCTATCACCCTGTGCTTCTCCCCCCCCCCCCCCCCACCTTCTTACTCCAACTCCTCATCTTTTTTTCTCCAGTCCTGCTGAAGGCTCTCGGCTCGAAACGTCGACTGCACATTTCGACTGTCCCATAGTTGCTGCCTGTCCCGCTGAGTTCCTCCGGCATTTTGTGTGTGTCACCAGGGACGATGCTGGGCTGCCCACAAGTGTTGCCACACATCCCGCACCAACATCGCTAACCCTAGCCCACAGGTCTTTGGAATGTGGGAGGAAACCCATGTGGTCATGGGGGAAACATACAAACTCCTCACAGGCCTCAGATGAAATTGAATCCTGATTGTTGATCACTGCCTGTCTCTAACAACTGACAACTCTACTGCTGTCTACGTTACCAAAGATTGAAGGGTCAATCTTCCCAAACTTAATTCCCCTCAGCTTATTCATGGAAATAGAGGCTTATAGGGAGGCACTGATCTCTTCATGAAGGATAAGACCGTAAGATATACAGTACTGTGCAAAAGTCTTAGGTATATATATAGCCAGGGTGCCTTAGATTCTTGCACAATACTGTTGTAATTTTATCAATTTTACCGTACTGCTGCCACAGAAAGAAGACACAGGCGAGTGATGATAAACCCGATTCTGATATGGGTTTCTTTTGTAGACTGAGAGTGGGAAAGGGTCAGGGAGAAGGGGAATCATGGTTGAGAAAAAGGGAAGGGTGAGGGGAGGGAGTGGGATGCACCACAGACGCATTCTGCAATGATCAATAAACCAATTGTTTGGAATAAAAAGACCTTGCCTGATGTCTCAGGTCTGGCTCTGTCTGCACCCGCACCACCCTCTACCACTGGGACTCTTCTACTGCCACCTGTCCCACCCCAGCCCTGCGGTGTTCCACCCTCACCATTCCCAACACCCTTTGTATCCGCCAGATTTACCAACTCGCTCTCTGCTCCAAGTTGACAAAATTAAATATGTGTACAAATGTTTTAAGTCCCTATGATTTTTGCACGGTACTGTAGGAGTGCAATTAAGCTATTCAGACCATCAAGCCTGCTATCATGACTGATTTTTTTTCCATTTCCTTCAGATTATTGGAACAGTGTTGGAAATCAAGGACAGACTGCAGCAGAGAAGTAAAGAGGTGAGGAACCATAAGATTAGAGTGTGAGATTTCACCCAAAACTTATTTATTTCCCTGATTATCCTCACTGAAGAGCTCAGGGAAGGCAGAACTGCTGAAGATAAAACTCTCAGGACAACATGATGTAAACCTTTCCTAACTTAAATCCTCTCAGACCATACATGAAAGTAAGAGACTTCTGGGTAAACAGCAACCCCTTGTTGAAAATAACATCATAAGATAAGGACTGGAGTTAGACTATTCAGCCCATCAAGTCTGCTTTGTCATAGGATTATGAATTATTTGTTCCAATCCCATTTCTAACTTCTCCCCATAACCCTTAAATACTTTTCGGATCAGGAACCAATCAATTTCTGATTTAAATGCACCCAATGACTTTGCCTACACAGCCGTCTGTGGCAACAGATTCAGCAGATGCTCCACTCTCCAGTTGAAGAAGTTCCTCATCACAGTTTTAAAAGGATGCCCCCCCCCATTCTGAGGCTGTTCCCTCAAATCCTAGATGAGGGTTTCCCAACCTGGTAGGGTCCATTGCATAAAAAAGGTTGGAAACCCCTGTCTAGGACCTAGAATCTCCGAGTAATGGAAAAGTTCTCTCCATATCCATTCGTGGATGGTAGCGAGTTCAGCAACAATTTGCTGTTTGTAAAAAATTATGGTAGAACAGCTACACTTGCCCTAAATCAGTAAACGTTCCAATGACCCTCATTTGTGATAAATGAGAAAGGCAGATGGAAATCAGGGACTACAAGCCTATCGCTCAACATCAGGAAGACAAAGGAAATGATCATTGACTTCAGGAATGCAAGAGACCTTGAACAAGTCCCACTGTCTGTAAATGATGAAGTGGTGGAAAGAGTCTCCATTCTCATTTTTGGGAATGAGCATCACCTCTCTTGGTCCATCAACACAACCTCGATAGTAAGGAAGGCATAAGAGTGACAATACTCTGTGAGGTGCTTAAAGATAAATAATCAGCCTCAAAACTTGATGGTCAACTTTTATCAATGCCTGAGAGAGAGCATACTGATATATGGAATGACAATGTGGTATGCCAGCTGCAGCAAGACAGGTCACAAAGCTCTCCATTGGATGATTAGAATGGCTCAGCACATGATTGGGACTGAACTACTAGGCCTGGAGACAACCTGCGACTCTCAATGCCTATGACACACTCATAACATCGTTAAAGGCCCATCCCATCCCGGACACTGTTTGTTCAATCTCTTGCCATCTGTGCATCAGTCTTACTGACTTGTTGCATGTAAATATGGGAATCAAACAAAAATTAAGCCATACCGCATGCACGGTAAACATCTGTTTTGCAAAGACTGGAGTAGCACTGCAATCTCGATGTCTTGAGCAATGACAATAAATTTCTATTCTATTCTATGGACTGATTTGAGCAGGGATCCCCTCTCCAAGTATCAGTGTGCAAAGTCATACAGTTCTAGAGATGGAGGTACTGTACACCAATCCCACATTGCCAGCACCTATGCTGAGAGAAAATTAAAGCTGTAGAAAGGTCATTGCTATAATCAGTAGTCAGTGAAATCCCAAATGAAACCTTGGTGCCTTTCCTTGATTCAGATTCATCAGAACAGAGTAAGATACCAGGAGGGAGAGTGTGGTAGGGAATCAAAGCAATAAGAAATTATAAGCTTAGAGCAAACACGAGGAAATCTGCAGATGCTGGAAATTCAAACAACAACACACGCAAAATGCTGGTAGAACACAGCAGGCTAGGCAGCATCTATAGGGAGAAGTGCTGTTGACGTTTCGGGCTGAGACCCTTCTTCAGGATTGCTAGATTTACTGCATGTTGTCCTGAGGATATTATCTTCAGCAGCTCACCTTCCCTGAGCTCTTCAGTGAAGGTATTCAAGGGAATAAATAGCTCACGGGAGAACAAACAAAGCTCTAAGCTTATAACACACACAAAATGCTGGTGGAACACAGCAGGCTAGGCAGCATCTATAGGGAGACGATGTCCACGTTTTGGGCCGAGACCCTTCATCAGGACTAACCGAAAGGAAAGAAAGTAAGAGATTTGAAAGTAGAGGGGGGAGGAGGAAATGCAAAATGATAGGAGTAGACCGGAGGGGGTGGGATGAAGCTAAGAGCTGGAAAGGTGATTGGCGAAAGTGATACAGAGCTGGAGAAGGGAAAGGATCATGGGATGGGAGGCCTCAGGAGAAAGAAAGGAGGGGGGAGCACCAGAGGGAGATGGAGAACAGGCAAACAACTAAATATGTCAGGGATGGGGTTAGAAGGGGAGGAGGGGCATTAACGGAAGTTAGAGAAGTCAATGTTCATGCCATCAGGTTGGAGGCTACCCAGCTGGTATATAAGGTGTTGTTCCTCCAACCTGTGTTTGGATTCATTTTGACAATAGAGGAGGCCATGGATAGGCATATCAGAATGGGAATGGGACGTGGAATTAAAATGTGTGGCCACTGGGAGATCCTGCTTTTTCTGGCGGACCAAGCATAGGTGTTCCACGAAACGGTCTCCCAGTCTGCATCGGGTCTCGCCAATATATAAAAGGCCACACCAGGAGCACCGGATGCAGTATACCACACCAGCCAACTCACAGGTGAAGTGTCACCTCACCTGGAAGGACTGTCTGAGGCCCTGAATGGTGGATCTCCCAGTGGCCACACATTTTAATTCCACGTCCTATTCCCATTCTGATATGTCTATCCATGGCCTCCTCTATTGTCAAAATGAATCCAAACTCAGGTTGGAGGAACAACACCTTATATACCGGCTGGGTAGCCTCCAACCTGATGGCACGAACATTGACTTCTCTAACTTCCGTTAATGCCCCTCCTCCCCTTCTAACCCCATCCCTGACATATTTAGTTGTTTGCCTGTTCTCCATCTCCCTCTGGTGCTCCCCCCTCCTTTCTTTCTCCTGAGGCCTCCCATCCCATGATCCTTTCCCTTCTCCAGCTCTGTATCACTTTCGCCAATCACCTTTCCAGCTCTTAGCTTCATCCCACCCCCTCCGGTCTACTCCTATCATTTTGCATTTCCTCCTCCCCCCTCTATTTTCAAATCTCTTACTTTCCTTCCTTTCGGTTAGTCCTGATGAAGGGTCTCGGCCCAAAACGTGGACATCGTCTCCCTATAGGTGCTGTCTAGCCTGCTGTGTTCCACCAGCATTTTGTGTGTGTTATAAGCTTAGAGCTTTGTTTGTTCTCCCGTGAGCTATTTATTCCCTTGAATACCTTCACTGAAGAGCTCAGGGAAGGTGAGCTGCTGAAGATAATATCCTCAGGACAACATGCAGTAAATCTAGCATCATTGTGAAGCATTTCTTTCATCTGGTCACCTGTAGAGTGGATATTGAAACAGAGTGGCTTTATTCCACTTCTGATATTGAGCTGAACAAATTCCACAGCTCTGTCACAAATGTGTCCATGTGCTGATGAATACAAGATGGGACAGGAGTGTGTGTGATGTAATCTAAATTCCTTTGTAGCTGCATGAGGTGAAGCTGCGAATCACAGGTCTGTGCATTCAATATATTCACAAGCAGAGCTGTACTGGAAGATGCTGTTGTCTATTGTATCCATAGTGTTATTGTCACGGGTCCCCTCTACACCTCTGGTGAATTGTACTGTTCTCAGAATCAGAATCAGGTTTATTATCACTTGCACGTGTCATGAAATGTGTTGTTCTTACGGCAGCAGTTCAATGCAATACATAATAATAAAAACTGTGAATTACATTCCCTCATCTTCCCATTCTGAAGCCCACCATCCATTCTTTGGTCGCACTGATATTGAGTGCAAGGTCGTTGCTGTGACATCACTCATGTAGCCCATCTATCTCACTCCAGTACCTCCTTGTGTTGTCAGCAAATTTAGAGAGGACATTTGAGCTGTGCATATCCACACGATCATGGGTGTAGAAAGTGGAGAGCTGTGGGCTAAGCACACATCCTTGAAGCATGCCAGTGCTCATTGTCAGTGAGGTGGAGATGTTTTTACAGCTCCTGACTAAGGTCATTGTAGAATATAGGAATCTAGTTTATTTTAGGATGTACTATTCAGTATTTTCCTCAAATACTGTTTCACTCTTCATTCCCCACTGCTCCCTTCTATTGTGCCTCTGAAAATCCAGAAATATGAATTCTGGACACTTTATTCTGAGCTTTTCACTGCCAGTGAGGCAAAATATTTATTTTTGGCTCCAGAGGCTTTCAGGATGTCACGGGCAACTACTATACTGTTCAAGCTAGACTAAAGTAAGAAACAAATATACTTTAGAATTCTGTAACTAAGACTGAGTTTCTTTGGGCTGCAGAATTCAAAATACAAGCCGTGCCTGGAAAACAAACAGGTTCAGTTTTAGAGCATAATTCATAGGAGCAGAATTAAGCCACTCAGTCCATTGAGTCTGCTCTGCCATTCCATCATGGTTGATATATTATCCCACTCAACCTCATTTTCCCACCTTCTCCCTGTAACCTTAGATTCCCTGACTAACCATTAAACCCTATCAACCTCTGCTTTAAATATACTCAATGACTTGGCATCCACTGCCATCCATGGCAATGAATTCCACAGATTCACCACCCTCTGGATAAAGAGATCTCTCCTCATCTCTGTTCTAAATGGATGTCTCTCTATACTGAGGCTGTAACAGAACCTCCACAGTAGTGTAATGAAATGCATCAAAAACACGTACAGTAAGACTGATAAGAAAGAATAATTACTAAAAGTAGAGAGTGAGAGAAACTGGTTCTGCTGTTTATATGAACAAATGTGTATCAAATCAATTGTCAAATTAGTATATTATTGTCATAAGTTCCAAGGCACAGTGAAAATATTGCCTTGCGTACTGTTGAGACCACAAGGTATAGGAGCAGTATTAGCCCATTAGGCCCATTAAGTCTGCTCCATCATTTCATTATAGCTGATCCATTTCCCTCTCAACCTCATTCTCCTGCGTTCTCCCCATATCCCTTCAGATCCTGACTGATCAAGAATCAATCAATTCTTGCCTTAAATATTCCCAACGACTTGCCCTCCAAAGCCACATGGGGCAATGAATTCCACAGATTCGCCACTCTCGGTTTAAAGAAATTCCTCCTCATCCCCATTCTAAATGGACGTCCCTCTGTTCTGAGGTTGTGCCCTCTGGCCCTAGACTTCCCCAGCATAGGAAACATCTTCTTCAATGGTTCATACAAATCAATTAATTACAACATTGTATTAAGTTCAAAGTTCAAAATAAATTTATTTTGAAAGTACTTCTATGTTACCATATACAACCCCATGATTCATTGTCTTGTGGGGATATTTTAAAAATCCATAGAATAATAACCATAACAGAATCAATGAAAGACTGTCCAACTTGGACATTCAACCATGGCGCACTGTATATGTGATAAATAAATGAATCTGATAGTTATGACCTTGCACCTTATTGTCTACTTGCATTGCACTTTCACGATAACTTTAACACTTTATTCAGTGGTGTGGTAAACTACATATACCTGTCTGGACCCGCCCCCCCCACCACCCCCGCTGACTGCTTCTGTGGTTCCTCCCACAGACCCCTGTATAAAGGCGATTGGAGGCACTGCTCTCCAGGATGTTGTGTGATGGTCTGTTGCTGCTGACAGTGCTTTCTTCCAGCTAATAAAAGCTTATCTCGCCTCATGTCTCCAAGAGTTATTGATGGTGCATCAAGCGGTTTGTTATTTAACCTAACATTACCTTAGGCTGCTGAGGTCTTTCATTGATTCTCACAGCCCCTTCCTAATCCAGCAATCACAGTGGCCAGTTATAAATTCAAAGTTCAAAGCAAATATATTATCAAAGCCCATACACAGCCCTGAGATTCATTTTCTTGCAGGCATTTATAGAGAAATAAAGAAATTCAAGAAAATCCACGCAAAATGTGCAAATAAAAAATAATACTGAGAACATGAGTTGTAGAGGCCTTGAAAATGAGATTGTCGGTTGTGTAATCAGTTCAATGTTGAGGTGAGGGAAGTTATCCACTCTGGTTCAGGGGCTTGATGGTTGTAGGGTAATAACTGTTGCTGAACTTGCGGGTGTGGGACCTAATGCTCCTGTATCTCCTGCCTGACGGCAATAGCAACTCCTGGCACGTAGAACAGAACAGGCCCTTCAGCCCAAGAAGTTGTTCTAAAATAATTAAGCTAGTTATTAAATACCAAACAAAACTTGTCCCTTCTGCCTACAAAAGTCCGTATCCCTCCATCCTCTGTACTTGAATGTGACATGTTTTATATTGCCCTAGTGTGCCTAGTTCCAATTAGCCCTGCTGCTCTGCCCCCACTTTGATGATAAAACATCAGCAAAACCATTAACAAAGATGAGAGGGCTGATGGTTCTTCTGGCCACTGTAAACTGCCCTTTGTGTGGAGGCAAGTAGTAGAAACGAGCAGGGTGGGGGGTAGTTGAATGCACTTACAAAGAGCACTGCCAGAAGAAAACAGCATCCATCGTCAAGGACCCCCACCATCCTAGCTTTGCTCTCTTCCTGGGCTACCATCAGGCAGCAGGTACAGGAGTCTCAGGTACACACCCTTAGGTTCAGAAGCAGTTATTGCATTCAACCATTAGGCTCTTGAACCACCGTGGAAGATTTCAGTCAACTGATTTCACAACCTATAGACTCACTTTATTTGTATGATTTCTCTTCTTCTGCACATTGGTTGTTTGTCCGCCTTTATGGATACTTTTCATAAATTGTATTTCTTTATTTCCCTGTAAACGCCTGCAAGAAAATTAATCTCAAGGTATATGGTGACATATATGCACATTGAAAACAAATTTACTTTTTACTTTGAATAGGAAGAGAGAGAAATGAAGGATAGGTGATTGATAGAGTGGACTCAGTAGACAGCAGAACCTACTTCCATGTAGAATGTCTCTATGAATCTTTAATACACATTGCAATCATGCAAAAATAGTTGTAATTATAATAACCTATAACTTCTATGAGCAGAGCTAGTTTTCCTCGTGTTTTTGGACTGCTTTCACAGGATTATCATAATCCATTCTGCAAGCCTCATAAGGAAGCCATGCGTATGCACAAGTTCGTTATGTGTGTGGTACTACGGACCAGTACAAAGCCACTTGGAAATCTTCCACAAGCGAAAGAAGCCTGCCAGACAGATGATAATTCTATCAAGCTCTACTAAACATCCGCCAGACAGCCAAGCACATCCCAGCACTCCGAACATGCAACTCTTATTGGCCCATTATTAAACAGCTTGGAGAGCAGTTGTGGAGAAACCACGGCCCCAACCCTCACCCTTCTGGCAGAAGAGAAAAGTGCAACAGTCAGAAGAAAGGTGTAACTTCAGATTCTGAAACAGCTTTCAGAAATTCTCATTAAAGTGATTGTTTGTTAGGTTAATGCATCATACAGTGGTTTTCCTAAAGCTACCATTATTGAAGCTGAATTCATAACCTGACACTTTCGCTCTCAGGTGTTAACCCTTTAAGGAATATAGCTGAAGAGTGTGTGTGTGTGTGTGTGTGTGTGTGTGTGTGTGTGTGTGTGTGTGTGTGTGTATGAGTATCTATGTGTGTGTGTAAGATTTTATGTGATTGTGTAATTATTGTGTAATTGAGTATGTGATTGTGCGAGTGTGTGTGTGCATGCCTCTGTGCATGTGAAATTATGTGTATGTAAAAGATTGTATGTGATTGTGTGATTATGTATGTGACTGAGTGTGTGTGATTGTGTATAAGTGTGTATGAGACTGTGGGTGGGTGTAAAGCATCAACAAATCAGAGATTTTAAACTTGATTACAATAAGTAGTTTGACAATTTGATTTCAACCATATATGACTGTAGGTGGAAAATATGCTTACTCAAAGGATACAAGTTGCCCTTTCCAAGTTGATTTACTTCATGAATTTACATACCATTCAAAATATATCATTTAACCATCTTTAATATTACAGACACGCAACAAAAATGTTAGTGAAATATTTGTGGGTAGCTGTTGTTTTTGGCTTCTGTCAATAATGGTTCAATTCCTGTGAAAGAACATGGCCTGTCAACAGTTTGGGCTCCTTCCAGTTGTGTCACACTGCAGGTTATTGATGTGGAGGGGAAGCAGTTTTAATTCAGGCTGCTTCTTCAGGGGCCTGGACTATTGTTTCTATGGCCAGAGGGAGTTCATGAACCCTGTGGTCTGAATGAGAAAGAAATGGTACATTTACATAGGAACAGTTTCAATGTGACTCTTGCTTCCCAGTTAAACACTAACACATTAGCTCCCTTGTTGTTATACAGTTTATATAAACATTACACCTCAATCACAGCTTTATGCTTTGCATTTAGATCAGTAATTTTATTTAAAAATGCTCATCTAAAATTTTAAATTATGTCTAACTACCACTTAATTATTATTTATTGTATGAATTAAAAAGGCATTAAACAGATTGTTTTATGATTCCATAGATGCAATGTTTACCTTTAATTTCTAGTCATTATGAATAGCAGATTATTAAACAATTGTTTAATGTTTGCATTTTATTTGGTTTTCCTCAGATTACAAGTGCCCACAAGTCATGGTGTTCTTTTTTTTGTATTTTCAGACTTAGGGAAAACAATTGATCTTAAAGATGAAAATGAAATCTAACTGTTATTTTGGAGCAGACTGTATTGAAATTACAATTACCTGATTAAATAATTACCTACTTCTCCAAGCTTAACAGGTATCAGTTCATTAGCTAAGTTAAAATTCTGTGAACAATTCAATTTAATATTACATAAAAATACACTGAAATGATCAAATTAATATTGTAACTCTTTATTAGCAATAGTCTTCCTGCCAGCTTGGATTCTACTGAAAGCATTCACAGGGTAATGCTTTAAATGAAAAACACGCACCTGATTCTCCTAATTTGGAAAGGGCGATGAGCAGGATAGACCTGATTAGTATGACCGTACAATGATATCACGTGCAATACACTTCAATATATTTCAGTTCATTTACCTCATAACATGTATTTTTCCCCAAAACAGGAGACCCTTTGAAAGTTTGCTTGAGGTAGTGTTGGTGTTTGTATTTACTTGTTATTTATTGAGATGCTGCACAGGAATAGGCCCTTCTGGCCAGTTGCGCCGCGCCGCCCAGCTTTCCCCGAATTTAAACTTAGCCCAATCATGAGACAATTTACAAGGACCAATTAAACTGCCAACCAGTACGTCTTTGTATTGCAGAAGAAAACTGGAGCATCTGGAGGAAATCCATGCAGTCATGGGGAGAACATACGAACTCTTTACAGGCGACGATGAGAATTGAACCCCGATTGCTGGTACTATAAAGCATTGCGCTAACCACTACACTACTATAACACCACTGGCATAAGAGAAAAAGTAGTAATTAACTAAATTTCTACAGTAAGAGTTTTTAGGAACATCACCATCACAAACAAATGTTTCCCCTTTCCATTTAATTAACAGGAATCTCCACAAAATGGAAAACAAGTGACCTTAATTAAATACTTCTTAATTCTCACTCAATTCACCTTCAACTGCACAAGATATCTAGTTGAAATCAATGACATATTTATATTACCTTATGTATGATTAGAATTTCAATAGATCTAGCTTTTATAAAGATTTACTTCTCCAGCTATATACTGGGGAGGGGGGCATTGTTAAATTTAACAACCATATGCATAGTTGTTAATACTCATATAGGATTCTACTGAGCAGTAATGCATTTTAAACAGTTGATTAGGTTTCTGTTTTTTTCAGTCTCCCCACCCTTCAGTTCACAGTGACTGTTACAATTTCTGTTAAAAAGACCAGTGTCAGCTTCAAATGATGCCCTTCCCCCATCCAAAGCCGAGTGAATTAAGTTTGACCCTGAACGGACAAGGACCTGCTGTTAGCTTGTCACCGACGATGGAGTGATCTCAAGAAGTTGGCTGAGGGCAACATGTGCTGGTGCCTGACCACTTTACTGAAAAAGATGATAACCATCATTGAGATGGTTTCACTGGCTGCATTTTCCCACAACAGTCTTCTCCAAGGAAGAAAACACTTCGAGGTTTTCTTTTATAACTTGAAATTAATTCAGCCAAACCAATAAAGATTGAAGAGATGTTTTTTTCATCTTTGTAAGGTTACTGGGGCAGTAGAATTTATCATGTACTTGCCAGGATTATCAATTCAATTTTAAACTATAACACTTTCTAATTATTTTTCTATTAAGTCTGTAACAATCAGTGGCCATAGCTGAAGTATTTATTATTGTCATTTCCGATACAATAACTGAAAAATGTCTATAGTGAGAATATTTTCACTCATTTTACTGGCTAAAGAAGTTTTTTATAGTTTCCTTAATTTAGCTTTTTTATAATTTATAATTTAGCTTTTTTCAGATTGATGTTTAATTATTAAATGCACACATAAGATTATGAGATATCAGAGCAGAATTAGGCCATTTGGCCCATCAGGTCCACTCCGCCATTTCATCATGGCTGATCCATTTCACTCTCAGCCCCTATCATACATTATGGATTCTGGGAAAGTCCATAGTATTTAAGGCCATTCATATTCCCCAGTACTCAAGAGAACTTTTGTGAGAGAGCTTTGCATGAATTATTGACACTGGGTGCTCTTTTGTTGGTAATTTGAACTATTTTTGTTTTCACGGTGAATAAAATATCTGAGCTCTGCAGCTCAGTTGTGCAGCAGCTAGTGCTATTTTCTCACAACTTCAGGGACCTTGGCCTGATCCTGATCTTGAGCGATGTCAGTGAGTTTATACATTCTCCTTGCAGCCCAGTGCATTTCCTTCGGGCACTCTGGTTTCCTCTGACATCCCACAGACATGCTGGTGTAAGTCATCCCTTAGAGACAAAAGAAGGGAAATGTGTGAGTGTATTTGAGGGAATAAGTTGTAGAATCAGGACTGAATTAGGCTGATTATGGTCATGCTGACTAACAAGTACTTTTTTTTTACAAAATGCATTCCAAGGCCGTATATTGAAAATAGGACATAGAACAGTACAGCACAGGAACAGGCCCTTTCAACTCATCCCATTTGCCTGCACAAGGTCCATATTCCTCCATTCCCTGCGTGTCCATGTGCCTGTATAAATGCCTTTGAAATATTGTGGTCATATCTGCTTCCAACACTTCTTTAGCAGACCATTCCAGGTTCCTGCTACTCCGCACAAAAACAGAAGTCTTGCAAATCTCATTTCAAAGCTCCTGTCCCACCCCCTTCACCTTAAATCTTGGCCCTCTAGTAGTCAATATGTCTACCCTGGGAAAAAGACTCTGACTATCTACCCTGTCTCTGCCTCTCATCATTTTATTTACTTATAATAGGTTACCCTATAGCTTCTGACACTCTAGAGAAGACAATCCAAGTTTGTTCAACCTTTTCTTATGCTGCTGTAAAATTGGGATTCAATTTCTGCTGCTGTCTGTAAGGAGTTTGCATGTTCTTGCTGTGACTGCATGGGTTTCCTCTCACATCCCAGAAAGACACCAGGGTTAGCGTTAATTAGTTGTGTGCATGCTTTGTTGGCATCGGAAGCGTGGCTGTTGTGTATTTAATACTTAGGTAATATTTGACTTCTCTTGTATAGATGTTTTTTCTTTTAAATTACTAATTATGGGTTATATGTAAAAATATGTGAATTGCATATATCATCACACTACCTCATGATGATACGTGTGAACCTCGCTTAAGGTAAACACGAAGTTAGACTCACGATCTTGGACTCCTTAAAATTAGCTTAATGTTTTGAAGTTATAAAATATAGCAATGCCAACTCTTGCTGGCTGCCCCCAGCACAGCGGCAGACTGTGTTGGTATTGGATACAAATGAGGCGTTTCACCGGATGTTTCAATGCTTCAATGGACGTGTGATAAAATAAAGCTAATCTTTATACTCTTTAACTGAGTCTTTGTGAACCAATTCTACACCCTCTCCAAAGCTTCCACATCCTTCCTGTAATGCAGGGGCCAGAGTTGCATGCAACACTTCAAACGTGGCTGCAAACTTTTATACAGCTGAAATGTGCAATGTCCCAGGTATAACCTCAATGCCCCAAATGCTGAAGGTAAGTATGCTTAATTCCCTCTTTACGATTCTACTGCCACTTTAAGGGAGCTATGAACCTGCACCTTGAGATCCCTCTGTACATCAACGTTCGTAAGGGTCCTGGCATCTACTGTATATTTTCCTTTTATATTTGCAAGACCTCACACTTTTACAGATTATACTCCACCTCCATTTCCCTGCCCATATTTACAGCTGGTCTGTATTTTGCGGAAAGCAAAGAAGTACGACTAGATAGGATTGCCCTACTGTGAGATGATGTGGATCCATAAGACTGAAAGGCCTCCCTTAGTATCTGAAGAAATAATAAACTACACAGTAAAATTTACTGTCAGCTCTGTAATGGAGTAATGTATATGTGTGTTTTCTAATTTTTTTCCCCTTCGCTTTTGACATGATACCTATTCGGCCTACTATTGAGCCCTGACGAAGGGGCTTAGCCTGGAAGGGTAAGGATAATTTCCACAGATGCTGCCTGACCTGCTGAGTTCCTCTAGCATTTAGTGTGTGATGCTTTGGTCTATTGTTTGCCCACTTTTTAAAATTGTACAACAGGGTATCTAAGCATTTCTAAGAATAGTTTCTAAGGTAATGATGTCAGTGTAATGAAAGTTGTTGACTCATCCTGCACCTGCAACCTGACATTGAGACCTTTCAAGCTTTGTGTTTTAACGACTTAACAATAACTTGTGTAGTACAGATCGTATAGCTTATAAGTTCAAGTTTATTGTTGTCTGACTGTACAGACATACAACGGAGTGACACAATATTCTTCCAGAGCACTGTGTTCCCAACAAACATATATCACACACAGCACATCAAACAAAACATTACCATAAATAAGTTAATAAAATATAATTAAAAATGCATGTACTGTACAGCATAGGCAAACAGTAAACTCCTAGTGACAGGACCTCAGTGGTAGTAGGGTACCCATTAGTCTCACAGACTGGGGAAACAAACTGTTGCTCAGTCTGGCAGTTCTAGTTCAGATGCCCTGTACTTACTTCCTGATGGTAGTGGGTCAGAGAGATTGTGGGATGCTTCATGTCGTCCATCTACAACACTGCTGGTAAGTATCATAAAGGGGGAAGGAAGAATCCAGTGGTATTCTCGATGGTTTTTACTGTCCTCTGTAGGGTCTTGTCGTCAAATGCCTTGTGGCTTCCGTACGACGCAATGATTCAGCCAGACAGGACACTCTCAATGGTGCTCCTGGAGAAAGTCGTCTGTTAAAATGGGGGAGGAGAGCCTTGCATGCCTCAATCTCCCTGGAAGGTGTAGCCGCTGCTGTGCCTTCTTACCTAGAGAGAAGGTGTTGTGGGTCCAGATTAGATCGTCCATTATGTACACACCACGGAACTTTGTGCTCTTCATTCTCTCCACAGCAGAACCATTGATGTGCAATAGCGAGTGGTCAACCTGTGCCTTCCTGAAGTCCACAATGATCTCTTCTGTCTTGTCCAGGTTGAGTCTCAGACTGTTGTTCTCGTGCCACTTGACAAGCCTCTCTGTCTCCTTGCCGGATGCTGATTCACTGTTGTGGTTGATGAAGCCAACCACTGTTATTTCATCAGCGAACTTGATAACACGGTTTGATCTAGCAGTGCACTTGTGAGTTAGCAGTGTGAACAGCAGCGAACTGAGCACTAGTGATGGAGCTTGAGATGGTGTTTGGTCTTTTGGCCAAGAATTCCAAGATCCAATTACAGAGAATGTTGAGCCCCTCAAGGACAGTTTACCCACCAGCCTCTAAGTGATGACCACTCAAGTGCCAAGCTGAAGTTGATGAACATCTGGCATATGAGGCATTGTTATCTTGGTGGGTCAGGACGGAGTGAACGGCCAAGACAATGGCATTATCGGTGGACCGGTTTGAGCAGTAGATGAACTAGAAAGGGTCCAGTTTAGCCAGAAGGTGGGATTTTATACAATCCATTACCAGCCACTCAAAGTACTTCAAGATTGTTGAAATCAGTGCCTCCAGGCAGTAATTGTTTAAGTCAGTTACTGTCACTCTCTTGGTACAGAATGATGGTGAAGCCTGCAGGGAAGTTGGACTGTTTCAAAGAGGTATTAAAGATGTCTGTTAAGTCTGTTAGCTGGGCTGCACAATTCCTCAGTGCCTGACCAGGTATACTGTCCAGCCCCTGCAGCTTTGCGTGGATTTACCCTGGCGAGAATCCTCCTCTTCTCAGCTACAGCCAGACAAGGTGCCTGTTCCTCATGGGGAGAGGGCACTTGCCTCGATGTCACATCATTTATCGAGTCAAATTATGCACAGAAGTCATTTAGCTTGTCAGGGAGGGATGTGTTACTGTCATGGACGCACAGGGTGGATTTGTAACCTGTTACTGTTTGTATACCTTGCCACATATGCAGTGCGTCCCTGGAGTCGCAGAGGTATCTGTGAATTTTCTGAGAGTGCTCACACTTTGCCTTCCTGAGAGCACAGTTATTGCTGACCTTAGAGACATCCTTAGAGTTAAAGTGGTTCTTGTTACTTTAAAGTAGTGCCGGTGGTTACCCTCTCCGGGTTGCAACATTGTATTTGGAAGATCCCAGGGTTAGTCCGGAGGAGCCAATGGATTTTGGAATGTAGAAGATCACTGCACAATATAGGCCCTTCAGCCCATGATGTGGTGCCATCCTCTTAACCTACTCCAAGATCAATGGAACCCTGCCTTCCACATTGCCCTCCATTTTTCTATTCTCCAAGAGTCTCTTAAACGTCCCTAATGAAAAGCCAGGGTGTTGGTCGGGACGAGAACTGATTTCGCTCACTCTCCATGACGGTCATCTCCATGGCGCTGAGGCTAATTAGAGACCCCCCGGCTTCTGTATTTCATGTCTGTTAATATGATGAACTGATAAGCGAGGCTTTGGGCCTGCTCTGGGTTTCGGATCTAAGTGCTCAGTTTTGGCTTGGAATGTTCTTGTCGTCTGCTTCAATTGTTTGCATGATTTTTATTCTTTTCTTTCTCTTGTATCAAATGTTGGTCTTTTACTCTTTGTTAAATTGGGTTCTTTTGGGTTTCTTGCTTTTTGGCTACCTGTGAGCAAGGAAATCTCAAGGCTGTATAACTTATACATTATTTGATAGTAAATGAATCTTGAACAATATATCTGCCTCTGCTATCACCCAGGCAATCACTTTTAAATTATGCTCCCTTGTATTAGTCATTTCAGCCCTGGGAAAAAGGCTTTGGCTGTTTACTCAATCTATGCCTCTTGTTTGGTACATCACTATCCTCCTTTTCTCCAAACAGGAAAGTCCTAGCTCGCTCAACCTATCCTCAGAAGACATGCTCTCCAATCCAGGAAGCGTCCTGGTAAATCTCCTCTGCACCCTCTCATGAGGTGACCAGAACTGAACACAATACTCCAAGAGAATTTAACCAGGAGTTTGCAGCTCTTGAACTCAATTCCCGACCAATGAAGGCCTTCTTGACAACGCTATTAAATTTTTGAACCCTGTATCCCATAATCAAGGAAAGAATCTGGAAGCTGCATTAACACTGTGGTTGAGAGGCTACAAAGGAAGTGACACTAAGCCAGGGACTCTGCCAAGTCTGAAGGACAGATCACAGTTTAAGTGACTGGGGAAATGAGAGTACAATTTGGGTAAAATGCCAGACTTGGTCATATTGATATTGGCATAATCAATTGAGCCTGGATCTCTCCCTGTATCATTGCCTTGTCATGGTGGCTAGACTTTTGAGCTCCTGAGATCCCAAGTGCAATGCTGGAGTTTACAGTCTGGTGCTCAGCTCCTGGTAGGGTCACCCATGGCAGTAAGATCACAAGGCCAAAGTTCAATGTAAATTTATTATCAAAGTACACAAATGTCACCATATACAACTTGAAATTGATTTTGCAAAAGAAGTCCTTCAACACTTTAATATTTTCCCTACTTCTCTGGAATTTTAAATATTTCCAGGTTTATAACTTTCAAATGAGTTGCCACAGAGTTAGTCAGCCCTATTTCAAATAACTGAAAACCTTTCTTCCACACACAGATGGCTTAGTTCTATTTGTTAATACGTCCTCTCACCACTATGCTGAATGCTTTACAGTACCAGTGATGCAGGTTCAATTCCTGCTGCGGCCTGTAAGGAGTTTATGCGTTATCCCTGTGACTGCATGGGTTTCCTCCCACAGTCCAAAGATGTAATGGTTGACAAGTTAACCGATTATTATAAATTGCCCTGTGATTTGGCTAGGATTATTTGGGGATTTCTGGGTGGCAGGATGTGAAGGGCCAGAAGGGTCTGACCCTTGCTGTATCTCAATAAAAATAAATTAATTAATTAATAGGGATGTTCAACCAACAAAGGAATTGGACCATAAGATACAGTGACAAAATTAGGCCATTCAGCCCATCAAGTCTGCTCTGCCATTCTATCATCACTGATTTGCTATCCCTCTCAACCCCATTCTCCTGTCTTACTATCCACTGTCCTACCCTCATTGATTTCCTCTTCAGAAAACCATAAAAGATTCAAGACCAAAAGATCATAAAACGTACAAGCAGAATTAGGTCATTTGGCCCATCACATCTGCTCTGCCAATCCATCATGGCTGATTTATTATCCCTCTCAACCTCATTCTCCTGCCTTCTCCCCATAGCCTTTAACACCCAGATCAATCAAGAACCTATCAAACTCCATTTTAAATATACCCAATGACTTGGCTTCCACAGCCATCTGTGGTAAAGAACAAATCCAACAAGCAAAGCCATGTTGAATTTTCCTAATCACACTTTAGAATTAGCAAATCTATTGAACTATCATTCTAAGATAGCTTAAAAGAACCAGTTACCAAATGTAACACAGGTTAACCAGTCTCTCGCAGTTAAAGGGCCTTTAATTAAATTGATCATCAGTAGAATAGCTCATTTATTATGACTAGAAACAAAGTTCCCTCTAAATTTTTTTTACAGATGCCTGGACCGACCATTGCTCTGAGTTGGAAATTCTCACATAGCCTGAAAACTGAGCAGCACTCGAAATGTTTTCTTCTAAATGAATAGATAGAATGAAAATTTAAAAATCACGTAATTTTGATATTATCTATTAATTGAAGGATGTAATGAAGTATAGTACAACAAAGAAAATCATTCATGTTTTGCAAACATTTTCTATCTATGTCTAATTCCATCTGCATGGCAACAAAGGCTATGTGAGTGGGAGTATTTTAGTTACTGCATGGCTGCGCACCCACACAGCTTAGAGGGAACAGTGACTGGAAACAAACTGGTTCAACCAAGAATGATCTTAAAATTAAATAAATCGAATTGTCAGCAAATGAGGAATGAGATGGCTATGGGCAATTAAAAAAATACGAAAGGAATGACAGTGAACATGCACGAGCCAACATTTGTAAATACATAATTGCCAATCAATATACATAAAATCCCTTCAAGGCACACACATTTAATAGGAAGCATAGTGCAACACAGGCAACAAGAGATGTTATAGGGAGGATCCTATAAAGTTGCCAAAAAGGGCAGGTTATCTTGAGGACTGGGAAAATTCCAGAATTCAACAAAGAAGGAAGCTCATAAGGAAAGGGGGGAAGTGGAGAGTAATCTAGCAAGAAACATAAAAACAGTTTGAAAACATTTCTGTAGATATGTAAATGGAAAAGTTTAGCAGGAGTATGCCATTCAGCCCTTCAAACATTCTCAGTCATTCATCAAGTTAGTGGCTGAACTTCTATCTCTGCTCCCTTCTCCAGCACTCTCGTTAGAACCCTTGAAAGCTCTAGTATGATAAAAATGGATTCTTGAGCTCACAATTGACCTCACTGTGGCCTTGCATCTTATTGTCTGCCTGCACTGCACTTTCTCTGTATTCTGCGACTGTTTTCCTTTGTATTACCTCAATATATTCTTGTGAAGAAATAATCTGTATGGATGGCGTGCAAGACTATGTTCTTCACTGTGCCTTGGTACAGGACAATAAAAAACAATTTACCAATCTATAGCTTATGTCTGGTAATCTGTCGATGTCCTCGACAGATGAATGAATGTAGTATCTGAGCGTCCGTAACTTACCACAGGGGGAGAATTCCAAAGGCTCACCCACCCTTTGAGACAGGGAATTCCCCTTCCTTCCTATGAGTCCTACTGAAATTTAAACTTCTTACAGAGGAGGCAGGAATAACTACATCAGTGAATGAAGAAATGGCAGAAAATCTAAAAAAAATTGTGTATGTCATAGAAATAGTGGAGTCAACAAGTTGAAGTGAATTAGGAGCAAACAAAATTAGCATTATTATTTAAAAATTCTGAAGGAATTGATGCGATTGGAAGATGGCAAATCACAAGGATTTGATAAAAGGCATCCCAAGCCCTTGGAGATCATGACTACTCCGTAGTCTTCCAGAATTCCATATATTTCAGAGCAGTTTCTACAAGTTGAGAACTTGCAAATGTCACCACCAATTTAAGAAAGAAGGGAAACCATAGACAATTATCTTAATATCAATAAAAAGGAAAATGTTAAAAGCTATGATTAATGGACTTGGTTAATGGGCAGTTGGTAAATAGTAACAAGAACGAAAATAGTTTGCAGAGATACAAGAGATTTGGCAAATGGTTGAACAATGCAGACAAAATGCTGATGGAACTCAGCCTATCAGGCAGCATCTATGGAAGAGAATAAGCATTGAAGAGTACTGATGATGTGTCTTGGCCCAAAACACGGACTGATTATTTTCCTCTATAGAGGCTGCCTACCTGCTGAGTTCTTCCAGCATTTTGTGTTTGATGCTTTTGAATAGTTTAAGGAAAAGGAAATCATGATCAATTCATTAGTCTACATCAGGGGTTCCCAACCTAAGGTCCATGGACCCTTGGTTAATGGTAAGTCTCCATGGTATAAAAAAGGTTGGAACCCCTGATCTATATTGATGTTGTAACTAACAGATAGATAATGAGGAGCTAGCAAATGTCGTATATATGGACTTTACAGGCTTCTGCGAGGTGCTTTACAAGATGTTATTAAAAACAGAAAGGCTGGAAATGCTCAGCAGATTAGGCAGCATGAAAAGAGACAGAAACACTTTAGATCAAGATCATTTCATCAGGGTACATCCAGCACTTTCTGCTTTTATTTTGCAAGACCTCAGTTCTGGGACAAAACTTAGAGCCCCATAAGTGCTATGGTTATAAGAACAGCTCAGAAGCTGGGTCTCCAGTGCAAGTGGCTGTCCTCTTTGCACTCAGCAATGCTGACGATACCCAGATCTCAACAGATTAATAAAAAGGTTGGACCAGCTGTACAATTCTTTGGACTGAACAATAATGTACAGTAGGGCTTCTCAAACTGAGGTTTATGGGCCTCTTGCTCAATGGAATTGGTCCATGGTATAAAAAAGATTGAAAACCCCTGATGTACAGTATTCTAGCTGTAGAGAGTACATCATCAGAGCTTCAGTTTCAATGTGAGCAACACTGAGGAATTTGTAACTAAGAAAAAAGAATTGCATATCAGGATGCTAAAAGCATAGGAGAGGCTTAGCTCTAGATCTTAATTGTTGAATACATTCACATTCCTTTGTGGAATTCTATCCAGACTTCCAGCTGTCTTCTTATAATCATTGCACCGTAGTTATTCTCAGTTATTAGGAATGAAAAGGAGGCATGCAAATTTATATTTAAAAAGAGGTTGATGAATGCCATTACCACATAATGTTGCTCTATCTAATCCTCAGTCCATTCTAACTCTAGAAGCACAAAAAACTTGATTGCAAAGCAGATGAAGCAAACTTTTTGTTGTTATAGAGCATGACGTTTAATCTCACTGCAATTTGAATGACCAACTTTCTCTCTATTTATCTTTCAAGTTCTGATGAAAAATTGAAAACCATGCTCTTTAAGAAAATGCATTTTTAGAACATTCACTTAGTGGCCACTTTATTAGGTAGCACCTCTGCCTAATAAAGTGGGCACTAAAATTGATGCGTTGTTTTGCAGAGGTGCTCTTCGGCACACCACTGTTGTACCACATGTTTATTTGAGTTACTGCCCCCTTCTTGTTAACTTGAACCAATCTGGCCATTCTTCTCTGTGTAAAAAAAAACTTACCTCTGGCCTACCACCCCCCCCCCCCCCCCCGATACGTTCCTTCAATCACCTGACTATTTGTTCCCTTGTATTAGCCATTTCTGTCCTGGGAAGATATCTCATCAAAGACCAAAAATTGATAATGTTCATTCTCACACATTCAAATGTCTTTGGAATGTTTGTCCCACATTCCAAAGACATTTAAGTTACCAGATTGTTTATGTACATATTTCCATAAATTCTATTGTATTTCTTTGCTTTGTGGCAAATGTCTGCAAGAAAATGAACCTCAAGGTAATACGTGGTAACAAATGTGAACTTTGATAAGCAATTTGATTTTGATATGGATGTGATTGGGCATCATAGGCTCATAGGACTGGATATGGTAACGTGTGGTATATGTATTTTGATAATAAATTCCACTTCGATATGGGTGTAATTGGGCAGCGTGGGCCTGTTTCCTACTGTATCTCCATGAAAACTAATCAAATGGATTCAATATTAATTTAAAAATATTCAAGATCATTAGTTCAGAGAGCCAAGTAGGAATCAAGAAATGAGGAAACCTCACAACATTTCCTAAGATCAAGATCAAGGGGGTGGAGGGGAGAATAAACCCAATGTTTGAGCAGAGAACAGATACAATGTGTTGCATTTTTGATCCGGACGTTAACCTCTACAAACACAGCAAACTAAGCACAGGAACTTAGCCAGAGGCTTGCCCAGGGGAGTCAGGGACCTGTCACAAGTGTCTTAGAAAGTCATCACATCAGGATTTATTGCTGTCCACCTTCTTTGTTCTTTTTTGGCATGTTGCCCTTGTCTTTCAAGATTCAAGATTCATGATTGTGTAATGTCATTTCCTGTACAGAAGTGTAAAGGAGAATGAAATAATTGTTACTCAAAAAACACAATAAATAAAATGCATAATTACATTCTGCAGTTGCTGAGGTCTCTGTCGGTCAGAGTTGACCATGGACATTCTGTCCTAGCTGTCTGTTTACACAAGCCTGGGCAGTACGATATGGAGAGCAGCTGTTACCCATGTAGCAAGCTCCTCCTCTCCACACATCTGATGAACCCAAAGTAACAGCAGAGACTGATACAGTTTGGTACCAGAAGTGTCACAGGAGTTGCTAGGCAGCGTTGAAGTCAATATAGAACTGCTTTAGGGACTCTAGCTCCAGACTGTTCCCTCAGGATTTCCTCCTGAAGCCTTCCCCATGACTGAGTATGGCTGCAAGGCTGCAGAGATCTAAGATCAGAGTTTTCCTTCTCCTAGATGGCTGATGAGCCCCACCTGCCAAAAATAATTGCATAGAATAGTTTATATATAGCTATATAAACTGTACAAGAAGTAGGCAGCTTATATGATGGCATGAATTAGATGGTCCAAAGGGCCTGTTTTTGTGTTGTACTTTTCTGACTCTATGACTCTGAGACATAGATGACACGAGACAGCCAAGTGTCTGTACTTAAGGTGACTGTCAGGAGATGATAAAGTAGTGGCAGTGTGTAGAGCGGTCAAGTGGATCAGTGGGTGGAGGGATTTATCAGCAGTACTACTTGAGGAAAGTAGCTATTTTTGAGTCCGCTGGGCCTGGTGTGGATGCCACATAGTTTCCTCCTCGATGGCAATGGGACAAACAGTCCATGAGCAGGGTGGGTGAGATTCTTCATGATGTTACTGGCCCTTATCTGGCACCTTTCTGTATATATGTACTTGATGGCGTGTTGGCGCGTGACCAAGTGGTTAAGGCATTCATCTAGTTATCTGAAGGTTGCTAGTTCGAGCCTTGGCTGAGGCTTGCGTGTGTGTCACTTAACCACACATTGCCCTGCGACGACACCGGTGCCAAGCTGTGTGAGTCCTAATGCCCTTCCCTTGGACAACATCGGTGGCGTGGAGAGGGGAGACTTGCAGCTTGGGCAACTACCGGTCTTCCATAAAAAAACCTTGCCCAGGCTTGCGCCCTGGAAACTTTCCAAGGTGCAAATCCATGGTCTATCGAGACTAACGGAGGCCTACACAGATTTAGTGTCATGTTGACTGGTGCCGGTGATAAATTGGGCAGTTTTGACTACCCACTTTAGAGCCTTTCTGTCTGCCGGAGTGCATTTTCCGTACCATGCAGTGATGCATCTTGTTAGGATGGCCTTTGTGAACTTTACTGTTTGTCTGAAGCAACAGTTGCTGAAGCACCTACATGCAGCAAACAAGATTATTGCTTGAAATGCCAAACAAAACTGCAAACGCTGAGAGTCCAAAACAAAACTGGAAAATGCTTAAGATATTCAGCAAGTCAGGCAGCATCTCTAGAGAGAGAAACATGGTTAGCATCACAGTTCAACATCCTTTTATAAGGTCTACGAAAACTTAGAAATCAAATGTTTTAAGTTTGAGTGTCTCTACTTTCTTAGAAGTTTGCACAGATTTGACATATCATTTCAAACTTTGACAAACATCTATAGGTGGACTATGGAGCATATCCTGACTGGTTGAAACACAGCCTGGTATGGAAACACCAATGCCCAAGAGTGGAAAAGACTACAAAAAGTATTGAATGCAGCCCGGTCCATCAGAGGGAAAGTGCTGGCCACCATTGAGCACATCTACAAGGTGCACTGCCACAAGCATACAGCACCCATCATTAAGGACTCCCACCAATAAGGCCATGCTCTCTTTTTGCTGCTGCCATCAAGAAGGAGCTACAAGAGCCTTACTATAGGCCACACACCACCAGGCCAGGCACAATTATTACCTTTTAGTCATCAGGCTCCTGAACCAGAATGGATAACTTCACCCACCTCAACTCTGAAGTGATTTCACAACCTATGGACTCACTGTCATGGATTCCACACCTGTTCTTATAGTATTTATTTACTTATTTATTAACACAGTGGTTTCCAGGTAATCGGTTAATTGGGATAGCCTTGTATTTGTGACAACCATTAAAGAACAAAAAGTAATTAAGAAAATCTCTAGGATGCTCTTCATTTATTTGGGATACTATGCTGCTTAATTGGGCAGGAGACTGTTGCCAAACAGGTTCTTACTAGCATCAGTCACATACACTTGTGTGGCCGTTAGATGTTACACCAGGCTTAGACCAAACAGTTTTTAAATAGCTGCAGTTGCATGTGTTTGTGTTCAAAAAACAGTGATTTTCATCAGGATAGTTGGTGAGAAATAAGCATTAAGATAACTTGGAACTGTTTTGCTCACTGGGGTTTCAAGCATTCAGGCTTGGAGTTGCCCAAAACGGCCGTGAATGAAAATGAAATGATTTCACTACTTTAAGAGGTTAGGAACTATGAAGAATTTGAAGGTATTGACAATCATCTTGAAAGTTACAATGAAAATGAAGATTTGGATGATGCAGTCATTGATGGCATTGATGGCATTGTTTATCTGCACTAAGTGTCTGTGCTGATTTTGTTCATTTATGATTAATCAAAAGAACATGGTATCATATATTGGATTAATTCCTCTGTTGATAACCATTAGGACCTAATACACAGCTCTATAGTACTGTAGTACAATCGGTAGTGTTCTAATTTGCTCTGTATTTCATTTAAGTACATAATTTTTTACTCAGTTTGTATTTTTATACCTTATTAATTGCTTCCAAGAATCTTTGGCTAATTGGGGCAGCCATTTGATTTAGCCAAAAGGTACTGGTCCTGATGTGTCCCAATTAACTGGAATCCACTGTATTATTATTTGGTTTTCTTTAGTATTTGCACAGCTTTCCTTCTTTTGCACATTAGTTGTTTGTCAGTCTTAGAGTGTATTTTTTCATCAGTTCTATTGTGTTTTTCAGTCTACTGTGAATGCCCCCAAGAAAATGAATCTGAAGGTAGTGTATGGTAACATATATGTACTTTGGTAATAAATTTACTTTGAACTTTGACATAAGAGAGAAGGTGGAAACAAAAGAAAATTGCATTATTCATTGCTCATCTAGGATGCAAAGACGATTTCCTGCAGTCTTTTGACCCCCAATGGTTGTAATGCTTTCAGCCACAAATAACTTGGAACTACACCATCAAATGATAGATGATTGCTCTACATATTTTCCCATTGCGGTTAAGATCTATGATTTATTTTGTACTTGTAGCTGTGATCAGTTTCAGAAGAGAGCCCCTACATTTTCTGAATTTATGATGCTCCTTGTGTGAACTTCGACACCAAAACTAAATGTTATATTGTTTGAGATGATGTAATATAAAATTTTGGTGGGAGCACAATATATCGGTTAGTTTTCAATCCTGTCTCACATCTTCGTCTATTTATTTTTAGTACAGGACTGGTATCACATATTGGAGTCTTCAGTCTGAACACAGGCCTGTACAATACAGTCTGTCATTACTTTCATGGGCGGATGCATCAGTGACAGACTGATGAGTGAGAGAACAGGCAGTTTCTCCCTCCTGTTGATAACTACAATTGTCTTTACATTAAGGACACATATAATTAGCTCAATGTGGTATCTATGTCCTACAGGGCTCAAACCAGCAGTGATAACAATCAAACTACTTTTCTGAAAGAAATTCAAATGTCCCACCCAGATTGTCACTGCTTTGATGGAGATAGAGAGAAAGAATTTGTTTAATGCTGGATTACTCTCTCTTCAAGCAGGCTGCCATTTATAGCAGGAGCTGATATTCTAGACTGTGTTAAAATTGCGATTTATTTTTACACAGAGTGGTGGATGTGCGGAATGCGCTGCCAGGGCAGGTGATAGAGAGACAAATATGTAAGGGACATTTAAAACACTCTTCAGATTCCGATTCAGATTTACTTGTCACATGTACGTACGTGAAAAAATACAGTGAATGTTCAAAGTTCAAAGTACAAAGTGTACATTTATTATTAAAATATGTATACTGTCCACTGTCGTGATGAGGCTATGCTCAGGTTGAAGAGCAACACGTATTCCGTCTGAATAGCCTCCAACCTGATGGCATGAACATCGATTTCTCGAACTTCTGGTAATGCCCCCCTCCCACTTTACCATTCCTCATCCCCTTTACCCTCTCCCACTTTATCTCCTTGCCCACCCATTGCCTCCCTCTGGTGCTCCTCCCCCTTTTCCTTCTTCCATGGCCTTCTGTCCTCTCCTATCAGACTCCCCCTTCTCCAGCCCTGCATCTCTTTCACCAATCAACTTCCCAGCTCGTTACTTCATCCCTCCCCCTTCACATTGCACCAATCACCTTTTGTTTCTCTCCCCGCTCCCCCCACCTTTTAAATCTACTACTCAGCTTTTTTTCTTGACGAAGGGTTTTGGCCCAAAATGTCGACTGTACTCTTTTCCTTGATGCTCCCTGGCCTGCTGAGTTCCTCCAGCATTTTGTGGGTGTTGCTCGGATTCCCAGCATCTGCAGATAGTATATAGTTTATACTATGTATAACCTTGACACTTGTCTCCTTACAGGCAGCCAAAAAAAACAAAGAAACCCAACTGAACCCATCAAACACCCAATGTGCATACAGTAAAAGTAAACAAATAACTTTCAGGACGGAAGTTCACCAAAGTGAGTGCACAGCCTCAAAGCCAGTCATCAGTGCAGCAATCCAGGAGTCAGTTCATTGCAGAACACAGCCTCAGTTTAGCACCAAGACGAATAAACCTCACGGAGCAGCAAGGTAAACACTGGCCCCTCTTCTCCTTCAGCTCCGAATATGTTACTTGTATTAACTGCTAACACACCCAAGGAAGTGCTGGGAGCAGTGCACAAATGTTGCCACACATTCCAGGTTATGTGGGAGGGAACCATGAAATTGATCCTAGAGTAGGTTAAAAGTTCAGCCTAACACTGTGATGTATTGTTCTATGTTCTATGTTCATCCAGACAACTGGAGAGGATTTCATTACATTGGTGACTCATATTTTAGGGGCAGAGAGATTTCAGGCAATCAGTGTGATCGTTATAGAGTATCATGCCTATAAATTCTGGTCATCATTATCATTATGTGCTGTGTCGTATGACGCGGGTGATCATGGCCTTTCCATCAGCACGATTGTTCTTGGTAAATTTTTCTAAGAAGTGATTTGCCGTTGCCTTCTTCTGGGGAGAGTCTTTACAAGGTGGGGGCGACCCAGCCATTTATGAATACTCTTCAGAGATTGTCTGCCCGGCATCAGTGGTCACACATCTAGGACTCGTGATATGAACCAGCAGCTCATGTGACCATCCAGCACCTGCTGCCATGGCTTCACGTGACCCTGATCGGGGGCTAAGCAGGTGTCACACCTTGCCCAAGGGTGACCTGCAAGCCAGTGGAGGGAAGGACCACCTTACACCTCCTTTATTAGAATTATATCTTCACCCTGCCACCCAAAATTGCAGTAGTCACTTCATTTAAGTGTGTGGATTAAGTTTGTGATCACTTTTGGCCCTCAGGTTGTTGATGGTAGTGATCTGCAAGGGCTACTAAGTGTTCTGTTTGTTACCATTTATAAACTTTGGTCTCGATTTTGTCTAGATACTGTTGCATGCTGTCATAGATTGCATCATAATCTGTAAAAGTGTACATTAGAATTAAGTTACGCAATGATCAGTGAAACACCAATTCTGACATCAAGAATGAATGATTTTTTTATTTAAAGAAGATACAGCACAGAAACAGGCCCCTCCAGCCCAACAATTCCATGCCATCAATTACATCCTTGTGACCAATTAAATTACTCACCAGTTTTTGGACTGTGGGAGGAAACGGAAGCATCCAGGGGGCACTGATGCATTCATGTGGAAAATGTACAGACAAGGCAGAATTGAACCCTAGTCACTGGAACTGCGACAGCATCATGCTGACTGTGCAATCCTTAATAGTTCAGCTGAAGGTGAGTGACTATATACAGATTGCCCTGTAGAACTGAATTGACTGGCTTCCAAGAATCAGTATTGCCTTTATATCGAGTATGATTCCAGCCAGTCTAGTCCCAATTGATTTTGCTTTACATGGAATCACATGCTCCCTACTTAGTCACATGTTTTGAATCCAGTGGCAGCCTCGGTGCCTTTTGTCCATTCATGCAATACTCAATATGTCTGGACTCAGCCAGCTGGCTCCAACACAGATGCAATCGAGGACATCTTCAAGACGTGGTGACTCAAGGAGGTGGCATCCATTATTAAGGACTTCAACATCTGGGATGTGCCTTCTTCACATTACTACCATCAGGGAGAAGGCAAAGGAGGCTGAAGACCCACACGCGAAGATTCAGAAACTCCTCTGCTATCAGATTTCTGAACAATCTATAAATTACAAAAATAAATAAGTAAAAAACAATGAGGTAGCATTCATGAGTATGACCATTATCCTTTTTTGCGCTATTTAGTTATTTTTGTAATTTATACATTTTTATGAATTTGCACTGTACCATTACTGCAAAACCACAATTTTCACATCATATGTCAGTGATAATAAACCTGGTACTGATACTGAATCTGAACAATCCATTGATTAAACTGGACAAATCATTTATTGAAGACTCAAAGTAAAACGGATTTTAACCTGTGTTTTGTTTCCTTTTCTTGGTGAAGAATCATTATGATTTAGATTCTGAACTGAACTACCCTCATAGAAGCCAAACTGTGCACTAGTGAGTGGGTTATTGGTGAGTAGGAGAAATGAATTAGTATTTTTGTATCACCTTCCATCATTCTAATTGCACAATTTGCCATATTATTGATATAACTTGGCAATTTTAAACTTTATCAGATAGATGCCATTATTGTCATTACAATGGAAATGTTGATATTAGTTCGTTCAGCAGTACAGTTTAAGTCCAAAATATTGTCATGTTCCATAGACTTTGAGCAATGGATGATGTCAAATTACAGCCCATATTGAACTGAATTAACTGAATATACTGTATATGTTTGATATTGAGTACCATTAGAGGAGGTAGTGTTACATCGTCTACTTTGCATGCCTAGCTGAAGAAAGCTGCAAAGATTTCAAACATGTCCTATTATTTGCAGAGTTTGTCTTCTTTTGCGCATTGATTGTCCGTTTTTGTTTATGCATAGTTTTTTTGTAACTTCTATTGTATTTCTTTCTGGAAGTGCTTGCAAGAAAATGAACCTCAAAGTAGTATATGGTAACATGTATGTACTTTGATAATAAATTTTACTTTGAACTTTAATGCAACTAAGAGAGTTGCTAAATTTGGCAAGAGTTTAATAATATAAATTTATAATCCCAGATTTGCCATCAGCCCAGTTACATTCGATGGGGTTGGAGCATTGGCAAAAGCTTTAACCTTTCCTTGAATAGGAATATGTCCCAAGAACTGTACTTCATACAGCAAGAAAGATCTCTTTAAATGTAGGCCTGCCCTTCCCAGTCTGCACAACACTCCTTCCAGATTCTGCAGGTGTTCGTCTCTTGATCCGGTAAGCAGAATATCATCCAAATGAATACTGACTTTGGGAATGCCCTGCAGCAAACACTCCAAGGATCTTTGAAAGACAGCACATGAAGACGAAACTCTGAGTTGTCAATTATGTGTGAACAAGCCCTTTTATGTGTTCACTGTCAAAAACATTTTTTTTACATTGCTGCCCCATCACAATCTGTTGATATGCAAAATACATATCCAATTTAGCAAATGGTTACCCTCCAACCAAAATTGTAAATGGGTCTTCAGATCCAGGTAGGGATACGGTTCCAAGGATAAGATATTAAACTGTCATCTTGCAACCTTCACACGTCCCAATGGATCTATCATCAGTGCAATGGGTACTGCCCATTCATTGTACTTAAATTCAATGACTTTCTCTCTGAGAAGCCCATTATTTTCTTCCTCCATTTTGGTTTATTGTATAAGGCACCAATCTTGGCTTCAAGAACAATAGTTCCAAGATGGCGTTGGCAATGTATGGCAATCTATTGCAGGCTGCAAGCCATTTAGATCACATTTCTTCCCCATTCTGAGGTTTGGTCTGAATAACAACTGAACCTCTTGACCATGTCTGCATACTTCTATGCATTGAGTTGCTGCCACATGGTTGGTTGATTAGATATTTTCATTAACAAGCGGGTGTACAAGAAGTGCACCTAATAAAGTGGCAACTGAGTGAACATCACTGAGTAAACGTGAATAATTTTTCAGATTTAACTGTGCTTTTTTAAGTTGCTGCAATGTTGTCTTGCCAATTGAATATTTAATCTCAAACATGAGACAGTCTGCAGATGCTGGAAATCTAAAACAACATACACAGAGTGCTGGAAGAACTCAGCAAGTCAGGCAGCATTTGTGGAAATGAATAAACTGTCAAAGTGTTGGGCCAAGAGCCTTCTTCAGAAGGAGAAAGATGCCAGAATAAAATGTTGGGGGAGGGGAAGGAAGATAGTTAGGAGGTGATAGGTGAAGGTAGGTGGTTTAGAAAGATGAAGGGTTGCAGTGGAAGGAATTTGGTAGGAGAGGAAAGAGGACCAGGGGAGAAAGGGAAAGAGGAAGGGATACAAGGTGAGGAGATAGGCAGGTGAAAAGAGGTAAGAGTCCAGAATGGGTAATAGAAGAAGAGGGGAGGGGGAGGGAAAATACTTTTGCCAGAAGGAGAAATCAATAGTCATACCATCAGGTTGGAGGTTACCCAGATGGAAAATAAGGTGTTGCTCTTCCACCCTGAGAGTGGCCTCATCTTGGCACAAGAAGAGGCCATGAGGACATGTCAGAACAGGAATGAGAATCAGAATTAAAATGTTTGGCCACAAGGAAGTTCTGCTTTAGGCGGATGGAGCAGAGGTGCTCGACGATGTTCCCCAATATCCGACAGGTTTCACTAATGTACAGGAAGCTGCATCGGGATCACCAGACATAATAAATGACCCCGGCAGATTCACAGGCCACTGGAAGAACTGTTTGTGGCACTGAATGGAGGTGAGAGAGGAAGTGAATAGGCACTTAATCTGCTTGTAGGAATAAATGGCAGGAGGGAGATTAGCGGGAGGGACGAATGGACAAAGGAATGAGTGATCCCTGCGGAAAGGAGGGGGGTAGGTAAAGATATACTTAGTGGGACAATCCCTTCGGAGATGGCAGAAGTTGCGGAGAATTATGTGATAGTTGCTGAGGCTGATGGGGTGGTAGCTTATGACAAAAGAAACTCTACCACTGCTAAAGCAGTGGGAAGATGGTGTGGGTGCAGATGTATGGAAAATGGAGCAGATGCAGGTGAGGGCAGCATCAATTGTGGAGGAAGAGAAACCCTGTCCTTTGAAGAAGGAGGACTTCTCTAATATCCTGGAAAGAAAAGCCATATCCTGGGAACAGATGTGGTGGAGGTGACGGAACTGAGAAAAAGGAACGGCATTTTTTACAGAAGAAAAGGTGGGAAAAGATAACCATAGGAATTGGTAGGTTTATAAAAGGTCTCGTTTGATAGTTTGTCTCCAGAGTTGGAGACAGAGAGATCAAGAAAGGGGAAGAAGGTGTCAGAGATGGGCCAAATGAATGTAAGGCCAGGGCAGGGTGGAAGTTGAAGGATGAAACTGACGAGTCCAGGATGGGTGGGTGAAGCAGCGCCAATGCAGTCGGAAATGTAACACAAGAAGAGTTGGGGAGCATTACCATGGAAGGTTTGGAACTTGAACTGTTCTAATTAGCCATCAAAGAGGCAGGCATAGCTGGGACCCATGTGGGTGCCCATGGCCACCCCTTGAATCTGGAGAAAGTGGGCAGAACGGAAGGAAAAATTGTTGAGGGTGAGGACCATACTTAATCTGATTAATCAGCATTGTAGTCAAGCTCATATATTAAGGCTTTCTCACAATCCGTTCTATTTGTGTTAATAAAGCCCATTTCATTTAACAGTATGGACACCACCTGCTTCCTTTACTTGAAGGGAATATTACAAAATCTGGAATTTTTGAGTAGCTTCTTTTAGTTTCTTATTTTCATTTTGTTTGCTAATGTTATTTATCTATTTCGAGGTGCAGTGCAGTGCAGAACAGGCCCTTTGGGCTTTGCCCAGCAAACCACGAGGTAACCGGCATATCTTTGGAATGTGGGTGGAACTGGAGCACCGGGAGGAAAACCACGCATTCACAGGGAGGATGTACAACTCCTCCCAGACGGCACTGGAACTGAACTCCGAACGGCAACACACTGAGCTGTAATAGCGTCACGCTAACCTCTATGCTATCGTGGCACCCCTCGTTACAAGATCTGATGATGATATATATCACAAAAGACATTTTTCTTCCCTGAAGCAGCAGTCAGGTGGCATATATTTCCCTCCTTAGTAGTTGCAGCCTTTGTTTAACTTTTGGAAACGATATTCGGTTTGATTTGCCACTTGTCCCTTGTGTACACTGCCACATGGCACTGCAGCTATCAATTGCAAGTCCAATGCGCTCCGTTCTTGCTGATTCAACAGCCTGGGCAAGGCTCAATGCATTCTTAAAGGTCAAATTCACCTCTGATAACAATTCCCTCTGAATAAGTCATTGATTTCACGCACTAATCTGTTCCTTAGCAACTGTGAGAATGTATAGCCATAAGAGCTGTCTTCTGTTCATTTTCTAAGTTTGTCTACATCTTCAGTCACACTTTCATTTGATTTCTGTAACCATGAATTCCTAGACCTTTGCATGATTGCACTCGGCTTTGAGTTAAATTGATTCTTCCATAATAGTGTTAATTTCTTAATCATTTTATCACTATGTTTCTCCAGGCTCAATATGCTTCCCATTAGATAAAACATAGGGGCTTCCACCACCCTAATTAGGATTATTTTCATCATGGATGCTGCCTGCACAATATTCCCCTATTCCACCCCACCCCCGTCTGAGTTAATGAGTTAAATGCCACAATCAAGCCAACCTTATGGATCTTGCCCTTTCCATTTTCTTTTAAAGCAGAATGTTGTTAGACTTGCCTTCTCTCACCACAGTAAGACCATAAGTCAGAGGAGGGTAATTAGGCCATTCAGCCCATCAAGTCTGGTCCACCATTTCATCATGGCTGATTTATTAACCCTCTCAACCCCATTTTCCTTGCTTCTCCCCATAACCTCTGATGCCCTTTCTAATTAAGAACCTAACAACCTCAACTTTAAATGACTTGGCCTCCGCAGCTGTCTGTGGCAATGAATTCCACAGATTCACCATGCCCCATCTAAAGAAATCCCTCTTTCTAAAGCCATGTCCCTCTGTTTTAAGGTTGTGCCCTTAAACTCCCCCACTATAGAAAACATCATCTCCACATTCACTCTACCCAGGCCTTTCAATATTTGCTAGGTTTTTTCATATTTTATATCTTTTTTATCTCTTCAGTTCTATCTGACTTATGAACATCTAAAAAAGTTGGTGATTGAGTTTTATTATTTAGAATTTTTTTTTCAAGCCTGCTAAGTCCACATGTCTGCAAAATCAACCTATCCAATGTATAACCAAAGTTTCAAGTGTCAAAGATCAAAGGAGTGAGACAAGGTAAACCACCAGAGACGATACATCTCTTGCAAGATTGGGAAATAACAATTACCACTTGTGCACATTCAACTATCTACATAATATATACAGAAATTATATACACTCAGTTTCCACTTCGTTAGGTACACCTGTACAATAATGCAAATATGTAATCAGCCAATCATGTGACAGCAACTCAATGCATAAAAGCACACAGACATGGTCAAGAGTTTCAGTTGTTATTCAGGCCAAACATTAGAATGGGGAAGAAATTGACTTTTGACCATTCTCCCCGTGACAACATAGATTTCTTCTGAATGCTCTGGTGTTCTCCTGGTTTGGATTATTCTATTATGCTTTTGGCGGGTTATATTGGTGCTGGAAGCATGGCAACACTTGCCATTTGCCCTTTCCACAATCCTTTCAGATGTTACTTGATGCAAAATGACACATTACTTTGTATGTTTTGAGGTGCATGTGGTAAATAAAGCTAATCTTTCTATCTATTTAAAATGACAGAAGGTTTGCCACCATTTTGCTTGTGGCATTTATCTGAAGAGGTCATTGAGTGTATATTGATGGTCTTCTCTGCTGTAGCCCATCTATTTCAAGGTTCGACGTGTTGTGCATTCAGAATTATCACTGTTGTAATGTGTGGCTATTTGAGTTACTGTTGCCTTCTTGTTATCTTGAGCCAGTTTGGCCATTTTCCTCTGACCTCTCTCATTAACAAAGCATTTCCACACACAGAATTGCTGCTCACTGGATGTTTTTTTTTGTTTCTCATACCATTCTCTGTAAACTCTAGAGACTGTTACGTATGAAATCAGCAGTGTCTGAAACAAGCCTGTTTGGCACCGACTATCATTCAACAGTCAAAATCACTTAGATTATCTATCTTTCCCATTCCGCTGTTTGGTCCGAATGTCTTAGCCATGTCTGCATGCTTTTATGCATTGAGCTGTTGCCACATGATTGATAGGCTGATTAGATATTTGCATTAATGAGCAGGTGTACAGGTGTATCTAATAAAATGGACGCTGTGGAAATTCACACAGCTTTAACCCTTCATTCATCTGGGTCCCAACATGAAAAAAAAGGTGGACATTAAAGTGAAGGTACTTCAGGACCTTGGCATTTAAAGTGGTGGGCTGAAGCCTCGACTATTTATTCATTACTTTGGTTTTAATTTAACTATTTAATATACATATATACTTACAGTAATTAATTTTTTCTTTATTTATCATGTATTGTACTGCTGCTGCAAAGTTAACAAGCTAACTGCTGTTGATATTGAACCTGATTCTGATTCTGATTTCCATAGATGGTGCATGACCTACTGTGTTCCTCCAGCATTTTGCGTGTGGTGGCTTTGTATTTCCAGCATCTAAAGACTTTGTTATGTTTATGATCTAGCAAGTTTAACCTGGCTGAGGTTTGAAGCCTTATTTCGTCTTATTTCTGTTACACACAAAGCATAACAAATTGCAGCTGCTTTCACAATTCGGTCATTCGTCTTCGGGGAAGGATAATCATTCAACAGTACAAGCCGAGATCCTTCATCAAGACTGCTAATGTCCTGATCAAGGGTCTTGGCCAGTAGAAATTGCTCTCTCTATCCCCTCTGCTGAGGTCCCTCATGACTATAAGTATCAGATACCCTCCCAGCTTCCACTCTTCCAACAACCCCGCTTTCTCCAGTTTATCCCTCAAAACATTCTCTTAAATCTTGTCAAACTCTCTGTACACGTTGCATATCTCTGCTAAAATTTGGTAGTCAGTGTGGAAAGCAGTGTTTCAGCTGTGACCGGTGCCTCTTCTCAACTCTTTTGCTCTTAGATTCACTGCTTCACTTTTAAAATGAAAAATCCTGTATTTTTTCGTTGATGCTACGTGACCTGCTGAGTCCCTCTAGCTTTTTGTGTGTGTTACTCTGGATTTTCCTTCATCTGCAGAATCTCTTGATTCTCTGGTCTTTCCGGCATCTGCAGTCATCCATCTCTGCATAATCTTGCAACAGTAGTTTTTCATATTGTAGATCCATGGACCACAGGTAAAGAAGAGACGGCACGACTGAACAGGATTTTTAATTAACCGTACATCTATATACACTAGCTTGGAGACGAGCATTGTGTGCCACTTGCAAAGTAAGCTGAATGGGCTTACTCAAAGCAACACATGCAATATAGGAACCTAGGGAGAGAGATTCAAGATTCAGAATCAGAATTGTTTAATATCGGTGGCAGCTATTGTGAAGTTTGTTGTTATGTGGCTACAGTCCATTGCAACACATAACAATAAAAAACTGTAAATTACAGTAAATATATAAATTACAGTAATTAAATGGTGCAAAAAGAGAAAAAGTAGTGAAATAGGGTTCAATGACCATTGAGAAATCTGATGATTGATGGGAAGAAACTATTCCTGAATTGTGCCTTTAGGCTCCTGTACCCACTCCCTGATGGTAGAAATGAGAAGAGGATAAGTCCTGGGTGATGGGGGTCCTAATGATGGATGCCGCCTTTTTGAGGCATGGCTCCTTGGAGATGTCCTAATGCTGAGGAGGCTAGTGCCCACGAGCTGACTGAGTTCACAACTTCCTGAAGCTTATTTCAATCCTGTGCAATGGCTCCCCGTCCATACTAGATGGTGACGCAGCCAGTTAGAATACTCTCCACAGCAATTTGCAAATGTCTTTGGTGACATAGCAAATCTCCTCAAGCTCCTAATGAAAATTGTTTAATGTCACTCTCTGTTTACAACTGTGAAGGAAAATTGAGTAATTGTTATTCTGGATCCAATGCAAAAATGCACAAAATATAAAGAACGCAATAATAATAAGAACAATATATAGAAATGCATAAGATAGCTTATATGCATTGATTGCATGTCTATAGAGTGATGCTAGGCTGTACATAAGATAACTGACAGGAAATAATATCATAGAAGTGGAGTTAATGGGTGGTGGTGTTGATCAATCTTACTGCTTGGGAAGATGGTTTTGAGTCTGGTATCCTGGCGTGGATGCTACATAGCCTTCTTGCTGGTAGGAATGGGAGAAATAGTCAATGAGCAGGGTGGGTGGGATAGCACACCTCAGTAACTTGATATCAGCAAACTAGAGGGAGAGCTTGTATCTTAGTCTTGCTACACAGTAGATGCAGAAGGACGAGATTACTGATGGCTAATCACAAAGGCCTTAACGTTGAACTGTCTGTGTACCGGTGGTTTTTGAACCAAGTAGGGGAACTTAGAGAAAACTTGCATCAACTTGTGTGCTGGCTTGCATATGGAACCAAGAACAAGGAGACATTTGCATGCAAGGATCTGTTTGACATCTCTGACAGCTTTGATAGAAGCTCAGGCTGGCTCTTTTTATATTGCTGGCATCCAGTGTTATCTGCTAGCTTATAAAGCCTGAAGTCCGCCCTCCGCAAACCTCTCCATAGTATTCCTGTCAGAGCTAGTCAGAGAGCCACACCAGGTGATGCAGCCTAACCTCCCAGCAGTCTGCGGTTGGTGCATGAGTGACTCGTTTTCCTTGAGGTGGTCCAGAGCAATCATCTCAAGTGGCCATAACAGAAACTCCGCTGTCATTGTAGAAGCCTCTTTATGTACAGATCACTTGAAAAGGTAAATGACCATGTAAAATATTCATTAAATGACTGAACAAAGGTAATTAGTGAATAGCATCAGTATGTAAGAATTTGTCAAATGGTTTTAGTTGGAGATCTAAAGGACTCTACCCCCTGGATTGTTTTGTCAGTCAGTGAGACCCAGCCTTCAGGCTTAGCAGCTGTTAAGATATCAGAATTAAAGTCTGTTAAAAAACAAAATACAACTGAAAAAAGTTATCTGCTTTAAAATGTTAACGTACTAAAATATTTGACATACATCAAAAATTAGTTATATATTAATTGACTCAGATAAAATGAAAAGCAATTTAACTTCTTCTTCCCTTAGATGTCAATTGCCTCCCGGACTTGCCCATGTATGGAGAAATCTGAGGAATTCTGCCCAGCTCCAGAGTCCATTGACATACTGTAGACAGGTGTTGCCACAGGAGATTGACTGTTTTTGAAAAGAACACTGGGTCGACTGTTTGAAAATCACAATTATTCTTCAATATCTCCTTAGCTTAAAGGGAACACAAAAGTTTGAGAGCATCTTGTTGCGGGTCAAATGGAGTATTATTGTTGCGAGGAGAGCATGGTTGATGGGAGATTCTCCCCAGAATAATTGAATAACTTGAATTTATGAGCTACAAGGTAATGTTGGAGTTCAATAAAACCCTGGTTAGACCACACTTGGAATATTGTATACAGTCTGGTCACCTCATTAGAGGAAGGATGCAGATATTTTAGACAGGGTGCAGAGATTTACTAGAATGCTGCCTGGATTGGAGAGCGTGTCTTATGAGAAAAGGCGAGCGAGCTAGAACTTTCCTCTTTGGAGCATAGGAAGATGAGAGGTGATTTGATAGAAGTGGTCAAGATGATAGGAAGCATTGATCAGGTGGACAGCCAGATACTTTTTCCCTGGGCACTCCCTGTACACCCATGACTGTTCTGCCACACACAGCTCCAATCTGCTGATCAACTTTGCAGATGACACGACATCAATCAGCCTTATTTCCAGTGGTAATGAGACAGACCACAGAGGAGAGGTTGACACCCTGATACAGTGGTGCCAGGATAAAAACCTCTCCCTCTATGTCCAAAAAACCGAAGAGTCATTTGTGGACTACAGGAGGAATGGAGACAGGCTCCATCAATGGGTCTGTAGTTGAGAGGGTGAGTAGTTTCAAGTTTCTCAGTATACACATCACCAATTATCTCACCTGACCTGTACACACTGGCTTTGTGGTAAAAAGAAACACAACAGCGTCTCTTCCATCTCAGGTGACTGAAGAAGTTCGGCATGGGCCCCAAATCCTCAAGACCCTCTACTGAGAGCATACTGACTGAGTGTATCACCACCTGGTACAGGAACTGCACCAACCTTGATCTCTGGGCTCTGCAGAGAGTGGTACGGACAGCCCAGCACATCTGCGGATGTGAGCTTCCCTCCATTGAGGACATTTATAGCAACAGGTGCAGAAAAAAAGCCTGGAAGATCATCAGGGAAATCAGTCACCTCAACCATTTCAGTTGCTTCCATCTGGTAAATGATACAGTAGCATTTTAGCCAGGACCAACAGGTCAGCTTCTTTCCACAAGCCATTAGACTTTTAAATTCATACGTCCACACACTGCAACAGAGTCATAACGCAAAGACTTTTACTCTCTCGTGTGTGGGATAGATGTAAGATTTAAATAAATTCTAGATTCTAGATCTTCTAGAAGTGGCTACTACTAGTGATTGGAGGAAAGTATTACTCCCAAGCCCAGCTGTGAAAGGAGGAGGGTTGGTTATGGGGCTGGCAACCCCATCCTGTAAAAGCCCAGTGCTACAGAAATGGCAACAGAAGATACAAAGACCTCATCCCTGGGAGAGGAAGGAGAAGATCGGCTACACCTGGGGATAATTTGAAAAACTGGTCAAGGTCAGTGGTGAGCTGCTGTCAGCAGCCAATGCCCCAGCAGGAGGTAATGGGCTTAATAAGAAGAAGAAGAAGAAGAGGAAAACATAGGGGAAAATGTCAGAGATAGGTATTTTACACAGAGAGTGGTGGGTGAATGGAATGTGCTCCCGGTGGTGGTGGTCAAGGCAGAAACATTAGGAACACTTAAGAGACTTAAAAAGGCACATGGATGATAGAAAAATGGATGGTTATGTGGGAGGGAAGGGTCACATTGATCTTAGAGTGCATTAAAAGTTGGCACAACATACTGTGCTGTCATGTTCTATGTTCTATAACTACTGGACCATGGTCCTTGACCTCTCCTTCATTCTCCTCCATTTTTTCTTCCCCTTCAAGATTCTCCATGCATACACTGCCATTTTGTGAGGAATTCCAGAGACAATGATAGTGATGAGGAACACTTTAATTTACACTGATGGAATATTCTCAAAGTGCTTTGCCAGAAGAACCATAGCATTAGTGACGTCTGTGCTTTGTAAAATAGAATTTATGATGTAGGACTGCACCTGAGTTTGTGAGATGCATCATGAGGCAGTTGATGACAAGGTTCCATGCCTCTCTGAGGGAGACTGACACCCAGGGAATGGGTCAGAAAAAGTAGGTACTCAGGACTGTCATATGATTAAAGCATTGTTATTACTGTCAGGAAATGAAGCATAGATTTGCATGATTCAAGGCCTCAGAGCAGAAGCATTTTGGATATTGACCTTTTCAGAGACAGTGGTGGGTCATATTAGGATCAGGGAGGACATGGTGGTGTTGTCAAAGAGGCTCTTCACCTGAGGGAATGCAGAAAGGTAAGTTAAACCCAGAGCTTTCATCCTGATCTCATTCTCCATGGAGATGGAAATGAAGTGTATTCACCTTGCAAACAATACATCAGTGATTTGATGCATTGCCATTCACACGCTAAAATATCTGATGTAATATAGCCAAAAATGGTTTGACTTGTACCAACCCCTGGATACTGTGATATTCTTTCTCTTGTGCAGTGACACATTAATGACCAACTAAAGGATGTGGCAGAAGGCATGGTAGTGTAGCCTTCTGCATGACACTTTTAGAGCACAGGGCATCAGAATATCAATTCCATAAGGAGACTCTGTATGTCCTCCAGCTGGTACGCATGGGTTTTCCTGGGTGCTCTGGAAAAGACACTGTCCGAAAACATATTGGGTAGATTTTGTGATAAGGTTAGGGTTAATCGGGGTTGTTGTTGGGGGTTGCTAGGACAGGATGGTTCAAAGGGCCAGAAGGATCTATTCCACACTTTACCACTATATAAATAAATAAATAAATAAATAGGCTCCTGGTAAGGAGGAGCTTAGGAACCTTACAGCGACTCCTTTGCTTGCATCTTTGGAAACAGCTCTATTTCTATCTTCAATATCTCTGTTTTTCCCTTTCAGGATTCTTTTGAAGACCCTGACCTGGAGTTACATGCTGACTATGGTTCTTTGCGGGAATGGAACCCGCTCTCGGGGTTTCACAACTGGCCGTTATTCAGCACACCAAGAGCACAGCCTAAGTGCTTCACTCACCTTCGGAGGTCCGAAATCTCATGGCTCTGGAGACGGTGGGGGGAGGGGGGTGTTGGAGGTCGTTATCCGGGCAGGAGATTGGTGTGTTGTGGGAGTCAGAAGATCTAAGGCGGTTTGCCTGGAGACCTGAGATCTTTGGGCCCAGAACTTGGAAAATGGACTTCCAACATTGTAAACCAGCAAATTGCTTGTTGTGTCTCCCCTCTCACTGTGAAACGGAGACATCCCTTTCTCCCTTATTAGGGAGAGAGAGCCTGTGGTATGTCGAATACCGGGTGAATGAGTGGTCTTCAGAGTACTGCAAGTCTATGTCTTTGCTGTTGCTTTGCTGCACGCTTGAGTGTTCAGTGGTGGGTGCCGATGCTTTTATTTCCTAATGGGGCAGGGAGGAATTATTGCTTGCTGCAGCTTACGCGTGGGAGGGAGAGGAGCTGGCAGGGACCTCGGGGTTCTAACATTTTTTCATTCATTCTTTGGGGGCACTCCTCTGTCTTTCGTGGATGGTTGTGAAGAAAAACCATTTCAGGATTTATATTGTATGCATTTCTCTGATACTAAGTGTACCTTTGAAACCTTGATGATTACTTTACAGGAATCTTTGGAATCAAACCAGAATCAGGTTTATTATGATGAACGTATGTCATGGAATTTGTTGTGCACAGTGTAATACACAAAAGATGCAATCAATTACAATAAAAATATAAAAAAATAAGTAAGTAGTGCAAAGCAATGAGGTTCTGATCATGGACTGTTCAGAATTCCGATGGTGGAGGGGAAAAATGTTGAGTGTGCGCCTTTAGGTTTCTGTATCTCCCCTTTGATGGTAATAACGAGAAGTGGGCATGTCCTGGAAGGTGTGAGACTTTAATAATGGATACTGCCTTCTTGAGGCATCGCCTTGTGAAGATGTCCTCAATGGTGGAAAGGCTAGTGCCCTTAATAGAGCTGACTGAGTTACAACATTCTGCAGATTTTTCTGCCACTGTGCATTGGCGCTCCAAGACCTAATGGTGACACGACCTGTCAGTGTGCTTTCCATGGTACAACTGTAGAAATTTGCTGGAGTCTTTGGTGATATATGAAATCTCCTCAAACTTCAAATGAAATTTAGCTGCTGGCATGCCTTCTTCGCAATTGCATCAAGATATTGGGCTCAGGATCGATCTTCAGAAAAGTCCAGTATCTTCACTGTGTAATAATGTTCAATTATAATTAATTAATTTCAGTGTCAACATGAACAATTAAATAGCTGAAGGTATCTTAGACAGAATTAAGAACGTCAAACTGATTGTGTTGCTGGCCTTGGTGGCACAGAAGTAGATTTGCTTAACAAGCTGCTTTTCAGAATCCTAACTGTTCACTGAGGTCAGAGATTATTGCCTTAGATTGGACGGATGGTCATGTAATTTGAAATTTCATTAAGAATTTTCAAAGAATTTGTGAGTAATAGGACTGTGGGCCCATTAAACAAATTGGGCACAATGTCACATTTCCACAATGATGCAATTAATCAAAACATGCTATTTCATCAATGTTTACATTAGGTTTGAATTTTGAATTCTGTGATTAGCTCTAGAGCCTTGCCTGATAGGCGATAGATTAGGTATGGGAGAGAATTTCAATCAATTTAGCCAAATGGACTTGGAATTTGCCTTTTTATTTTGCAAAGTGATCTGATGCTAGTGTAATGAATATTCATATGTGTTTATATTGACTGACTATTATAATTAGATAGATTAGGGAAGACTAGGTAGGGTTATGTATGTATATTAATGCAATGACAGTAAAAGATTGGGTGTCATGAGATTTTTCTTTCCCCAGAGGACTGCGTACTTATGGAATAGATGTCTCTACAATAAACACTTGTTGTATACACACAGCAGAGAGCCGGATTAGTTTCTGAATGGAACGGAGATCAATGTGTACAAAAAAATTTTATTTGAGTAAACTACTTTATATCATAATCACATGATCTCTTTGATTAGTTTTCTTTCTTTGTGGCAGCTAACTTTTCCTAAATTAACTGTTTTGATCATGATAATGGATGAAATTTAGCCAAATAGATGCAGTTTAGTGTTCTGGAGTTCCGTTGTTTTCGATGTGACAGAGCGGGAAGGATTAAAGGGGGAGGAATGACTTTACTACTCCGGAAAGATGTCACAGTAATGCTCAGTCAGGACAGACTGGAGAACTTGTCCACTGAGAGATTATGGATAAAACTGAGGAATAAGAAATATATGACCATGTCAAAGTGATTATATTATAGACCACTCAACAGTCTGTGATATTTAGAGGAGCAGATATTTAGAGAGATTACACACTTTTGCAGGAAACATAAGGTGATTTTAACTTTCCACATACCGACTGGGACTCCCATACTGTAAAAGTGCTAGAAGCATTTATCAAATGTGTTCAGGGAAGTTTCCTTAATCAGTACAGTACATAGAAATCCCAGCTAGAGAGAGTACGTTACTAGATATCCTGTTGGGGAACGAGACAGAGCAGGTAATAGACGCTTGTGTAGAGAAACACTTTGTTTCTAGAAATTATAATGCCATTAATTTCAAGGTAATTATGAAAAAGGGTAGGTCTGGTCCTCAGGTTGAAGTTCTAAATTGGAGAAAGGCCAATGTTGATGGTATCAGAAAGGAGGTAGCAAGTGTGGATTGGGATAAGCTGTTTTGTGGCAAAGATGTACTTGCTACGTGGGAGGTTCTCCAAAGTGAAATTTTTAGAGTACAGTGTTTGTATGTTTCTCTCAGAATAAAAGGCAAGGGTAACATGTTTATGGATCCTTGGAGATATTAAGGCCCTGTTGAGAAAAAGAAGGAGGTACATCGCAGGTATAGACAGGCAGTTACAAATGAGGTACTTGAGGAGTGTAAGAAATGTAAGGAGAAAATCAAGAGGGCTAAAAGAAGACATGAGGTTGCTCCAGCAGATAAGGGAAGGGGAATCTCAAGGTCTTCTACAGATATATTAAGAGCAAGGGCACAGCAAGAGAAAAATGGCACTCTGGAAGATTAGAATGGTAATCTATGGAGCCGAAAGGGGAGACCTTAAATGGGTTGTTTGCATCTGTATGGAGATTGGAGGATAGCTAACATTGTTCTGTTGTTTAAGAAATTCTCTAAGAATAAGCCAGGAAATTATAGGTGGGTGAGCATGACATCAATAATGGGAGGGTTACTGGAGGTATTCTAAGGGGCCAGATATATAAATGTTTGTATAGAGAGGGTCTGATTAGAGATGGTCAACATAGCTTTTGAGTGTAGCTAATTTTATAGAGTTTTTGAGGAAGTTACCAGGAAAGTTGATGAAGACCAGGCTGTGGATGTTGTCTATATGGAATTTAACAACACTTTTGACAAGGTCCCACATGGAAATTTGGTCAGGAAGGTTCAGTCTCTTGTATTCAAGATGAGGTAGTCCATTGGATTAGACATTAGCTTCATGGAAGAAGCCAAAGAGTGGTAGTGGAGGTCTGTGTGCCACAGGGATCGGTGCTGGGTCCTTTATTGTTTGTCACCTATATCAGCAATTTGGATGATAATGTGGTAAACTGGATCAGCAAATTTGGGGAGATAATGAATAGTGAAGAAGACTATCAAAGCTTGCAGTAGGATCTTGGCCAACTGGAAAGATAGGCTGAAAAATGTCAGATGAAATTTAATGCTGACAAGTGTGAGGTTTGCACTTTAGGAGGACCAACCAGGGTAGGTTGTACACAGTGAGCAGTAGGGCATTGAGGTGGTAGAACAGAGGGATCTCAAATAGAGATCTGTAATTCCTTGAGAGTGGTGTCACAGGCAGGTAGGGTCATAAAGAGATCTTTTAGCACTTTGGCCTTCGTAAGTTAATGTATTGAGTACAAGAGTTGGAATGTTATGTTGAAATTGTTTAAGATTAAGGTAAGTTTAAGATATCTGTGAGCCCTAAATTGAAGTACAGTATTATGTGCATTTTTGATTACCCACCTACAGGAAAGATGTAAAGAAGGTTGAAAGAATTCAGAGAAAATTTACAAGGACTTGAGAGCCTGTGTTATAGGGAAAGGTTGAATAGGTTAGGATTGTATTCTTCAGAACATAGAAGACTGAGTGGAGATTTGATAGAGGTATACATAATTATTCATAGGGGAAGAGATAGGTAACTGAGTTTGGGCAAGCTAGAACTAGACATCATGGGCTAAGGGAGAAAGGAGAAATGTTTAAGGGTAATATGAGGGAGGGGAATCTTCTTCACTCAGAGGGTGATGAGAGGGTAGAGGCCAGCACAGGTGGTGGATGCAGGGTCGATTTCAACATTTAAGAGAAATTTGGATAGATACATGGATGAGAGGGGTATGGGGGGTCTGGGTGCAGGTTGATTGGATTAGGCAGATGAATGGTTCAGCATGGACTAGATAGGCCGAAGGGCCAGTTTCTGTTCTGTAGTCTTCTGTGACTTTGTGATTTAAAAAAAATCAAAAGATCTCTCCCAAGCCATCAGGCTGATCACCTCCACTTACTAACCCCTCCCACCAATTCTAAACACACATCACCTAGTGTCACTTTATGTTTATGCAGTCAATCTATATTCCAGTATATTGTTTTTTAATTAATATTGTTATTTTTACCTATTGCATTTTTTATATGCTGCATTGGACTAACAAATATTTTGTCCTCTTTACACTTGGGTACTGAAGTCAATAAACAATCCTGAATCTATATAATCATTGTTCGGTGGGTAACTCTCACTGATGGAAACATCCTGTTCACAAGGACTGAATTAAGCAGCGGGGTTTTAGACATATTTGATATGTACTGTATGCAGTAGATTATCAGATATTTACACCATTGAGCGATAATAATAGAAATCTGCTGGCAGAGGTGTCTTTGCGAAGGGGTATATCTTTGCCATAGCCCTTCATGTTATTTTAAAAGTCCCTTCACAGATAGAAGTGCAGATGCTGACGGACTGGAAGGAAACCTCTGCCAAAGTCATTTTTCACATGTTTTCGCCTTCCATTGGTTTCCCGGTGGTAAACCATCTGGTGACAGAACAGGATTCTTGGCACAATGTATTACATAGCAACATCTGGTATAAAAATGACAAAACACTTAAGTACCAGTCGAAAAATATAAATAGCTTTTTACATTCAGTGGCCACTCTGTTAGGTGGAGGAGTCAAACTGATGTGGTCCTCTGCTGCTGAAGCCCATCACTTCAAGGTTCGATGTGATGTGTGTTCAGAGATGCTCTTCTGCGCACCACTGTTGTAGTGTGTGGTTATCTGAGTTACTGTCACCTTCATGTCAGTTTGAACCAGTCTGGCCATTCTTCTCTGACCTTTCTTGTTAACAAAGTGTTTTCACCCTCACTGAATGTTTTGTTGTTTCTTACACCATTCTCTGTAAACTCTAGAGACTATTGTATGTGAAAATCCCAGGGGATCAGCAGTAACCGAGATACTCAAACCACACCATTTGGCACCAACAATCATTCCACAGCCAAAGTCATTTAGATCACATTACTTCCCCATTCTGACATTTGGTCTGAACAACAAGTGAACCTCCTGACCAAGTCTGCATGCTTTTGTGCATTGACTTGCTGCCACATGATTGGCTAATTAGATATCTACATCAATGAGCAGCTGTCCAGGTGTACCTAATAAAGCGGCCACTGAGCAACAGATCGTTTAAAAATAATTGAATATATAAATACCAGCTGAAAAATATAAATGTCTTTATAAATCTGTGGCTGCTTTGAAAATTCATCCACCTGCATAACTGCAGTGTTCCTTTCCATTCAGGTTTCTGTGAATTTCATGGAATATTTTTGTGTCTTGCCTGACAGTGTTCCAGTAAATGGTCCAATCATCTTAATCACTCCATTGCAGAAACTAATTAAAATCTCTAATTTATTTTTGAAAGGAGGGTTGAATGCTTATTTACGAGGGTAATTCCAATTTATAGGTTCTATGGTTAGAAGCTTTACAGTACATCTAATACTGTTGTTTCTTTTATGGTAAACCCATAGGTCAAGGCAGGTATTGTAGAACAACATCATCCATGCAAATTAATCATAATTAAATGAATCAATATGTAAGTGTTGACATTTAACTCTTTTTCTCAGCCTCCATTTATGTATTCCAAATAGCACGGTAATGTAAACAGATATATACAGGCACACAAAGATAACAATTGAAGTACTGATTATGTGGTAGTTAGTGATTTTGTAATGACTAATATCTGTGTTTTGTCACACTTTGTATCTATCATAAGATTCTGTAAATGTATGCCTATACTAACACACTATACTGCACGTGTGTATGAGAGACTATTACTGACATTCGCAGCTGTCAACAGCAGTCTCACTCGGAAAGGTCACAAAAACCTGCCATTCATACTAAGCAGTTGGACTAAAAGATCAGGCAAATCTTTATGCAGGGATTGTCATCTGCCAGCAAATTAATGGTGCATTTGATACTTCAGATCATAATTTTCCACTGCTGGATGTTATAAAAATTGTCTTATTTACATTGCAGTGTGATGTTCAGTGTGCTGCATCCAGCTGTACGTAACCACATGTTACAGCTTGTAGCTGTCAGCTTATCTACCCCATGCCTCGCTCCTGGTTTATATTTATACATCAGCGGAATTAATAACACAGGTTTGAAAAAAACTGAATTAGAACTAATGCCCTCTCCTCTATAGTTACAACACAGATAAAAGGATGAGGTTTGCAACAGTGAGCCTATGTTTCATTGAGTAAAATGGAAGTGAGTGTGAGAGTCCAGGGCTAAGGGCTGGAGGCCTGGAGATTGCCAATTCTGGGTTAGAGGACTGTCTGTGAGTGTGAGAGTTCAGGGCTAAGGACTGTAGGCCCGGAGGCAGCCAGTCCTGGTGTAGGAGGCCCATCTGTGTTTATAAGAGAGGCAGTGTGTGGGACAGTGGGAAAGGGGCTTGCTTTTCTGTTGCTGTCTTCTTTTGTTGTTGTTGCTGCTGCTTGTGTTGTTCTGCTGAACACCGTGGGCGCGTTATGTTGGTGACGGAATTTGAGGCAAAACTTGCCTCAGATGCGTTGGTTGTACTGTACATATGATCAATGGACCTGAATCCGAATCTGAATTTGATATGAAACTAATAGAAATTTTGAATGAGTTAAATCAAGAATAAGTTTTTGATTATAGCTACAGGAGAAGGAAAGTGGAAGTTCATGAGCCAATGCTCATTGGGGGATCAGCAACTTTAAATTCCTCACCACTTCCATTGCAGAATATCCTTTTTGGGTCCAGCAGGTAAGTGCCATTACAAAGAAGGCCTTTGCAGCACCTCTACTTTCATAGAGGATTTCTAAGATTCGGTATGTCATCAAAAAGTAGTGGATACAGCCCAGTCCGTCACGGATAATGCCCTCCCCACCTTTGTGTCCATCTACAAGGAGTGCTTTTGTAGGAAAGCAGCATCCATCACCAAGGGCCCCCACCATCCAGGTCATGCACTCTTCTCACTGCTGCCATCAGGAAGGAAGTACAGGAGCCTCAGGACCCACTCCAGCAGATTCAGGAATAGTTATTACCCTTCAACTATCAGTCTTGGACTAGAGTTGATAACTTCACCCAGAGTCAGTCACCTTAACACTGGACTGTTCAAACAAGATATGGACTCACTTTCAAGGACTCTTCAACTAATGTTCTCAATATTTGTTAATTATTTGTTTATTTATTTCTTTTTCTTTCTTATTTCCCCAGTTTGTTGTCTTTTGCACATTGGCTGTTTGTCCCTCTTTGTTGTGTGCATTTTTTCAGTGATTCTGAGAATCAATGACAAACATTGATGCAGGGGATCACAGCAGCAAAGCCTGCTGGTGTAAGGGTAGCAATGTACCATAATGCTATTACAGTGCCAGCAACCCGAGTTCAATTCCGCCGCTGTCTGTGAGGAGTTTGCCTGTTTGCCTTGTGACCTTGCAGGTTTCCTCTGGGTATTCCGTTTCCTTCCCACACTCCAAAGACCATGGGTTAGTGAATTATTTGGTCACAAGAAACTGGATGGTGCGTGCTCATTGGGATGGAAGGACTAGTTAGAGTGCTGTATATGTAAACAAGCCTCCAAGAAGACCACAACTTTGTCACGATTTGGAGACTTGTGTGCCTCAATGGAGAGCTATGTTGGGCTTTGTGCTTTGAATCTTGGTGGGGTCACCCATATCAAACAGGTTAAAGGTCAGAGGCCAGACTAAGAGTGGTCCACTGGTCCTCTAAGTTCAGGGGTTCATCTCAGGGTTAACCACCCTGACTGATAAAGCAAAATTGTTACAGAAACAACAATAAAGAATCCTTCTATAACTATGTGTGATGATATTCCCAAGTCTGCATGGCTGACAGAAATGAAAACCGAGAGGAAGCTACTGGCATGAAGAAGGAGGCCCTGAATACTGCCGAGAGCAAGATCAAAATTGGTTTTGATAGCCAAGGGCTGACAAAGATAGAGGACCTTCATTGTTGCCCTAAATGAGCAGTAAGGCATATCTAAACAAAGGTAATATATAAATAGTGCCTATTGGGCAATGGAACGATTCTGCAAGCGGCAGTTAGATTGATTGTCCATTCCCCCAATCTGTTACCTCAGCCATTGCATTACACTGTAAACACTAAACCACTTTTTATAATGCTGTTTACATTGTAAATACTTGCTGGTATTTATGTATTTATGCATATCTTATTCCATATCTATACTAAAGTTATATATTTCTTCCTTCTGTTGATTGTTGAATATTATTGTGTTTTGTTGCATGTCAACCACAACCACAGCAAATTTGCTATTCCATGTAAGTATATCTGGTGAATAAAGTTGATCCTTGATCCTTGATAATTGTCATTTGGTGGTGTTGGTTGAGGGATAGATGTTGTTCCGGACTCTGGCAAAACATCCCCCTCTTTGAGTGATGCTCTGAATTATTTATATGCTTCAGGGAAGACCTCTTTGTAATAACTCTTCCAGAAGATGGCACCGTAAACAATGTCGCACTCTGTCAGCTCTGCGTGTCAGGTCTCTGGAAAGGGACTTCAACTTGACTTGAATCCACTCGAATCAAGATGTTACTTCACCATGAAGGAAAAACAACAGATTGAAATCCGCCCTACCTTGCCTTTGTAAATATTGATTTGTCCAGGATAATCAGAGAAACTTTCAGTATCAGAAATCAGATTCAGGTTTATATTCACTGACACATGTCATGAAATTTGTTGTTTTGTAGCAGTAAGACATAAAACATTACTGTAAGTTGCAATAATAAATAAGTTGTACAACAGAGGAACAAACTGCAAAGAATAACTCGCAAATACATTGAATATTTAGCAATTATAAATATTTATCCCCAGCATCCAGGGCACCTTCAAAAGGTGATGCCTCTGAAAGGTGGTATCCACCATTAAGGACCCCCCATCAGCCAGGACATATCTTCTTCTCACTGCTACCATCAGGGAGGAAGTACAGGAGCCTGAAGACAGACACTAAATGAATCAGGACCAGTTTCTCCTCCTCTGCCATCAGGTTTCTGAATGGAGAATGAACCCATAAAGGCTACCTCAGTATGTCTCCCCTCTCTTTTTGCTCTACATATTTAATTTTCTTTTATATATACATATACTTCTTACTGTACTTCATAGTTGTTATTATTATGGATTGCAATGTACTGCCATATGCTGGTGATATTAAATTTGATTCAGATTTTTTTTTCTCTTTTTTTTTCTTTTGTGTTTGCAGTTTGTTGTCTTTTGCACGTTGGTTGTTTGCCCACCCTGTTGGGTGTGGTCTTTCATTGATTCTATTATGGTTATTGGATTTACTGGGTTTGTCCATAAGAAAATAAATGTGATTCATAGAGTGACATATATGCACTTCGATAATAAATTTACTTTGCACTTTAATTCTGTAGGAGAAACTACAAAGAGACATGTAGATTGCTACTTGGGTAGAATCTCCTGGGTTTCAGCCAAGCCTCAGCTACAATAATGGCCAAAGTTTGATAGCACCTGTTGTGAATATTTTACATTAATTTGAGAACAAAAATCATGATGTACAGTTGAACACCTTCTGACTAAAACCTCTGCTGCTAGGATAGACACAAGACCCAATAAAATCTCCATTCCTGCCACATTGAACACTCAGCAATATGCTTACTGATGGAACCACTCTATGACAGACGCCATCTGTCATGCACCTGGCCCTGACACACCTAGAAAACAAGGACACTTATGTCAAAATGCTGTTTCTGGATTGCATTTTGGCATTTTACACTGTTGTCCCACACACCTTGGTAAACAAATTCCTATTTCTCAGTCCAACTGGATGTTAGACTTCCTAACCAACAGAGCTCGGATAGTCAGAGTGTACAACCTCTCCTCCCACCCCACCATCCTCAACATGGAGGCCTCCCGAGGACTGTGTGCTGAGCCCATTGCTGTACACTCTTTGCGCAGGGCCAAACACCCGGGTAATGACTTTGCGAGGTGTGCGGATGACACGGCAGTGATACGGGTCTCATCACTGGCTCAAGGCCTGGTTCCATATAAACAACCTCTTCCTCAGTGTCAGTAGACAAAGGACAAAGTTATTGTCTTCAGAAGAGCCCGCACCACTCACACACCTCCTCTGGACTGGTGGAATGGCAGTGGAAACTGCGAGCAGCTTCAGATTCCTGGGAGCGCACGCCTTGCACGACCTCTCATGGTCCCAGAACACTTCCTACACGGTCAGGAAGGCTCACCAACTCCTCTACTTTCTGAAGAGGCTGTAGGGAGCTGGAATATGCACCTTATTATTCATGACCTTCTACAGCTGCACAGTAGAGAGTATCCGAACAAGATGCTTCACTGTATGGAAACTGGAGGACAGGAAGCTCTACAACCGGTAGTCGAACCTGCCCAACACATTCCTTGCATCAGCCTGCCTGCCATCAAGGACATATATTCAGAAAGGTCCCTGAAAAGGGCCAGTAACATCATGAAGGCTCCCACACACCCTGCCCATTGACTGCTTGCCCCACTCCCATCATGGAGGAAGCTACATAGCATCAACACCAGGATGACCAGACTCGGAAACTGTTGCTTTTCCCCAGTAGTTTGTGCCAGTGGTGTAGCGGCATCTGCACCAGACTTCGGAGCCAGAGGTCCTAGGCTCGAATCTGAGTGCTGCTCGTGTGGGGTTGGGCATCGAGCTAGCAATTTGGCCTCATAAAACAGACAAAAGCTAAGAAATGGCAAGGTTGCTGCCTGGTGTGACAAATAGGCATGCAGAGGAACTTTCCTCAAGCAGTAAAGCTGATCAATACCATCCACCCATTAAACTACCCCTCCATCACTGCTTTACCAGTTCCTGTGAGTTTCCTTACGTACAGCCAGTCTTGTGCCTAGCATCATTTTACGAACATAGAATCTATCAATGTATATGAGCAATCTTATGTTTTTCTGTTTATTATTTTATTATTGTGTTCTTTATTCCATGGTGTTTTTTGTGCTGCTTTGGATCCAGAGTAACTATTATTTCATTCTCCTTTATACTTGTGCACTAGAAATAACATTAAACAATCTTGAATCTTGAAGCAGAATTTTAAGGCTTCCTGGGTTCGATGTAATTTTACACCACAGTTGCCTTGCAATAAATTCTATAGATGAAAACAGTTAATGAATAGGAGATCACCTGTATATCCAGTTTTTGTTGAAAAAGATCAAATTGCATTGTGTCTTGATTTAGCACAGCATTAATCTTTCTTGTTCTGTTAATGTACATACAGTTTTAAATACTAATTTCCTTTAGATAACTTACATATGAGCTTAACAAAGATTTATTCAAATTTTAGTCAATTTGCCTGTGTGTGAGGAAAGAGCCAAGCTATTCAATTCACATGCAAACCCACAGTGAAATTTGATTGGCAGCTCTTGGTTACACAATAAACAGACAGAGATATAAATCTGCCTATTCAGCTTCACTTGTTTTGGAGGTGTTCATCAAACCATGGGGCTATATTTGAGGCATGAAATGATAACCCGTGGGTGCCCGGATTCGGGAATTGGTTAGAGGTTAAATGTGGTTAGTGACGCATATTTGGAAGACGTTTGCTAACTGCTGATTTCTTCACTTAAGCCAAACATAAAAAGTTGTGCTTAGGACATGTAGATAACCAATATCAAAATGTTAATACTTCATGAAGAACAATATTAACTAGGGATCTCTGAGCCTCTTGGAGCTCATGGGTTAAACATTTATATCTATCAATATGCACTACAGCCTCACGGTTGTTTTCTTGAATGATTTAGTGAAATAGTTTACATTTGCAGAACTTGTCATTAGAAACTTCGCAAAAAACTTTGCCTCTGTGTTTGTAATGTTCACAGTTTAATTTCTAATTGTTGGTTGTGAGTACTTCTGAACTTCAATTTGAACTCTTCGGATTCAAATTCATTTATTTATCATATATACATTGAAGCATACAGTGAAAAGTGTCATTTGTGTTAACAGACAGACCAACCTACCAACGTGGTGGGGGCAGCCTGCAGGAGATGTCACAAATTCCAGCACCAATATAGCATGCCCACGATGCTCAGCAGAACAACACAGAACACAACATGCAACAACACAATAGCAAAACAAGCCTCTGTTCCTCCAACACACCCACCCACATTCATGGGCGGTTCTCCAGGTTTCAGGGTCTCTAGTCTCCAGTCTCCAGCCATTGGAGTTTGAATTCTGGGCTTTCAATCGCCTTTTGGCTTTGATTTCTGGAATTGGCCGATGATGAGACACTGGGCTCCAGGCTTCGAACTCCAAGCTCACTAATGCATCAGCCCACACGTCCCCTGCTTGCATGGACATCTGATCACGGATGCCACTAACCGCGGACAGTCAATATTCACCGGTGACCTTTCTCACATGTCCATGTTGCTGGCCTTTGAGTGCAAGGCAGAGCCCTGGAATCCTTTTGTCCCATGTTCATATTATTAACCTTTGAGCATGGAACAAAGGCATGAATTACAGATGTCTTTTGTCATCCATCCATGTGGTTTGCCTTCAAATTTGAAGTGCAGAGCGGAAGCTTGGTCTCTGGATGTCCTTCATCACCTGTCCATGGCACTGACCTTCAAGCGTGGAGCAGCGGCCAAGCTCCGACTGACCTCAAGCTCCTCCATATCCCTGACCATAAGGCCCAACCTGACCGCTAAATCTCCTCTCTGTCCCCAAAGTTCATACACAGGTTGTAAAGCTTTTAGATAAAGGATGTAAGCAATAGCCTCAAGAACAAAAGAAACCTGCAAATAACTAGATCCAGCTCTGCAGGAGAGAAGATGCAGCTGGCAGCAAGTTATGCCCATCAAAATGGTGTACTAGCCAAATATATGCTTCCTCAACATTCGTGAACACAGCTGTCTCTGGTTTCATGTCAAGGGGAGCAGACATCTGCAACTAATTGCATCTGAACAATGAAGATGAATACATCAGGGTGCTTTTCATTGACTATAGCTCAGCATTCAACATGATTATTTGTTTGAAACTAATGACTAAGTTCCAAGACCTAGGCCTCGATACCTCCTTGTGCAAATGGATCCTTGTGGTGAACTATGTGCCTGTCGGGACACGCCCCTGCTGACTGCTCCTGTGGCTCCTCCCACAGGCCCCTGTATAAAGGAGATCTGCGGCCTGACGCTCGGCCTCAGTCTCCAAGACCTTGTATGATAGACACTCACTCCTGGTTCCTTCTTCCAGTCAATGAAAGCCGATATCTCGCCTTACGTCTCAGTGTGAGTTATTGATGGTGCATCAATCCTCGACTTCCTCACTTGCAGACCCCAGTCAGTACTTCTTTTGCACTTTGGTTGTTTGTCATTCTTCGTTTGTGTGTACTTTTTTCATTGATTCTATTGTGTTTCTATTTGACTGCCTGCAAGTAAATGAATTTTAGGGTGGTACAATATGTGGTGGCATAAAAGTACTTTGATAACTAATTTACTTTGAACTAATTAGAACAGACACTGCCTGCTGCATAGAATTCCGCTAGTTTACCGTCCCCAGTTTACCCGCTGGAGGTGATACGAAATTCCACCTGAAATGTCTAAGGTTTTTGGCGCTGTTGAAACACAAACATGCGCACAACCTAACGGCTTACTTGCTAAGGTGAGCAGTCATAACAACTTATTGGCGGAGCCAATCAGAATGAGTAGGCATTAGCTTCATGGTTCTGGCGATCTTCCCAGGTGTGCAGGGATTCATCAACATGTGGCAATGAAAGCACCACTCAATCATCCGTGGGCCCTCCTCAGTGTAAGGAAATGCAAAATGCAACTGCCGTTAGACCACAAAATGATCACAATGCAATGTATGCAAGATTCCGGGGGAGCCTCTGTTCCTTGCATGTTACAACGTTTAAGCTTAGCCGAGAGGTATTCTTCTGTAGAATTGAAAGACAGCTAGTCAAACAGGTGGCTCCTGTATACATGATGAGAAAACATAAATAAAAGGTATGTTAGAATTGAGCACATTGATTAAGGATAAACTACTTACAAGCGTTTGTATATTAAATTGAAAGATGGACCATGTTTAAAAATAGGATGAGTTTCAGTAAGGACAACCATGAATCTACCAAATTATAATGAAAAAGATGAGAACATCTGCAATGCTGGTAATTATTATTATTCCTTAATTGGCCTTCAACAGAAAATCCAAAGCAACACACACACACAAAATGCTGGAGGAACTCAGCAGGTCAGGCAGTGTCTATGGAAGTCAACAAATAATTGACGTTTCAGGCAGAGACCCATTCTTCAGGACTTGATGAAGGTCACGGCACGAAACAATGACTGTTTACTCTTTTCTGGCCTTCTGAGTTCCTCCAGCATTTTGTATGTATTAAATTGCTATAAAAACCCATTGGGCTTATTGGTGAAGGAAAGACCAGAAATAGAGGTCACAGGTCAAGGGTGAAAGGTGAATTGTTTAAGGAGAACATGAGGGGGAACATCTTCACTCAGAGGGTGGTGAGAGTGTGGAATGATCTGCCAGTAGAGATGCTGCTTATGGGTTTGATTTTGACATTTAAGAGGAATTTGGATGGCAGGGGTATGGGGGGCTGTGGTTGAGGTGTGGGTCATTGAGTCATAGAGGCATTGTAAAGTATGGTACAGAAACAGGACCTTTGACCCATCTAGTTCATGCTGAGTTATTTAAGCTGCTTACTCTCATTGACCTGCACCGGGACCATAGCCTTCTATTCTCGTACCATCCACGTACCTATCCAAGCTGAAATCAAGATTGCACTCACCACTTGTGCTGGCAGCTCATTCCACACTCTCATGACCCTCTGAGTGAAGAAGTTACCCCTTATGTTCCCCTTAAACATTTCACATTTTGCCCTTAACCCATGATCTCCAGTTGTAGTCCTGACCAACCACAGTGGAAAAAGCCGGCCTATACCCCTCATAATTTTGTATACCTCTATCAACTCTCCTCTCAGTTGTCAACTTTTCAAGAAAAAAGGTCAATGGGACTAGACAGATTAATAGTTCATCATGGACTAAATAGGCCAAAAGGCCAGTTTTTGTGCTGTAGTGCTCTATGACTCTAAGCTATTTATCTTTCAATCTCAGCTTGGTTGATAGGAGATCCTAGGCCCATGAAAGTAATGGTTTCCTGACTGCTTTTTCAGCTGAAGGCCAATAAAGATATAATAATAAATACCAGCATAGCCATCAATGTTAAAATTATATGTCTAATTAATGTTTATCTTCAGATTCTTTTGTTGTTTAGTGTTTGGTAGTTTGAACTTGACAAATGCCAATGCAGTCTCATTCTAGTGGCTTCTGAAGATTAAGAAATTGGGGAGTGGGGTTGGTGGATGATGTTGAAGTCAAATACATTTATTATCAACGTATATATGCAGTATACAACCCTGAGATTCATCTTGCATGGTTAAAATTGATAAATTCCTGATGAAGAGTCTTGGCCCAAAGTGTTGACTGTTTGCTTCTCTCCATAGATGCTGCCTAGCCTGCTGAGTTCCTCCAGCATTTTGGGTGTGCTGCTCTGAACTTCCAGCAATCAGCAGAATCTCTCGTGTTTATGCATAAGCCTAATGGCTGATTTCTTCGAAAGTGGTTCCCACTTCATTTCATGGAAGTGTTGGGAATTCTTCAATATGGAATTCATTTTCACCTAGCTACATATAGGGGTAAAATATTTTTTCAAAAAAAAGTTTTAGCAAAGTACATGCTACCATATACTACCTTGAGATTCATTTTTTTGTCAGTATTTACAGAAAAATAAAGAAATAGAATAGAATTTTCAAACAACTTTACATAAAAAGACTGACAGACAGCCAAAGTGCAAAAGAGGACAAAATGTGCAATTACAAAGATAACACTGAGTTGTGGAGTCATTGAAAGTGAGTCTGTAGGTTGTAGAAACTGTTTGGAATTGTGGTGAGTGAACTTATCTAGGAGCTTGATGGTTGAAGGGTGATCTGTTCCTGAGTGTGGTGGGATACGACCAAAGGCTTCTGGTGCCTCCTGTCCGATGGTACTAGTGAGAAGCCACTATGGGCCGAATGGTGGGGGTCTTTAATAATGGATGCTTCTTGCTTACTTGAGGCTGCACTCCATATAAATGTGCTCAGTGGTGGGAAAGGCTTTGTTTGTAATAGACCGGGCTGTATCCATCACTTGCCGAAGACATTTTCATTACTGGGCATTGGAGTTTCCATATCAGGCCAAGATACAGCCAGTTAGGATACTCTCCATGTGCATCAACCGATGGCTGTCAAAGCTTTGGTCTTGTGTTGAATCTACTCAAACTTCTGAGAAAGCAGAGGTGCTGTGGTGGACATTATCAAGTTTGCTGATGACACATCAGTGGTGGGGCTCTCCACCAACAATGATGAGATGGCTTACAGAGAAGAAGTGGAAGACGAATAGCCTCTTCCTCAATGTCAACAAGCCAAAGGTGATGGTTTTCAACTTCAAAAGAACTTGAACCACTCACACACCTTTTGGATCGGTGGCACAGCAAAGAAAATAGTGGGCTGTTTCAAACCAATCACTCATGCTGTCAGAGCACATCCTACACGATCAGGAAAGCTCACCAATGCCTCTGCTTTCTGAAGAGGCTGAAGAGAGCTGAAATATGTACATCTACGCTCATGATCTTCTACAGATGTGCAGTAGAGAGCATCTTAACAAGCTGTGACACCGCATGGCACGGCAACTGCCCCATGGTGCACTGGACGACTCTACATCTGGTGTTCAACACATTCACTAGCACCAGATAACCTTCCGTCAAAGATGTATATACAGAAAAGTGTCAGTAACATCATGAAGGACCCCACCCACCCTACTCATGGACTGTTTGCCCCACTCCCATCAGAAAGGTGTCTATGTGGCACCCATGCCAGGACCACCAGACTCAGCCACTGTTACTACCCCAAGCAGTAAGGCTGATCAAAACTTCCACCCACAAATCCTCCCTTCCACGCCCCCAACCACCTCTACTTTATCATCCCCTGTCAGTCACCTTATGTACAGACTCCCCTATGCCTTGCATCACTTTATGGGCATACAATTAATCTATATATATAAGCTATCTTGTGTATTTATATTTTTTTGTGTTGATTGGATCCAGAGTAACAATTATTTCATTCTCCTTTACGCTTGTGTACTAGAAATTACATTAAACAATCTTGAATCTTGAATTTTGAATCTTCTATGCTGGTCCCAGGACAGGTCTTCTGATATGATAGGGCCATGTCTTTGGAATCTTGAATTTCCTAACAAAAATATTAACCCAAAATACATAATAAAAAGCATTATCATGAAGTACAATGAAAAATTGCAGCATTATAAGGATACAAATAGTTGCAAAGTGTTTTCTGCTCGGAGTAAAACCAGAAATAAGAAAAAGAGATTTAGAGTATTACTTTATGAGTCTTGATTTGCAGAATTCTGTTTCTTCTCTCAAAGGAACAAAGGCTGAAAGTTGTTAATGCTTGAAGTACAGTACAGCTAACATTGCAAAATGATTCTACGTCTTGTTGTTGGACTGGAATGAAGAAATATTTTCAACACAGCTTTGAACAATGATTTCACAATCATAAATAGTGCTCTCAGAGGGAAAGCTACACTTGTCCTGATTTATACAGTATGCACTGCTCGCTATGACTGGAATATATTGCAGAGCATCTGGACACCTGGCTGCATGGCTCCACATTGCTGAAATGAACAGTATGCAACATTAAAGCAAGGGTCAAAGAGGCAATCTATATTCAAAAGGGAACTTGCCTCAGAATATAAATTATTTCAGGATCTGTTGCTGGTCTTCATTTTATACAATATCATGATTCATGTTAGCTCTCCTTCAAGTATCCGTCAAGTACAGCTGGAACCGAGCAGGAATAGCGTGCTGGATGGGATATACAGTTTTCAGGAGCCTCTGCCTTATTGCAGTGAAGGTAGATTAAACTCACTGATATCACTCCATTCCAACATCGACTCGCCTGATGTTTGCTTCCTGCCAGTTCAGTGGTGCTCATCTGATACAAGGGATGAGAAATTAAGTCAGGATATGAATAGTTTTTCCTTTGAAGCAAGTAAAATTATGAAGAATCATTACCATCTATAAAGCAAGCAGAAATCTCCTGGAGATATTGACTTTAAAGAAAATGTGATAAATGGTTGCCAAAAATTGAGGATAAGGCTTATCAAACATCAGCATTTAATTTTCATACAGCATGATTTAGCATGGTCTTTAGCTGTCGTTGAAGAGACTGAGGTCCTTTGGAGTGCGCAGGTCTCTCTTTCACATGTTCTATCGGTTTGTTGTTGCCAATACAATCTTCTATGCGGTGGTGTGCTGGGGCAATGCGTCAACATGGATTATTCCAAAGGCTTAATAAACTGATTCGAAAGGCTGGCTCTGTTATAAGAGTCAAACTGGACACACTGGAGGCTGTGGTAGAACAAGGGACACTAAGGAAAATCCTGGCAGTTCTGGATAATGTTTCTCACCTTGGCTGAACAGAAGAGCATTTTTACTAATAGACTGAGACAACTGTGCTGCTCCATAGAAGGTAATTCTTATCCTAGTTATTAGGCTCTATAATGAATCAGCCTATAGCTGGCGAAGGGATGATCCCCCTTCTGTTTGTGGTAACTTATTTTTTATTCTTTCTTGCTTCTCTTCTAATATTTGTACAGCTGTGCACTTATAATGCTACTGTGACACTGTAATTTCATTTGGGATCAATAAAGTATCTATCTATTTGTATATAGGGTGCAGTGTAGACTTCCAAATCTAGGAAGAGTTTCATAGAATATGGAGCACAACAGCATTGTATGGACCCTTCAGCCCACAATGTTGTGCCGAACTTTTAACCTACTCTAAGATCAATTTAACCCTTCCCTCCTACATAGTCCTTTGTTTTTCTATCATCCATGTGCTTATCTAATATTTTCTCACATGTCCCTAATGTATTTGCCTCCACCTCCACCTCTGGTAGCAGGTTCAACACAACTATCGCTCTCTGTGCAAAAAACTTACCTATAACCCTTAAACTTTCTTCTACTTTTAAGATGATTATATTCTTCTGATCATGTTAGGGTGGAGTTATGTCCCTACCAATGGAGATGTAAAGTGGTCCTTCCCTCTGCTAGCCTGCAGGTCACACTTGGGCAAGGTGTATCACCTGCTTAACCCCTTGATCAGAGTCACGTGGAGTGATAGAAGCAGGTGGCTGATGGTTGTAGGGGCATCTGGGCATATCACGCCCTGCTTGTGCGACCACTGATGCCACCAGACAATCTCTGAAGAGTATTGATAATGTCTGGGGCCACCCATCTTGTAAAGACACTGCCCAGAAGAAGGTAATGGCAAACCACCATGATTGCCTACATCATATGACACAGCACATAATGATGATGAATCACCTCAAAGTTATGGACCCTCGTTTTAGCGATAAATGTCACATTATCCTGTCTCCGCAGTTTTTGCTTCTGGTGTCCAAATGAAGCTACAGTTTTCTAGCTGTGCTCTGTTCAGGCTTTAAAGATGAAAAGTGCAAACCTGTTCCTAAACAACGCCACCTTACAGTCCAGAGAGGCAACCACAGTAAAAATGTTACAAAGATTAGGAATGTCATCACCATCCAGGTACAAAAAAAATGTAACTCTCAGATAAAATACATTCAGTGGGCACTTTATCAGGTACACCTGTGCATCTGTTCTTTAATGCAAAGATCTAATCAGCCAATTATGTAGCAGCAATGCAATTTATAAAAGCATGCAGACTTGGTCAAGAGGTTCAGTTGTTGTTCAGACCAAACATCAGAATGGGGAAGAAATGTGAAATGCGATCTAAGTGACTTTGACCGTAGAATGATTGGTGCCAGATGGGGTGGTTTGAGTATCTCAGAGACTGCTGATCTCCTGGGATTTTCATGCACAGCATTCTCTAGAGTTTACAGAGAGTGGTGCAATAAACACATACACATCCAGTGAGTGGCAGTTCTGTGGGTGAAAATGTTTTGTTAATAAGAGATTTCAGAGGAGAAGGGGCTGTCTGGTTCAAGCTGACAGCAACTCAAGTACCCACACATTACAACAGTGATGTGCAGAAGAGCATTTCTGAACACACATCACATCGAAACTTGAAGTGGATGGGTTACAGCAGCAGAAGACCATGAACGCACACTCAGTGGCCACTTTATTAGGTTACATTCAGTCCCAATGCAATCTCAACTGTCAGTTATGGTAGTGATGTGTACTGCTCAGCCTGCTGACAAATCTTACAACAGCAGCACAGACAGTCTCTATCATTCACTTTTTTTCTCTTGAGTTACTTGTGGAGTCCTCAAAAGAAGACAGACGGCCCTCACATTCTGATGTTGCTCTTCCCCTTCAATCTCATACCACCATTACCTTTGCAACTACTGCAAATCCAGTAATTCCCAACAGGCATGAATGGGTTCCTCCCTGCTGAGAATGGGAGTTAAAATTATCATGTCCGTTTACCGGTGACATACCAGTATCTTCATACCCTGTTCATGCCTTGATTTAATTTAAAAGTTTCATTCATGAAGGAATTCCACTAGACTAAAATCTCATCAATGGTACCATTGGATCCGTTCCCAGCTAGAAATTTACAGTAGACAGGGTGGGGGAAGGCGGTGAATGCAAATAAAAAACTCTGGAATCAATTGTAGAGCATAGTTCTTAAAAGATGAAACAGGCCATTTGACCTAAAAGGTGTGAATTATTTTACTGTGAGGTGTTATGGTATCTTGCGAGATGCCTTACAGTTCAGGGCATCAGATTTCAGAGTTCAATTCCTATATCCACTGTAACAAGTTGGTATGTCCTTCCTGTGAGCATGTGGATCTCCTCTGGGTGGTCCAGTTTCCTCGTATAACCCAAAGATGTATTGGTTAGTGGGTTAATTGGATATTGTAAGTCGTTCTGTAATTAGACTAGAGTTAAATTGATGGGTTGTTGGGTGCTGTGGCTCGTTGGGCTGGAGGGGTCTGTTCCATACTGTATCACTAAATAAAGAAATCTCTCTGCAGTTATTCCTGCCACCCATCATCATCAACAATTTCATAGACATGCTGAATTTCTTTAGCCGCCTGAGGAAGTAGAGTTGTTGGTGAGTTGTTCTGGCCATGTTATCATGTTACCGAACACAAGCGTGCACTAAGTGACAGCAAAGACACAGACCTTGCAGTTACCCCAAAGATTATCGCATTTCTTCCTGCATTCAGCAACCCACAGATGTGCAGATCATCTTTAGAAAATTAAGAAAATAAGAAAGATTGGGTTTTGCAATTCTTATGACACGAACCAGTGATTGTGATTTTGAGGATGCACTCAACATTAGTGAGATTCAGTCTGTATCAGTCCACCTACCTGAACTTAAATACAACATGCACATGCTTGCCCCCACTGTGAAGGAGACATGCAGCCTGCCATGCATTCCTTTCACAGGCCCATATTGCTTATTACTGCCCTGACCATTCACTAAAATTGAAAAGACCTCTTGCTAGGCATGATCAAAAACTTGGCAGGACACATAACATAAGAGTATGTTACTGATATTTTTCTAGAAAAAGATATGAATGTTTAGGCACAAGGCAGAATACAGGGTATTACCTAAAGGGAAGGCAATAACCAGAGAGTGAAAGTGTTCCTCACTGTCGTGGGCCCTGCGGGCTTCTGTGGCAAGCCATAGAGCGTTGGGCTTCTGGGTTTTTCAAGCACCGGTATTTACTAATTGTTGTCTTAACTACGGTCGCTAAGCCCTGTGCTTTCTGTTTAATCTTGTCAAGTTAATTGTGACTGGCACGGGTTGTCTGCATTCTGTGGTTAAATATAGCAGACTCTCGATTAGCGTTCGTCACAGGGTCTTTTTGTTGAGAGTGATCTGTCTCGCGGTGTTGCTCGGTTGAGCCACTGATGGTCTGCTGGAATTCCTATGTTTTAAACACTTATTTCTGCCTCTACGTGGGGGGGGATCTGCCGTTTCTCCGCACTTGGGTTCAGTTGTTGCCGGCATTCACCGAGACCCTCACCTTCTTTCACCATCTTCCCTTGTGTGGCCCCCCCCACACATTTCCCTGCTCACAAAGAGTTGCTGTGCATTTTGCACCTGGTCAGTGGGGTGATGAACAGGTAGGCTCAGGCTTCGTGTATCTGTTGCTTCAGGCGCGAGCGCTGAGTGAATGCTGTTCGAACCACTGAGTCTGTTGACACAGATTGGCACATTTCCCATGACGAACCAACGCGTAACATTATGTTTGACTAGCTTTATTTGTCACATGTGCATCAAAACATCAAAACATTCAGTGAAGTGCATCCCTTGCTTCAGTAACCAGCACAGTCCAAGGCAGCTTGCAAGCATTGCCGTGCTGCTGGCATCAAAATAGTATGCCCACAAATTGCTAATCCTAAGTCGTTCATCTTCAAGATTCGAGATTCACTATTCAGGTTTAAAAATACAGTGAGAACTTTTATTTCATTACAGTGAACATAAAGTGAAATCTTTGGAATGTGGGAGGAAGCCAGGCACCTGGATGAAGCCTGTGTCGTCATGGGCAGAACACTTACAGGTAGCAGTGGGAATTGACACCTGATCTTCCAATTGCCTGCGTTGTAAAGCATTGCCCTAACCGCTACACTATCATACAGCCCTGAACAGAAGACATGATTTCACAGGGATCTTTACCAGAAGTATCCATTACGTCGATGCTGCCTAAGGCACTGCATCTGCATCTAGTTCTATGGAGTTTGGCGAACCCTGATATAGCCTTTCACCGTAGCTGCTGTCTCTACATTGTACTGAGTGATGAGCGTCACTTGGAAAATGCGTTCTGATGAAGATCTGAACCATGCCCTGCTCTGTACGAGCCTTTGGTCTTTCAACTGTCATCGTCTGACCTGCTGTGAGGACCCATCAGCGTTTGTCAGCACCACCTGCAGTGAGATACTTAAAAGCTTCTGAAAGAGAACAATGGTATGATATCAATGAGACCTGTCAAGGTGAGAATGTTTGAGGTTATCATTATGCACATAATCATTTTTCACACTGTTGGCCTGAAGCTGACATGACTAAGTGTCGTAGGCAACATACAACCCCCATATACCGATCACCCTTGGCCAGCCGCTCAGCCAGGTCCGTTATTTGACTCTCAGCCCTTTTCTTGTGCTCACTTCTCCTGGAAGAAGGAGGGCAAAAGCGGACCGTCAGTGGATGGATAAAGACCCTTCACTGAGGGCGTCGCAAGAGGGAGAAGCAGAGTGTGGCATTTACAATGTGGCTGAGTGATGCTGGCGGTGAGTCAGACAAGGTTATGCACACTTGTATAGACAAAGTGGAATGTGCCGGACGCTGTGGGAGAGAGAACGCAGGATATAGAACTGTACAGTGCAGCGCAGGCCCTTTGACCCAAATGTTGTGCCAACACTTTAACCTACTCTAAGACCAATCTAACCCACCCCTCTGATGTAGCCCCTCAGTTTCCTTTCATCCATGTGCCGAGCTAAGATGTCCCTAATGGATTAGCTGAGCGGCGCAGTGAAGATATGCCTATACCAAAAATGGTGTAGGGTGCTCCTTCCCTCCACTAGCCAGCAGGTCACCCTTGGGCAAGGTGTGACAACTACTTAGCCTCTGTCGCCGATCAAGATCACATGAAGCCATGTGGTGGATGGTCGTATGAGCAGCTGGTGCATTTCACAAGTCCTGGTTATGCGACCACTGACGCCAGGCAGACCATCTCCAAAGAGTACAGATAACGACTGGGGTCACCCGTCTTGTGAAGACACTGCCCAGAAGAAGACAATGGCAAACCACTCCTGTAGGAGAATCTGCCAAGAACAATCATGGTCATGGAAAGTCTATGATTGCCCACGTCATACAACATGACACGTAACAAATAAACAAATGTATTTGGCTCTACCACCACCCCTGGCAACATGTTCCATGCAACTAGCAGAGTCTATGTAAAAAAAACCTCTGATCTCCCTCTTAAACATTCCTCCAAATACATTAAACTTATATCCCCTCGTGTTAGCTATTGGCGCCCTAAGAACAAGGCTGAGCCCTCTATCTATACTTCTTATTATAATATCATAAGACAAAGGACCAGAATTAAGCCATTCAGCCTATCAAGTTTGTTCAGCCATTCGATCGTGGCTGATTTATTATCCCTCTCAACCCCATCATCTTGTACACTTCTATCTTCTGTGTCATTTCTCCGTATCCCTCCATTGCTCGATCCTCCCTAAGAGTCCTGATGAAGGGTTTTGGCCTGAAACATCGGCTGTTTATTTCCCTCCATAGTTGCAGCCTGACCTGCTTGAGGTCCTCCAGCATTTTGTGTGTGATGCGCAAGATGTCCAGCACCTGCAGAATCTCTTGTGTTATTCACTTATCTTCGTCTGAAACATTTCTATTGATCCATCTTCCATCACCTGCCGAGGCAAAGAATTCCACTGCGAGGAAATATTTCCATGTATCTCAGGTTTACCTCTGTAATTTTGAATCAGGTTTGTAGGTCTGGCAAATGAGACAGAAAACACTGTCTGTGAATAAGTACATTATTTATTTACAAACATTAAAAATTTGACTAATCATTCATGTTCCCCAAGTTAGAAACTACAAAGCTGAATATTCAACAAACATACTTAGTTAAAAGCGTGTGCGGAACATACCTTCCCAATGGTTATGTGTACTGCTTGCCTTAAGCAAAGGAAGAGAGCAGGCTCCTTCCATGTGCTATTTTATACCTGGAATATTTGAAACTGGACACCAGGCTGCTAACCAATGGGATAAGCAGCTGCATTTCTAAGCTAACCAATTACGACAAAGCGACTTCCGACAAGCAGAATAAACCACGGCCCCCACAGGACAACCTCTTATCTTACTTTTGTGCTTTCTTGTTCAAAGCTCTGCCACTACTGAAAACTTCCTGGCATCTATCCCATCAAGGCCTTATTTGTCTGAAAAAGTTCAACTTCCGTTCTTCTAAGCTTAAAGGATACGGGTCCAAACTATTTAGTTTCTCTTGGTAAGACAAGCCCCAACCGTCTCATCCCTGGAATTAGCCTGGTGTACTTCCTTTATACTGCCATCGGTATCACTATATATTTCTTTTTTCAGTAAGGGGCCCAAACTGTACATACTCCAGTATTCCAGATGATACTTCACTAACACCTTGTACAATTCCAACATGAATCTCTCCAGTTTTAAAATCCATTCCATATTCAATGAAAGCTAAGATGGCATTTGTCTTCTCAACTACTTGTTAGACCTGCCTACAGATGTTTGTGATTATGCATTTGAAGTTTTAGATGAATATGCCACTGTATCCACTTCTGGACTGATGGTCAAAGTTCAAAGTAAATTTATTATCAAAGTACTTATTTGAACAATAAGATTCATTTTTTGTGGGCATACTCAATAAATCCATAACAGAATAATAACCTTAATAGAATCAACAAAAGACCATTAGTCTTTTACCAACTAATGTGCAAAAGACAACAAACTGTGCAATACAAAAAGAAAGCAATAATAATAAATAAATAAGCAATAAATATCGAGAACATGAGATGAAGAGTCTTTGAAAGTGAGTCCATAGGTTGTGGGAACATTTCAATGAAGGGCAAGAGAAATTGAGTGAAGTTATCCCCTCTGGTTCAAGAGCCTGATGGTTGAGGGGTAATAACTGTTCCTGAACCTGCTGGTGTGACTCCTGAGGCTCCTGTACCTTCTTTCTGAAGGCAGCAACAAGAAGAGAGCATGTCCTAAGTGGTGGGGATCCCTGATGATGGATACTGTTTTCCTGCCAAAATGCTCCATGTAGATGTGCTCAGTGGTGGGAGGTTTTACCTATGATTTAGTCTGAAACTGCTTCCAAAACTGTGATAGCTTCTAACATGCCTTCTTGATGGCTCTCACAACTTTCTTCCTCCCATTAGGAGGGAATATTACCTGTCCACATTTCATTTACAACTCCCACTTAATAAACAACAGGTAGGCTCGGATCATCTGCGTTTCTTATTTTCTCCTTGCAGTTCAAGGGTCTATCCAATGCCCTGTTTGCAACATTCCTTCAAGTTGTTCCCAGTTCAGACAATGAGGAGATTACCTTTATTTGTGACATGCACGTTGCAACATACAATGAATGGCATCATTTGCATCAAATCACATATGCAAGGATTGTTCTGGAGACAGCTTGCAAGTGTCACCATGCTTACAGTGTCAACGTATAATGCTGACAACTGTACACCTTTGGAATGTGGGAGGAAACCTGCGCACTGGAGGAAACTCACGTGGTCACATGGAGAACATAAAAACTCCTTACAGACAGTTCAAAGTACATTTATTATCTATGTACAACCCTGAGATTCATTTTATTGCAGGCAATCACAGCAAATACACAAAATCCATGAAACACAATAGAAGTGACAGAATAGAATAGACAGCGGCAGGAATCAAACCCTGTTGTTACAGTTGACGTGGTAAAGCACTGCACTAACTGCTATACTACCATGACACCCAGTTCATTTCCTGAGGAGTATTGCACCCCATCAATAATTATGAGAGATTGCAATTGTTGGATTAGATGAGTAGCCATTTCTGTCCCCATTCAGTCCTCCTGTCCCGTCCACCTGGTACGTCATGGTGATTGCTTTCCAGTTCTGTATCATCTTTTCATAACGTAGTTCCAAACTGTTCATTGCATTACGCAAGGTCTAACTGCCATATTGTAAAGTCTAAAAGATCACCACCTTTCATTTTTGTGTTCAAGATATAAAGTACCATGTTTTCTTTAATAATTACTTTGAGATTTAAGTTTATTTTTCACATGGAAACCTGCAGTTTGCATTAACAGTGAGGGTGCGCTGGGGGCAGCTCCAATTTGAATATGATTATGTGCTGACACAGATCACCATGCACCAGAGCAAGTATTGATGCTATAAAGAAGTGACTAATTGTATTAACTATCCAGAATACTCAGGGACCGTCACCACCCAGGCCATGCTCTCGTCTCACTGGAGGTACTGGAGCCTCAGGACCCACACCACCAGGTTCAGGAACAGCTATTACCCCTCAGCCATCAGGCTCCTGAAACAGAAGTGTTAACTTCACTCACCACAACGCTGACCTGATTCCACAGCCTATGGATTCACTTTCAAGGACCCTAGCTCACGTTCTGGCTGTTTATTGCTTAATTATTTATTATTATTTCAGTTTTTCTCTCTTTTTGTACTTGCACAATTTGTTGTTATTTGCATATTGGCTGTTCGTCTTTGTTGTCTGTGGCTTTTCATTGATCCTCTTGCACTTCCTGTGAATCCCTGCAAGACAATGAATCTTAGGGTAGTATCTGGTGACACATATGTACTATGATAATAAATTTACTTTGAACTTTAAAGTCATCTTCAGCACTATTTCTAAATTCAGATTCATATATTTATCACATGTAACGACCAACACAACCGAAGTATGTGTTGGGGGCAGCCTGGAAGTGCCACCACACATTCTGGTGCTAACCTAGCATTCCCACAATGCTCAGCAGAACAACACAGAACACAAGTGACAAAGCAACAACAGCAACAGAAGGCTTTGCTTTTAAAGGTTTAACTTTAAACCTATTGCTTATTTAAGTGATTTATGCATCAGTAGTCCAGGTTTCCTTTGTTCTTCTAACTCATTTATATATTTTAATGACCCCCTCCCACCCCCAGCAGTGCACAATTGTACATCGAAATCCATTGACCAAGTGCTTGTCCGTTTGCTAGCAGGCAGGGATCTTCCTGTTCCTTGCTACAATTCCCTTCTGTACTCTTTACTATCCCCTATTTGGTGCCATGTGTAGATCTTGAAGCCGTGTTTCCTGCGAGTCTGGATCATATTTTTGCATCGTGATCCCTCTCTGTTCCTGTGGAGCATCACTTTGCACCTTCTGCCAGCTTTATCAACCACCTTTTATCACTTCCTGCTTTCTACATGGAACGCCATGCAGTGTATGACTCCCCGTGTACTGACATCTAATTCTCTGACTAAAGGCATAATGAAAATCAAAATAAATTGGACAGCTTCCGAAGATGGGCACGGGGAGCATAATGTGTAATGACTTTGAGTGTCATTCCTGCAATGCAGACAGCACAGCAGTCCTCTGCTGTTTGTATGCTGTAACAAGGATCATTACTGTGTGGGGGAAGAATTGTTGCCGCACCCCTACCATCTTACATCATTTCGACTCTACCAGTTACTTTCAATCCATGCCACCCACTGCAGAAGGAAACAAGCTATTCCATTCAGAGAAACAAGAGGTTCACAGATGCTGGAAATCTAGAGCAATACACACAAAGTGCTGGAGGAGCTCAGCTGGTCAGGCAGTGTCTATGGATGGGACCAACAGCTGACATTTCGGGCCGAGACCCTTCAACAGGAAGAAAGGGGAAAGAAGTCAGATTAAGAAGGTGGGGGAGGGGAAGAAGAAGTAGAAGTTGCCAGGTGATAGGTGAAACCAGGAGAGGGGGAGAGGGCGGAGTAAACACCGGGGAAGTCAATTGGTGGAAGAGGTAAAGGGCTGGAGAAGGGGGAATCTGATAGGAGAGGACTAAAAAGGAAGGGAGAGGAGCACTACATGGAGGTGAAGGGCAGGTAAGAAGAAAAGGTTTGAGAGGGAAACAAGAATGGGGAATGGTGGAGGAGAGAAAGGGGTAATTACCAGAGGTTTGAGAAATCAATGTTCATGCCATCTGGGTGGAGACTTCCAATCCATTCTTTCCAGACCCCTCATAATTTTACACACCTCGGCCAAGTCTCCTCTCAGCTTTGTTCCAAAGTCAATAATCCCAGTTTACTACAAACACAAGAGATTCTGCAGATGCTGGAAATCGAGAGTAACACACAGAAAATGCTGGAGGAACTTTGCAGATCAGCCAGCAGCTATTCCTGACCGAGATCCTTCATCAGGACTGATCCCAGCATACCCAACGTTTCTTCTTAGCTACAGCGTTTCAGTCCTGCAACACCCCATCCATCCTGCTCATGGACTGTTTGGGTTATTCCCTTCAGGAGGGGGCTACATATCATCTGTGCCAGGACCACCAGACCAAAAGCAATTACTTTCCCTAAGCAGTAAGGCTGATCAACACCTCCACCCACTAACCCACCCCACCTCACCTCCAACCACCACTGCGTTATCTCTACTTCACAGAGAAACAGTGTGTACAGACTCTACTGTGCCTAGCAAGATTTTATGGAAATAGAATCAATCTATGTATCTATCTTTTGTGTATATTTATTGTGTTTTTATTATTATTGTGCTCTTTACCTTATTGCGTTTTTTGTGCTGCATCGGATCCAGAGTAACAGTTCTCCTTTACACTTTTGTACTGGAAATGACATTTAACAATCTTGAATGTCCTCTGCATCCTCTCCAATGGAACAATATCTTCCCTGTAATGTGGTGAGTGGAAATCTGTGCAGTTGTGGCTGTGAAAACAAAGGGGTTTGCAGGGTTACGCAGCAGAACAGCACTCTAAAACATCCCTGCGTTTGCTGTAATGTAATGGTCGTCGCTAAGTAATGTATAAATCAGTCCTTTCTCCTTTTCACACTTCCCAAGTTGCCACCCAAGCCACATTCACATTTGCCCGACAACCAGGCAGCCATGAAACTAATACCACAAATATTTCTAGAAATGTTAATGAACCCCAAAACCAATAAATCTCAAGGAACTAATATGCCAGAGTTTTGAAAGGAATTGCTGTAGAAATCATTGATACCCTTAATCAAATTCAAGTTCAAGTTTAAGTTTATTATTATTAAATCATACCAAACAGGACAATGTCTGGTCCGGACCAAGGTGCACAATACAGTGCATGTAACTCATACACCTAACACATAAAGTAATATTACCACAAATAACAAGGTGCATATACGATACAAGTTAAAACGTTAAGAGTATAACAGACTCAGAATCAGGTTTATTATCACTGACATATGTCATGAAATTTTTTGTTTTGTTAATAATTTTTAATTAAAAATTATATAAGCAAAAAAATAGTAAGGTAGTGTTCATGCATTTATTGCCCATTCAGAAATCTGATACCAGAGGGGAAGAAGCTGTTTCTAAACTATTGAGTGTGTGTCTTCAGGTTCCTGCACCATCTCCTTGATTGTATCAATGAGAAGAGGTCATGTCCTGGGAATGGGGGTCCTTAATGATGAAAGCTGCCCCTGGTCATCATCGTTTAAAATTCCGTAGATTCTGGGATACTTAATGTGAAAATACTAAAGAACATCGGAGTGTTGGTCATAAACTAGCATGACTGGGAATCAGTTGACAGACAAGAAACAGGGAGTAGGAATAAAAAGTTTACCCTGCCCCACCCCACTCCAGTGACAAGCAGTTCCTAGTGGAATGCTGCAGGAATTCAGTGCGTGGACCACCGTGCTGCATAAAATGCATTAATGATTTGGACCAGCAAACGAAATACAACACTACTATACATGAAGATGACATGGGACCGGGGGAATAGGAAGTTGCACTGAGGCTCCAATGTTGGGTGAGCAGGTAAATCCAGGAGCAGAAAATGTTTATTCACATTGGCTCTAAAAGCAGAAACAATGACTACTTTCTGAATGGTAACGGACTGGATAAAGGAAAGTTCAAGAAGACTTGGATGTCAGTGAGTACCGGAGGTTGAAAGCAGACAATTAAGTGCAGCAGGCAAGGAGGAAGAAATGTCTGGTGTCCCATGAGAGGATTAAAGCTAAATGTTCAAAGTAAATCTATTATCAAAGTATGTATAGGTTAACATACAGATGTGAAGCAAGTCCTTTGATTAACCAAACAAATATCACTGCTATAAAGTAGAAAAATACCCATTTTCTCAACTTGACAGTTAAGACCATAAGCCATAGGAGCAGCATTAGGCCATTTGGCCCATTGAGTCTGCTCCGCCATTCCATCATGGTCAATTTAATTTCCCTCTCAACCACATTCTCCTGCCTTCCCCCCCATAACATTTGACACTCTTACTAATTAAGAAACTATCAACCTCCACTTTAAATATACCCAGTGACTCAGCCTCCACAGCTGCCTGTGGCAAAGAATTCCACAGGTACACCACCCCCTGGCTGAAGAAGTTCCTCTTTACCCAGAAGCAGAGAGAAACTCACTCAGGACTGAATAGGGCAAAAGTGATGGAAGTTAAAGCTGATGTTCTGTGATGTTCTAATAAGCGCTACAATCTTTCAACAACAAAGTCAATGGCTGTGGGAGGGGCAGTGAAATGATATAAACTGCTTTTACCTGCAAAAGAGCGGAGAGTCCGCCACTTCTCACTAACCTCTGGCATTTGTAATAATGATGACAAAGGTGCCTGCATCTCATACTTCACATTTCTAAAGGGGTGGTGATGCTTTCAGAGTTCTTCTTTCTATGGGCTTTGTGATCACATGCCACTGACTGGGCATATCATCCAAGTGATGACAGAGGTCTTATTCAAGTAGCCGCACTTAATTTTTACTCCTTGACACACAACAGTGATAACCTATGCAATTATCAAGGAAACTGAAGAGAGAGAGGTATGTTAATAGCAATCAGTACCAGTTATGTTTAGCCCTTCCTCGGAAAAGGATCGGAGGGCCATTCCGCTGTCCCAGGTGAGATCAGCTAATTCTGCACAAAAGAATATATTAGAGTGGAGACTTTCTAGAAGTGGGATTGTTCAATGATAAATTGGGTTATTGGTTCAAAGGTCCAATTTAATGTCAGAGAACTGTATGCAATATACATCCTGAAATGCTTTTTCTTCGCAAAATCCACAAAAACAGAGGAGTGCCCCAAAGAGAGGACGACAGTTAAAAGTAAGAACCCTGAAGGACTCCCCCCAGCTCCCCTCCCTCCCGTGCATAAGCGGCAGCAAGTGACAATCCCCCAACCCCCCACCAGCAAAGAAAAAGCATCAGCACTTATCACTAAGCTCTCAAGCGTGAGCAAAGCAATAGCAAACCGTCCATTTTACATCTGGCACACAGGTAACTGAAAAGAAATTTCAGTATTATGTATTGACTTGGTTATTTATTATTATTATTTGGTATTTGCGCATTGTTTGCTTGTCTTTGTTTATTTTTCACTGATTTGATTGTATTTCTTCATTGTACTGTGAATGTGCACAAGAAAGTGAATCTCAGGGTGGTGGATGGTGACGTATACGTAATTTGATACTCAATTTATGTTGAACTTTGAATTTTGAGATGTGCCTGTGAAATGGCCCCTATTGTCTGTCTGGCATAACATTGGTAATGGGGTATTAAGGCTGCTGATTGGTGTGTGTGCATGTAGGCTCCAGTCACACAGAAATAAGATTCATAGGTGGTGTAAAAGCTTGCTTCTGGATGAATGGTTGTCAGATGGAGAGTGCCACATATGTGCAGCTGAAAATTTCAGAACTGGCACTCTGTATGTTTATGTTCCCTCTATGAACTAGCACAGCAGGTGTATAGAGAATCAACTATAAAATCACAAATTTAAGCATGTTTTCCCTTCTCCCTTTCTGCCCTTTTGCCTATGGTGCGCTCTCCTCTTAGATTCCTTTTTCTCCAGCCCTTTACATTTCCTACCTACCTGTCTTTATCTATCATCATCGAGCTATGCTCTTTCCCCTCCACCCACCTTTTGACTCTGGAATCCTCCCCATTTCTTTCCAGTCCTGATGAAGGGAGTCAGCCCAAAATGTTGACTGTTTATTCATTTCTGTCAATGCTGCCTGACTCTGTTGGGCTCCTCCAGCATTTTATGTGTGCAACTTTGAGCAAGTTAACGTAATCCACAAATTTCAAATATATTTCTTTTTTTTTCATTTAAGTTGAACTGCATAGTGTACAAAAGCAGTATGCTACTCAGTTGTTTTAGCATCAAAGTTAGAGTTTATTTAAAACAAAATCTTTTAATTGGACAAGAATGCTGAAATATTTTTTTTGCGCAAAAGATAGTGGAATGCTTCACCTGTTCGAATAGTTCGAACAATTTGGTATCAGACCACGTAGAGGATAGTAAAAAAAACTGCTGGGAGTATTAAGGAGGGTTTCTCTCCCCCCATCTGTAACATTTACTGGGAGCGTTGCATACAAAGGGCCCAAAGCATTGTTGAGGATCCTACCACCAATCCCACAATCTCTGGCCCACTACTATCAGGAGGAAGGTATAGATAGGAGCTTCATGACTCAGATTGCCAGACTGGGTAACAGTTTCTTCCCTCAGGCTGTGAGACTAACGAATACCCTGCCACCACCATGGTCTCCTCACTCAGAGAATGAGCAGTTTACTGCTTACGTATGCAGAGCACTTCACATGCATTTTGAATTATATTTTATAAACTTATTTGTACTAATATTTTTTGCAGCATGGGCAACTGCCGGTCTCCCATACAACCCTGTCCAGGCCTGCGCCCTGGAAACTTTCCAAGGCGCAAATCCATGCTCTGGAGTCTAACGGATGCCTATTATTGTACTAATATTTTGTTTTTTGTGCTGTGTGTGACATATGTAAGTGGATGCACCATGGACCACTGCAACATTGTTTCATTTGGTTGCATATATTTGCAGTCAGATGGCAATAAACTCAAACTTGGCTTGTCTATCTTACCTCCACCTCTGATGCCAACTACGGGATTCTTAGCAGTAGTACTGAGGAAGGACAGTACTGCAGAAAGCACCTCAGATGGTTTTCATGAGAACATGAACTGAGGAACATCCTGTCCACTCAAGTGGCCTTAGATATCCTTCAGTGTTTTTGTAGAAGTGTGGAGCTTTACTTAGTATCCTGGGCAACATTTACCCCAGGTGCCATCTCTATCAACCATCTCACCACCCCTCACTGTCACACCCAATCAATGTGAGAAAAACAGTCTACTTCATCATTTGGTTCCTGCTCGATGGCTTGCCGTTTTCAGTGGCTTGACCATTTCTTGAAACAAACACGTGCATCATAAGTGCAGTGTGGATACAAGTATTTGCTTTAGTTTCTTAGTGAAGACTGTTTCACCTTGAATCAGGACTGGAAAGGAAAGGGGAGGATGAAATATCGACTGTTTACTCTTCCCCTTAGATGCTGCCTGGCCTGCTGAGTTCCTTCAGCATTTTGTGTGTGTTGCTTTGGATTTCCAGCATCTGCAGTTGCTGGGATTCCAAAGCAACACACACAAAACAGTGTTCGTCTTGAGTGAGGCTTAATTGTATGAAAAATAATGTAAAATTACCATCTCAGAGTTCTTTTCGCAAGGTAAATAGCTAAAAAAAAGGAAACTATTTTATTTCAGCCGTAAGTTCAGTAGTAAGCCTCTGCCAAAATTGTTTATTGTGTGTTTAAACAAATGTAACCATGAACGCAGACAGCTTGCTGTCATCTCAAAGACTGATACATCTTGCAACTTATTTGTTTCTAATTGCTTTGATGCTTCTAAAATATGGCAGGAGGTGTGTAAACCTGTTGTAATCCTATTAATGCTGACATTTGATTCTTTATCACTCAGCCAGACCCTGGAGCCATAGCTCAGCTGCATCTCCAGACTTGTTCTAGTAGAACTGTCAATACAGGACAGCTTCTGCTGATGACATTTTCAGACATAGTCATGTGCTTAAAATCAGTTCTTACACTAAGAACATAAAATGGTATATGAGCTCCTTGAAAAATTAATGTATTTTTCTTCTCGCCAATGTCTCTTATCTTCTTCTTCATGTATAACATCTTGTTGTATTCTTATGATTTGATATTGACTCAACCACAGCCAGCTATGGAGGAAATCATTGGGTAATCTCCCATCAATCAGGATTTGTGACCACACTACTTCGTCAATTAAACTCTCTTTCTGCACTTCCTATTGTATTCTTAAGATTTCATGGTGACTCTATTACAGCCAGCTTTAGTGGAAATGATTGGATTATTCTTCTATCAATTCGGCTTGGTGACCAAACTAGAGACCAAAAGACCATAAGACCATAGGAGCAGAATTAGGTCATTCAGCCCATCAAGTCTGTACTGCTATTCCATCATGGCTGATTTATTATCGCTCTCAACTCCATTCTTCTGCCTTCTCTCCGTAATCTTTAACATCCTTATTAATCAAGAGCTTATTTTTGATTAGAACTCTGCTTAAAATATACCCAATGAGTGAGTGTCCCAGGTGCCATTGGCAACCACAATTTAAAACTTCAGTCAATAAATGGGGGCAAGTGGTCAGCTTGTATGCATTTGTCCATCTTAACTGTCCTCACACAGAAAGGGAAGTTATACTTTCTCAACTGTCAGACTTCTGATAATGACAGCATTTCTTCTTCAAATTTTTAAATGCATGTGTGTTGTTTGACCCTTGGCCTTTAATTGTTTTTGTTCTATTCATTTTTTAAAAATAATGCTTTTACTTAATTTTAACAACACAATTATCCTCAATACTGGTGCCCCACAAAGCTGCATGCCCAGCTCCTTACTGTTGTGCTGTCAGCAAGAGATCCAATTCCACCTTACAAGTTGCAGATGCCACCACTATAGTGGGCGAGCTCTCAGATGCAGATTTATTTATCACATGTACATTGAAACATCGTGAAATGCATCATTTGTGTTAACAACCAACATACCCAAGGATGTGCTGGGGGCATCCCAAAAAGGTTTCCCTCATGACTCCTGTCCGTATGGACCACCAGCCTGGGCATCATTGGTCTCCTAACCATCAGCTGACACAATCTCCAGGATCACTGATCTTAGATCACAGAGTGCTCCAAACTGGACTTTGAACACCAGCTCCTGCTCCTGACACTTTATTTACTTCCCCGATCTCTAACTCCTCATCACTGCTGTCACTAAACCCTAACCTGTCCCATACTCCGTATACTATACACTAAACATTCCCTACAATACTTGGCAAAGTAAAGTTCATAGTAAATTTATTATCAAGTTATATATATATGTTGGGACAGAGATAAATCTCTACCAAAGGAGGTGTAAAGAGATAGGGGAGATCTTAAGTGGATTTTTTGTGTCTGTATTTACTTGCTAGATGAACACAGAGTTTATAGAAGTGAGGCAAAACAGCAGTGAGGTCATGGAACCTATTCAGATAATAGAAGAGGAGGAGCTTGCTGTCCCGAAGGAAATTAGACTGGATAAATTGCCAGGACCTGACAAGCTGCTCCCTTGGACCCTATGGGAGGCAAGTGCAGAAATTGCTGGAACCCTAGCTGAGATATTTAAATCATCCTTAGCAACAGGTGAGGTACTGCAGGATTGTAGGGTAGCTCATGTTGTTCTGCTGTTTAAGAAAGTCTCTAAAAATAAATGAGGATATTATAGACCCATGACATCAGTAGTTATTGGAAACGTATTGGATGGTTTTGTAAGAGAGTAAATAAATGAGTATTTGGTTAGACATGGAATGATTAAGGATATTGTCAGCATGGATTTGTGTGTGGTAGGTCTTGTCTAACCAATCATATAGAGTTTTTCTAGGAGGTTGCCAGGAAAGTGGGTGAACACAAGGCAGTGGATGTTGTCTACATGGACTTTAGTAAGGTGTTTGACAAGGTCCCACATGGGAGGTTGATCAGGAGGATTCAGTCACCTGGTATTTAAGATGATGTAGTAAATTGGATTGGACATCGGCTTTGTGAGAGAAGCTAGAGAGTGGTAGTAGATTGAGGCCCCTCTGGAGGCCTGTGACTGGAGGAGTATTGTTGGGATCGGTGCTAGATCAATTGTTTGTCTGGATGATAATGCAGTTAGTTGGATCATCAAATTTGTGGACGGGTCTGAAAGTGTAGTGGACAGTGAGGAGAACTATCAGAGTTTGCAGTGGGATCTAGACCAGCTGGAAAAATGGGCTGAAAAATGAGATAGAATTTAGTGGAGACACGTGCAAGGTGTTGTACTTTGGTAGGACCCACCAGGGTAAGTCTTACATAGTGAACAGTAGGGCACTGAGGAGTGTGGTAGAACAAAATAATCTGGGAATCTGAGAATTTATTGAAAGTTGTGTTACAGGTAGATAGGATAATAAAGAAAGCTTTTGGCACATTGACCTTTGTAAACCAAACTACTGAATACAGGAGATGGGATGTTATGTTGAAGTTGTATAGGACTTTGGTGAGGCCTAATTTGGAGTATGGTTTTCATTTCTGGTCACCTACCTAATGGAATGATGTCAATCATTCCTGTAGGTTGCCGGTTCTGGAGGATTTGAATTATAAGGAAAGATTGAATAAATTAAAATTAAAATTAAAACTTTATTCCTTGGAATGTAGAAGATTGACGGGAGATTTGATAGGGTTATACAAAATTATGAGGGGTATGAACAGGGTAAATGGAAGCAGTCTTTTTCTACTGAAGTTGGGAGAAACTACAACTAGAGATCATGGGTTTAAGGGGAACTTGAGGGGAGACGCCTTCACTCAGAGGGTCGTATGAGTGTGGAGTGAGCTGCGAGTGCAAGTTGTGCATGCAAACCTAATTTCAACACTTAAAAGAAGTTTGGATAGGTGCGTGCACAATGACTGTGGTTCAGGTGCAGTAGTTTAAAGGGCTTGGCATGGACTAGATGGGCCGAAGGGCATGTTTCTGTGCTGTACATTTCTATGACTGTGACTCTAAATCAAATCAGCACAGATTATGCTGGGTGTCCGAAAGTGTCGCCATGCCTCTGGCAGCAACACAGCATGCCCATGAACCTGAACCATAGCTCTCTATCATGTGGGAGGAAACCGGAGCACCTGGAGGAAACCCATGTGGTCAAAAAGAGAATGTACATACTCTGTCCAGGCAGTGTTGGGAATTGAACCCTTATCGGTGATCACTGGTGGTGTAAAGCAATGCACTGACTGCAGTGTCACCATGCCGCCCCATATTAGCATGACTCCAATGGCCCTCACCGGATTTTTTAGATGCACCATAGAAAGCACACTATCCAGATGTTGCACAGCTGCTCTGCAAGAAAATTCAACCCAGTCCATCACACAAATCAGCCTCTGCTATATTGACACAGGACAGAGACCTCAATATAATCAAAGACCATTCTCACCCTGGACATTCTCATTCTCCTCCCTTTTTTTGTCAAGCAGAAAATACAAAAGGTTGTGAACACATATACCACTGGGCTCAAGATAGCTTTATCCTACTGCTGTAAGATTCTTGATCAGACTTCTTTTATGAAAAAAATGAACTCACAGTCTATTTCAATATGGACATAGCCCTTGTATTTTATGTGTTTATCTCCATTGTACTTTCTCTACACTTGTAACATGATATCTGGCAATGTTATATTTATTTATTTGTATTTATAGAGATACAGCATGGAATAGGTCCTTCTGGCCCTTTGAGACATGCCACCCAGCAAACCCTCGATTTAAACCTCGCGCAATCACGGGACAATTTACAAAGACCAATTAACCTACTAACTGATATGTCTTTGAAAAGTGGGAGGAAGCCCACGTACCCAGAGGAAATACATGTGCTCAGGGGGAGAACTTACAAACTCTTTACGGGCAGCCGTGGGAATTGAACCAAAGAATTGTGATAACAACTATGCTACTGTGGCTTCTTTCTCTTCTCTCTCTCTCTCTTAACCCCATTTTGTAGCACCTCAGTGTATGTATGTAATGATCAGTTTGTACAACATGCCAACAAAAAAAGTTTTTCACTCTATTTCATTATATGTGACAACAATAAACCGATTACCAGTTATGAGTGAAAGTTGTGAAGCTACAGCACGATCAGGGTCAGGTGATCAGCAAACTCGGAGCTAGGAAAAAGACAGCAGTTTTTCCAGATATTCCATTGACTTGAAATTAAAGACAGAAAATAGCACTGTTACAGCTGGTAACCATAAAAATGTCATTGCTTTCTCTTTCTTTTTCTCTCTCTCCCCCTCTTCCTCTTCTCTCTCTCCCTCTCTCTCTTCCCCTTCTCTCTCCCTCCTTCTTCCTTCCTCTCTTCCCCCTCCCTCCCCTTTTTCTTTTTCTCTTCTTCCTTTCATCTCTCCTTCTCTCTCCCTCCCTCTCTCATCCTCTGCCTTCTCCCTGCCCTTTTCCTCTTCTCTCTCTCTCTCCCCTCTCCCTTCCCATCTCTCTTTCCCCTTCCCACTTCTCTCCCTCTTCCTCTCTTCTCTTCTTCTCTCTCTCTTCCCCTCCCCCCTTCTCTCTCTCTCTCTCTCTCTCTCTCTCTCTCTCTCTCTCTCTCTCTCTCTCTATCTACGCAGTTGCTACTTTTACACCAACTCCAAGATATACCAAAAGCTGTATATAAAATGCAAGAATCTGGTCTACTCCCAGAGAGGCAGACTTTTTCATTTTTATTTCATAGATCATTATAGAAACAGTGCACTAAACAAACACTTTAAAATATATTCAATAGTCAGTCAAACTGGCTGCAGGAATCTCTGAGCAGATAACTAGTCAGTAGCTGTCCTGAAGTCATTCAGCAAAATAAATTGTCTATTCATCTGTGTCTTTCAAGTGATAGAACTCAATCCAAATTTTCAGTGGAATTCGGAGCAGTTGCAAGTCTGGAGCGCAGCCCATATGATGCTTGGATTAACGAGAAAAGCTGAATCCACATTCAGCCGTACTGGCAAATGAATCCAACGTTTTTCATATTTATGAAACAAGAGGTAATTCTATCTGGTTCACCAACATCACGCTGCTGTCAAATTACAGAGCTTAAAGAAAATAAGAAAAACTGTACTAAGATTGATATTATAATTCTTTGGAGCATTTCATTTCTTTTAAAAGGTTAGTTAAATAAAAGTTTTCTGATAATATTTCTTCAGATAATAAAACTATACGGTATATTTTATCCAGTCACTGTTGCATTAAAATGTCTTTGTTCAATTTTCTGTAACTCTGCTGTACACTTCTCATAATTCTGCTGTTAAAAGCATAGAATTGAGGGACAAATCTCAGTCCTTACAGCCTCACTGTACAACACTGACCCTCGTCTTCATTTCTTTTACTTGTCTATTCTCCATGCCATTTTTCCTGCTTGGAGGCTCTATGAAAACTGAAGTTTCTGTTGAGGTGTCTGACTATGGATCTATGCAACTGATCCAGCCCATTAGAGATAAGAACAAATATTCAGAACCAGGTTTACTATCACTGGCATATGTCTTGAAACTAGTCTTTGTGGCAGCAGTACAATGCAATACAAACTAATACAGAAAAAAACTGTGGATGTATATTCTATATATACAAACGTGTATGTGTGTGTGTGTATAATATTACATGGTTAAATTACATAATATTATATATTAGTTATATTATATAACTATATTATATATATTATATTATATAGTTAAATCAAATAAGTAATGCAAAATACAAATGAAGAGCAGTGAGGTAGTGTTTATGGGTTCAATGTCCATTCAGAAATTGGATGACAGAGGGGAAGAAGTTGTTCCTCAATCTATTAGGCTAGTTCACTGTCTTTTTTAAACCTTGTGATTTTTACACTTGGACATCTTAAATCCCTTGGCCTCCACGTAGTTCCACTGAAAGCTTGGTAGTCAAAGGCACAAGCATCAATGACAGGGTAATTAAATTTGGGGACAAGCAAGAGGGAAGTATTTCAGAAGTGATGTCAGAGGTTAATAACACTGGAGCAAATATCAGATAAAGAGAATGAGATTGTAGATAGATTTGAAAATAGTGTGGTAATTTTAAAATCAAGTTATAGCTTAACTGAGATCCAATGTAAGCCATCAAACACGGAGGTAACAAATGAAGTGTTCTTAAAAGCTTTACATCAAAATATACAGTGAAAAGCATTGCTTGCATCAAATCTAATCAGCAAGGATTGTGCTGGCCAGAACGTAAGTGTCACCAGCATCTCTTGCCAACATCGCATGCCCACAACTCACAAACCTGGACTGCGGGAGAAAACCAGGGCACCTGGAGGAAACCCACACGGTCACGGGGAGAACGTACAAACTCCTTACAGACAGAAGTGGGAATCGGGTCCCAACCTGCTGTAATAGCTTTATGCTAACCTCTAAGCTACCATGCCTCCTGTCACCATGTTACTGAATGCAACATATTTGAAGGTTACGGCGGAATGAGTAGCATTTTAAATGAGCATTTTTAAAAAACATTGTTTATTTCAGCTATTAAAGTAAAATTGCTTTAATAGATTGCTTTGCATGTAAGAAAATACAATTTAACTTAAGGAGAAAAGGGATAAAGTAAATGCAATGTCGGAAGAAAATAGTGGAATACATTTGGAGATCTGAACACAGTCTTGAGGGAATTTCTGAAAGGGAAAGCCTGTCACTGAGTTTGAATAAATAGTTACATGCAAATGCAGGAAATACAGAACAACACACGCAAAATACTGGAGGAACTCAGAAGTTCGATCAGAATCTAAGGAAGGGAATAAACAGCTGATATTTTAGGCCAAGACCCTCTATCAGGACTGGAAAGAAAGGGGAAGGAGGCAGAATAGGAAGGTGGAGGTGGGGGGAAGGGGAAGGAGTATAAGGTGGTAGGTGATAAGTGAATCCAAGTGAGAGAGGGTGGGTGGATGAAGTGAGAAGTTAGGAGATGATAGTCATCAGTGATGGGTAAAAGAGAATAAGGGTTGACTACATTGCAAATTTTAAAAGAGTTTTATTAGAAGAGCAGTGAGTAGCTTGATGATGAAGTTATTTCAGAACACACTTCTGAACTAAAAAGACACTTTATTCCATTTTTCAGGGTGGAGGAGTGGAGATACGTCTTTACCAAAGGAGCTTCAAGTCTCCACTAGCCTGCAGGTTACCTTGGGCAAGCTATAGCACCTACCTAGCCCCCTGATCAGGGTCACGCAAAGTCATGGGGGCAGCTGGTGCACATCACAAGTCCTGGTTATGCGACCACTGGCACCAAGCAGACAAACTCTGAAGAGTATTGATAACAGCTGGGGTCACCCGTATGTCCATTGTCCAGAAGAAGGCAACAGCAAACCGCTTCTGTAGAAAAAATTGCCAAGAACAATCACGGTCAAAGACATGTAATGATGATGATGATACCATCTTTATTTTTGATTCTCAGTTTCTTGCTCAGGAAACAGGGTCGCATGCTTCAAAGGGTTAACCTGTGTTGCATAGCAAACGATGCAAATCCACAAAATATACAGTTGGATTAATGGAACATTGGAACACTAAGGCAATGTGCCTATTTCTTACACACCCTCTTTTTCTTGGCAAATACTTCACCCAATACTGTTTCTGCTTGTTAACTAAACTGAATTATTTATGAAGAACAAACTGTAAAAGCACGTGTTGTAAACGTCTCCAGAACAAGATCTTTCACTAAAGCAAAGATGAGAAACTGTTCTTCATCCAAATAAGCTTTTGTGTAAGAATACAGGACTGTGCTAATGTCTTAAGCACCTTAGATTGTTTTTATGTGGTTTCAGATAGTATGTACTCCACAGAGCCCTGACCTCAACATCACTGAGGCTGGCTGCCTGGACAGACAGAAGCGAGTGAGGCCACCAACGTCCACAGAACAGTAGCAAGCTTTCCAAGATGCTTGAAACAACCTACCAGCCAATTTTCGAATAAACCTGCATGATAGCGTACGTAAGAGAATTGGTGCAGAAGGTGGTCACACTATTGGTTTCATTTAGCTCTTAGACACAAGACATAGTGCAGATGCTGGAAATCTAGAGCAACGCGAAAAATGTGTTGGAGGAGCCCAGCAGGTCAGGCATAAACAATGGGTGGGAATAAGCAGTCAACGTTTCAGGCCCAGACCCTTCACTGAGACTGGAAAGGAAGGGGGAAGAAGCCAGGACGCGAAGGTGGGGGGAGGAGAGCAAGATGTACAAGGCAGCAGATGATAGGTCAAGCTGGGAGAGGAGAGGGGGTGAAGTAAGGAGCCAGGGAGTTGATTGGTGGAAGAGATAAAGGGCTGGAGAAGGGGGAATCTGATAGCAGAGAACAGAAGACCATGGAAAATAGGTAAGGAGGAGGGACACCGGAGGAAGGTGATGGCCAGATAATAAGAGAAGGTGTGAGAGGGGAAAAAAGTATGGGGAATAGAGAAGGAGAAGGGAGGGGTACATTTAATGGCTTTTTATAACAATTTTTTTGGCATTTAGAAACTTTTCACTTCATTATTTTTGAAAGCATCTTTGTGTTACAGAATTCTTTTACATGTGCCTAAGACTTTTGCACAGTCGTGTAGGTATGCGGACTAAAATCTTTCATCCACTGCGTGGAAAATAGAAATTAAAGGGAAGTCTGGTACCTTTAAAGGAAACCATCACAATATCAGACTTAATACCACTACTTTCCTTGTAACATCATTTCATGAGTCCATAAAACATAGGAGCAGAACTAGGCCATTCAACCCATTGAGTCTGTTCCACCATTCCATCATAGCCAATTTTTCATCTCCATCCCATTCTCCTGTATTCATCCTTTAACCTTTGAAACCCTTACTAATCAACAACTTATCAACCTCTACTTTAAGTATACCCAATGACTTGGCCTCCACAGCCGTCTGTGACAATGAATTCCACAGATTCACCACCCTCAGTTTAAAGAAATGTCCCCACTCCTCTGTTCTAAAGGGACATCCTTCTATTCTGAGGCTGCGTCCTCTGGTCCAAGACTCTCCCACTATTCCTTTAAAATTTGCTGCTTATTCAACCCTTACTCTCTCTTGTAACCGTTTATTTAATCACTATGATAATATCAGAGGTTAGTTGAAATAGGACAGGCTAATGAATGGTTGTGCCAAACTTTCTCTGCTCAATTCTTCTTTTTAATGTCAGTCAAGAAACACACGTTTCAATTGGTCAGAAGTGAAACCATCAATAAATATATTATGCCATTATATTCGGAGGCTTGTTTCAGTGTAAAGGAGCCTCACCAACACATAAGCACCAGTTAGATGGTTTTGAGAACACATGATGTTGACGATATGTTTTGAAATTCTCACAGACCTGGTGTCCACATCAGTATTTTGATAGCAAATAGTTACAATAACAATAAAGCTGAAACTTTATAAGGAATTGGTCAGACTCCACTTGGAGTATTCTGAGCAGTTTTAGACCTCTCATCTAAGAAAAGACGTGCAGACATTAGAGAGGGTCCAGAGAAGGTTTACAAGAATGGGAATGAAGGGGTTAGCCTATGAAGAGCATTTGATGGCTCTGGGCCTTTAAAACCCTGGTTAGATGGTACTTGGAGTATTGTGTTCAGTTCTGGTCACCTCATTTTAGGAAGGATGTGGAAACTTTAGAGAAAGTGCAGAGGAGATTTACCACAGTGGTACCTGGATTAGAGAGATAACTTATGAAAATAGGTTTAGTGATTTGAAACCTTTCTCTTTGGAGAGAAGGAAGATCAGATTAGAAGAATGAGTAGGTGAGGGATCTCAATGAAATTTATCAAGTATTGAATGTCCTAGACAGAGTGGACATAGAGAGGCTGTTTCCTGTCATGGGTGAGTCTAGAACGAGAGAGCACAGCCTCAGAATACAATGATGTCTCTTTAGAACATAAATGAGGAGGAACTTCTTGAGCCAGAGTGGAATGAATTTGTGGATTTCATTGCTATAGATGGCAGTGGAGGTGAAGTCATTGGCTATATTCAAAGCAGAGGTTGATAGATTCTTGGTTAGTAAGGGCATCAAAGCTTATGGGGAGAAGACAGGAGAATGAGGTAGAGAGGTATAATAAATCAGCTATGGTGGAATTGCGGAGCAGACTCGATGGGCCAAACAGTCTAATTCTGCTCCTTCGTCTTATGGCCTGATACTACTTAAACCATCAATAAATCTATTATGTCATTATATTAAGAAGTTTACTGTAATATAAAGAAACCTCACCAACTTACAGCTTCGGCTTCAAGAATCAAGATCGTTTCTTATTTGTTGGAAGCAAATATACTTTGGTGGGATCTCCAATATAAATAAAAACAGCAAAAGAAGTAGCAGGGAGTAAGTAAGTATGGTACAGTGTACTCTCAGCTAACCAGCATCCAAACATCCATGGGAAATGGGGGAGGGGGGAGGTATTGGAATACATGAGAATTCTTCAGAAAAACATTACTGTACATCACACACTTGCATTCTATGTACAAATCATATAAAAATGGTCAAATTATGTTGTCTCCCGATGACATGAACACCTTATATTCCATCTGGGCACACACCGACCTGATGGCATGAACATTGATTTATCCTTCCAATAGACAAAGTTCTCCACCACTGCGCCTCCCATTTTCTCCATTCCCCACTCTGACCTTTTACCTCTTCGCTCCTGCCTATTACTTGGCCCCTGGGTCCCCTCGCCCTTTCATTTCTCCTATGGTCCACTCTACTCTCCAATCAGATTTTTTCCTCTCCAGCCCTTGACCTTTCCCTCCCATCTAACTTCACCTATCAATTTCCAGGTAGCCTTTTTCCCTTCCCAGCAACCTTTTTATTCTGGCATCTTCTGCCTTCCTTTTCTTTCCTGAAGAAAGGTCTCAGCCAGGAATATTGACTATCTATTCATTTCAATAGATGCTGCCTAACCTGCTGAATTTCTCCAGCATTTTGTGTGTGTTGCTTTGGACTTTACAGCACTTGCAGACTTTCTCCTGTTTTATGTTGTTTCCTTACCCAGTTAAATAACAATTGTTTTAAGGCTAAACAGTATTCATGTAAAGTACAGTAAATGTAAATCTAGTGAATGACCGTACCCACCATGGCATGAAGTGTCGAATCTTCAAATAGGATGTTGCTTAACAGCTCACAATCATGCAAGTTGATAGGGTGGTTAAGAAGGCGTTTGGTGTGTGGTCCTTCATTAGTCAGCGATTGAGTGCAAGAGCTGAGGGGTAATGTTGCAGCTGTAAAAATCTCTGGTTAGACTGAACATGGAGTACTGTGTTCAGTTCTGGTCGCCTCATTATAAGGAGGATTTGGAAGCTTTAGAGAGGGTACGGAGGAGATTTACTAGGGTGGGGCCTGGATTAGAGAGCATGCCTTAACAGGATAGGTTGAGCGAGTTAGATATTTTATCTTTGGAGAGGAGGATGAAAGGTGACTCGATAGAGGTGTATAAGACGATGAGAGTCATTGATACAGTGGAAAACCAATGCCTTTTTTTCCCCAAGGTGGTAATGCCTGATATGAGGGTATATGACTTTAAGGTGATTGGAGGAAAGTATATGGGAGATGTCAGAAGTAGTTTTTTTTTTACACAAGGAGTGGGGGGTGCATGGAATGCACTTCCAGGAGTGGTGGTTTATGGCAGCCACATTAGGAACATTTAAGAAACTCTTAGATAGGCGCATGGATGATAGAACAATGGAGACCATGTTGGAGGGAAGCATTTGATTGATCTTGAAGTATGTTAAAAGGTTGGCACAATATTGTGGACCAAAGAGTCTCTGCAGTGCTGTACTGATCTATATTCCATACACTTAGACATGAATGTAAATAAAGTATATGTACTTTTTCACACTTAATTCGCAGAGCACTTCGAATAAAATTCACCACTGGAGCTTAATCTAGTTAGATGCTAATTGCATTTCATCGGCTTTATATCTCTACTCGGCACAACGACAATAAAGTTGAATCTAATCTAATCGAATCGAATTTCATAAAAAGACAATGGCATGGGACTGAATTTGTGGGAGTGTTATTCAGCAAATCATTACTTCTTAATCTGCAGCCTGCAGATAAAGATAAACACCACATTATTAATTTGAGCATTTTGCATGGAGTAATTCAGAAGGACCAGGGAAAATATACTCAGTGGTCACATTATTAGGTATTGGAGGTACATAACAAAGTGGGCACTGAGTGTAATTATGTATGTTCATGGTCTTCTGCTGCTGTAGCCCATCCACTTCAATGTTCAATATGTTATGCATTCAGAGATGCTCTTCTGCACACCACTGTTGTAATGTGTGGTTATTTGAGTTACTGTCGCCTTACTGTCAGCTTGAACCAGACTGGCTATTCTCCTCTGACCTTTTCTATTAACAAGGCATTTTTGCCACAGAACTGCCTCTCACTGCATGTGTTTCTTTTTCTCCACCATTCTCCGTAAACTCTAGAGACTGTTGGTCATGACAATCCCAGGAGATCAGCGGTTTCTGAGATATTCAAACCACCCCATCTGGCATCAACAATCATTCCACGGACAAAGTCACTTGGATCATATTTCTTTCCCGTTCACTGAGGAAAACAAGAGCACCAATGTAATGATAACTCTGTTACCTAGTCCCCCTCCAATTCACACACTGCCATCGCTTGTTTGGAACTATCCTGTCTGGATCACGAATATGGACTTCTGTCTGCACTACATACAACATTATCGCAGAAACGTCATCCATCTGTTATTCTGCCCATAGCCCACTATACCCCTCCTATCCATGCACTTATCCAAATTTCTCATAAATGTTGAAAATGAACCCGTATCCTCCACTTCCATTGGCAGTGCATTCCATATTTGCAACAACTTCTAAGTGAAGAAGTCCCCCCTCTTCACTTAATGTGAAGTCCCTTTAAATATTCCACCTTTCACCCTTAACCTATGCCCTCTAGTTCTAGTCTTATCCAATTTCAGTGGCAAAACCCTGCTTGCATTTCCATTGTCTATACTCCTCATAATTTTGAATTCCTCCATCAAATCTCCCCTCATTCTACAATGCTCTGGGGAATTAAGTCCCAACCTATTCACCCTTTCCCTATAACTCAGGTCCTCAAGTCCTTGAAAATATTCTCTATTCTTTCAATTTTATTGATACCTTCCCTGTTGGTAAGTGACCAGCACTGCACACAATACTCCAAACTTAGCCTCCAACATATCGGATAAATTCAATATTTATCAACATACATCACAATAATTGTTTTTCATTTTAACCTACAGAGATACTGTGGAAGCATAGAAAATATTTAAAAATTCTTAATGTCATTCAATCTGAAATAATAAGTACAAGAATTATACAAAGATTAGAAAACATCTGGACTAGAACTTCCAGCTTCTTCGCTCAGGCTGTGAGACAAATATATACCCTGCAACTACCGAGGTCTCATCACCTGGACAGTGAGCTGTTTACTGTTTACATGTGCTGCACACTACGTGCATTTTGAATCATATTTTAATAACTTACTTGTGGTAATATTTTGTTTTACATGCTGTGTGTGATATAAATTTTGTGGGTACATCGTGGTCCAGAGGAATGTTGTTTCATTTGGTTATACAGTCAGATGACAATAAACTTGAACTTGAGTTTGGAAACGCATATAAATATAAATTTTCAGGATGTGCAAACTAATGTTTCCTTGTATTATTCATTGCTTGGAGGGGTCAGGCAAGATCACAGGCTTCAAAGATCTCTTCAGCAAATCCTCTCAAAGATCATTTTAAAACACACAGCTGCACAGTGGAGATGAGCGCAAGGACATGGTACTCACAAGTTCACTTCGACGATAAAAGTAAGATTACATTAAAGGATATATCCAACATGTAGTATTACAGTGCTGCCTCCCTATGGTAGTGATTACTCTAGCATAGAGAGAAAAAAGAGATTTTTACCCCTAGGAAGGGGTCAGGGCATATGGGTTAACATGACTGAATTCTCACTTCAGAACTCATTGTGCCATCTTCTGTGATTGATAAAACAGAAACTCAGACAAATAGTTGTTGATAAAATCAACATCCCTTTAAATCTCACAAGAGCACCATTGTTCTTACTAGCAAATATGAAATAGAAATGAGCTATAATACAAAATTTAAAAACTGCTGATGATGGAAATCTGAAATAAATAAAGAAAATTCTGGAAATGCCCAGCATGTCAGGCAGCATCTGTGGAAAGAGAAACAGAGATGATGTCCAGTCTAGTCGGGTCAAAAATATTAACCCTGTTCCCCTTTCCACAGATGCTGCAGAATCAGTTGTATATTTCCAGAATATTCTATTATTTGTTTGAGCTGTCATTTACTTTTGTTGTTAAATTTATTCTGGCTGAATGGAAGTTCATCCTTTTCACTACATTCTCATTTCCATCTGGCAGGTATTTGGCAGAATATGTTTGTGTGGATGCACCATCTCTCAAATTGGCACCTTTCAAACAGACAAGGTTCAAGGTCAGAAAGGGTTAACCATTACCACACAAGTAGGTAGCATGTGTGCAGAACAGAGCCTCACTAGAGGTCAGAGCCCAGGTTGAAGATCTGCAGAAGAGAAGTGTACTGAAAGTAAATGCAGATGATAGAGGTATGGAGGTGATAGAAGGTATTATTTAAGTTACAAGCAGGAGATATCTCTGCCCTCCCCTTCCCTTTTCTTCCATTCCCCACTTTGTTTAATATTTTACCTCACCTTATCTCACCTGCCTATCACCTGATCCTGGGGCTGCTTCTCCTCCCCTTTCTCCCACAGTCCACGTTCCTCTCAAATCCGATCCCTTCTTCTTCAGCCATTTACCCTTTCTATCTATCACCCCCTAGCTTCTCACTTTAACACCCCCCCCCCACACCCCCCCCATACTCACCTCCTAACTTGTACTGCTTCTTCTCCGCCCACGTTCTCGTTTCTTCCCTCTTCCTTTTCAGTCATGATGGAGGGTCTTGGCCAGAAATGTTGACTGCTTATTCCTTTTCATAGATGTTGCCTGACCAGCTGAGTTCCTCCAGCACTTGGTGTGTGAAACATCTGCAGCTTCCTAGAGGACAGCTTGTTTTTGCTGGATTTGGCATTGACAGCTAAAGTTGTAGTTTTTGTATATGATTGAATTCTCAAGAATTTCACATGCAAGGTGAACAGGTATTGATTTGCAAGTTTGGTAGTAAAGTAAGTTTCCCCAGGAATTACAAATCAGCAAATGAGCACTGACTCAAGTTTGTTTCTTTACCTGGATTCTAATATACGTACATGGCAATTCAGTACTATAACTGGTCGTATCACCAACCATTTTTTTTAATTTAGAGATACAGCACAATAACAGTCTCTTCTTGCCCAAGAAACCCATGCCGCCCAATTAAATCCATGTTCAAAGTTCAAGATACATTTATTATCGAAGTATATACACTATTTCCATCCTTGAGGTTTGTCTCCTTACAGACAACCCCAAAACAAAGAAACCCAATAGAACCCATTAAGAGAAAGAAGACTGTCATACACCCAACATGCAGGGGGAAAAAAACAAATTGTGCAAACAACAAAAGCAAGCGATTAGTTTACTAACCCGCAGGTTTGTGGAATGTGAGAGAAAGCAGATAATCTCCAAGTCTTGATGACTCTGGCAATAAATGGCATCTTGGATAGTTCAATCGCTTGTGAGCTGCTGTGCACTCTATGGGGTGATACAGAAATTGGCAAACAATGAAAAAAATTTGAAAAATTACTGAAATCTAAATGGCAAAAGCAAAATGAATGTTGTCAATTATTAGAATAAGCAGCAGATTTGGTGACCATACGAGCAGTACACTCGTCAATTGTGACTGTCAGTGCTAATTCATGCATACAATGGTCATGAGGTCCCTGGTAGGCAACCATAGCAGATTATTTAACTTTTTAGCTGAACTATGCAATACAATAAACTTGCTACTGGTCTGAATGCTCTTGGACAGCATGTATAAAGATTTAACATTTCAGAGAACCATGCCACTTTAAATGTCAATAGCACCCAGACACCCAATGGCTACTGACCTCAGTTTTGCTGTCCTGAGCATGCAAATTTATCGGAAGGAAGAGTTCGATCTTCTGGTCTTGCCTATAATTTGTGCAGCATACATGCAGGCAGAAGTCACCTGGGACTCTTTAACGACAGCACTGTCTATAATAGTATCATCAAACAGGACATTGGCATAAATCATTTGGCACTTTGCAAAGTGTCAGTCCTGTCAGCCTCCCAGTGATGTGATCTTTAGTCTTTCAGATCTATAGACTGGCATTTGGATCAGCTAATGCACCTTGCACAGCGCCTTGCATGTTAAAACCATTCCAGCCGATATGTAAACCCGAATGTAAATATTTGCAAAGTGTTAACTTACATACTTCCACAATTCAAACATTTACTCTAGCATATCAGTAAAGCAAACTTTCAAAACCTTGCACACTAATAAGATTTATGTGCTTCCTTTAACATTTTCTCCCGGCTGAACCTTATGCACTCATTTTTTTCTTTCCGAATAAAAAGGTTTAACCCCTTAAATACTGAGTACTTGAAGCCTTTTAAAATATTTTGTTAGTTTGATAAGAAAGTGAATGTATAAGACCATAAGACCATAAAGCATTGGGGCAGAATTAGGAATTCGGCCCATTAAGTCAGTTCCACTATTCTATTATGACTGATTTATTATCCTCCTCAACCCCATTCTCCTGCCTTCTCCCCATAACCTTGATTCTCTTACTAATCAAGAACATATTAACCTCTACTTTAAATACACTGAATAACTTGGCCTCCACAGCTGTCCGTGTCAATGAATTCCACAGATTCACCACCCTCTGGCTAAAGAAATTCCTCCTCAACTCTATTGTAAGCTCTGTATTATAACACAATACACTCTTTGAATTAATTGTAAATTGTAACCTTGTTCTTTTGTATTTGTATAATGGTATCCTTTGCTGTATTTTCTCTTTATTAACAGTGAAACACTTTGAAACATCTCCACTTTATAATTTGTTATGTGATTACAAGTGTTATTTATTAGTAGAGAAGAAGTTTAATGCTGTTACTATGCATGTAAAATACTTTTCAAGGTAATTTGGAAAACTTTTTGCTTCCAATATAATGCTTTCATACTTTTATCCAAAATAGTACTTGGAATGCAAACAAACATACAATACTTTATGAATTCTCACCTGCAAAGCTGACAATATTATGAATAAAATAAGCAGCTTGCATTTTTCCAAAAATTATACCCATGTAATCACACCAGAACTATACAGGAAGGTTCACATTGTTTTTGTATATTCTACACCTTTATCAATTGACTGTATTGTGTTTTTGCACCTCTGGCAATCCAGCGCCATTGTTCTAGATCTGTAGCAGACTATTCAACTGAGTCTTCGACTCGCCCTAATAGAAAGCTAATCATATTTCATGAAGGGAGGTATGGAAAAGGTACCTGTATATGTGATCCACAGTAACAGGTGCTCAGGGATAAATTGCGACGTGTAATTGCATGTCTTTTTGGTAGGCAGTTACTATGTGCATTGGGGCGGATTTGCCTGGGAATATTGCTGTGGATATCCGAAAGGAATTGTATGATTGTAATGCATTCATCGGGGCAAAGTGTGTCACAGAGCAGAAGCCACCTAACTCTATAGATGAAAATTTCAATTACGTTGTATTTTATCTTCCACTAATTGAACACGACACAAGAAAATGCAACAAGATTAGCCCATTAGGCTCTTTAAGCCTGACACAAATTTTAATTTGATCAAGGCTGAACTATGTTGGTCAATGCACAAGGATTGAAAAGGCTACAGAAAGTGATAGATACAACCCAGTCCATCACAGTCAAAGCCCTTCTCTTCATTGAGCACACTTACATGGGGCACTGCCACAAGGAAGCTGAACCCATGATCAAGGATCCTCACCATCCAGGCCATGCTCTCTTTTGGCTTTGCAATGGGCAGGAGGTACAGAAGACCAACTTCCCACACTACCAGGTTCAGGGACAGTTATTACCCTACACCAGTGTGGATAACCTCACTCAGATCAATTCTGAACTCATCTCACAACCTACAGTCTCAAATTCAAGTACAATTTACAATTCATGTTCTCAGTATCATTTCATTTGCACAGTTGTCTTCTTTTGCATATTTGTTGTTCATCATTCTTTGCTCTTGCACAGTTTGTTTTTAAATTCTCTTGTATTTCTTTATTTTCATGTAAATGCCTGCAAGAAAATGAATCTCAAGTAGTATATGGTAATATATACATACTTTATAATAAATTTTACTTTGACTTTGACTTTGAATTCCTCTTCTGTGCCATTTCCCCATGTCATTTTGCTATCAAATAGTTATCCATCTCCACAAGAACTACTTCTTATGATCTAGCAAAAATTGTAAAGATAATTTAAGGATTTGTTTTATTCTTCTCTCGTACTCTCTATTCTGAGCTCTGCTGTGAGATGAGACCGTCCAGAAAAATATTCAAAGATACACTCAAATATTCCTTGAAAAAGTGGAAAATTCCCACCAACTCTTGGTGTTTCAGGTCTATGACAACTCAAGCTGGAGAAGCATCCATTACGGTTTGAAACCTTGGAGACCGCACATTGGGAGCACACAGAAGATCAACCATTCAGCCAAAGTCTGTTTCGTCTATGAGCCTTCTGTTCCTACCCTAGAACCATCCTAACACCCAGAATCTGGAGTGAAACAAATGTTCCTGAATCCAGAGGAAATTCCTAAGAAGAAGGAAAAGAATGAGGAAAACATTCATAGAAATTTAATGTTCAGAACAGGTTTAACTTTCAGCAGTAAGATAGCTATCTCATGTTCACATTTTCTTTATATCCAACTATACACACAATTGTCTTAATTACTCATACTACTTAGTTCTAAGCAAGCTATGAAGATATTAGGCACCTTGCTGCGTATTTAATATTTAGCTAATGTTATATTGTTTGAGTAAGCATTCTTGTTCATATAAATAATTCATAATGGGTTATATGCATAAATACCACAATTGCATATTTCATCCACTACCACATGATACGTGTGCACCTCACTTAAAGTAAAACTCAAAGTTAAACCTACATTTCAGACTTGCCTGTTTTCCTTTGAATTAATTTAATGTTTTGAAGTTACAAAACATAACTCATCTCACTTCATTTTAAAGGTGGAAAGTTAGTACCAGAAACCATTTTAACAAAGTGAACCCACATCACTCTTCATCCTCTTCTCAACCATGACTCATTGAAGCTCTTTATCATTCTCATTTCTTCAAATCTCTCTTCCTTTACTCCTGTATTCTGTCTTCCATGAATTATTCTCCCACCCATTGTAAACCAGATTCTAGCTGTCACTATAAACTATCTGTTTACCATTTCTTTTTGATTCATCTTTCTTTTGCCCTTTAGATCCTCCTCTAATCATGTCTAAATTTCTTCTTCCATGTTTCTAATTTCATTTTTTTTCTACTTTTCTCACTTTGTCATCCTTTGCTATTGTTCTTTCTGGATAAATTTTCATTCTATATCTCAAAAGAGAGAAAATCTGCAGATGCTGTAAATCTAAACAATACACACAAAATGCTGAAGGAACTCAGCAGGCCAGGCAGGATCTATGGAAAAAAGTATGGTCAACATTTCAGGCTGAGACCCTTTAGCAGGCCTGGAGAAAAAAGAATGAGGGAGGATTCTGGAACTGGAGTCTTTAAGGCAGTCCCATGTTGAGTTCAACACTGACTGGCAACTCCTGTGACACTGCTGGTACCAAACTGTATCGGTCCCTGCCGTTTCTTTGGATTCATCAGATGTGTGGGGAGGGTGAGCTTGCTACATGGCCAACAGCTTTCTTTCCGTATTGTACTGCCCTGGATCTGTGTACCTAGACAGTTGGGACACAACGTCCACAGTCGACCCTGACCAGCTGAGGCTTCTGTCATCTTAATCCAAAATTGTTGTTGAAATATTAAACTGAGGATCATGCTCTCGAACATTCTGTCAATCATACATTTTTAAAAAATCATTCTAACCTCAACTGTGGCCTGAACCCCATGACATTTGACACCAGTTGTGTGAGCTATGAATTTCTGTAACCACATGTTCAGTTCAGCATGTGAGAAGTGTTTGCAGAGTTGGTAGAGTTTGTCAGTTTTACTGACCTCTGAGAGGAGGATGAAAATGAGTTCCAAGGCAGCCTTTGTTTATTCACTATACTTCCCCACTGTCATTTATCACTTCCAATTTCCTATCAGTGCAAAAAGCAGCCCACAGGCAACAGGAGCCGCAGGAGCATGGGGTAACAGAACTACAGAATGTGGCACCCTTTGACAATGATTGCAGTTGGACTTTTCTTGATAATCATCATGATCATGACATCTCCCAAATGTGTGGCATGTTCACTGCTCGGATATGGAAGATAGAATCATAAATTTGAGCCAGAGGAAGCTCTCTGCCATTACTTCATATGCACATGGATGAATAACTTGGCTATTTTTCATCTGGTAGGTGGCCTTCCAGCGTCTTGTCAGGCTGCAAAAGAACGATGGTTGCAACAGATAATTTTCTATGGGGGCAGAGTGGGACTAGAGTTAAAGACCACTTGCATCATGGACAGGAGGAGGATAGTTGAGGACATTTTTGAGTGGTTCGCTTAAACTTCATCCATCCAGTGTATTCCATTTTGCATTTACAATGTGGAGTCCTCTATCTTGGAGAAACTAAACGCAGATTGGATGACAACTTCTGGTAACTCACGTTGCTTTTCAATATCTGGACTTACCATTTCTTCTGTAAACCAGTTTATAGATTCACACATTTACTCTCTCCTTTAGTCCAGACCCCTGGGGTAGGTACCAGAGACCCATAATTTGCAGCTTTTGAATGTTTTGGTGCGCCAACTCTTGAACTGCTCTCATTTTAGACACTGTTCATTTTTCTTTTCTCTAAATGCCCCATTAACAGATCAGCCAATTAAGCTCTGTAAATTATACCCATGGCAACTGAAGCCTCATCTATTAGAGATACTCTTGTTGTTCCATCCATCCCTTCCTGACACTTTCTGCAGCTTAAGACTTAGTTGTTTTCTCTCCTCCCTAGTACTGACAAAGATTCTTTAATTTGAAATGCTAACTCCTCTTCTCTGAACTGCTCAGTTTTCCATAGAACAATAGAGCACGATGTTGAGCCAACCTTTTAACCTACTCTAACATCAATCTAACCCTTCCCTCCTACTTAGCCCTGCATTTTTCTATCATCCATTTACCTATCTTAAATGCCCCTAATGTATCTGCCTCTACCACCACCCGTGGCAGTGCGTTCCACACACTTACTACCCTCTGTGTAAAAAACTTACCTCTGACATCCCTCTATACTTTTCTCCAGTCACCTTAAAATTATCACCTTAAAATCAGTCCTGATGAAGGGTCTCAGCACGAAACGTTGACTGCACATTTCAATGGATGCTGCCCGACCTCCTGAGTTCATCCAGCTTGTTTGTACGTCTTGATTTGACCACAGCATCTGCAGTATACTTTGTGTTTACCTTAAAATTATTCTCTCTTGTATTAGCCATTTCAGTCCTGGGAAAAGGCTGTCCACTCAGTATTTGTCTCTTATCATCTTTTACACCTCTTTCAAGTCACCTGTCATCGTTCTTCAGTCCAAAGAGAAAAGCCCTAGCTCACTTCATCTTTCCTCATAAGATATGCCCTTTAACCTAGGCAGCATCCTGGTCAATCTCCTCTGCACCCTCTCTAAAGCTTCCACATCCTTCCTATAATAAGGCAAGAGAACTGAACCCAGCATTCTAAGTGTGGTCTAACCAGGGTTTATGGCATTTTTTTAACACAAGAGATTAAATAGGTGCTGGAAATCCAGAGCAACACACACAAAATGCAAGAGGAACCCAGCAGGTCAGGGAACATCAAAGAAAGCGAATGAAGTGTCGACATTTCAGGCCAAGACCCTTAATCAGGACTGTAAAGGATGAAGGAAGACACCAGCACATTTCATTTTTTAATTTGTAGAGGTTCTCCGATCAATGTTGTCTCTATCCTTGAGACGTTTACCACCCCTTTTGTTTTCCACGGAATGAATGTTTCATCCACTGATGATCAAAGGTGCTGAAGACTCAGTGAATATTGTGGTTATTGCCTAATTAATGGATCTGCTGCACAACTTTCTCTCTCCACCTTTGTCCCAGCCATGGGAAGAGGCCGAGGCCAGTACGATAGCACTTAAAAGACATTTGGACAGGAAAGGTTGAATTAGAAGGTTAGCGGGGGTTCCCAACCTTTTTTATGCTATGGATCCTACCACTAACTGAGGGGTCTGTGCACCCCAGGTTGGGACCTCCAGGTTTAGAGGTTTGGGACAACTGAGGTTAGCTCAGGTGGTGGACAGCATGAACAAGTTGAGCTGAATCACATTACCCTATGATTCCATTTGCTCACTGAGTTCTGAGTTTTATTTGATGGAGATGCCCATTTTATCCCCCTAATTTATATTTTATACAATACAAGTGTGCTGTGTTTTTACAATTAAATAGTTCCTGATCCTTAGGTCAGTCTCATTCTACCAGGCCTGGTGCTTTCTGCAATAATGCAGGGGTGGCAAATCTTTTTGAGGGTGTGTGCTCAAATTTGCAATCATCTTCTCAAAAAGTTTCCCACAGCCACGGCAATTTTGAGTGGAGATTATCATTGATTAATGAACTAGTAACAATAATTATGGAATTTGTTAAGGACAAACGATGAATCCTGTTGCTTATCTTTGTGTATCCACTGCTTTACTCTTCACCATCTTCATTATGTGCTGTGTCAAATGATATGGGCGATCATGCTCTTATCCATGACCACGATTATTCTTGACAAATTTTGTACAGAAGTGGTTTGCCATTGCTTTCTTCCGGACAGTGTCTTTACTAAATGGGTGACCCCCCCCCCCCCCAACCATTAGCAATACTCCTTAGAGACCGTCTGCATGGTGTCAGTGGTCGCTAAACATTGAGTTGTGATAATCACCAGCTGCTCATGCGACCATTCACCACCAGCTCCCATGGCTTCACGTTACCCTGATCGGGGGCTAGACCTTGCCCCAGGGTGACCTGTAGGCTAGCAGAGGGAAGGAGTGCCTTACAGCTCCTTTGGTAGAGACATATCTCCACCTCACCACCCAGTTTTACTATTAATTATGGTATAACAGAGACAAGTTGAAATAAAAGAAGCAATCAAAAGAATGGAGAGGAGGAACAGCATGTCGTGTACCAACAAAATTACAAAATCTTTGCAGCTGCTATCTTGGGCACACATACCACAGGTTTACCAACCCTAGACTAAAGCCTCTGCTCATTGACCAGGAACCGGGCAATCTCTGTGATTTCCAGGAGTTGTCAAGATGTCTGTTATTCATGATGTAATCCTAATGATTGGTTTCAGAGAACATCTTTAAATCCCAGAGATGAAAGAGATCGAGAAGCTGCTGTTTGGATTCACATGCAGTTTCTGTTCAGTGTACAATGGAAAACAACCCATGCCTGAATCCTTTGGCATTGATCTTCTTACAGCAGTGCTTCCATTGCCATTGCCATTTAGGTGCCAGATGGATCAGCTGACACATTGAATTAGAATGTGGTTAATTCAGCAGCTTTTGCCACATGTGGCATCCTGGTCAATCCAGTTGATGCCAATGTTTGGTGGGTGGGCAGAGGGAAGGGGGAGAGAGCATTGCAGTGAATATTCACTGAGGTTTTGATTGATCAGACACAGAGCTGGAGGAAACAGGCAACCAGCCAAGACTGCAATGTGGATAATTAGAAGACAATAAAGAATCAGCCATGTGGCCTAACCCTCTCTCTAAAGATAGATTGCCTTTAAAGATTAATTTTATTTGTCAGATGTACATCAAAATATACAGTGAAATGTGTTATTTGTGTCTGGGATGTGCTGGGGGCAGCCCGCATGTGTCGCCACGCTTCTGCTGGCACCAAAGAATGCCCACAACTTACTAACCCAAACTCGTGAGTCTTTTTGAAATGCGGGAGGAAACCAGAGCCCCTGTAAGAAACTCACATGGTTACAAGGAGAACGCACAAGTTCCTTACAAACAGAGCCGGGAATTGGACCCCAGTCTTACATCTGGCACTATAAAGCATTGTGCTAGGCACTATGCCCTGTTCCTTATGCTCTGATCCAGGAAGTTGGAGGAAAGGTACAATTGGATGCTGACAGCATACCATTGGAAACCAATCCCCATAGTAATGGGACAGCCTGCTGATGGTTCCATGACCAGTAGGATTACTGAGGAAGTTCTGACTACATTCTGAAAGTTAGGAACTAAATCACAAAGTTGAGTCTGTAACGATGAATGAGAGAGGTAGGTATCTGAAGAGGGAAGCTTGGCACTCTCAATGTGAGAGACAAACTAGGAAGGGTAGGGATCAGTTTTGGCAGAGAAAACTATCTACCCATGATAAAGAACCATCTCTTCCTTCACACTGGTGGATATTTTGGTTGCACAGTTAGCCTTTGATGGCCGCAATTTGCCGATCAAGACTTGAATATGAAAGGGTCTTTGAATATGGTTCTCTCCTATCAGATTCCTTCCTCAGGCCTTTACTTCATCCATTTGAGAGCACCTTCAAAGGAATGTGCTCATCAGAATGTCAGTGAGCATGAGAACAACCCTGCTATGCTGCAGAGAACAAGCAGCAGCTATGAAGGGAGAGACTGAACAAGAAAACGACCCAACCACTAACCACTTACTGTTGCCCACACTGCACCAGAATACATGGATCCTGGATCGGCATCTACTGCCACGTGCAGACTCACCAATAAACAACTGTCTAGGAGAACATCATACTCAACTTGAGTGACCGCACTACTACTATGTCCTCGAACTATCACCTCCTGACTCCCTATCATCCTTCTCCCTCACCCACTCACCTCAACTGATTTTACCTACCACCTGCCAGCTCTTTCCTCTCCCCCCACCTACACATTCTAGCTCCCTTGCCCTTCCTTTCCTGTCCTGATGAAGGGCCGTGTCCCAAAGCGTTGCCTGTCTATTCCTCTTCATTGGTGCTGCCTAACCTGCTGAGCTCCCCCAGCATTTTGTGAGTGTTGCAGAATTGTCTCTGTATGAGTCGAGAATATAACCAAAGAACCAAAAACTCATTTTTATAGGAAATGAGAAGCAAGAAAAAGAACAAGAAACACAAAAGATAAAGCTTCAGGTTAGGACCTTGTGTCAAAACAGAGGGGTGGTATCTCCTGGAACTGTTGACAAGGATTAAGAATGTGCTCTGGGCTATTTTCCATTGTACACACAACCGAAACTGCATGTAAACCCAAATAGCTGCTTCCTGAGCTTTTTGATCTCCGGGATTTAAAGATGTCCTCTTAAACCAATTATAAGGATTACACCCTGAATAACAAACAAATCTCTGTCTGTTCAGAGTCACTGTTGTATCATTTACTTGTCTTTCACTGCTGTTTGTTGACTTCAGCAAACGTTCTGAGAAAATTATAAATTTGCAACTTCAGTAAATGATAACTGCACTTAATAAATGCTCAATTGCATGTAACAGGGAACAAGATTGGCCCTGGTTTCTATTGCTGTTTCTCATTCATATGTAAAGTAGCATAACAACTCACTTGTTTTAATCTTCTCGGTTTGTGATCTAAGCATGTCTTTAAACTCCAATGCATTCAAAAGCAGCGAAACTCAAGCTGCTAAATCCCATGGGATTTCTGATCAGACGTTAAAGAGTAACCATTTCCTGCAGAATGATTATTTCGCCTTGTGAGGAAGAACAGCAATCAGAATAGATATTGATTAAATACATGTTGAAAGATCCAATCAGAAAAATAAATAAAATAAAAACAAATATCTTCTGCAGAATTTCACTTCACACTTTTCGTTTATTCTCCCACTTTCACATTTTGTCCATATTGGAATCTTGGCTCAAGTCTCTCAGGTTCAAGAGTCATTGATTGGCTGTCGACAGATAAGCCAGCATCTTTGGCTGACAGGCAGCCAGTTGCCCTGTCACTCAGCGTGATCCAGGCTGGTAGCAGTAGTGCGATCACTTGAGTTGAGTAAGATCTTCTCCTAAGGGGTTGTTCTAATGATGCATTGCACAGCTTCTCCAAAATATGTACTCTTCAATTTAGCATAGCTACAATAAAATTTGTTTTGGGTTATTAACTATACGCATTTCCTTTTAGGTGAAGGAAAAAGTCAATGAAAAAATTTCACTACATTGAAAATCACATTCAAGGAATTGAGCTAATATCAATTTTACATGCTGGCCAGCACTGGATTTTGAGGTGAGTAGCCCACTGTTCAATTCCAGCCAGTTCCTTGCATGCTTTCCATCCGTGCTGGGTTGAGTGTCATAACAAAGAGGCAACTGCTAAGGAAATGGCAAGGTTGCCACCTGATATAGAAAGGAACAACGAGACAACAACCCTGCATATCTCAATGGACTCTGTCTATACTTCTCACTGCCTCTGTAAAGCAGAGACCCCACCCACCCGAGACATTCCCTCTTCTCTTTCCCTCTCTCCCATTGGGTAAAAGCCTGAAAGCACATACGAACACACATATGGACACAAACACACGTCAGGGCAACCTCTATCTACCTGCTGCTAAAGGACAATTGAATAGTTCCCTGGTACAACTTGATGGGCTCTTGACCTCACAACCTACCTCATTATTCTCTACCTGACCTGCACTTTCCCTGTAGCTGCTGCATGATATTCTGTAATCTGTTATTGTCTTACCCTGTAGTATAATAGTCGTGGTATGACCAGTTGAGTCGAGTGCTGTTCTCCTAAAGAGTTATCTAATTCGAGGTCCCATCTGGGATCCTCATATTCTGCTACCGTTTGGCCAAGAGTAAGTGATGGCTGTGGTTAATGGTTGGATCTTATTCTAAGCAACAAACCCAGACTTTTGTTTAAATAATCAGCTTTCATCCTAATCCACATTATCAAATTCCTTCTGAATTACATTTATCTACAAGTCTGTCTGGAATATATGCATCACCAAGTGTCACAAATAAACCGGTAGATATATTTTAGTAACAATAAACATAGTACCCCATTGTTTGTTTTCAAATACACATTTAATTATCATAATGTACTCAACTCAGGTGCTGGTTTTCTACTCAGGAGCATAAAATATTGATGGAGCATTTACTAAAAACAAAATGAGGCATCAAAAGCTGATGAGAAATTGCATTTTCACAATAAAGTCTGCTGAACAACCACTGAACAGCATAGCAATGTGCCCTTCGACTCACAATATTGTGCCTTCACTCAGTGTCAATTTACTAGATACACCTGTACACCTGTTGGTTAATGCAAATATCTAATCAGCCAATAAAGTGGTAGCAACTCAAGTCATAAAAGTCTGCAGACATGGTTAAAGAGGTTCAGTTGTGGTTCAGACCAAACATCAGAGTGGGGAAGAAATGTGACTTAAAAATTTTTTATTTTAGCATTACTGCACAGAGTAGGCCCGTTCCTGCCTTTTGAATCACACCACACGGGCAACCACTGACAAACCTGATTAACCCTAACGCAATCAGGTGAAAATTTACAATGAACAGTTAACCTACCCAGTGCAACCAGGAACTGTGAGAGTGAGCTGGAGAACATGCACCTAATCCACAGAGAGGACATACAGAGGTTTCTTATAGAACGGGACCAGAAATGAACTCTGAACTCTGGAATGCCCTGATCTATAATAACATCATGCTAACCACTTCACTACTGTGGCGCTAAGTGACTTCGACATGGAATTAATTTTGTTGCCAGATGGGGTGGTTTGAGTATCTCAGAAATTGATGATTCCCTGGGATTTTGACACACAACTGACTCCAGAGTTTTACAGACCGTGGAGTGAAAAACGCTCAGTGGGTGGCAGTTATGAGGGCAAAAGTGCCTTGTTAATGACAGAGAGGTCAGAGGGGAAAGGCCAGACTGGTTCAAATTGACAGGAAGGGGACTGCAGCTCAAGTAATCACATGTTACAACAGTGGTGTGCAGAAGAGCATCTTTGAATACACAGTATTTCAAATCTTGAAATAGCTACAGCAGCAGATAACTACAAACATAAACATGGTTGCCTCCTCATTAGGCACAGGAGGTAACAAATAACTGGGCACTTAGTAGATGAGAAGGGAGAGGGTCCAAAGGTACAAGTCTAGCAAGGGAGATCAACAATATTGAAAGGCAGAAAATCAGAGAGGACACAGGGCAGTACTTTGGAAGATAGAGAAAATCAGAGCAGAAGACAAAGAGAGTGAAGTGACATTGCAACTGGCAACTGGCAAGAGAAAGACAGTTTCAATTTACTGTGATTACTGCCATATAAGATTCATTCGAGCACATTGCTGAATTAAAATCGGCATGTGTTTACCGTTTTATTGTGAAACCTTTGGCTGTGGCCCTACAGGGTTCTCAGTGTTAAAATATCTCCAGGTAACTATGCTATTTACTTATCATGTTGCAAGGAGCTGTGAAAGTAATCGCCAAGCTATTGACATCCCCAGCTTCATTTTGACACTTGAATAATGTCTAATTAATGCCTTGTATTGAAATTGACTGCCCTCCAGCCTCCACGAGTAACCGTTTTCCTTTTAATTCTTGATAATTTTCACCATTGTTTTAAAGTCTGTGTTAGTTATAGTCATAGTGTCATAGAACTCTGCAGTACAAACCAGGCCTTTGAGTCCAGTCCATTCCAAACTATCAATCTGCATCGTCTTATTAACCTGCATCGGGGCTTCAGCCTTCCATACCTCTCCAAACCATGTACCTCTCCAAGTTTCTCTTAAATGTTGAAATCAAACCCACATCCACCCCTTCCACTGGCAGCTCGTTCCACACTCTCACCACCCTCTGAGTGAAAATCTTCTCCCTCATGTTCCCTTTAAGCGTTTCATCTTTCACCCTTAACACATGACCTCTAGATCTAGTCTTATCCAACCTCAGTGGAAAAAGCTTGTTTGCATTTACCCTATTTATACCCCTCATAATTTTGTATACCTCTATCAAATTTCATTCTCCTATGCTCTAGGGAAAAAAAGTCCTAACCAGACTCAGGTCCTCATGTCCTGGCAACATCCTTATTAATCTTCTCTACATTCTTTCAATGTTATTGATAACTTTCCTGTAGGAAGGTGACCAAAACTACACACAATGGTCCAAATTCTGCCTCACCAATGTCTTATTCAACTTCGACATAACATCCCAGCTCTTGTATTCAATATTTTGATTAATGAAGACCAATGTGCCAAAAGTGACACTGTTCTTGACATGTCTCTGTTACATTATTTTCCTGTATTTGTCGTTCTCTCTCTCATCACAGATCCCCTCCCCACTCTCTCTCTCTCTCTCTCTCTCTCTCTCTCTCTACCTAATTTCTTTTATCTGGTGCACTCAGGTCATTGGCTATAAGTTGCAGATATTGCTCTAAGGCTCAGCCCCATACTGGAAGTGTTTGATGTCCTTATCCCTGGTCATATCCTGACACCCTTCTCCTTTCTCTGTGGGTCTTCTTCTCTGGGGATCATCACCTGTTTGTTGTGGAGAGGCTTGAGAGCTCCTGAGATGCTATCTGGAACTTAGCTCTGCTCCTGGTAGCGTGACTCATGGCAGCAAGGTCAAAGTGCGATCCAACCTAGACTTCAATGACTGAGCTGGCGGAGGATGATGATGTATCACAACAGCGGTGAAGGGTCCCCAGCTGTCTTGAATGCCACGCCATTGGATCCTGAACCTCACCTGTCTCGGACCGTGTGGTAGGTGCCTGTGGATCAGCCTCTCCACAATAACCTAAGCCATACACAGACATTCTCCGTTAAGGGAATCCATTCCAACATCACAGAAACCCCGTTGGAGAACATCATACCCGACTCAAGTGATCGCACCTAATACACTGCTTCCTACCTCTTCTCCTATAACATCACCTAGTCCCCATCAATTCAATTATTCAAATCCTTTGAACATACTTATGCAAAATAAGATCTCATCCTCATCGAGGCCTCTTCTCATTGCTACCAACAGGGAAGAAATACAGGAGCCTGAAGACACACACTCAATATTTATAGAACATAGAATAGTACAGCACAGTACAGGTCCTTTAGCCCACAATGTTGTGCCAACCCTTAAACCATTAACAGCTTCTTTCCCTCCACCATTAGTTTTCTGAATGGTCCATGAACCCATGTACACTACCTCACTGTTTTTTTTTGCACTCTTTATGCACTACTTACTTTTATATTTTTTTCTTGTAGTTGATAGTTTTTATTTTGTGTTGCACTGCACTGCCGCCACAAAACGAATTTCACAACATCTGCCAGTGATTAAACCTGATTCTGATTCTGTAAATGAACACATTAGATTTAAATAACACCATTCATATTCATAGCAGATCTTAAAATGCTTCACAGTCAATGAAATCTTCCAGAACAAAGCCCTGGACCATAATTCTTCATTTGTAATGTCAGGAAAGATTAAATAATGTATTAATTCTTGCATCTGGCATTACCTTCCTAATTTTCATTCTTCCTGTGGTATCAAGTTTCACCGGTGAACCCATTGCTAAATTCTCTTGATTAGCTTAAATTAAAACAACATGAGGTGTTGCATACCCTTCCCCATTTTCTTATTCTGACTTCTACACCATTCCTTTCCAGTCCTGATGAATGGCCTCAGCCTGATACTTTGACTGTTTACTCCCCTCCATACATGTTGCCCGACCTGCCAAGTCGCTCCATCACTTTGTGTGTGTGTGTGTTGTTCAGTGTTTCCAGCACCCACTCAGTCTCTTGTGTCTTGTGCGTACCGATGAAAAGCTGTCCTGCATATTTATGAAGAGTTGACTTTGGGCCTCAGGTGGTGCACTGGAAGAGGTCAGAGGCAAGGAAACTAGGGGTAGTGGTAGTCTTGACAAGAAAGACAACATCTTACTACCAGCTTCAGCTGGAATGAGCAGATATAGGAGACTGCAGCTGTCAACAACCTTCACCATTGACTGTCTGATGCCCATGGAGGTACCAGTCTGGAAATAGGGATGGAAAAACTATCTTCTCATTTTATATACTCTCAGGTGTACCTCTTGCAATCTTGGACATTTTATAAGACCGTAAGGGTATTGGAGCAGAATTAGGCCATTTGGCCCATCAAGTCTGCTCCATCATGGCTGATTCATTTCCCTCTCAGCTCCAATCTCTTCCCTTCTCCCCATATCCCTTCATCCCCTGATTAATCAAGAATCTCAACCCCTGCCTTAAATATGAATACTACAGATTCACCAGTCTCTGGCTAGAGCAATTCCTCTTCATCTCTATTCTAAAAGGATACTCCTCTATACTGAGGCTGTGTCCTCTGGACTTAGACTCCCCCACCATAGGAAACATCCATTCTATCTTGTCTGGACATCTCCCTTCCTGGTCATTTGACTCATCGATCTACTTTGCTGGTGTACATCATTAATATGTAAACTGGCATTTCTACACAATGCTCCAGCAATGCACCCTTCTGATGTGAAACTCTACCCAGTGCCAACTGTCACCTGTGCAGTTCTCTCCTTTGCATTAAACCTCTCCACCAAGAAGTTCATCCCCTGGTGTCTTCCCCCCATTACATCTCCCATGTACACCACCCCACTCGCGTCCCTCTCCTACGTGACAACACAGCACATTATTGGCTGGCAATTGACATCCGCTATGATGAGATATTAGAAAGCATTTGAGGTGCTTTCCATTTGGCTGGCATCTACTAAAAGGTTTCCAAAAGACAAGAGAATCTGCAGATGCTAGAAATCCAGAGCCACACACACATGAAAGTGCTGGAAGAACACAGCAGGTCAGGCAGCATCTGTGGAAGAGAATAAACAGTTGCCGTTTCAGACCAAGAGCCTTCTTCAGGTCTGGAAAAGAAGGGGGAAGAAGCTAGAGAAAGAAGATGGGGTTGGGGGAAGGAATACAAGCTAACTGGTGATAGGTGAAGCTAGGTAAGGCAAGATAGGTTGGGTGGGGCAGGGGGAGAAAGCTAGGAGGTGATAGGTGAAGACCGTAAAAGGCTAAAGAAGAAGGATTCTGACAGGAGAGAAGACTATGGGAGAAAGGGAAGGTGGAGGAACATCAGAGGGAGGTGATGGGCAGGTGAGGAGAAAGGAAGGGTAATAGAGAAGGAGAAAAGAGAGAAAGGGTAGGGGTTAATATAAAGAGGAATATAAAGAATGTAAAAGGAATCTTAAGAAAGAGATTAGAAAAGCTAAAAGAAGATACGAGGTTGATTTGGCAAATAAGGTGAAAGTAAATCCGAAAGGTTTCTACAGTTATATTAAAAGCAAGAGGATAGTGAGGGATAAAATTGGCCCCTTAGAGAATCAGAGTGGTCAGCTATGTGTGGAACCGAAGGAGATGGGAGAGATTTTGAATGATTTCTTCTCTTCGGCATTAACTAAGGAGAAGGATATTGAATTGTCTAAGGTGTGGGAAACAAGTAAGGAAGTTATGGAACCTATGACAATTAAAGAGGTGGAGGTACTGGCACTTTTAAGAAATTTAAAAGTGGATAAATCTCTGGGTCCTGACAGGATATTCCCCAGGACCTTGAGGGAAGTTTGTGTAGAAATAGCAGGAGCTCTGACGGAGATCTTTAATATGTCATTAGAAACAGGGATTGTGCCGGAGGATTGGCGTATTGCTCATGTGGTTCCATTGTTTAAAAAGGGTTCTAGAAGGAAGCCTAGCAATTATAGACCTGTCAGTTTGACATCAGTGGTGGGTAAATTAATGGAAAGTATTCTTAGAGATAGTATTTATAATTATCTGGATAGACGGGATCTGATTAGAAGTGGCCAGCATGGATTTGTGCGTGGAAGGTCATGTTTGACAAATCTTATTGAATTTTTTGAAGAAGTTACGAGGAATGTTGACGAGGGTAAGGCAGTGGATGTAGTCTATATGGACTTCAGCAAAGCCTTTGACAAAGTTCCACATGGAAGGTTAGTTAAGAAGGTTCAGTCGTTAGGTATTAATGCTGGAGTAATAAAATGGATTCAACAGTGGCTAGATGGGAGATGCCAGAGAGTAGTGGTGGATAATTGTTTATCGGGATGGAGGCCGGTGACTAGCGGGGTGCCTCAGGGATCTGTTTTGGGCCCAATGTTGTTTGTAATATACATAAATGATCTGGATGATGGGGTGGTAAATTGGATTAGTAAGTATGCCGATGATACTAAGGTAGGAGGTGTTGTGGATAATGAGGTGGATTTTCAAAGCTTGCAGGGAGATTTATGCCGGTTAGAAGAATGGGCTGAACGTTGGCAGATGGAGTTTAATGCTGAGAAGTGTGAGGTTCTACATTTTGGCAGGAATAATCCAAATACAACATACAGAGTAAATGGTAGGGCATTGAGGAATGCAGAGGAACAGAGAGATCTAGGAATAACTGTGCATAGTTCCCTGAAAGTGGAGTCTCATGTAGATAGGGTGGTGAAGAGGGCTTTTGGAACGCTGGCCTTTATAAATCAAAGCATTGAGTACAGAAGTTGGGATGTAATGCTAAAGTTGTACAAGGCATTGGTAAGGCCAAATTTGGAATATTGTGTGCAGTTCTGGTCACCGAATTATAGGAAAGATATCAATAAATTAGAGAGAGTGCAGAGACGATTTACTAGGATGTTACCTGGGTTTCAGCAATTAAGTTACAGAGAAAGGTTGAACAAGTTAGGTCTCTATTCATTGGAGCGTAGAAGGTTGAGGGGGGATTTGATCGAGGTATTTAAAATTTTGAGAGGGATAGATAGAGTTGATGTGAACAGGCTGTTTCCATTGAGAGTAGGGGAGATTCAAACGAGAGGACATGATTTGAGAGTTAGGGGGCAGAAGTTTAAGGGAAACACGAGGGGGTATTTCTTTACTCAAAGAGTGATAGCTGTGTGGAATGAGCTTCCTGTAGAAGTAGAAGAGGCCAGTTCAGTTGTGTCATTTAAGGTAAAATTGGATAGGTATATGGACAGGAAAGGAGTGGAGGGTTATGGGCTGAGTGCGGGTAGGTGGGACTAGGTGAGATTAAGGGTTCAGCACGGACTAGGAGGGCCAAGATGGCCTGTTTCCGTGCTGTGATTGTTATATGGTTATATGGTTAAATTATTGAAAGTTAGAGAAATCAATGTTCATGCCATCTGATTGAAGGTTAACCAGACAGAATCGGAAACATTGATCCTTCAAGCTGAGACTGGCCTCATTGCGGCAGATGAATTAAAGGTGCACGATGAAATGGTGCCCTGACCTACGTCAGATTTCACCAATGTAGGGGTGGCTGCATTGGGAGCATCGGATGCAGTAGATAACTGCTACCATCTCACAGGTGAGGTGATGCCTTACCTGCAAGGACTATTTGGCGATCCTGAATGGTGTTGAGGTAGGAGGTGTAGGGGCTGGTGTAGGACTTGTCCCTCTTGCAGGGATTGGAGCTAGGAGGAAGATCAGTGGGGAGGGACAATTGGACAAGGGAATCATGGGGAGAGTGATACTTGAGGAAAATGGAGATTGGAGGTGGCAGAAAAAGATGTGTCTAGTAGTAAGATTCTGCTGAGGATGGCAGAAATTGCTGAGAATGATATGCTGTATATGGAGGCTCGTGAGCAAGGAGGATCTCAACGGGGCATTATTGCCCTCAGAACTGCTGCTCTCTGGAAGTTTCTACATTTTTCACATCATTCTCTGTAAATGTAGATACTGTTCTGCACAGAATTCCCAGAAGATCAGCAGTTTTTGAGATACTCAAGCCACCCTGTCTGGCACCAACAATCATTCCAGAGTCAAAGTCACTTAGATTACATTTCTTCGTCTTTCCGATGTTTGATCTGAACAACAACTGAACCTCTTTACCATGTCTGCATGCTTTTATGCATTGAGTTACTGCCACATGATTGGCTGTGCAGGTGTGCCTAATAAAGTGGTTACTGAGTGTATGTTGAATCTTCTGAACAACCTCTTTTGAAAATCTCCTTGAACTGTAGCTCCATCTGAGCACAAATGTCCGTTCAAATAAGTGGAAAATCCTCTCATTTCCATTCAAAGTAGTTAATTGATGATCCTCCTTGAGCTAATAATCGATCCAATGTTGGTGCGTAGATTATTCATGTGGAGTTGCATGCATTTCATTGAGAAGATAGGACATAGAACATAGACAGTACAGCACAGAAACAGGTTCTTCAACCCACTATGTTGGAATGAACAAATTAAATTCGTAATCAAATAATTGAATCCGTTCTGCCTACACAATGTCCATATCCTGTATATTCCTGCGCCTATTTCAGAGCATCTTGAAAGCCACTGTCGTATTTACCTCCACCAACACAACCCCCCGACAGCATTTTCCACATACCCTCCAAGAGATTAAATGAGGTGCAATTGACTCGCTGGGAAAATCCATATTTTATATTTCTTCCATTTTTTTGCTGACAACCAGCACATTCGCTTCTGAATGATTAAAAAGTCGCCTGTGTAGGACTGTACGTGCATGTGTGGGTATGTCATTGTGAGACAGAATTAGAGAAAGGGAGGACATATTTAAATATGACTAACTGTACTGATTACACACCTGTAGTAACTTCTGTTTATAGTCACTTTATAAACAACCTATTAATCATTTTTTCAGTTGAAATGTCAGATTCTGTCACTGTACATAACATTTCAGTTTATTTTTGAAAAATACACATTGTGCAATAAAAGTGACTATGTTTCCAACTGAGCACTTAAACAAACTTACTTCAAAAGTCACTAAGTTTGACTGGTTGAGGTCTTCCAGCATTTTCTATTCTTGTTCTACTTTCCAGCATCTGCTTTTTTATTTATTGCTTTAAATATAATTTTTGACCATCAATATTGAGAACTGTTACTGAATTAAAATGTCTAACATCTCACACTCCAGGCACCTGGAAGTATTTTCAGTCAGCTTGATCTCTCAACCTTTATTCCTGTCCTAATTTAAAATTTTGGCTATGAGAAAAGATTGATAGATAGATCGAGAGAAATAGATAGAGAGAGGAAGAGAGAGAGATTGAGAGATAGAGAGAAAGATCTGGAACTGAGGTAGCACTGTTTTACTTGGCTATGTTCATGGCCATTCGTTAATGGTTGAATGACAATTAAAATTGGCGAACTTGAGATAGGGTGAGAGAGAGAGAAAGAGAGTGAGATAGATAGTGAAATAGAGAGGGATAGAGAGAGGGTAAGAGAGAAAGAGTGAGATAGAGAGCGACACTGAGTTGGAGTGGAGGAACATTGTTTTATTCAACTGTAATCATGGGAAATCATAAGACAATTAAACTAGAAAAAGAAAGAGAGAGAGGGGGAATGCAGCAATGACTTTGAATATTTTCATAGTGATGACAAATGGAAGTAATACAGGATATCCTGTACATACCAAGGTGCAAGACAAGACAATCTTTGGACAGACACAAAGAATGCAGTGTGGAAAGATAACACAAAATAATTGCCTGAGGTACAACACTAAACACCAAGTGATAATGCTAGAAGATGTCTACTGACTTAACGTGAGTGGCGATGGTCTCCAGACGGATTGTCAAGTATCTAACCAACTGTACCAATACCTAACTAGCAAAAGAAAATCTGCAGATGCTGGAATTCTGAGCAACATGCACAAAATTTTGGAGGAACTCAGCAGGTCAGGCAGCATCTATGGAAAAGAGTACAGTCGACATTTTTGGCCAAAAATCTTCAGCAGGACATCTTTTCCATAGATGCTGTCTGGCCTGCTGAGTTCCTCCAGCATTTTGTGTGTGTTGCTCCAATACAGGTTAACTTTCCACACCATGCTACTCATCAATTCATGCTCATACCAAATATTTGCATATTCCTCCACATTCTCCCAAACACAACACTTTTACAGGTCTCACATGGGCATCTCATAGTCTGCACATGTTGCTGGCTATTGAATCATAACACGTTGATAACCTAATACAACACTTCACTCTCTCTTGCATAATGAGGCATTGAAACATTAGGAACAGAAGGAGGAAAGCATAGTTGAACTAAAAAGCAGCCAATCCTGACCAATGAAGGGAGGACCTTTCTGAGGCCAGGGCATTCAGTAGGGCAGTGCCCACTGGAGATGACAATATCCTCATTACTAATCATAATTAAATTCCTCTCATCCCCGCAACAGGTCAGCTATAAACATACAATTTTAAAAGAAATTTACCTACCTCCTTTTCCCTTTCAGACACAGAATAATCTTGCGGGTGTGATGATGAAAACACACCATTACTCGCACAGCATGGTAGTGTAGTGGTTAGCGCAACTGTTTTACAGCGCCAGTGATCACCGATCAGGGTACAATTTCCACCACTGTCTTGACAATGCAAGTTTCCTCCAGGAGCTCCAGTTTCCAAAGACATATGGCTAGGGCTAGGCTTACTTAGTTGTGGGCATGCTACTTTGATGCTGGAAGCATGGTGACACTTCTGGGCTTCCCCCAGCACAATAACTTACTGATTTGATATAACGCAAATGACACATTTCACTACACGATGGTTGGATGTATATGTGACAAATAAATCTAATCTTACTCTCTTTTATCTTTTTTCAATTGAACACACACACGAGCTCAATTACAGATACCACATTGAGTGGTGTCACATGGATAGAGATACATGTGGCATAGTTTCCGGTTCTCTAGGTTGTGTACATGTCCTTCTGTTGAATAATTTGACAGGCCTAGCTTCAAGTGCACATTAGGATTTTCCCAGAAAATCTGTGTTCTGGAAAATTCAATTTCCAGGAATACAGAGGAATCCAGCATGAATCTTGCACGTATCTTTGGTCAGAACTTGGTGAATTCTTTCATGAAACCAAGAATGATGCAGCACCAGAAGGCCATTTAAAACCTCAGTCCTACAAAAGGGAGGATTGACATCGGACATAGGAGTGGAGTTAGGCCCATTGAGTCTGCAAATTCATCTTGCCTGATTTTCTCTGTATTTCAAAATTCAAGATTCAAGATTGTTTAATGTCATTCCCAGTCCACAAGTGTAATGGAGAACGAAATAATTGTTCCATATTTGATGCAATGCAAAAAGAGCCACACTGAGATAAAGAGCACAATAATAAAAAACACAATAAGTATAAATACACAATATAGCTTATGTACATACCTGTAAGTTGATTGTACGTCCATAAAGTGACGCTAGGCATCAGAGCGTCTGCACAAAAAGTGACTGACAGGAAATGATAAAATAATGATGATGGGGATGTGGATGGGTAGGTTAGTGGGTGAAGGTGTTGATCAGCCATATTGCTTGGGAAGGTAATTGTCTTTAACCTCATTCTCCTGCCTTCTCCCCAAAACCTTTGACAACCTTACTAATCAAGAACCTATCAAGCTCTGCTTTAAATATACCCAGTGACTTGGCTTCCACAGTTGTCCTTGGCAATGAATTCCATGGATTCACCACTCTCTTTCTAAAGAAGTTCCTCCTTGTTTACAGAATGTTCTAAAGAGACATCCTGTTCTCAGGTTGTACATTCTGGTCCAAGAACCTTCCATTATTGGAAACATCCTCTCTATGTCCACTCTACTAGGCCTTTCAGTATTCAATGAATTTCAGTGAGTTCCCCTTCATTCTTCTAAACTTCAGTGAGCATATGACCAGATCCAGCAAACACATCATACTTTAACCCTTTCGTTCCCAGGATCATTCTTGTAATCCTTCTCTGGACCCTTTCCAATACCATCACATCCTTTCTTAGATATGGGACCCAAAACTGCTCATAATACTCCAAATTTGTCTGATCAATACCTTATAAAGACTCAATAGTACATCCTTGTTTGTCTTTTCTAGTTTTTTTGGAAGTAAATGGTAACATTGCTTACTACAAACTCAACCTGTATGTTAACATTTAGGGAATCCTGCACAAGGCTCCTAAATCCCTTTGTACTTCTGACTTCTGAATTTGCTCCCCTTTTAGAAAATAGACTATGCTTTATTTCTTCTCCATAATGTATGATCATACACTTCCCTCTACCGCATCCCTGCCATCTCTTTGCCATTCTCCTAATCTGTCCATGACCCCCTGCTTCCTCAACACCACCTCCTCCTCCACTATCTTGGTATCATCTACAAACCTGGTGTTCCTGAAACTCAGGAATGATTATTGCTCTTCAACTACCTTGTGGCCTCCAGGTTAGAGCCCGTCTCCTGATTCCATTCTTCCTTCAAACAACTTTCAGTAAAAATCTATCTGGTTGCTGTTGTCATTTTGGGGAGGCAACTGGCCATCCTCTTCTGGACTGGCATACACTGGACTCCAGACCCACCTATGTATTTAGTAGTTATTTTTATTTTATTTGGAGACACAGTGCAGTAGCAAGCCCTTCCAGTCTAACAAGACCAGCATGTCCAATTACACCCATGTGACCAATTAACCTCCTAACTAGTACTTTTATAGAATATGGGAGGAAACCAGAGCACCCAGAGAAAATTCACAGACAAAATGTACAGACTCCTTACAGAGAGCAGCAGGAATTGAACCCAGGCGGCGTTACACTTACTGCTGCTCCACTATGCCACCCAGTTCAACGGCAATAACATGGTATTAAATTTTAACCTTGCTACTGATGCTCAAATCCTGAGGAATGAATAAATATTTCAAACAATTTTATCTCTTTGGGGTTGTTAGGGCAGATTCTGGAGTTGTGGAATATAGCAAATATTAATTTCAACAGCAACCAGTCTTCAGATCTGAATATGGATTGCAGAGTGAATTTAAAATGCAGCTCTAAACAATAGTCTTCCTGGAGCTGCAGACTGGGGTTGTTTGCAAACTAGGAATCAACCATTGACCTGAGATGTCTGCATATTCGATTTAGGGCGTCTACAATGTTGGTGTGAAGATCTAGGTTCTTGAAAATTATACGTAACTTAAAGGAAGCATTGTGACTATAGAATTGCCCTGCAGTTACCTTTGATTTTCAGCACATGTGATGTAACGTTGGGTCAAGCAGCCTCTCTCCAGAGTGACTCCAAACGCTGTCAGCTTGTGTGTACTGAATAAAGACTTTTATACTACAGGCAGTGTGTCTCTCCAGTGGCTTTCGTTGACAGTCAGAACAGGAGTACCGTCTTCTCCTTCTCCCGGACAAAAGGAAGGCCTACTAGCTATTAACTACTGGGAGTAACTGGCTTATGAAGAACTCTGAAGCCAATCACTTGCTAACCCATTTGCTGAACCATTCAGAGTTGTAATTAGCCAGAAGAAACTACCTTGCAAGTACTTGATGATGACTTTGAAAATAGGACCTGTAAGCTGCTTATCTTTTATGTTCAGCCATGGGAGCTGATGAAGGCAAGGGCTTGAGCATCTACACTCAAGAAAGCAATACCTGTGTGAAATCAACCGAATGGTCAATCTGAGAGCTCTGTGCTTTCTGTCAACACTAAGGACATCCATGCTCTTAGCAATATGATGCCTTCTTCTCATCACTGTCTTCAGGGTGGGGATACAGGGGCCTGAAGACACACACTTAGTGAATTCAGAAATCACTTCTGCCCTCGCACCATCAGATTTCTAAACAGTCCCTGGACCCATGAACACCACCTTGTTATTGATTTTTTTTTGCACAATTTATTTTGTAAATTTATAACAGTTTCATGGCTTTGCACTGAACAGCTGCCATAGAACAACAAATTTCACGCCACATAATACAACATCATTAAACCTGATTCTGGTTCAGTTGAGTAAGAAACAACACATAGAACTACTGGGAACTTGATATTAAGCCCAGTGCCTAAACAGCAAAAAAAATGAACTCTTTATTTTGCATCAAAAACATGATGTTTATCATAAACACTTTATATGCATATGAGACAATGTATTTCAGTGTAAGCAAAATGCATGTTGATAAATAGGCAATCTTCAAAAACACTTTAAACACTTAAGACTTAGAACACTATTTAACAGGTGGCATTTGTAGCATCCTTAACTCTTTCTACTATCATTCACTTATGGTAAATTACTGAAGCTGAAATAGCTAATTATTTTAACTTAAAGCTAAATGTTGGTGCAATAAATGTTCACAAATACCATAACAGTGGTCATTTATTTTTGTAAGGCCGCTTTAGATAAATACTATAACATGACATCTTTTTTTTCATGCCCTGTAACAATTATATTGTTCAAGTCAAGACTTCATTAATTGACCTTGATTAAATAAGGTCAACTGGTCAACTTTTGATTACAGCAGCAGATTTGAGGCTTGTTACAGTCCTACAGCTGTGACAGGTCAATGGAAAATTGTTCTTCAAACAGCTAAGTGTCTGATCATGCAATACCTAAATCAGTCTCATTGATTATTCACACACCAATGGGCTGCCCAGAGCTGGTGAAGTAATTAGGTTTTTTTTGTGTGGATTATCCACTGAGGAAAGGTCAAATAACTACAAATTGTGGCAGGAAACAAGACTCGCCAAGGACTTCAGCATTCCTGATCAGTTAAGAAATGCTAGAAGCAGGGGCTGATAATAATGTGCTTATGCCAGGTTCTCAGGAGTTTGATTGCTCTGTCATAGAAATCCAATGAAACATGAGTGATGGTTACTTCTTTCTGCAGCTTTCACTAAGTCCCACATGTCTTTTGAGTGAAGAGGTTTGTCTATGAATGCAAATTCCTATTGCATCTAGCAAGTGAACACAGAAATGTAGTTGGTTTGTCACAAGGCTTCACTGCAATGCAGAACTCACACCAATTAACCAGAAATATAATGACTGGACATGTGCCTGGTGCCTGAAATTTACACAAGTCATAGAATCATAGAGCATTACAGCATAGAAACAGGTCCTTTGGCAAATCTAGTCCGTACCGAACTGTTACTCTGACGAGCCCAAGAGCCCACACCTGTACTGATCTAAACTTCACTTACATGGTAAAATTGAACACATATCGTCCAGTTCCACTGCCAGCTCATTCCATATTTAAACCACCCTCTAAGTGAAGAGGTTCCCCCTCAAGTTCTCATTAAATATTTCACCTTTCACTCTTAACCCATATCCTATAGCTCTAGTCACACCCACCCACAGTGGAAAAAGTCTGCTTTCATTTATCCTATCTTTAACCCTCATAATTGTCTGTGTTAGTTATAGTCATAGTGTCGTAGAACACTACAGTACAAAAACAGGCCCTTTGGCCCACCCAGTCCATTCCAAACTATCAATCTGCATCGTCTTATTAACCTGCATCTGGGCTTTAGCCTTCCATACCTCTCCAAACCATGTACCTCTCCAAGTTTCTCTTAAATGTTGAAATCAAACCCACATCCTCTACTTCTGCTGACGACTCGTTCCACACTCTCATCACCCTCTGAGTGAAAAACTTCTCCCTCGTGTTCCCTTAAAGCATTCACCTTTTACCCTGAACCCATGACTTCTAGTTCTAGTCTCACCCAACCTTAGTGGAAAAAGCCTGCTTGCATTTACCCTATCTATACCTTCATAATTTTGTATACCTCTATCAAATCTCCCCTCATTCTCCTACACTCTGGGGAATAAAGTCCTCACCTGTTTGTCCTTACCCTGTAACTCAAGTCCTCAAGTCCTGGCAACATCCTTGTGAATTTTCTTTGTATTCTTTCCACCTTACTGATAGCTTTGCTGAAGGTAGGAGACCACAACTGCACACTATGCTCCCAAATGTGGCTGCACCAACGTCTTATTATAGAACTCGGGAAATGCCAAAATCAGTTATCATGATGAAATATTTCAGGAATGCATCTGCAAAAATGTTCTGCATCTGCAAAGAACAGCCTTCTTAAACTGTTATACGTTTCTTTCCTATCTCGTATGAAGTGAAGATTAATATTGATTTTTCATTCAAGTGTATTGGTGTTTCCATACCAGGCCATGATGCAACCAGTCAATAAACTCTCCAACTCACATCTTTAGAAGTTTGTCAGAGTTTTAGACGACATGCCGAATCATTACAAACTTCTAAGAAAGTAGAGGCACTGCCCTGCTTTCACTGAAGATTGATTAAATAACACCGAATATCCTTGTCTCCTTTGCATTGTAGAATATTATGCGGTCCACACCTGCAGGAAGCAAGACCAAGACAATACTCAGGCTCGAAATAGTAAGTGGAAAATAACATTTGTATCACTCAAGCGTCAGACAATAACAATCTCCATTGAGGAAAGTTCAAACCACCTGTCCCTGATATTCAGCAGCATGATCAGCACTCGTCGTCTTACCATCACCACTATTGAAAGTTCAAAGTTCAAGGTAAATTTATTATTGAAGTAAGTATAAGTCATTATATCCAACCCTGAGATTTGTTTCCTCCTGGGCATACACAGTAAATCCAAGAAATAGACAAGAATCAATGAAAGACCACACCCAGAAGGGTGGACAAACAACCAATGTGCAAAGGATAACAAACTCTGTAAATACCAAACAGAAATAATAATACATAACTAAGAAATCATTATTGAGAACATGGTGGTCTGGGTCCTGGGGCTCCTGTGCATTCTTCCTAATGACAGCAGTGAGAAGAGAACATGGCCTGGGTGATGGGGTCCTTGATAATGGACGGTCCTTTCCTGCAACAATGTTTCATGCAGATGTGCTCAACGGTTGGGTGGGTTTTACCCATGATTGACTGGGCTGTATCCACTACTTTTTATAGGATTTTCTGTTCAAGGACATTGGTGTTTCCACACCAGGCCGTGATACAACCAGTCATATACTCTCCACTGCACATCTATAGAAGTTTGTCGAAGTTTTAGATGTCATGCTGAATCATCACAAATGTCTAAGAAAGTAGAGGCACTGCCATGCTTTCTTCGTAATTGCACTTGTGTGCTGGGGCCTGGGCAGATCATCTGAAATGATAACACTGAGGAATTTAAAGTTGCTGGCCCTCTCCACCTCTGTTCCCCCAATGAGGAATGGCTCATGGACCTCCAGTTTCCTTCTCCTAAGTCAATAATTAGCTTCTTGGTCTTGCTGAAATTGAGTGAGAGGTTGTGATTGAGGCACCACTCAATCAGATTTTCAATCTCCCTCCTATATGTTGATTTGTCACCACTTTGATTCAGCCAATAACAGTGGTGTCATTAGCAAATTTAAATATGGCATTGGAGCTGTGCTCAGACTCACTGTCATAAGTATAACGTGAGTAGAGTCCAGGGGCTAAGCACACAGCCCTGTGGTGCACCTGTGGTAATGGAGATTGTGAAGGAAGTGTTGTTGCCAATCCAAACTGAATGGGATCTACAAGTGAGGAAATCAAGGATTCAAGGAGGTGTTGATGCCAAATCTTGGTTTATTGATTAGTTTTGAGGGATGTTCATATTGAATGCCAAGCTGTAGTCAATGGAAAGCATTCTGATGCAAGCATCCTCACTCTCCAAATGTTCCAGGGTTGAGTAAAGAGCCAATGAAATGGCATGTGCTGTGGACCTGATATAAGTAGTACTGGACAATAGTCATTGAGGCAGGTTATCATGAGATGTAATTGGATTAACTCAGTGATTTATTTGGACCAATCACATAAATACCCAATTCCCCAAAACCTTTTCACCTCTTCTAGGGAAAAACTTTGGTAATGCTGCAATGCTCTTCACTTGTCAGCTTCATCAGCAAAAAGCTCAGCATCATTTTTGGATAAGCAGCCCACAACAAAATATACTGCTATGATTTGCCTGGGTTCCTCTAATGGCAGCCAAGAAATGCACAACCACCAATACATTCTTCTAAGTGTGCAGACGCTTTAGTACATGATTCAAGATTCAAGATTGTTTAACGCTATTTCTAGTACACAAGTGTAAAGGAGAACAAGATAATTGTTACTCTGGATCAAATACTGCATAAAAAAAAACACAGTAAGATACAGATCCAAAGATTCAAAGTGCATTTATTCTCAAAGTATGTTTGCAGTATACAACCCTGAGATTTTATTTTCCACAGACATCCATGAATTGAAGGAAACCACAGATCCCGTTCAAAGAAAAACTTCAAACCCCTAACATGCAAAGAACAAATTGCACAAATGGCACAAAATAACAAGTAGAAAACACAGAATATAAACCATCAAACCATAAGTCATCAAAACAATCCAGGAATATTCAGTTCAGCTCAGTTCGGTTCAATTCGGCACCATGTCATTTGTTGACCACAGACCGGAGCGCCAAAACCGATCAAAACCGTGCAAAATAGCAACAAAAAGAAGTAAGCAGAAAGCAGAAACACATCATAACAGGAGCGATGGAGCTCAGTCTACGAACCACATCAGCTGAACCTTGCCCAAGACCCAGGACTCCAGTAGCATCAGGCGAGGCGGTGGGGGGGGGGGGCGGGGGGGAACCAATCGAACATAGGCACCTTCCTGCAGGAGCAGCAAGTGAGAGTGAGAGAGACTGGTCACCCACAGGCAGGCAGCACTGAACACCCAGCACTGCTCTCACCCTTGATTATTTCAATCTTCCTCGATGCTTTAATCAGCAAGAAATGGAATCGATCATGGACTCATGCCCTGTCTCTAGGCTTCTTGGTGCTGAGGCTGTACGTTTCACTCAAAACCTCGCCAAACTCCCTCAGAGACAGCAAAGCTCACCCAGTCCGAAAACACACCATGAAAATATAGATCATAGGCTCCAATGGTAACAGAATCACATTTGAAAGAAGAAAAGAAGAAAAAGAAGTGAAAGAAGTTGTTTCATGGACTATCTGAAGGATGCTGCTTTTGGTCACTTTGTTCACTGGCACTATCTTCTTCAAATCAAGGCACTGTTTACTAATGGAGGAGAGTGTCCCAAGTCTGGAAGGTGACTGACGAGGTTTGCCTGAAGAGGGCAGATATGAAGATACTGGTGGTTCTGGCAGTGATGATGCAGAATAAAACGATTAAATCAACCCTGGAAACCCCCCCCCCCTCAAAAAAGCTCAATTAAAAAAATATATATATATACAATAGCTTATTTACATAGATTAATTGTATGTCCATTAAGGTAACTGGGCAAAGGAGTGTCTGTACATAAGATGACTCTAACAGGAAATGATAAAGTAGTGGTGTTGGGGTGGGTTAGTGGGTGGAGGTGTTCATCAGCCTTACTGCTTATGGGAAGTAACTGTTCTTGAGTCTCATGGTCCTGGTATACATAAGGTATATTGTATACCTTAATTAAAAATAAAAGATAAAATGGAAAAAGTAAATTGACATTCAAGTTAAGTGAAGAGTCTGCAGGTGCTGGACATGTGAAGCAACACACAAAGGAGAGGGGGAGCTCAGAATCAGACAGCATCTATGGAGGGAAATGGACTGTCGATGGTGTAGATCGAGGCCCTTTACCAAGATTAATGGAGCTTCAGCTTAGTGAATAGTTCTGAAAGTCTTCCTGAATCAACGGGCTGTCTTTTGACATCTGGTCCACACTGGGTTCTCCAGGGTTGTTTTAATCTTTTCATTCCGCATCATCACTGCTGGATCCTCCAGTATCTCCATATCTTTCAGCCAAGTATCTTCAGTGATCTTCCAGACTTGGGAGGCTCTCCTCCATTAGGAGATGTTGCCTGTATTAGGGAGCATGTCTCGTGAGAAAAGGTTGAGAGAGCTAGGACTTTTTCTTTGAAGTGAAGCAGAATAAGAGAAGACTTAATGGAGGTACATAACGTGATATGGTGTACAGATAGAGTGGACAACCAGGGCATTTTTCCCCAGAGTGTCAATGGCTAATACAAGAAGACATACAGTGCTTTTAAGGTTTTGGAGGAAAGCGTGGGGGGATATTAGGGTTAAGATTTTTACACAGAGAGTAGTAAGTACATGGAATGCACTGTCAATGATGGTGATAGAGCAGGTACTCTCAGATAGGCATGTGGATGAAAGAAAAATTGACAGCTATGAAGGAGGGAATGGTGAGATTAATCTCAGAGTAAGTTAACATCATGGACTAAAGAGCCTATAGTGTTCTACATTCTATGGTTTATTATGACCCTAAATGATCTAATGATCTAAATTCAAAAGTTCAAAGTAAATTTATTATCAAAGTACTATATACCACCTTGAGATTAATTTTCTTGCAGGCATTTCCAGGGAAAATCAATACAATAGAATTTATGTAAAAGCTATGCATAAACAATGACTGACATCCAATCATTCTGCAAAAGAAGACAAATTGTGTGGTTAGAAATAATACTGAGAACATGAGTTGTGAAGAAGTGAGTCTGTATGTCGGAGAATCAGTTTGGAGTGGTCTAGAAGGATCTCATGATTTAATGTTTGTCAAGTCACCATTGCCAGCCAGTTTGGTGTTTGTCTCATAACGTTGTCACCCTCGTTGGATGACTGCCTGCAACTGGCCACCTAATTTTTGCATCCCTTGTGTTGTATCCTTTCTGGCGCTGATGCTGGGGGTCAGGTGCATCTGCACAAATTTCTGTAGCAGACTCATCTGTAGCAGTGTCCAGAGTTTGAGGACTGCATTTGCTGGAATCTGTAGCAATACACTATGTAATGGAAAACTTCAGTGGGTTAGGCAGTATCTGGTGGGGTGGTCAGGGTGGGACTGGGGGAAGAAAGGAAATTTTGGCATTTTATTTCAAAATCCTGTCAGTCCTGATGTCAATCCATAGCATTGATGATTCCTTCCCACCCCTCCATAGGTGCTTTTTGACCCTCCGAGTTCCTCCAACAGAGTGTTGCTTACTTGTCATTCCATGATAAAGTACATAGCAGAAGGTATGGATTCTCAAATAGGGCATAACAGTGATTTCTTGGCTATCTTCATAATATTTCTTGCAAGTCTTTTTAATTTGTGAAGAATGAGGATCTGATCTCAGGACTATAGACACTCTAAGTCCTCATCTTTTTTTTTCTCGAGTCCTGATGAAGGGTCTAGCCCTGAAACATCCACTGTACTCTTTTCCATAGATGCTGACTGGCTTGCTGAGTTCCTCCAGAATTTTGTGTATGTTGTCAGGATGATATTGTTAGTTTTCTCAGAGATCTTCGCAAAATGGTCTGTAGTGAACAGTGGTCTGTAATCAGGAATGCCATCTCTTGTAAACACGCCTTTGAGTTTAGAACTTTATTCCCTAGAACACAAGAGAATGAGGGCAGATCTTGCAGAAGTAGATGAGGGATTTTGATAGGATGAATGCAAGAAGGCTTTTCCTCCTCAGGTTGGGTGAGACTAGAACAAGAGGTCATACATTTAGCAGGGAAAGGCGAAATATTTAAGGGCAATATGAAGGGGAACTATTTCACTCAGGGTGCTGTGACTGTGGAATGAGCTGCCAGAGGAAGAGGTAGATGTTTAGATAGGAATATGGATGAGAGAGTTATGGAGGATTAAGATCTGGATGCAGGTCGATGGGTCTAGGCAGAAACCCAATCTGCTATGGACTAGATGGGCCAGATTCTACACTCTAGTACTCTGTGGCTCTACCTCAATGCACTGAGCAATGACCTTCATCTGTATGAATGGTATGCAAGAAAAACTTTTTGCTGTGTCTTAGTACATGTGGCAATAATAAACCAATTCCAATCTCCATACTAAAATTCAGACTTGCACTTCCTGGTCATACATGTGCTGAGTCAGCTTCTCTCAATGTCCCTTCCCCCAATTTCCCTTTTGTTGATGTCTCTATGATAAACCCAACAAGCAAATCCCTATTCAAGTTCTGATCCACCTCAATCGTAAAAGAACCATGAAGCTTGCTTCTTCATTAAGGCCTGGGATAAAATGTTAGGCCTACCCTCAGACTGAATATTGCTTGAAAGTGATGTCACAGGTAGATCGGGTTGTAAAGAGAGCTTCTGGCACTCCTGATGAAGGGTTTCGGCCCGGAAGGTCGTTATTACCTCCTCCCATAGATGCTGTCTGGCCTGCTGAGTTCTGCCAGCATTTTATGTTTTTTATTTATTTCCAGCATCTGCAGATTCACTCGTGTTGTTTCCGGCACATTGGCTTTCATGAATCAAAGTACTGAATACAGAAGTTGGGATGTTATGTTGATGTTTTATAAGATATTGCAGAGGCATAATTTGGAATATTGTGTCCAGTTCAGGTCACCCACCTACAGGAAAGATCAATGAAATTGAAAGAGTGCAGTGAAAATTGACAAGGACGTTGCCGGGTCTTGAGGACCTGAGTTATAGGTAAAGGGTTGAATAGGTTAGAGTGTTATTCCTTGGAGGGTAGGAAAATGAAGGGAAGTTTGATAGGGGTACACAAAATTGTGAGGGTTATAGATAGGATTAATACAAGCAAACTTTTACCACTGTGTTTGGGTGAAACTAGAGCTATAGGTTGTGAGGTTAAAGGTGAAAGGTGAAATGCTTAAAGAGAACACGGCGCCACAGTAGTGTAGTAGTTAGTATGATGCCATTACAGCTCAAAGCATTCTGGAGTAAGGAGTTCATTTCTAGTGCTGTTCTGTCTCTATCCGTCCACCCTGCAGAATGCATGGGTTTTCTCCAGAAGCTGCAGTTTCCTTTCGCGGTCTAAAGATGGACTAAGTAAGTGGATTGGCCATTGTTAATTGCCCCCGATTAGGTTTGGGTTAATTATGTTTGTCAGGGGTTACTGGAGCAGCGTGGCTTGAAGGGCTGATCGGGCTCACTCCGCACTGTATCACTAAGTAAATAAATAAACAAACATGAAGGGAACTTCTTCACTCAGAGGGTTGTTAGAGTGTGGAATGAGTTGCCAGCTGAAGTGTTGGACATGGGTTCAATTTCAGAGAATTTTGTACCGGTAAATGAATGGGAGGGGTACGGTCCAAGGGCAGGTTGATGGGACCAAGCAAAGTAACAGTTCAACATGGACTAGTTCAATCTCTTTCTCTGTTGTAGCGGTCTTTAACTCTATCTACGACTCTAATCTGCATTAAACGTTGGACAATCAGCTTTCTACTACATCACTGGCATCTAGAGGTTATTTGGCACATTCATTGTGCATAAAGATTGCTTTGCTTTTCAAATACAAAGTAGATGTGAAATGTACAAGATATTCAAAGATATACTGCCTGGGAAATTAGTTTAATTACATACCCACTCGTTCACTTACAGCATCTTTTACTAATTTGCTCTCTTTCATCCTCCTTCTTCAGCTTTGCTGAGGATAGGCTTTCATCAGCAGCTCACCAGAGTCCTCTATCCTGTGGCTTCTGTTTTCTCCATACTACTCCACACGCTTTCTAAGCAAAGATCCTTCCTCCCCGGGATGAGGTCTTCGGAGCTTCTATTGGCGTTTCTGCAGCTTTGGGGTTTTATGCGGTGGGGTTGTACCTGAGCCTGGGACAGTCCATAGCAGGGTCTTCACGCTCCTTTAACTTTTATTTTCTTTTGAATCCTCAACTGTCAGCATGCTAGGTTGGTGCCAGAATGCATGGCTACGCACTTGCAGGCTACCCCCAGCATGTCCTTGGGTATGTTGGTTGTTAACGCATTTCATTGTACGTTCCAATGTACATCTGATATATCTGAACCCATTCTGATTACCTCTGCTTTCTTGGTAAGACAAGTGTTCCATACATAGTCACTTACCTACCTTACTGAATTTATATGTGAAGCATAGAACGAACAGTGGAGTCCTCTTGGATTGAAAGTACTGCAAGTGGGGTTGCTGTACAGCACTTAGGATTGTCAGGGAAGCTGAAAAATACTCAGGACGGGGATGATACGAGCCGAAGAAGGTGGGGGAAGGGCAGGAAAAACAAGTCATTGCTATTACCTATCTTGGAGGATAAAATGCCAAGTAACAGGATAAAAAACTTTAAAGCTGCACAGAAAACATTTTATTCAGCATAAATAGCACTATATTGGTTATATAAAAGAGGACACAGAGAACATTTCTTTACTGATGAACCAGGAAACACAAAGTCACTTCTTCCTTGATTACTCCCACAAAACTTCACTTCGATAATCTGATCAGGAATGACAAACTCGCCCCCTGGGGGAAGTTCATGTGCGAATGTCAAGAAAGATTAGGATTCAATTTAATGTGGTTTCCCGGTTGACAGGCCACTCTCTGATGTTTGAAACTGTCAGGGGCTGCAATATTTTCCTATACAATTAGTTCATATTCACTTTGTTTAATTTTGCATTACTTACAAAATATAAAATATTGATTTAGAAAATTAAAAGTGCACTTAATATTATATGGAAGGAACTCTAAGCATTCTGCAGAGGAAATACTAAGTGTCAGCCAAACTAATGGTTACAAAAGACTGCTGTGAGGGACATCAAACAACGATTTCCGTTACGTGCGCGGCATTCATCAGAATCCTGATGCACACGAACAAATTAAAGAGGCCTGTGATGCAGTACTAATGATCTCTCCTGGGATCGACTTTTCAGTGATACCATTCAAACTGCAAACAGGCCTAAGGCTGATTAGTTACACATTCGGAAAATAATCTGTACAGGTAGCAGAATTTTTATTATTAGGCTGCCACAGACTCGGGGGCCTTACATCATTTTTTGTGCATTGCGATGGAAGAGTCTTGATATATTGTTCCAGGAAAGGTTTACCAAAAGGCAAACTGGTTCCTGCAGTCAGCAGCCAAGGCAGGAAACCAAATGCTGAGCGAAATGGTCAAACCCTGCCAAGGATCACTGGACTGATTAATGAAGCAACACAAAGAAAAGTGGCCCTTATTATATGACCTTACACATTTCAATTAAATGGATTGCACACTTGAAAAATGGCAGAATGAGTAAAACAGTCCCTTACAGCTAATTACATGAAAAATACTTTGTGTATGGCCTTGCAGACTATTCTAGCTTCAGCAATAAGACCCTGTCAAGTACAAATCTTTTTCCTTGCTTCTGGCCTGAGGCAATGAATGAGTCAAATGACTGTTAGTGTAGATCAAGAAAATGGGATTTCAAAAGTGACTGAATCAATTTCTTTCTTTCATATATTCAGTTACAACATTTTAACAGTCACAAACAATTTAGAATGAAATGTTTGGTAATATTTCATTGAAAGAAGTGGGGCAAAAAGGAGAAGCAATGACAGTAAATGACCAGTTTCAAAAATAATGTTTTCATATTGTGTAAAAATGTGTGAAAATTTAACGCATGACACAAATTATTATCGTATGACTGGAAAACCCAAAGTAGCTTTACAATGAATAATGACTATAAAATTGGTCAGTTCTCTGGTGATCTTCAAATTTTGTGGAGTATTTTCCCTTTCTGATACTAACCAGTTCCCCTTCTACATTTTTTTTTCTTCATTTTCAATGTTTTTTGGATACTTGTTATCAAAGTTGCAATATTTTCATTCTCGTGACATAGTGAATATGTCTCAAACCCAGTCCAATCTCTCATGCTTGGAGTCAGTCAAACAGTGAATGTCATGTATTTAGACTGAGTTAGAACAGATTTCAGAAACCGGCTTCAAGTAAGTTATAGAAGTCTAATTATTAACAGGAAACATCACTGCCCTTTAAAATATTTTTATGTAAGCCATTGAAGGATTCTTTTGAGTTTATGAAATCTAAACATTTGATTGTTCATCAGAATCAGGTTTAATATCACCAGCATGTCATAAAATTTGTTGTTATGTAGAGGACATTGCATTACATAATAATAAAATCTGTGAATTAGAGTAAAAAATATATATACACATGTGTGTGTGTAATAGGTTAAATTAAGTAAGTAGTGCAAAAAAACTCTTATCTTCAAATCTCTGTCCCAGATTGTAAAATCAGTCAAAACTATTGAAATGTCGCAGGGAAATCACATTCTCAAAAAAAACCAAATAATGTATTTCAAAATAGGTAAGACCATGAAAGTACTGATTTTTCTGTGTACTCCCAAGTTTAAACCGATGCATAATAAATTCACATAAATCCCAGCATTAGGTTCTTTTAGTTCAGAATGAAAGTATCAGTTATCATAGACAACAACACACACAAAATGCTGGTGGAACACAGCAGGCCAGGCAGCATCTATAGGGAGAAGGGCTATCGATGTTTCGGGCCGAGACCCTTTGTCAGGACTAACCAAAAGGAAAGATAATAAGAGATTTGAAAGTAGTGGGGGGAGGGGGTAATGCAAAATGATAGGAGCAGACCGGAGGGGGTAGGATGAAGCTAAGAGCTGGAAAGGTGATTGACGAAAGTGATACAGAGCTGGAGAAGGGAAAGGATCATGGGACGGGAGGCCTCAGGAGAAAGAAAGGGGGGGGGGACCCGACGCAGACTGGGAGACCTTTTCGCTGAACACCTACGCTCAGTCCGCCAGAAAAAGCAGGATCTCCCAATGGCCACACATTTTAATTCCACGTCCCATTCCCATTCTGATATGTCTATCCATGGCCTCCTCTATTGTCAAAATGAATCCAAACATAAGGAACAACGCCTTATGTACCGGCTGGGTAGCCTCCAACTTAATGGCATGAACATTGACTTCTCTAACTTCCGTTAATGCCCCTCCTCCCCATCTTACCCCATCCCTGACATATTTAGTTGTTTGCCTGTTCTCTATCTCCCTCTGGTTCTCCCCCCCTCCTTTCTTTCTCCTGAAGCCTCCCACCCCATGATCCTTTCCCTTCTCCAGCTCTGTATCACTTTCGCCAATCACCTTTCCAGCTCTTAGCTTCATCCCACCCACTCCAGTCTACTCCTATCATTTCGCATTTCCTCCTCCCCCCACTACTTTCAAATCTCTTACTATCTTTCCTTTTGGTTAGTCCTGACGAAGGGTCTTGGCCCAAAACGTCGACAGTGCTTCTCCCTATCGATGCTGCCTGGCCTGCTGTGTTCCACCAGCACTTTGTGAGTGTTGTTTGAATTTCCAGCATCTGCAGATTTCCTCGTAGTTATCATAGACACATCTTTTCAATCTTGACATTATGTTTTTATTTATTTATTATTTGGAGCTTTTAATGATCAGTTTATGTTCACTGTTCATTTTCCTAGTTAGTTTTTTCTGTCATTCTGAAAATACTGATGTTCTTTCCCCAGATCTTTGCTGCTGTATCTTTCAGATGAGCACGTTACCTGTATTGAAAGATGTAAATTTATATAGCATCTCTTAATCTGTAGAATGAATTAAATACAATTCAAGCAGCGATGTTGGAAGTGCATAGACTATGGGAGCAGAGCAAACTCCCACATGCAACAATGTGACAATGGCCAGAGCATTGGCTGGATTGCCAAAAAGAATTCATGAGGTGCTTTATCTCAGTTTTAGGGGCAAATACAACCAAAGATTAACACTAAAAATATAAATTTCCAATAAAATATAACCTATAAAATGTAATGGATACAGCCCAGTCCATCACGGGTAAAGCCCTCTACATCATTGAGCACATTTACATGAAATGCTGTTGCAGGAAAGCAGCATCTATCATCAGAGACCCCCACCACCCAGAACATGCTCTCTTCTCGCTGCTGTCATCAGGAAGAATGGACAGGAGCCTCAGGACTCACACCACCAGGTTCAGGAACAGTTACTTCCCCTCAACCATCAGGCTCCAGAACCAAAGGGGATAACTTTACTCAACTCCACTTATCCCATTATATCAAGGATTCTACATCTCATGTTCTTGGTACTTATTGCTTATTTATTTATCACTGTTATTTCTTCTTTTTGTATTTACACAGTTTGTTGTCTTCTGCACTCTGGTTGAATGCCCTAGCTAGGTGGTCTTTACATTGACTCTGCTATGGTTATTTATTCTATAGATTTATTGAGTATGCCCTGAAGAAAATGATTCTCAGGGTTGTATAGGGCAATGTATGTGTAATTTGATGATATACTTACCTTGATTTTTGACTTTGAACTTTACTGTAAAACATGAGCTCAGTTTCTGAAGTGTGACCAACAATCTTCTGACTGTCAATTGTATGATGCCTGTCACTTTCTGGCTCTGAGCTATTTTTATATGTCAGCTGCCCTTTACAGCATTGCCTTACTTCAGGCATATGTACACCCACACACTAGTAATGGCCATATTGGCCTCTAGGGACAGTGTTATTGATGGATACTAAGCCAATGTAGATCTGTAAATTGATCTACCATGAATCCATGAACACCAATGTCTCCATGACATAGGTCAGCGATAGTAAAGCCGATTCTGATTCTCCAGGCAACCCAATACCTTTATGTGTATCTAGGAATACCACTTTCTGCTCTGTCTCTACCTCCAGTGCAGACTCATTTATCTAAAGCTGCAACAGGCTTGGAAACTACATTAGAAGACCTGCTTGTGCTACAATAATCTCCACTGGACCATCAGATCATAAGACATAGGAGCATAATTAGGGTATTCAGCCCATTGAGTCTACTTTGACGTTCCATCATGGCTGATTTATTAACCCTCCCAAGCTAATTCTCCTGCCTTTCCCCCGTAACCTTTGGTGCCTTTACTAATCAATGACCTATCAACCATCCTCAGTCTGCAAATGAAGTTGACCACCACTTCCATATTAATTGCTGCACAAACTGTTATGACTGAATGAAGTCACTGGAGAGACACTGAAACTGGTTGATATAAAAGTCTTTATTCAGCAAAACAAGCAGCAGGAATCATACAGGAGCCACTCTTGGACACTATTACATGACAGTTTATATGTGCAAGGTCAAACATAATAACTGGTCAATTCTATAGTTCTGGTGTATCTACAATGCTTCCTTTGAATTACATATAATTTTCAAACACCTCCATCGTCACATCAACACTCCAGGCTCTCAAAATGAATGTTAATCCATTTTGACTCTGGGCCGCATTCATGCATATGCAGATATTTAAGGTCAAATGGAGTGTTTCTTCATTTGCAATCATCCCCAGTTTGTAACTCCAAGAACACCGTTGTTCGGGGTGCATTTTAAACTCAATCTACAATCCATGTTCATGTCTGAAGAAAGGCTTGCTGCGAAAATTAATATTTGCTGTAATGACATAGCTCCAGAACACGCACAGAAACCGTGTGCCAAGTTTCTTGCTGTTGAATACAGCTTTTCTGGTAGGCTTTCCCAATGCAACAATAGTTTTGTCATATACATTAATCTTCTTCCACTTGCCACACCAAAAAAAACACCAGCCTTTTATACCAGAATTGTTTAATGACCTCACTTCTGGTGAATGAACACCTGTTCCATCCTGTTGCTCTGTTTAGGCTGCAGGCAACTTGTGTTCAGTGACTCACCACGTGTAGTTGCAACCTCCAGGGTACCTGTTAAAAGATGCACTGTGAGCATTGAGGCTGCTTCACTGAGCGACAGTGTTCCTTTGATGTTCTTGGTCAACCTTGCCAGTTTGGAAATGAGAATATAACAACACTGGTAACATTGCTGTGCCAGGAGGTGAAATTAAGAGTTACTGTATATACTGTACTTACAGAGGTGGCAGGGTGGAGATATGGTTCTACCAAAGAAGGTATAAGGCAACCCTTCCCTCCGCCAGCCTGCAGTTCACCCTTAAGCAAGATGTAACACCTGCTTAGCCACCCCACTTCCCAATCAGGGTCACATGAAGCCATAGGAGCAGCTGGTGCATATCACAAGTCCTGGTTACACAACCACTAATGCCAGGCAGGCAATCTCCGAAGAATATTGATAATGGCGGGAGCCACCTGTCTTGTAAAGACACTGCCCAGAAGAAGGCAATGTTAAGAACAATCAGGATCATGGAAAGACAATGTTGTATGTCTCGGCACATAATGATGATGATGGTCTGTATACTTACACAGTTTGCACCTTGCATGAGATAAGTGAGTGAGCTGAGGGTGAAGTGAGATTTGAGAATTCTCAGCCATTGGGGTACTGTCAAGTATGATGTGCTTAGCCCCACTGGAGTTCTCCAGTGGTATCCTAATAATGACCAACACTGTCTTTTCCAAGGATTTAGAAGCTGCAGGAGAATTTTCATCAAGTTAGTTCCTGTTGCTTCTGGTAAAATGCCATCTGATCATACACTCAGTTGCCACTTCATTGGGTACATGGGTACACCCAATCATTAATGCCAATATCTAATCAGCCATTCCTGTGGCTAGAACTCTATGTATAGAAGCATGGTTAAGAGGTTCAGTTGTTGTTCAGATCAAACATCAGAATGGGGGAGCAATGTGATCTAAGTGACCTTGACCATGGAATGCCTGTGGGTGCCAGGCAGGGTGGTTTGAGTATCTCTGAACATCCTGACTTTCCTGTGATTTTATGCACAACAGTTTCTACAGCTTACACTGAATGGTGCAGAAAACAAAATATGTCAATTGAGCAGTGGTTCTGTGGGTGAAGATGACTTGTTAATGAGAGAGGTCAGAGGAGAATAGCCAGACTGGTTCATATGGCAGGAAGGCAACAGTAACTCAAATAACCATGCATTACAACAGTTTGTGCAGAACAGCAGCTCTGAACACACATGTCAAACCTTGATGCGGATGGGCTACAGCAGCAGTAAACCGTGAACGTACCCTCCATGGTTGCTTCTGAGTGTATAGAACCGAATATAAGATATATTCATTGAATGTTACATAAAATGTGTAGCTGATGTGGCTGTCATGGTTGAAGAGGTAATAAGGTGTATGAGTTAGGAGGTATGATAGATACGCCTGCAAGATTACCAAGTACATGAGGATAATATGTAACTGAGGAATGGCTCTTGATTGATGTTGATGGTAATCCTGCAATGAATTACATACTCTCTGAAGCCGACTTTCCCAATTGTTGGTATATCTGTTTGAAGATGAGTACATCTTCAGACAAAGAAATAATAATGTGACAGGACTCTGTTCTTCGCTGTCTTGGTCACTTTCCTGCCTTTCCGGGTACAATTGATCGCATTGTTAGTTTTTTGAATTGCACATTTTAAAGAAGTGAGTTGTATTTTTTAAAACTTATGTTTCCTTTAAGCACAATGAACTTTATATTTAATCTCATAAAAACAGTAGTTCTCAAATTATTTGATTAATTTACGGTATTTGCACGAGTGGATGTAGCAATATTCTGTAACCTGATGTCACATTACAAATGCATTATCAATACTATTACTGACTGATCGTGGTCAGGTTATCAGGAGAGCATGTTAGATACATATTGGGATGGCATGGTAGTGCAGTGGTTATTACAACGCTTTACAGTAAAGGTAACCTGGGTTCAATTTCCGCCGCTGCCTGTAAAGAGTTTGAATGTTTTCCCCGTGACTGCTTGAATTTTCTCCAGGTGCCCCAGTTCACTCCCACAGGTCGGTTAGTGGGTTAATTGTAAATTTTAAATTGTCCCATGGTTTGGCTAGGATTAAGTCAAGGAATGTCTGGGCGGGGCAGCTCGAAGGTCTGGAAGGGCCTATTTCGCGCTGTATAAATAAATATTTACAACATTTAACTCCTTTAAAATATGTTATTTTCAAAACAAACAACATGATGAATATTACCTGACTGAGTAAGAAAATGACCAAAAAAAGTTCAAAGTTCAGAGAGGAATTTATTATTCATACATGTCACCACATACAACCCTGAGACTCTTTTTTCTGTGGACATACTTCGCAAATCTATAGATCAGTAACTGTAAGCAGGACTGACGGACAACAAACTGTGCAAATGCAAATATAAATACATAGCAATAAATAATGAGCATGCAATAACAAGATAAAGAGTCCTTAAAGTGTGGCCATCTGTGTTGTGAACACCAGAAGTAGAATGAGTGTAGTTATCCCCTTTTGTTCAAGAGCCTGACGGTTGAAGGGTAGTAGCTGTTCTTGAACCTGATGGTGTGAGTCCTGAGGTACCTGTACCTTCTATCTGATGGCAGCAGTGAGGAAAGGTCATGGCCTGGGTAGTGAGGATCTTTGATGATGGACATTACTTTTCTACCGCAACGTTTCATGTGGATGTGCTCAATGGTTGGGAGGGTTTTACCCATGATGTACTGGGCTGAATCCACTACCTTTTGTAGGATTTTCTGCTCAAAGGCATTGATGTTCCCATATCAGGCAGAAGACAGAAAAAAAAGAGTCCAGGGAATTTTATGTCTTAAGGCATATGTTCAATGACTACTGATCTTTCTTATTACATTCATGATTTGATCTTGAGTAAATGGAATAATTCTAATATTACAAAATGTCATGAAAGCCTGTAGTATATCAAGCGGTTGTACAATGTTAAGGAGAACGGAGACTGTGTAAAAACATATGGAGACACTCTGGTTCAATTCATGCATCTCCCAGAGTATATACAGTATAATGAATTTCAAAGTTAAAAGATATCAACATCAAAGTACATATATGTCACCATATTCTACCTTGCAGCTATTCATAAAGAAATACAATAGAATCAATGAAAAACTACACACAAGCAATGACTGACAAACAACCAATGTACAAAAGAAAACAAACACTACAAATAATTAAAAAAAATACTGAGAATGTAAGTTGTAGTCTGTACTTTGTGGAAGGAGCTCAAGGTTGAGGTCAATGGGTGAATGAAGTTATCCATGCTAGTTCAGGAGCCTGATGATAATAACTGTTCCTGAACCTGGTGATTTGGGACCTAACAGGTATAGCAGAACACCTTTGGAAGAGACTTCAAAAAATGCTTGACCCTACATATTCCCGAATGATGAAGAAATATTTCACTTATAGAATGAATAAATGAACTATCTTAAAAATTTCCTTAGGCAATTTAAGAAAGATGGTGATAGTTTTTTGATTGGTCAGGGCATGAAGGGATACAAGGAGAAGGCAGGAGATTGCGGCTGAGAGGAAAAATGGATCAGCCACAATGAAATGGCAGAGCAGACTCGATGGGCCAAATGGCCCAATTCTGCTCCTATGTCTTATGGTCTAAAACATTTTCACCATCATTTCCTTCAACGTCCACACATCTGATTATTCCTGATGATCACTTCCTCCACCAGAACAGATATTGAAGCCGTTGAGTACCTCCGGCAGATTGTTTCTTGCTCCAGATTCCAGTAGCTGCATTCTCTTATTCTTGATGCTCCTGTGGGGCAATATTGTTTACCAAGTAAAATATTTGAGAGTTGTTTAGACTGTCTGAGGTCACTACCAGAAATACACTATAAAAGGTGATGTAAGGTCAGGAATAATGATGTAGTTGCTCTGGTTATTTCAGTATCTGATATTATTTGCATGTGGTTTTAATATACAAAAATGTGGTTCCAGGACAATACATCCTGTGCACCATCAATCTGCAGGCCATGTCACTCAGGGACTTGTGCTACCTGCCTATCGTCTTCCCCTGGGACCCTTCTCCTTCCCTTTCTCCCATGGCCCACTCAGCTCTCCAGTCAGATTCCTCCCTCTCCAGCCCCTTACCTTTACTACCCACTTGGCTTCACCCATCACCTTCCAGCTATCCTTCTTCCACTCCCCCTTCCCTCACCTTTTTATTCTGGCATCTTCCCCCTTCCTTTCCAGTCCCGAAGAAGGGTTTTGGCCCAAAACGTCGACTGTTTATTCATTTCAGTGGATGTGGAGTTCCTCCAGCATTTTGTGTTTCTTGCTTTCTGCTAATATTATTTTGTGACTGTATTGTGCTTTAACATAACTACGTGTTATGTCGTAACTATGCGTGTTCTACTGTAACTGTATGTGCTCTGCGTGACTGACTATATGTGCTGTGTATTTCACCTTGGCCCCACAGTAACAAAGTTTTGTTTAGCTGTACACACGCACGTGGTTGAATAACAATAAATTTGAACATGAATATCCCCGTTCTACAATGTTGCATTTCTCTATCCCACACTCTCACCTACTCAATTACATCCTGTATTATCTTCTTCGTACCTTTAGTTTCTGAACGTTGTTATAGCTGAGGCTGGTAATGAAGGCAAGCTTCCACTGCCTATTAAATGGCATGCACCTCTGACAACCAAGTCCAGCTCCTGGGCTTCACGTGTGGCTCAGCTACTAAGCCTGGTGGAACTGTTTCTCCTGACAGAAGAAGGGACAAAGGCAGGTTACTGACATCTTAAAACCAGTCGCTTTGGGCAGATGGGGTTCATCAGCCATAGTTGGCAGCTCATCTAGGAGAAAGAGGACTCTGATCTCAAACATGAGGATATCTGCAGATGCTGGAAATTCAAACAACAACACACACAAAATGCTGGTGGAACACAGCAGGCCAGGCAGCATCTATAGGAAGAAGCGCTGTCGACGTTTTGGGCCAAGACCCTTCGTCAGGATCTCAAACCTCCACTTCCTTGTGGCGATACCCACTCAGGGGGAAGGCTTCAGGAGTAAACCCTGAGGGTAAAATCCAGAGCTGGATTCCCTAAGGCAGTCCTACACTGAGTTCAATGCTGACTGGCAACTCCTATAATGCTGGGGGTGCCAAACTGTATTGGTCTCTGCCATTACTTTAGGTTCATCAGATGTGTGGGGAGGGGGAGCTTGCTACACAGGCAAACGCTTGCTCTCCATGTACTGCCCAGGCTTGCATATCTCAACAGCTAGGGCACACCATCCATGGTTGACCCTGACTGATTGAGGCCTCTTCTCAGCATAGATCCCTAATTTGACTTCTGGTATATTTAGCAAGAAGTTCTACTGTTCCACTATTTCACAAACTGGAAGTTTCCCTTCTACTCTACTGTAAATATGCATTTGCAGCAACTGGCTTTCATTACTCAGAGACACTCAGAAATACCCGGGGCCTTTTTCCATATCAATGGGAGTGGAGAGTTGATTAAAGATAATCAGCTTTATTTTGAACATCTTGCCCTGTTCCAAGTTCAGCAAAAGTGTTCAATGAATGCTCCAAATGTTGTTATTTCTGAACTGTGGAACTGAAAATTACCCACCATTATTTTCACTGCCTGCAAGACCTTGTATGGACTTTGCATCATTCAAGCAACAGCCCAAGTAAAGATGAGCAGTGTGGAAATTCAGAGCATTTGGGACTAGTGTCATATTATCCTATGCTAACTTTGCTTAATACATAGTTAAAATTGCTAAGGGAATTGTATTATTTTACTATGATTATTTCCAGTATGTCTCAGAGTGCCAGTAAAGTTATGGTAAGAGATTGGGCAAATATTTGGATGTCAAGCTGAGATCTCACGCCGGAAATAACTCATAAAGAGAACTTAGGTTCCGGTTTACTTAACACCTGTACATCAAACCATACAGTGAAATGTGTAGCTTGTGTTAACAACCAACACAGCCTAATAATGTGCTGGGGGCAGCCTGCAAGTGTGGCCATATATCCCAGTGGCCACAGTGTTCAGCAGAACAACTCAAGTAACAGAATATCAGCAGCAAAACAAGCACCTTTCCTCCATCACAAACACACACACACACACACACACACACACACACACACACACACTCACTCTTCTCCAACACCAGGACGAGCACCTCCAGACCTCCAACTTCAAGTGGCCATGTTGATATTTACTGTTGCCTGACTGATGTTTCTGTGAATTGTTTCACTGCAGTTCATTTACTTGTAAGAGGTACGACAAAGTATAATAATCTTATGACACTGTCTGGCAGTTCACTCCATTGGTCACCACACCGAGAGTTGTGCCACACTAGGCAACTAATCAAACTTTTACCTTGAGACCAATGTTTCAGATCATCTGCTCAATAGATTTAGTTGTTGGAATTGACTGGATTAGGGATCAGTAGTATAAATAGGTACTATTTCAAAAGGAGTAAAACCTATTGATTACTAACTGTGCCTCTGTCACACAACCTTACATGGTTTCATGTACAGCACCATGCAAAAGTCTTGGGCACATAGTATTGCCATGAAAAAAAAACAGATGTCACAATCAGGTTAATCATCACTCACACATGTCATGTGTGTGTCCCTAAGACCTTTGCACAGTTATGTGCCTGATAATTCTAAGTTGCAGTACATTGAGACCTATCCAATGCACCAAAGGCATGGGTCTCCTCAAGCTGCACAACATGGACCACTTTTCAAAAACCACTGACTTAGTGATACATGATGGCTAGAATTCTCAGCTGGACTACCACGTCATCTCTGACCTTACAGTTAGCCAATCAGGATTTAGCCGCAGCACCATTATTGGATACTTCCCAATCCCCTTTCGAACTCGACAGGTCAATGTGCTGCAAGCCTGTACCTTCTCCCTGTAACTGTGTGGGTTTCCTCTGTGAGGTAGTAGGTTAATGGGTCACAGGGATGTAATCAGAATGACCTGTTACCATGCTGTATCTCTAAATAAATAAAAATAAAGCAGCCACAATCTACTGCTAATTTCATGCCATAATAAACCTGATTCTCATTCAATGAGAGCAAACAGTCCTGTGGACCTTCAGTTGTACCACCCTTCTGACCAGTGTGCATTTATTAAGCTACTGAATTACATAATGGCCAATTTATTTATTTATCTATTTATTTACTCATTTATTATTTAGAGGCACAGTAAGGAAAAGGCCCTTCCAGACCTACTGAGCCGTGCTGCCTACCCTAATCACAGGAAAATTTACGGATAATGAATGGCACAGTGCTAAACTGAAATGAAGTGAGCTGAGCTGAATACACCTGGACTCTTTCAATTTTGTTTTTTTATATTCTGTTTTTTTTTGCTCTTTTTTGCTGTTTGCACCTTTTTGCGTGTTGGGGTGGTTGATGCTTTTCTTTGAATGGAATGTACAAACTTCCTTACAGAGAACACCAGAACTGAACTCCAACGCTCTGAGCAGTAGTGACATCATAGAATATAGACCTCTACAGCACATTACAGGCCCTTTGGCCCGCAATGTTGTGCCAACCATGTAACCTACTTAAGAAACTGCCATTTCTAAGCTCCATTTACCTATCTCAGTGACCCGAATGTATACACCTTCACCACTGTCACCAGCATGCATTCCACACACCCACCACTCTCTGTGTGAAAAACTTAACCCTGACATCCCCTCTGTACCTACTTCCAAACACCTTAAAACTAGTCCCCCGTGTGTTAGCCATTTCAGTCCTGGGGAAAAACCTCTGACTATTCACACGATCAATGCCTCTCATCATCTTATACACCTCTATCAGGTCACCTCTCATCCTCTGTCACTTGAAGGAGAAAAGGTCAAGTTCGTAATGCATGCAACACCCTTGTAAATCACCTCTGCATTCTTTCTATAGTATCTACATCCTTCCTGTAACAAAGTGACCAGAACTGAACACTGTACTCCGTGGAGTCTAATCCAGATTTTACATAACTGTAACGTTACCTCACAGCTCTTGAACTCTATCCCATGGCTAATGAATACCAACATACCATACGCCTTCTTAACAACACTGTCAACCTGTGCTTCAACTTTGAGTGTCCTATGCACATGGAGCTCAAGATCTCTGTCCTCCACACTGCCAAGAGTCTTACCATTAATATTACATTCTGCCTTCAAATTTGACCTACCAAAATGAACCACTTCACACTTATCTGGGTTGAACTCCATCTGCCACTTCTCAGCCCAGTTTTGCATCCTATCGATGTCTCATTGTAACCTCTGACAACCCTCCACACTATCCACCACACCCCCAACCTTTGTACCATCAGCAAAGGTACTAACCCACCCTTCTACTTCTTCATCCAGGTCATTTATAAAAATCACAAAGAGGAGGGGTCCCAGACATATCCCCGTGGAACACCACTGGTCACCATCCCCCATGAATATGAACCACACTTTCCTTTCTGTGGGCAATCCAGTTCAGGATTCACAAAGCAAGGTCTCCTTGGATCCCATGCCTCCTTACTTTCTGAATGAGCCAATCATACTAATCACCATGTCCCATATCTCATTATCTTATTACTTACCTTATTATTTAAGGTAACCTGCATGCATTTGGCTCTGATAAAGACATTGCCATAAAATTTCTGAAACTGCAAGACAAATCTGCCTAAGCTAAAGAAATACATTAACTATGCATCAAGCTCAAGTGATTCTTAGTGGTGCTATATATGTTATTAAATGAGACACACTGCAGTGTATTATTCCACAGCAGGGATTTTATAGATCATGAGGAAAACGCAGTAGTTATCTAGCTGCTGTAACCCCAGCAGGAGTCCTGGTCCATTTTGAGGCAAGGCTTTATTAACATTAAAGTTCAAATTCCAAAGTAAATTTATTATCAAAGTACGTATCTGTCACCACTTACAACCTTGAGATTCATTTTCTTGCAGGTATTCACAACAGAACAGAGGAGTACAGAGAAAAATCAGTGGAAAAACTGCACACCAACAAAGACTGAAAACCAATGTGCAAAAGAAGACAAACTGTATTGGATAAAAATAAATAAGTAAATAAATAATTCTGAGAATATGAGTTGTCGATTTCTTGAAAGTGAATCCATAAGTTGTGCAATCAGTTAAAAGTTGAGGTGAGTGAAGTTATCCACACTGATTCAGAAGTCTCTTGGTCGAAGGATAAGAACTGTTCCTGAACCTGGTGATGTTGGACCCAAGGCTCATTTACTTCCTTCCTGATGGCAGAAGTGAGAAGAGAGCATGGTCTGGATGGTGTGGGTCAATGACGATGGATGCTGCTTTCTTGTGACAGCATTTCTTGTAGATCTGCCCGATGGTGGGGAGGGCTTTGCCTGTGATGGGCTGGGCTGTGCACACCAATTTTTGTAGACTTTTCTGTTCCAGGATATGGATGTTTCCATACCATGGTGCAACTCGTAAGGATACTCTTCACTGTGCGTCTATGGAAGTTCATCAAACTTTCAGATGACATGCCGGGTCTCCACAAACTTCTAAGAAGATGGCTACTAGCTGCTAGAGACTGAGTATTCTGGCAGATTTACAAATGCAAATCAGCAAATGGCTAATGATGTAGATAACCTCTGAGCCACATGGACAGAACACAGGATGTGGGGCTCATCAGGAAATTGGGCTGGGCTCCTATCAGTGTCAAACGTGTAGAGCATTTCTATGACTCCAAGTCCTGGAAAGGTGCAGAAAACCTCTGGGCTTATAACATGAAAGGATTTTGTGGCATGGTATGGAGCTAATCCACCCAGAGAAGGAGTTAAATGATGGAAATGAACCTGGCCTGGTGATTGGAGTTGCAATGGGAACATTGATCATAATTAAAGTTAACAGATGGCGAAATTGGTGGAAAGTTAACCACCAAAGTATTAGGCAGGAGATGAGAAGAGTAGATTGAGACCAGTGGTTTTTGAGCAAGTCCCTATCTGACATGCAGGAGATGGTTAAAAACCAGCTGTTAGTAATGTAGGGCCAAGCTGTTTCTTTTCAGAAGAAAGACAAGGCTGGCAAGGTTCAGGAACCTTGGACAAAGAGAGACGTTGCAAGCTTAGTCAAAATGAAAGGGAAGCATATGTACAAAATGGACTTTAGACAGTGTCCTTGAGATATGTAAAGGAAGCAGGAGACAACTTAAACATGGAAACAGGAGGCTAAAGAGGACAATGAAATATCTTTCACAAAAAAAGATGAAAGAGAATCCCAAGGTATTTTATCATCATCATCATCATTGTGTGCCATGTCATATGACATAGGTGATTATGGTGGCATGATTGTTCATGGCAAATTTTCCTACAGAAGTGGTTTACCATTGGTTTTGCCTTCTGGGCAGTGTCTGTACAAGGTGGGTGACCCCAACCATTCTCAATACTCTTCAAAGATTGTCTGCTTGGTGTCAGTGGTTGTACAACCAGGACTTTGTGATATGCACCAGCTGCTCATATAGCCATCTACCACCTGCTCCCATGGCTTCACGTGACCCTAGTTGAGGTCTAAACAGGTGCTACACCTTGCTCAAGGGTGACCTGCAGGCTAGTGAATGGAAGGAGCGCTTTACACCACCTTTGGTACAGATGTGTCTGTACCCTGTCACCCAAGAGTATTTACTTTATACATACTCTAAAAGCAATAGAATAATAGTGAGAGGGCAGGGCAACTCAAGGACAAAGAAGAAATCTACCTGAAGCCTGAGGAAGTAGACAAGGTACTAAAGAAATATTTCACAGCATATTCATCAATAGCAAGTTCAAGGAGGGTTGTAATATCAATGTAACGTTACTGAAACCACCTTCAGCCAGTAGTCACTCCAGTCACAGAAATCAGTCTTCAATCAGTTTGGTTCACTTTGTGTTATTTCAAGAAATGCCTGATCACTCTGCAATCAACCCCCAAGAACTATAGGTTTGGGCAACATTTTTGGTTTTCTTCCTTCTGAGTTAGCTGTACCTTTACTCAAGATATTCTAGTGCAGCCAGAACAACAGTAATTACCGAGAATGCAGAACATGCTGCCCATGTATGCACTCAGCACAGTTATCAAGATGAATCCAATCGGGATCAATACACATCAGCCCACTGTCAATTATCTGCAAATGTGATGGACAGATGTCTGCTTCAGCAGTATCATAAGTGCCACTTTCTTATCAGTAATCCCTGACCTCCTGTGATGCATCACCCTTTCTAAACCAACCGGTTCTACCCACCCTCAACCCAGTTCTGACCACCTATGTTTCCCCTAATGAATCCAATCCTCCCCATCTAATTCTATCTGACATTCTTCTCTCCCCCAATGGTTCCCATTATTACTTTCCTAACACATTGCAGCACTGGTAGCCTTTCTGCCCCCACTTATCACCCTCTTGGGTGTTTGCACTTTCACCCTTCCCTTCTCCCCCAGCTGGCTCCACCTGCCCAATGTCGTGTACCCGTCCTTGATCCGCCAGTCACCTACTGGCCCCTGACTCATGACTCCTCCTTTCCTCGTTATGATTGTTATTTCCCCCTGCCACTCTCAGACCTGATGCTGTGTCTCGACCCAAAGTGTTGACAGTTCTCCCCCCACCCCGCCCCAACAGATGCTGAGTTACTGAAGCAGTTCTCCATCCTGTCTTCACCAGATGGCCTACTGAGGATTTTTAGCAGGTATTATTTGACACAGACAAGGTGTGCATTCCTATGTGACACTTGCCTCTCTTTTTTAAATCTGAAACTGCATGCGTTCTGTCTTGCAATACTCAATTCAGGATGTAAATCAAGCCTGAAATGTTCCTGGTTTTTATGCGTAGTAGCTCTCTTGTTGACAAATCTTACTGAACCAATCAGACAGAAACTAGGACGAATTTAATCAAAGAGATCTGTTTATCTATTGTAAACAGTGATATAGAAGTACAGAAAAATACCTGTTTGGAGATTTTAAATTGGAATTTATTCAATTGGTTGTGTACAGCTTGATAAATCAAAACCTAGCATGGTGTTACATAACAACTTGATTAGATATTTGGAAATACTGGAGACAGAGACTTCCTGCATGCGTTCTCACTGGGCAAAAGTACATCCAAAAGAAGCAATGACTTCCTTTAAATGGAAATGAAGTATGAAGTCAGCACTTCAATACATGCATATCGCTAGCACAAGTAGCACTCATTGTTGCTTTTTGTGGTTTTACTTGAGCCAGAACATAATATGGGATATTTTTTGGAGAGATAAGTGTATTTGTGACAGCTATGGGCTGAACAGGCACAGAAAATGATGCCATAAATTTAAATTCTCATGAAAGGTGACTATATTGAATGTAAGGAAATGTCTGATAGCAAGCGAGTTAAAAAAAAACAAATTACTGATACTAAAGAACAAGAGCAAAGAAAATTGCTCTAAACATGTCTAACATAGCAATGTGTCAAATTCATATACTTCTGTTGTTGCTGATTCATTGTAACCTTGATGAAACTTGATGTAATTCTGATGAAGGGTCTTGGCCCAAAACATCAACTGGTTATTCCCCTCAACACGTGCTGCTCGACCCGCGGAGTCCCACCAGAAGTCTTCCTTTTAAGAAGTCTTTGTGATATTATATCAATAACTCAAATGTCCCTTTTGACTGCAGAGGAAATCAGTCTGATAATATAAGAAATAAGAGTGAGATTCGGCCATCTGGCACTCACCCCCCACTCTGTTCAGCTGATTAACAAAGCCATAGCTGTTCTTTTGACAGGACCATTTTCCTCTCCCGTCAGCATATTCTTTTAATCATTTAAAATTCAGAACCTTACCTATCTCTGTTTTGAGTAACTGAAGATTTCACTCTTGCTCTCCTTATCTCAGATCTAAACGTCTTTCTTCCATGTGCTTCTGATCGCTGAAAGACGTTAGTATCCTTCAATGAAATCACCTCTCATTCTTCTAAACTGTGGATAATAGAGGCGTAGCCTATTAGGTCTCAATATGGCAAACTTCCTATCCCATGATTCAACATGGTGAATCTTCACTGCACTCCCTGAATAGCAACTATATCCTTCCTTGGGAAAGGGCACCAAGGTTGTAAGAGCACAGTCTATTAGCCAGTTCACAATGATACACACCAGAACATTGAAAACGCATGCCATCTTGACTCTAGTTATCTGCATTGTTTATAGAATCATAGGAATTAACACAAAGAGGAGGTATTCAGACAGAGTTAGATTTTCAATACAGTAACCATGCTTGGTCCATGCTCTAATACGTTGTTTCTTTTGCTCTGCCTGAGCAAAATTCAAGTCAAGTCAAGTCAAGTCACTTCTTATTGTCTTTTTGACCATAGCTGCTGGTACAGTACATAGTAAAAATGAGACAACGTTTTTTCAGGACCATGATGTTACATGACACAGTACGAAAACTAGGCATAAAAACATAAAACACAGAGAAAAACTACACTAGACTACAGACCTACCCTGGACTGCAAAAAGTGCACAAAACTGTGCAGGCATTACAATAAATAATAAACAAGACAATAGGGCAGTAATGTGTCAGTCCAGGCTTCGGGTATTGGGGAGTCTGATAGCTTGGGGGAAAAAACTGTTACATAGTCTGGTCATGAGAGCCCGAATGCTTCGGTGCCTTTTCCCAGACGGCAGGAGGGAGAAGAGACCTGGTGTTACATTTTAAAATTAATAATGGAATCAGTTTCCATCATTTCTTTTCATCATATTTCAAAACCCAGCAATTTCTTCATCTTCCCTTCCGCTAACGTTCCAAACTTTGATCTGGTTTTTAATCTATTTTTGATGTATTTAATGATTTGTAATCTGTGGTCACTTTATTAGGTACACCTGTAGGCCTATTTGCTAACACAAATATCTAATCAGCTAATCATGTGGGAGGAACTCAATACATAAAATCATGCAGACATGGGGAAGAAGTGTGATCTAAGTGGCTTTGACAGTGGAATGGTTGCTGGTGCCAGACAGGGTGGTCTGAGTATCTCAGAAACTGCTGATCTCCTGAGATTTTCACTCACAACAGTCTCTAGAGCTTGCATAAATGGTGTGAAAAAAAATCCAGTGAGCAGCAGTTCTGTAGGTGAACCATATCTGAACCATGTTGTGTATTTAATATTTTGATAATATTTGAGTAATCTTATATATATACTCTGAATAAGCATTGCTGTTTTTTTAACTAATTCGTTATGGGTTATATGTATAAATACATGAATTTATATGTCATCAGGTGTGATAAGTGAGTGCCCTGCTTCAAGTAAAGATGAAGTGAAACCCACATTCCAAGACTCTTGTGTCTTCCTTTGAATTAATTTAATGTTTTGAAGTTACAAAACATTACAAGCTCTATAATCTATATGCTTTAGAGTACAGGTGATTCGGGTTCAATTTTTGCCGCTGCCTGTAAGTAGTTTGTACATTCTCCCTCTGACCACATGGGTTTCCACCAGGTGTTCTGGTTTCCTCTCACAGTCCAAAGATGTACCTGTTGGAAGGTTATCTGGTCATAGAAATTTGTCCTGTAATAAGGTTAGGATTAAATCAGGGGATTAGTAGGCAGCATGGCCTATTCTGCATTGTATCTCAATAAATAATTACAAATAAAACACAAGTAAATCCTGACTTGTCCTACAAACCTAAGAAATAAATGTACTTTAAGCACAAGAGATTCTGCAGATGCTGGAAATCCAGAATAACATCCACAAAATGCTGGAGGGCCTCAGCAGGCCAGGCAGCTTCTCAGGAGAGGAATAAACAGTTGATGTTTCAAGCTGAGACGCTACAGGAAATGAATCCCCTTAATGGGAAAAACTGAACTTAACTAATTACATGGTGACTTTTATCAGAAGTTTGCATTCACGTTCAATTATAATTGTGCTTTTTTACTGCTTTCTATAATACAGACAGGTATGTTAGAAGCTAATTTAAAATGAAATAATTTATAACTTTTTCAGGTAATATTTGATGTCTATTTTGATGGTAAATATTGGAATAACTATCATTGTTGGCATCATTGGCATATATAGTGAAATTTGTTGTTTTGCAAGAGCAATACAGTGCAATACATAATAACAAAACTATAAATTATAATAAGAAACATATATAGAAAATCATATTAAAGAAGTACCACAGAAAGAGAACAGAAACAAGATAGTGAGGTAGTGTACATGAGTTCATCGTTCATTCAGAAATCTGTTAGTGATGGGGAAGGAGCTCTCACTGAAATGTTGAGTGTGTGTCTTCAGACTCCTGTACCTCTTTGATTAATTATAATTTAATTTATCCTAGTGCCTTCTTGCTGAAAAATACTGAAATCAAAAACCTTTGATGTAACAATCCAATTCCTCAGATCAATTTTGCTCCCTATTTTACTTTATTGTACCAGAATTCCACCATTTCAAAATGTTGTTCCATAAATATGCCTTCAGCTCAACTCATTCAGGATAGAAAAAATTCCACTCTACAAGTTAAAGCACAAGCTGTAACACATCATTAAATTCGGCATTAAACCATGTGCTGTTGGTATTAAAATGTTCCCTGACCATCTATTATTAGTGTTGATAATTGATATAAGGTCTCGAAGGTTAAAAGTTATTTCTATAAAATCATTTTAATTCTTTCAGATTAAAGCACACTAAAGGCATAAAGGGTACTTAAAGATCTAGTCAATAATGCACTTTAATTTATTGCATTATTCTTCAGTTTGCATATATCCTTTTTCTAATTAGGAAATATGCCCAATGCCCAAGAGTGACATAACCTTCAGAGCAGGGTGTAGAGATTGATTAGCTCCACGAAGCCTGCACAGGAATGCATTATAAGGATCGACCCCTACACACAATCCACTGACTGCTTTGACGAGCACAGTAACCATTCTTTTGCCAGCTAAACTTTCTTTAGATGTTTAAAGGCTAGTCTTATGCATCTCTCTCCCAAATAAAATGTACAGTAAAAGTATACTATACACGAAATGCTGGAGGAACATAGAAGATCAGCTGGCATCTATGGATCAGTCCCGATCAAAGGTCTCAGCCTGAAACGTTGACTGTTTATTCCCTGCCTGACCTGTTGAGTTCTTCCAGTATTTCATATGTGTTGCTGCGGACTTGCAACATCTGCAGAATCAGTATGGCACAGGAACATACCCTTCTGCTCACCTTGTCTGTGTCAACATGATACCAACCTAATTAATCCATTCTGCCTCACATGGTCCATAGCCTTCAAGTTCCTCGTTGATCATTTGCCTGTCAAATGCCTCTTAAAGCTTTGCTATCATATTCTCCATGGCAATGTAACAGTTAACTCTACACTATTACAGCTTGGGGCATTGGAGTTCAATTCTGTAAGGACTTTGTATGTTCTCCCGTGACCACATGAGTTGCCCCAGGGTGCTCTGGCTTTTCCCTACAGTCCAAAGACATACCAGATAGTAGGTTAATGTATTCATTCATTATGTGCCACTTTGCTTGACATGGGTGCATGGCCAAGTGGTTAAGGTGCTCGTCTAGTGATATGAAGGCTCTTAACCACACATTGCTCTGCGATGACACCGGTGCCAAGCTGTATGGGTCCTAATGCCCTTCCCTTGGACAACATCAGTGGTGTGGAGAGGGGAGACTTGCAGCTTGGGCAACTACTGGTCTTCCATAAAAAAAAACCTTGCCCATGGTCTATCCAAATCCATGGTCTATTGAGACTTATGGAGGCCTACATGGTCTTGGCAATTTTTCACTACATAAGTGGTTTGCCATTGCCTTCTTCAGGGCAGTATCTTTACAAGACGGATGGCTCCAGTCATTATCAATATTCTTCAGAGATTGTCTGCTTGGCCTCAGTGGCCGTATGACCAGGACCTGTGATATTCACCAGCTGCTCCTACACCCATCCTCCACCTGCTTCCACGGCTTCATTTGACCCTGATCAGGGGGCTAAGCAGGTGCTACACCTCGCCCAAGGGTGGCCTGTAGGTTAGCGGAGGGATGGAGTGTCTTACACCTCTTCTGGTAGAGACGTATCTCCGCCCTGTCACCCAATCTCTATTGTAAATTGTCCTGTGATTAGGTTAGGGTTAAATAGATGGGTTGATAGGCAGCGCGACTTGTTGGGCTGAAAGGGCTATTACGCGCTGTATCTCTAAATAAAAATATAAAATAAAATCCTCCTCTCAACCACTTCCCCAGCACTTCTACGTAACACAAAACTTGTCCTACACCACCTCAGATTTGCAGTTGTTGCTAAATGTATTATTACCATGATTACTAGTTAGGTACTCTGTGCACCGTGGTGTTATGTCAATAAACTCATTTGAACCTGAACCTTCAATCTTCAGCTCCCTCTGATTTTAAACGCACCTCCTCTAGTATTTGACACTTCCACCATGGGAAAGATTCTATCCACGACTCACATGATTTTCTATCCATCAACCAAATCACTCTTAGCTTCCAGCATTCTGAGGAAAATAACCTATGCCTGACCAACCTCTTGTAGCTATTCCCTCCAATCCAGGCAAAACACTGTTCCAGCTCCACAGTCTCCCCAAATTTTCTATAATGTGGCAACCAGAACTGCATACAATGCTCCAGAAGTGGCTTAAATTGCCCTCACCCCATCCTCCCGCCACCACACCAGGAATAGTGTTCCCCTTATCCTCACCTACCATTCCAAAGTTATTTTAAGTTTCTTTTGAGGACTTCAGGATTCAGTATGACGAAAGGTTTCATAACGTTGCATGTATGTTTCAGGAGATTCGGAATGTCAACAAAAACTCTTGTAAGCTTCTGTAGATGTTATGGTCAAATTCAATCTATGGAGGCTCAATGCACAGAATCGCAGGAGTCTGTAGACTTAGCCAGCTCCATCATGTGTACAATGTTCTCCATCATCGAGGATATCTTCAAGAGGCAGTGCCTCAGGAAGGAGCATCCAACATTAAGGACCCTCACTGTCTAGAACGTGCCACGATCTCATTGATACCACCAGTGAGGAGGTACAGGAGTCAACTCTTTGAGTGATTATGCAGAAAGTTTGAAGTTAATAACTCATCTCCTTCTACCTTAGGCCACGAACTTATCAATCACCCCTGCTGTGGACACTTTCTGGAGGTCCAAGATCCATATGCTCCATGACCGCTAGACTAAGTGTGTAAATGTAGGAGGGGATAATGCTGAAAAATAAATGTGTTAGGTTTTCTAAAATTGATTCCTTCTACCTTAGGCCATGAACTTATCAATCTCCCCTCATATTTTGTAATTTGTAGTAATTTTATAAATTTGCACTATACTACTTCCACACAACCATTGCACATCAAAACAGTGAATATCAACCTGGTTCTTAAAGTACATTTATTATCAAAGCATGCGTACATTATACAACCTTGAGATTTGGCTCCTTACAGGCAGCCAAAAAACAACGAAATCTCAAAAGAACCCATTAAAAAAAAAGACCGTCAAACACCCAGTATGCAGAGAGAGAGAGAAAACAAATCACGCAAACAAAAGTAAGAAAGCCAATTCAGAACTGAAGTTTTACAAAACTTCGCTGCCACTGGAGCAGGCCACAGCCTCAGTTCAGCGCAGAGCTGAGTAAACGTTGCAGAGCAGGGAGCAGAGCCAGCAGCTCTAATTCTGACCACATCTCCTGCTGCTTTATGTACGTATTTATGTGCATACGTACTTTAAGTTTCCTATGGGATGCCTTCCTGTATTTTAAACATGCCTGCAGTCCAGCAGGGATGAGGGTTGGAGTCATTCGTGTGTTCCAGGATTGGATTTCTGTGTGGACAGGACAAACAAGGGTAGGTGGCCCCATCTCCACCGATATGCAAATCCCAATACCAGGGTTGTTGTAGAGATAATGGACACATTGGTCACGATCTTTCAAGAATCAGTTGATCTGGTATGGTCCCGCAGGACTTGAAGATTGCAAATGTCACTCTGCTCTTTAAGAAAGGAGGAAGGCAAAAGAAATGAAATTATAGACTAGTTAGTCTCACCTCAGTGGTTGGGAAAATGTTGGAGTCTATTATTAAGGAAGAGGCTTCAGGGTACTTGGAAATTAATGAGAAAATAAGTCAAAGTCAGCATGGTTTCTATAAAAGGAAATCTTGCCTGACAAATCTGTTAGAATTCTTCGAGGAAGTAACAAACAGGGTGGACAAAGGAAAGGCAGTGGATGTCACTTACTTTGATTTTCAGAGGGCATTTGATAAAGTGCCACACATGAGGCTGCTTAACAAGATAAAATCCAATGGCATTACAGGAAAGATACTGGCATGGATAGAGAAATGGCTGACAGGCAGGAGGCAAAGAGTGGGGATAAAATAGACCCTTTCTGGTTGGCTGCCGGTGACTAATGGTGTTCCTCAGAGGTCAGTATTGGAACTACTACTTTTCACATTGTCTGCCAATGACTTGGATAACGGAATTGATGGCTTTGTGGCAAAGTTTGCAAATGATACGAAGATAGGTGGAGGGATAGGTAGTGCTGAAGAAACAAGGTGATTGCAGCAGGACTTAAACAAATTGGAAGAATGGGCAAAATTGTGGCAGATGAAATGCAGTGTAGGAAAATGTATGATAGTACATTTTGATAAAATGAACAATAGTGCAGACTATTATCTAAATGGGGAGAAGGTTTAAACATCAGAAGTGCAGAGGGACTTGGGAGTCCTCGTGCAAAACTTCCACAAGGTTACTTTACAGGCTGAATCTGTGGTAAAGAAGGCAAATCCAATGTTGGTGTTTAGTTCAAGAAGAACAGAATGTAAAAGCAAGGAGATAATGCTGAGGCTTTATAAGACACTAGTCAGGCCGCACTTGAAGTATTGTCAACAGTTTTGGGCCCCATATCTCAGAAAGGATGTGTCATCATTGGAGAGAATCCAGAGGAGCTTCATGAGGATAATTCAGGGAATGAAGGGATTAACATATGAGGAGTGTTTGGCAGCTTTGGGCCTGTATTCACTGGAATTTAGAAGAATGCAGGGGATCTCATTGAAACCTACCAAATGTTGAAAGGACTAGATAGGGTGGATGTGGAGAGGATATTTCCCATGGTGGGGCATCCAGAACTAGAGGGCACAGCCGCAAAATTGAGGGGCGACCTTTTAGAACAGAGGTAAGGAGGAATTTTTTTTAGCCAGAGAGTAGTAAATCTGTGGAATGCTCTGCCACAAACTGTGGTAGAGGCCAAATCTGTGGGTATATTTAAGGCAGAAGTTGATCACTTGCTGATCAGTCAGGGCATCAAAGGATATGGTGAGAATGTAGGTGTATGGGGTTGAGTGGGATCCAGGATCAGCCATGATGGAATGGAGGAGCAGACAATGGCTGAATGGCCTAATTCTGCTTCTATGTCTTATAGTCTAATTCAACCTGAAGGCCAGAGCCCGAGTCTGCAGGTCTCAGCAAATCTGCTGGGGAAGTCAAAGGCACAGTGTCTAAAAATCCACAAGCTCGCAGGAAGCTGAAGAAGATGGCTAGTTCTGGGGTGGGGGAAGGAACAGGGCTTGTTTTGCTGTTCTGCTTTATGACTTGATATATGCTCTTTGGTCATGCTCTGTGTCGTTCTGCCAAGCATTGTTGTTGGCATACTCTGTTGGTGCCGGAATATGCAGCGACACTTGCTGGCTACCCCCAGCACACCTTCAAAAGGAAGTTCTTCAGGAAGACACCATTCATCACTCGGCTCCTCCATACCTCCACCTGTCAGGACATGTCCTCTTTTCATTACTACCACCAGGGAGAGACTGCAGGAACCTCAAGATCCACACTCAATAATTCAGGAACAGTTTCTTCCCTCTGCCATCCTGAATGGTCCACAAGCCCCTACACACCAGCTTGTTTTTTTCTTTTATTCCGCACTTATATTTTTTGTAATGTCAGATTTCTGTCTTTGCATCGTACTACCCTGTAAAACAACAAATGTCATGTCATATGTTCTCGATAATAAATCTGATTCTATTTCGTTGTTCTTTTCTCCTGCACTATTTTGTAATTCATTGCAAATTTGCACTGCTGCAGCAAATCTCACATTAATCTCTGCACCCCTCCCCTCCCCTCCCCTCCCCACCCCGGCAGACGGCGAGAGGCGGGCGCGCGCCTCATTCACCCATGGCGACCTTTGCTCCAATCAGCGACGCCGGCGGCGGCGGCAGCGTCAGCTCCGGCCCCGGCCGCGCGCGCGCTCGCTCGCCCCCCCCCCCCCCCCCACCCCCGCCCCGGCCGCGCGCGCTGGGAGCGGCACTTCCGCGTGGAGCGAGCGCTCTCCGGTAACAGCGGAGGGAAGGCGGCCGAGGATGCAGCAACTCCCAGAGGACGTGAAGGGCCTGATTGCAGGTAAAATTCAAAAAGCCCCCCCCCCCCGGCCGGTCAGCCCCCGGCCACGGTTCCCTTCCCCTTCACTAACCGATTTTCCGTAAAGACAAATACTAGAGTGTCAAGTTGGCGAGAACTCGGCTGAGTTGGGGAAAGTGAAAAAAGAGGAAGTTGCAGCGATGCTTGGAGAAGTTCACCCGGCACAGGGTTTTTACCCCGTTGCAGCAGTTTGACACCAGCGTCGAGTTGGATCCGCTCCCGTTCACTGCGTGGGTGATTCGGGAAGAAACAGGTGGCAAGTGTTGAGCAAGGATTAAAGCAGCAGCTTCCCCACCTGTGCCCATCGGCCTGTCAACTTTCCAGCGTCACGTTTGCCAGTTGAAGTTCACCCTTAGTTGACAGATATGTGTTTACTTTTAATGCACGTACGTTCTGTAAGCCAAGCGGAGAAGAAATACAGGTCGCCATGCGTTATTTAATCTTCTGTGAAAGTTGACCAAAAGTAAGTAGGAACTCTGGAAAACAGATTAAACTGCGGATTCAGGAACCGGACGCCAAACGCTGGTAGAAATCAGCCAGTCAAGCAGTACCGTAAAAAGAGAAAGTAGTTAATATTTCGGTCCTCGGAACTTTTTGCATCTCGTTTAATGTTGTCCGAGTTCTTCCTGCATTTTCTGTCTTCCTACTAAGGCGCCCTTCTGTTCCGCTCATTCGACTATTCATGTCGTTCAGCCATCTATCTGCAGTCCCGCCACCATTCCCGGCGCCGTTAGATCCGATACGTGCACACACACAAAGAAACTCTTAGCATCTTCTGAAAATAGGAAATTGTGTTGTGTATGTTTTTTTGTGTGTGGAAGTGACTCAGATATGGTACTTTTTAACATTCTGTGATCCTTATTAAAAATACTTCCTCTGGTGAAAAGTACAGTTTTGGGGTAAATTACAGACCTGTTGGCTGAAGATAATGTACTTAGGTAATATAGTATTCATTATTATTTCATGAAGCCTATGAGAGAAAAATTTTAATTTCTTTAAAGTAGCTAAGTTTGTATTGTTAGGTTTTGAATGACACATTGCAATGCTTTCTTTCCTCAGAAACATCTGGGAATGTGTCTACATTGGGAAAGCAGTTCATTAGTTTGGTTAAGCAACAGCTTCACATCCCATCAAACTTAACAATGTTCAGACCATAGTCCCTGAGCACATACCACCCCTCTGCTGGGACAGGTCCACTAGAGAGGTTAGAAATGTAGGACAGACCCACTAGAGGGGTTAGGAATAGGGGAGTAGTCCTTGAAGTTTAAAATTTGACTCTAGTCCAGGGGTTCCCAACCTTTTTTATGTCATTGACCAATATAATAGCAAGGGGTCTGTGGACCCCAGGTTGGGAATTCCTGCTCGAGACCCAATTCCAGGCATTAGATTAAATTTGAGCAAGGAAATCTTCTGATTATAATTGATTGTGCTCACTCAGCAGATTAATTACTGTTTATCTACGTTGATGGAAGAAATACTGGATGTATTAAGGGTACAAAATTTACTCTACATGGCTACTATCAACAAGAATAGCTTGATTGCATCTTTGAGGTGTCCAAGACAGGAAGGAAATGAAAATCAGACAAAAATGTAGATGCTGGAAATCTGAAAGTAAGTTAGAAAAACATAAGTTTTTGGAGCGGAGGAGGTGTCTGATGGTTAGGACAAAGGAAATATCTCTGATAGGGTCAGTTCAAATGATGCAAATTGGCAATTGGGAGCACATATCACTGCTTTGTGGTTGTTATGTGCTGTAGATAGTAAAGCATTGGGACGTGCTGTATTACTCTGTATGTACTGTTGCCACAAAATTTCACGATATAGTTCAGCGATAATTAGCTGATTCTGATTGTGACATGCCTTGCAGGCTTGACCTTGCTAATAGAAAAAAAAGACAAATTAGCCAAAATAGTAAACACGAGGAAATCTGCAGATGCTGGAAATTCAAGCAAGACACACAAAATGCTGGTGGAACGCAGCAGGCCAGGCAGCACCAGTCCTGGCGAAGGGTCTCGGCTCGAAACATCGACTGTACTTCTTCCTATAGATGCTGCCTGGCCTGCTGTATTCCACCAGCATTTTGTGTGTGTTAGCCGAAGTTAGTGCCAGTTCTGATGCAGACAGACAGAAAGGAAGAATGAACTATCTAATGTTATATAATTCAATATTTGATCTGGAAGGCTGTAATGTGCTCGCTCAGAAGGTGAGATGATGTTCTTCAAACACATTGGAGGATCTTTTTTTCCCAAAGAGCAGGAGGCCGTAAGCAGAGATCACAGTGCGAATGGGGTTGGGAATTAAAGTGGCAGGCTACCCTGAGGGTCATGGTCACTTTTGTGGATGAAAGGCAACAGCTTTGCAGTCCTATCACCCAAAATATGTTTGGTTTCTCTACTGGAGAGGAGATCATGCAGAGGAAGGGCATAATGCTGGGTTGAGTCTGTAGTATGTGGTGACTGAACCAGCATGACTATGGCATGTTTGTCTGTCTCAAACAGCATGGGTGGTAGTGACTGCCCAGGTTCACCCAAATGTCAAGTTCATTGTGTGTTCATGCAGACTGGCAGAGGCAGCTCATGCTTGGATTATTGTCCTCTTCTGCTTTCCTCCTCATAGAAAGGATGTAGGAGTTTTAGAGAGGGTGCAGTGGAGGTTTACCAGGATGCCAACTGGATTGGAGTGCACTTCTTATGAGGATAGGTTGATCGAGCTAAGAGTTTTCTCTTTGGAATGAAGAAGGATGAGAGATGACTTGATAGAGGTATATGAGATGATAAGAGGCATAGATGGTGTAGACACTTTCCCAGGGTGGAAATAGCTAACTTGAGGAGGCATAATTTTAAGATGATTCAAGGAAAGTTTTTTTTAACACAAAAGTGGTGAATGTGTGCAGGGGTGGTGACAAAGGCAGATACATTAGAGACAGTTAAGCGAGTAGGCCCATGGATGATAGAAAAATGGAGTGCTTTGTGGGACAGAAAGGTTAGAGTAGGTTAAAGAGTAGACAAAACATCAGGGACTTAAAGGGTGTGTGTGTGTGTAGTTGTCGGGTGTTGTTGGGGCGCCGTCATGACAAGCTTTTTGCACTTATCTTTTTGGTGATTGCTCATCGTACAGCTTGTCTTGGGCATCTGAAACCTGGCAAAGCCCATCCCTCTCCAGGTTTTTGGAGCTGACTGGATTCGAACGTGGGAGCCTTTGCTCCGAAGTCCGGCGCTGATGCCACTATGCCACCAGCCTATCTAAAGGACCTGTAGTATGCTATAATGTTCTGTGTTCTGAAAATGGGGACCCATGAGGTACTTTAGATCATTAGAAGAAACATAAATGTATATGATCATAATCTGTGAGCTTGTAGCAAAACCTTTACTGAGCTATTATAGTCAAACTGGGTTATAAACCCATGCTGAGATGTGTGTTGAAGGGATATCAGAAAATGAGATGCCAAGCATGTGAACAACATATGTGTTAAACAACATGGAACAACATATGTGTTAAACAACATGCAGTAGGCAAAGCTAAGCAGCCTTGCTGCAAACAGGATGGATTACTTTTCTTGTGTATAGGACAGATTGCAACTTTGCAATCTGATAAATCAAGGAAAGCAGTTAAGTAGCAAAGTGGAGGGAAGGCTGCAAGAATATCCCAATCCTTAATAATGGCAGGGTCTACCTGTTAAAGATCAGGCGGGAATGTTTAGCTAGAAGTGCTGAGTCTATTGTCCATCCTGCATTGGTCCTGAGCCTTTTCCCCAGACAACAAAGCCAGCTGACGGCCATTTAGCTGAAATACAGCAATGGTTGTGGCACCACATAGCATCCCAACAGTCATACTGAAGGTCCACGCATCTTACACCCAGCTGTTGCAGCAAAATACTGTACTGGCATACATCCAGCAAAGTGGAAAATTGCCAGGTATCTCCTGACCGCAAAATAGCAGGAGAAATTCAGTTTATTAAAACCCTATTACTCAATCAATAGCAGAGCGATATTGAGCTACCAAGCCGTAGTCCCTCACCAGTAGTAAACTAATCTTATTTTGGATTACACTACAGCCACTTAGCTTCAGGATTTTAGTGGCTTTAGTTTAGAGATTCCAGACATGGCATGAAATTGACCACATTGCATCAAGTGTTGCATTGAGGAATATTGCTGAGACTGAAGTGAAAGACATCAAGGACATACACTCAGTGGCCACTTTATTAGGTGCACCTGTACTTTTCCTTGTTAATACAAATATCTAATTAGCCAATCGTGGCAGCAACTCAGTGCATAAAAGCATGCAGATGTGATGCAGAGATTCAGTTAATTGTTCAGACCAAGCATCAGAATGGGGAAGAAATGTGATCTAAGTGACTTTGACTGTGGAATGAATGATTGTTGATACCAGACAGGGTGGTTTGAGTGTTTCAGAAACTGCTAATCTCCTGGGATTTTCAAGCACAATATTCGCTAGAGTTTACAGAGTTTGGTGCGAAAACCAGCAAAAAAGTCATTCAGCAAGCTGTAGTTCTGTGGCCAAAAACACCTTTTAATGGGAGAGGTCAGAGGAGAATGGCCAGACTGGTTCAAGTTGTCAAGAAGGCAACAATAACTGAAATAACCATGCATTACAGCAGTGGTGTGCAGAAGAGCATCTCTAAACACACAGCATGTTGAACCTTGAAGTGGATGGGCTATAGCAGCAGAAGTCGATATACTCATTGTCTACTTTATTAGGTACAATGAAAGGAGGTGACTTGATAAGATGCATCGATCGATTGGAAAGTCAGAAACTTTTTCCCAGGGTGGAAATGGCTCACATGAGGGGGCTTAATTTTAAGGAGATGCGAGGAAAGTCTTATTTTACACAGAGATGGTGGATGTGTGGAATGCGCTGTCAGCAATGGTGGTGGAAGCAGATGCATTAGGGACATTTAAAGCACTCTTAGATAGGCAGATGAATGATAGATAAATGGAGAGCTATGAGAGAGGGAAAGGTTAGACTGATCTTAGTGTAGGCTAAAAGGTTGCCAAAAAACATCATAGGCTGAAAGGGCCTGTAGTATGCTGTAATGTTCCGTGTTCTGAATGTGGGTATCCATGAGGTACTGTAGATCATTAGAAGAAACATAAACATATATAATCATAATCTGTGGGCTTGTAGCAAAACTTCACTCGGGCATTACAGTGACCACTGAGTGTACGTCACACAAATCAAGGTGCTTTTGTTTGTTGATCGATCAACAGCTCCAAGGTCAATCATAGCAAAACATTAGAGGAGAACACAGGAATTAGGGAGTACTCTAATGGCAATTTCAAACACTCCTTTCTGAAAGTGTGACATCTATATCAAATCTGGAATTCCTCCTGTATCATCTGGGTAGCCAATGTGCACCTTGTGTCTATGACATGACCAGATGACAGGAGATATGTGCAGCATTTGGGCAACCCATTTATCTACATAACACACACAAAATGCTAGAGGAACTCAGCAGACCAGGCAGCAACTGTGGAAAAGAGTACACTCAATGTTCTGGGCCGAGACCCTTTGGCAGGACTGTAGTCTTTTCCATAGATGCTGCCTGGCCTGCTGAGTTCCTCCAGCATTTTGTGTGTGTTGCTTGGATTTCCAGCATCTGCAGATTTTCTCTTGGTTGTCAATTATTCACATCATCAAGTACCACATTAGGCACAGACAGTAGGTCCTGTAAAGGCATTCCCAGCCAGCTTAGAACTAGGGTGGAGGCAAGTCAGTCTTAACACTGAGGGACTGCCTAAGAGAAATATTAATTCTTTCGTTTGTTATGTGCCATGTCATATGATGTGGGCGATCATGGCTTTTCTATAACCATGATTGTTCTTGGAAAATCTTTCTACAGAAGTGATTTGCCATTGCCTTCTTTTGGATAGAGTCTTTACATTGTGGGTTACCCCAGCTATTATCAGAGATTGTCTGCCTGGTGTCTGTGGTTGCATAACCAGGACTTGTGATATGCACCAGCTGCTCATACGACCATCCACCACCTGCTCCCGTGGCTTCATGTGACCCTGATCAGGGGGCTAAGCAGGTGCTAACACCTTGCCCAAGGGTGACCTGCAGGCTAACAGAGGGAAGGAGTGCCTGACACCTCCTTTGGTGGTGATGTATCTCCACCTGCCACCCAATGAAAAATATTTTATCTTCAAATTACAAGGATTAAATAGATCAAAAAAATTAGGCAATCAGTACTCATGTTGATTTTCAAAAATCCAATGTTTTTTGGATGGAAACCAAGCTAGAATTTGAGTTTTCCTGAGCTTTAGAATGGAGTTGGAACTTTGACACAGTCACTAAAGTTTCTGCCTCACTGTTTTAGTGATCCAACTTCAATAGTGACCTCTAGCACAGTCTGTGATCAGTTTACGTGGTCTTGCTGTGCAACACAAACAAAATGCTGGAGGAACTCAGTAAGTCAGGCAGCATCTGTGGAAGGTTTGATACATAAACAGTTGATGTATCAAGCCAAGATCTGTGATCAAGACCAGAACATTGACTGTTTATTCCACTCCATGGATGTTGCCTGAGTTCCTCCAACACTTTGTGTGGGTTGGTCAAGATTTCCAACATCTGCAGAGTCTCCTGTATTTATGGTTTCCCTATGGTTGTGTGCATCTCCTTCATGTGCTCCAGTTTTCTTCTGCATTCCAAAAATATTCAGACCGATCGAATATTAGGCCACTAAGTTATCCTCATTGTTGACCAATAGTTGTGGGGTTATAACTGTTACTGAACCTGGTGGTGTGAGTACTGAGGCTTCTGTACCTTCTTTCTGTTGGCAGCAAAGAGAAGGGGCCTTGGCCTGGGGGTCCTCAATGATGGATGTTGCTTTCCTGCAACATTAGATGTGCTCCATGGTGGGGAAGGCTTTACCTGTCATGGACGGGGCTTTGTCCAGTACTGTTGTAGGCTTTTTCATTCCATGTTGTGATGCAACCAGTCAATATACTCTCCACTGCACATCTATAGAAGTTTGTCAAGGTTCTAGATGAAATGCCGGATCCTCGCATACTTTTAAGAAAGAAGAGGCACTGCTGTTCTTTCTTCATTATGGCATTTGCATGCTGGACTCGGAACTGATCCTTTGCAATGATAGCATGGAGAAATTTAAAGTTGCTGACCCTCTCGACCTTTGATTCTCCAATGAGGACTGGCTTATGGACCTCTTGGTTCCTCCTCCAGGAGTCAATTAATCAGTTCCTTGGTCTTGCTGACATGGAATGAGAGGTTGTTGTGGCATCAATCAGTCAGATTTTATGTGACACTTATAGAGACAATTATCTCTAAAGGCAAATAATTTAAGAGAAAACTTGGCATCAATTTGTGAAAACCATAATCGGTGATTCTCGTGCTACCCAAACAAATTCCAGCACCCTCGAATGACTGGGTAAAATATTCCTGGAATACAGCACTTTGTAATGTTCTCATTTTGGAAATTTCTTCAGATCTCTTCTAATCAGTGCACTTGTTGGCAGCTTGTTACGTGCTGCTTGTAGACCAAATCTAATTTTTATATTATTTTGAAAGGACCTAATGAAATGCACTGAAGTCTGTACTTCCCTGCAATGAGAAGTCTCAGCTGCTTAAGCCTATTATTGTTAAATATAGGCCTTAGATCTTGGCAGTGCCATTTTACCATTTTCATAGAGGACACTATTCTTTAGTAAGAAGAACTTTTTCAAATCTGTTTCCCGTATTCAACAGCCTAATCCAAATTGTCAAGTTTCCTTATAGTTGAACAATTTTGTGCATGCATAGTTACAGGCAAAACATGACATTTCTTCCACAAATGAGCCTCAGCTCTCAGAATGGGCTGCAGCTTTATGCCTGTAGGTTGTAACAATTGGCTGTCATGATTCAGTGTTCCGTGGTCAGCTGCATGTGAGTTATAACACAAGCATTAAATTGATTTAGTGATAGATTTTCTTCAAACCCATTTGTGAAAAACAACCTTCTATGAATTTGAGCATAATTTTTCTGAAATAACATTGGCTATATATATGGCAATTGGTTATGTTATATTTATTGACTGTGTAAGTAATCTTTGCTATACATCTTTAGTTCTGTCCTTTATTTTCCATTCAGATGGACATGTTTAGCAAGGTTAATTTAGCAAGGTTACTTCCTGATTAATCTGACTTGCATAAAATTTGAAGATAATTCTAATGCTAAGCATTTCCTGCCTAATTGAAAAGTTATGAAGTGAATTGTTTTTTCAAAGTAAGTTGCACTGATTTTTAAATCCACAGTAAATGAACAACTCATTTGTTAGCTAGAACCAGGACTGTTTCCATGATAGCATTCACATTTCCGTATCTATCTATTCCCCTCCCCTCCCCCACACAACACAAATAGGAGCACCTTATCTTTGAAGAAGTACCAGTGTAGGCTCATGGTAGCAAAATATCAGTGAAGGGATTCACAAATGTACCATTTCAAATGTCTTATTGGTCACTGACTGGAATACCGGATGATGGAATCAATAGCTCTGTGACCAAGTTTGCGGATAATGCGAAGGTAAGTATAGTGTTGAAGCAAAGTCTGAAGAAAGACTCAGACAAATTGGGAAAATGGCAGTGAAGTGGCAGATGGAGTGCAGTGTTGGGAAATGTATGGTCATGCACTTTGGTTGAAGGAATAAAGACATAGAGTCTTTTCTAAGCAGGGAAAGAATTCAAAAATCAGAGGTACAAAGGGACTTGAGAGACCTTGCGCAAGATTTACGAAAGGCTAACTTGCAGGTTGATTCATTGGGAAGGCAAATGTAATGTTACTCATACATTTCAGGAGGACTAGAATATAAAAACAAAGATGTAACTGAAGCTTTATAAAGCATTGATCAGACCACATCTGGAGTATAGTGAGCAGTTTTGGACCCCCTGTCTAAGAGCGGTATAAGAGAAGTACTGGCATTGGAAAGGATTAAGAGTCATGGCTATGATTTCGGGAATGAAAAGGTTAATGTACGAGGAGTGTTTGATGTCTCTGGGCCTGTACTCAATGTAGTTTAGAAGAATGAGAAGGGATTTCATTAAAACCTATTGAATATTTAAAGGCCTAGGTAGAGCGGATGTGAAGAGGATGTTTCCTGTAGTGGGGCGGCATCAGAATAGAGGGACAATCATTCAGAACAGAGATGAGGAAAAATTTCTTTAGCCAGAAGATAGTGAATCTGTGGAATTTATTGCCACTGACAGCTGTGGAGGCCAAGTCCTTTGATATATTTAAAGTGGAGGTTGAGGGCATCTGAGGTTATTGGGTGAAGGCAGGAAAATATGTTTGAGAGGGATAATAAATTAACAATAGTGCAGACTCAATGGGCTGAATGGCCTAATTCTACTCCTATGTCTTATGGAATTTCTTATCCATCAATTTTAATATAAATATTCTCTCATCTTTTTTGCAGATATTGATGTATTTATAAATGAAATACTAAAGGGAGAAAACCTGTCAAAGAAGGCAAAAGATAAGAGAGACACTCTTTTGCGAAAGCTTAAAGTTATTAAAACAAGGTAAAGATTTTGTAATTGTGTATGTCTTATATTTTAAGTTGCTCTAAGGCATCAAAATAAACAAAATACAGTCGTTGTCAACAGACTGGTGTTTAGAAATAGGGAGCTTCTGGTATAATTACGCAGGATATTGTTGAGGCCACACCTGGAGTAATGCACCCAGCTGAGAGCACATTTGGAGGCAGTCCTGGGCTAACTGCTGGGATGACGGCATTGACTTGTCAAGTAAGGCTAAGCAGGTTGGGTCTGTAGGCTTTTGATTTTAGAAGAACAAAAGATGTTCTCATTAAAATGTACACAATCCTAAGAAAACATGGCGGGGGTGTCGAATGGTTTTCATGCCTGGGAAGATTTCAAATAAGGGGTGTCATTTCAAGATAAGGGTCAAGGTAAGTTGAAATTTCTTACACCGAGTGAAATTTTCTACCTTGAGAGTTGCGGAGGCTAGCCCACTGGAAATGTTTATTGCGGAGGTGGTTAAATTTTTGAAACAGCAAGGGATTGACGAGAATGGCCTGGATTAGTTCAGCCATGATTATGCTGAATGGTGAGGCAAGTGGGAGGTTCCTGTTGTGCTGTGTTCTTGTGAATTTAAGATGCATATCATAATTAACCAAGTGTTGAAGAATGAGATTTAATGTCTGTTGACCCCCTACATGGATTAGTATCACAATAAGTTATTCTGAGTATACTGCAGAACTTTATTTTATTTAGAGACACAATACAGGCCTTCTGGCCCAATGAGACCACACAACCCAGTTATGCCCATGTGACAAATAACCAACTAATCATTTGGAACATGGCAGGGAACCAGAGCACTTGGAGGAAATTCATGCACTCATGTGGAGAGCACACAAACTCCTTACAGACAGTGGTGGAATTGAACCCAGATCTCTGGCGCTGTAATAGTGTTGTGCTAACCGCTACACTGTTGTGTCACCCCTACAATTTATTAAACCATACAATCCATTTACATTTTTCATAATTTAAATTATCACATTTTTTAATATATGGAAACTCACACAGTCATGAAAAAAAGTACATCTGAAATTTGAATAGATTACAAAGTTTGGCTAGACTAGACTAGACAAATTTGAAACTGATGTAAATGTACTCTGGATTATTTTGAGATTTGTTTTGATTGGGAGAAGAGATTTGAAAAATTTGTCGCAAATCTAGTGGTGGAGAAGAAAATCCCGGTGTCAGGTTGCAGGAGAAAATAAAGAAAAAATCTGAAAAAAGAACTAAATATAACCATATGAAAGTCAAGTTTATTGTTATTTGCACAATCCATGCATGTATGGTGGGAAAATCTCAACAGGCAACTGTGGGGTAAAACAAAATCTATGCCTCAGGTCAATGATCTTTGATAAAACTGGGAACATTTAGAAAATACTTGTGCATGAAAAAATAACTATTTATTGCATTACAGAAAATATGTTTGTTTCTAGATTAAATTATTTAAAAATATGTCTCTTTTTCAGTTATCCTCATGAGTTCCAAGAGAGAGGTAATTTTTTATATTTAATATTTCTTCAAATATGAAATTTATTTTTAAAATTTGATATTTTATGTAAGTTATCAAGTAGATTTTTTAGTTTTGAAAATCTGTGTGCAGTATCCTATCTCCCTCAAGAATTTTTTATGCCTCCCAACATATGTTATCCAGTTCTTAATTGTTCAAGTGCAAAAGTACATATTTTTCTTTACAAAGTACAATCATACATCAATCATGCTGTATGAAAAATTGGATTGAGAATGGGACTAGGTTGCTCTTGACTCTATCTGCAGATTACATGCTTCTGCCTTGTAATAAGGCACTCAATTGCACTCCCAGCCACATTCCTTTCATGTTAATCTTCCTAAGTGAGAGTTGTAGATAAGTATAAGAAAATTAAACTAATATCTTTAAAGGAAAAATGAAGAGACTTGATGATTTATATATTTAAGTATGTCAAAATGATTTTAGGTTGATGAAATGTTTAAATAACGGTAAGTGCCATGATCTTATTCATTGTGTAATTGCAAAAAAATGTATACTTAAACTAATTATATATTCATTTGGAGTATTGGTTCAATTTTGGACATCCTACTTTGGTGCGAATGGTAAAGTTATACAAAGGGGTCTACTGAAGTATGTTTTGAGAAAATTAGGAGTTTTCAATCCATTGGAAAATAATAAAGGATATATCTGTAAATTTTTTTAAAAATGTGTAAAATTAAGAAGTTTTTCTCAAAAGCTAAAGGTAGTGAAAAGAGAATTTGGATCTTTGTTAAAACAAAGATGAAAAGTGGATCAATACATTTGGTGGCAAGAAATTTAAACAGGTATGAGGAAAAATCAATGAAGAATAATTTAAACAATATCTCTTCATAACGATGGTGGAGTGTGATGGGCTAATGACGATATTCTCCTGATTATTGTCATTCATTGATTGGCTGTGATATCACTCACAGGGCTGATTCCTTTCTGAACAATTTCCAAATTTGCTGAGATGGTTTGCTTGGTTGGGTATAATTGCTCCCTCTGCTGGCCAAATATTAACTTAATGCAAATTTTGTGCAATTAATTGAGGAGGTAAATTATGGATGACAGTTGTAATCAATTGTAAACTATTTCTGGTATTATGTTACTCTTGCTTTTAAAAGTTGTGTAGTTTTAGGTGAATCAGAAATATGCTAACCATGTGATATTGAAATGTGTATGTCCTGTTGTGTTCTGAATGAAAGCAAATTGATAAAATTGCATTCTGTCTCTTCCCAAGATAAATAAGTGAAGTGCTTTAAATTTTCATATATTTTTTCAGTTTGGAGATAATTATTAATAAATCTCATGCGTTCCATTTGTTAAATGCCTTGGGGCAATTGTCTTCATATAAGGCATAAACATGATGCAAGGGTTTTGGCAGCAGTTTTAAATGTGAAAATTATCACTCACTGTTAATTCTCTATGGTATAATTTATTACTTTAGAAAATGTACTTGCTTGTCTAAATTACAGTAAGTTTATTTTAAGAATGAAAATTCTGTAACATTTTCCCTTTATATGTTTTAAACTTTTAAGTTAAAATTAGGGGACCGTATTTCGTGTCCAGATCGTACAATGGATTTTGTTGATCCTCCAGTTAAAATGACTTTTCTCCCAAGATACCACTTGAAGAGGTCATGACCTGCAGCCTGTGGCCACTGGTATGAGGGTCACAGTTTGAGGTCAGCAAAAGCTTGTGTGAACCTACGGGCAATAGTCTGTTATCTTCCAGCTGTGGACATTGGATCAATGTCTAATAACTAGTATCTGTGACTCTCGATAGGTTAAGAAGGTAGTGGCAGTGCAGCACTTCGTTAATCTAGAAAATTGGAATGAGGAAATGAAAGGTGAAATTCAAGGATTGCATCTCCAAAGTACAAATGTATTTAATCAAAATATGTAGTTGAGGATTTTTTAAAAAAAAGATTAGTTCTGATTTGTATAGAAAATGATACTTAAGCTAAATACAAAATTCAAGATTCATTTATTATCAAAGAATGTATAAATGATAGAACCTTGAGATTTGCTTGCTCACAGAAAGCAAGAAACCCGAAGAACCCATTTAAAAAGGGAGAGAGAAAAAAGAATAAAAATAAAAGACCAACACTTGTTGCACAAGAGAAAGAAAAAAATTTTAAAAAATCATGCGAACAATTGAAGCAAACAACAGTATTCTAAACCGAAAATGAGCCTTCATATCTGAACCCTGGAGTAGGTCCAAAGCTTGGCTTATCTATCAATTCATCATATTCGCAGGCAAACTAAATAATTACTGGTAAATTCCAAAAAATATATGAAAATTCAAAGCACTTCATTAATTTAACTTGTGAAGAGACAGATTGCAATGATTTAACTAATATCCTTTCTTCTATGCTGCTTAGTTGATATATTTCAGTTTCCTGTTTTGCTGTATGTGCCAGCTTAAAGAGCACATTGAAATCAGTGTCCAAATGTTTTGAATAAGGTATATCAGACAGGTGGAAGTATTGCAGAGATTGAATGGTGGGGTAAGATCAATTGTTTTCCAAATTATCCATAAATTGAGAAGTTTACTTACGACAGACTTCTAGCACTTTATTTAAATGCAGACTTTCTTTTGTGGAGCGAGTAATTTAATATTATTGCTCATAAATTAACAATGTAAGTAGGTTGGCAAAAAAGTTGTCAGCTGGCTAACATATGCAATTTATGACTAGTAAGCTCAAGCCATTGTTATAGCACAACAAAACAGGATAAATGTTACAACATAAAACTGGATTGATTAATAGTTTGTGGGTTGTGAGCAGAGCAACTGCAATACTGACTCATACTGTACTGACAGATATTTGGCTAGGGTTGGGAGTCAAGGGTTTACAACTCCACGTGGTTAAAATGATGATATCTTTTACTGTGCCAGTATGAGATTGTTAAATGTCTATTCCTGATTTGACTCTTTGGGGTTATTTGATTTTATGACTTACTTTGTAAGAGAATAATAAAGATGCCTGTCTTTAAAAACTCAATACAGTTGCTTTGATTTTATAAAATAAAAATAAAATGGAAATCCCTTTATAGTTTTTATTTGTTTATATGTTGTAATTAGATACCAAGTTCATTCAATTAGTGTTTCTCTAAAGTGCAGTGTTACATAAAAACTTCAATGCCTGTTAATATGGAATTTTCAGTTCCTTTTAACAATGCATCTGCTTTAAATTATAACAATATAATATATAATAACAATATAATAATTTAATATAACAAGTTTTCAATATTCAGGAATAATGCCATTAAATTGAATTATTAGAATATGTAGCACACACAAAATGCTGGAGGAACTCAGCAGGTCAGGCTGCATCTGTGGAAAAGAGTCAATAGTCAACCTTTCGGGCAAAGAGAATTCTTTAAGACTCAGTCCTGAAGAGGTGTCTCGGTCTGAAACGTCAAACATTGACTGTTTATTCCTTTCCATGGACACTGCCTGACCTGCTGAGTTCCTCCAGGAGTTTTTGTGTGTTTCCTGGATTTCTAGTACTGTATCTGCAGATTTGTCATGATTAGAATATGTAGCATAATTTTCTGAACTTGTATGTTACTGCTATCTGGGCAAAACCTTAATCCTAAAGGCATGCCGTTTTAAATAAGAGCATTTTTCAATATTAACATTTCCAGTGGTCTTTATCATGACGAAAAGTAGTGTGTTGGTATGTGCTAAATCTAGCTGACAGTTGGATTGTGAGATGGGCAGTTCATTTCTGGAACTTGGGTTTGAGTGACGGTTGAATTGATGGATCAAATGCTTTTGCTTTTTTTCCATCAGTTAACTTTTGATTGTTTTAATTCAGTTCAGTGCTAATCCTGTCACCTTGACAAAAGCTTGAAAGGATGGTTGCTGCAGGAAAAGTAAATGTCACATTGGTAATGGGATGGATTCTCATCTGATGGCTGATCTGGATTAAATATAGTTCCCTGTTTTGACATTACTTTAAGTAAGCTTTGAGTTCACCTGTAATTGTGACTGCCCTTAAAGTGCTGAACACTTCTTTGCAAAAGTGGGGAACTGATTCATAGAGCTGTAGAGCACTACAGTGAGGAGCAAGCCCTTTGGCCCATCTCATGCAAGCTGAACTGTTATTCTGCTTAGTCTCATTGACTAAGGTGTGTCCATTGACACACCTGGACTATAGCTTTCCATTACCCTCCCATTAATGTACTTATCCAAACTGCTCTTAAATGTTGCCATCAAACCCGTATCCACCACGTTCAATGGCAGCTTGATCCCCACTTGCATTACCCTCTGAGTAAAGGTCCCCCTCAGAATCCCCTTATCTTCCACCTCATGACCTCTAGTTCTAGTTTCACCTGACCTCAGTGGAAAAAAAGCTTGCTTGCATTTACCCTATCTATACCCCTCAGCATTTTTGAAAACCTCTATCAAATCTCCCATCATTCTCCTATGCTCTAGAGGGGAAAGGATATCCTAACCTATTCACTCTCTCCCTATAACTCAGGTCCTTTATTCTTGGCAACAGTCTTGTAAATATTCTCTGTACTTCCAATCTTATTGTTTTCTTTCCTGTGGGTAGATGACCAGAACGGCATACGATACTTCAAATTTGGCCTCGCCAACCTTTTATGCAACATCAACATAACATCTCAACTCCTGTACTCAATAGTTTGATTTATGAAGGGTCAGGTCAATTACCTTTTCCGACAGCAAATGGCCAATGTCCCAAAAGCTTTATGGCCCTATCTAGTTGTGAAGCCACTTTCAAGGAATTATAGATCTACATTCCCTGATCTACTGCACTCTTCATGCCCTACCACTCACTTAGTATGTCCTACCATGTTTTGTTCTCCCAAGGTGCAACATATTTATATAATGTGTTCGTATAATGTCTGTAGATCTTATTGTCGGTTGCTTTTCTGTAATAGGAGAGTTTGTGTGTCTACTATGTGTTAGATTGTTATGAGACCTTGATGAAAAATTAAGAGTTGTAGTACCCACCAAGCCATCACCAGAGTGTGCACAGAACAATAAGTGAGGGTATGCATTTCTTCCCTGACCATGCTTTTCCCTTGGATAATGTATGGTCTTTGAGCCAATGCCAAGCTTGCTTTGAAGCGAGATGCAGCAGACGCTGGACATCTGAAGTCCAACAGGAAAATCTTATCAGGTTAGGCAGCACATGTGGAAGAGAGTCGATTTCCTGGTTCTGAAAATTCATCAGAACAAGGAAACATAGATAAAACAAGATTTATGTTGCAGAGTGAGGAGAGAGGTAAAGAAAACAAAACGGAAAATATGCAGGAGCAAGGCATACTAGTTAGTGGAATGGTGTCATGGCAGCTACCTTGTGCTCAACGTCAGCAAGACCAGTCCTTTGAACAGTCCTTTGCCTGCAAGGGTGTAAAACATAGAAGTGAATAAAATCTGTAGCTACCATCATAAAAGTGTGAGGCACATGGATAGCATATCTGACTATTTGTAACTGTTTAATTCACTGATGGACTCAGAAGTTTGTAATGTGGTTCCTTCACCTCTCCTTGGACTTTGTTGGAGGAACATTGAAGTCGAAACGACACAATCAATATTGCTTCTCCAGTGTAGACGAGATGACACTGTGCTCGCTGAATGCAATAGACTTCATTGATGGAGTGGAGCAGAGACAATTTTTAGAGAAGCACTGGTGTGCAAATAGTCCATTAGGTGCAATTAAGTTGAGCTGGAGAGACGGAGAGAATGGAATCGAAACTTTACAGAAAGCAGTACAAGAGGAAATGTAGTCCGGGCTGCAATGGGAGTATGAGTCTTTAGTGGATGTTGGTAGCTATAATGTAGTTTGAAAATGAAGAAGGGGAAGGGAGAATTCAGAGAAGAAATACAAGAAAATGTGAGTGGGGTGGAAGTTAGCAAGGAGTTGAATGTTGCTAGTTCAAATGAGAACTGAAAACTCTTTAAACAGCTTTGTTCTTTGTTAAGCCCATCACCCCTACTGAGGATTAGAGTGCCATCAGCAATTAACCAGCATTCTCTGTCCTCTTAAGTTGTCCCTAGGTGTAGCCCATCTTCTTGGTGTATCATTCCTCTCCCAGGGAAGAGGTCTTTGGAGTTTCTGTTGACTTTCCTGAACCTGGAAGCTTTTCCTAAGGTTCCTGTATTACCTTCCTGGTGGCAGCAGTGAGAAGAGAGCATGACCTGCATGGTGGAAGTCCCTGATGATGGATGCTGCTTTCCTGCGACCGCGCTTCATATAGTTGTGCTCAATGCTGCTTTATGGGATGAAGTTTCTAGCCCCATGCCCAGCTCGCCTCCTATTGCAGCTGGCTGGCCAGGGACCATCCATGGCAGAGTTATGCAGCTTTCAGTGTACCTTAAAAAGAAGTGAAGAAATGGATCTGACTGGGATTGAGACCATGACTGTTGGATGTATCTCACAAAGCAACCAGTGCTCATTGTATTCTGAGATTTCCATTAACTATGCTTTTTATTATGAAGACGTGGGGGGAAGATCATTGTGAGGGAAAAAAAATTGAGCTAAATAAAGAATGATGGTGGTGGAAGGAAACAAGTTGAGTCTCGGTCCATGTCTAGCATTCCTCTGCTAAAAGGATTGCATGTCCCTGTTAAAAATAATAAACACTAGATATTCTGCAGATACTTGAATTCCAGAGTAATCCATGGTGAAAATGAGCCAGCTCTTTAATCTAATGTTCAAGTGCTACAGAGCATCAGAAATGCCACAGACATAAATGGGAATAAAATGGATAAAATGAGAAAGATTAGAGTGAAGAACTGGAGTCTGTGGGATGAGTACAGTTGGAAGCATTAAGTCTACTAAGATAATCCTCCTTGTAAACTTAGGGAAGAGAGAAATATGGGATGTTTAAGTTAGGGAACAGTAAGGTGGCACACTGTTGAGAGAAGTTCCCTAGAACAAATGAGAGGTCACTTCTTGGGACAGTGGTTGTATGATCAGTGGCAAGGTCATCATCCTGGGGGAGTTTTAAGGATGTGTCATTAATCTAGGGCTTGGAGGAAGTTGCTTGTTTCCTGGTAAAATACTTGAAGACATTAAGAGCATTGATTCCAGGTGCTCTAATGTTTCTGAGGTTTTTACAAGGGATGGATTTGTATGTCACATAAGCTGCATAGCTTAACTGTGGTGGAAACAAAGCAGACATTTCGGGTCAAGAGCGGAGCACTGGGCTCCATTGGGACAAAGTAAATATACAGCCAACTTTTTATTAGGCTTTGTTTTGCTATTTGAATCCCATGATATTAATTTTTGTGACGATATGGTAAAACTGAGCAAAAGGGTAATTTCTAGTTAGACACTATGTTGATTTCAGTGTTGAGATTGTTGTAAATTTGGGACCAAAGCAAAATGCTGAAAACTCCTTTGATAACAGCAAGTAATCTTTTTGGCAATTAGCAAATATTGAGCAACACACTCAAGATATTGGAGGAACCCTGCATTTGATGCAGCATCAATGGAAGGAAATAAACAGTTGATTTTGCAGGCCATTACCCTTTATCAGGACCTGGAACATCAAATGTTTATTCCCCTCTTTAAATGCTGCCTGATTTACTGGATTTCTCCAGAATTTTGTGTGTGTTGCTCAAGGCTTTCAACATCTGCAGAATCTCTTGTCTTTAGCAAATATTGAAGTTGTTTTTACCTATTATTGCATTCAATCTTTCATCATCAAACTACATCGACAGCTTCTCCTTTTAGTGAAATGCTATACCTCTCAAGTTTTTCCGATAGTTTTACTTGAAACCTCTGACATTTCTCAGTGCAATTTCCAATATGTTTCAGAATCTGATGTGAATGCAAAAACGTAAACTTACTGGTTCACGTTCAATCTATGTTTGTACCCTACTGTTGATCTTCCAGTAATGTGCTGTTGAAACAGACCTTGTCAAAGTTACAAACAACTTTATAAAACCATCACCACTTGGCCCTTCCAAACCTTTTGATAACTTTCAGATGGTTGACTCAAACGTCTTCAATGACTTCTGCTTTATCTGAGCAGGACCATGTTTGGTTATTCACAATCAGAATCCGGTTTAATATATGTCATGACCAGAAAAAGTAGTGAGGTAGTGTTCATGGGTTCAATGTCCATTCAGAAATCTGATGGTAGAGGGGAAGAAGCTGTTCTGAGTCATTGAGAGTGTACCTGATGGGAGCAATAAGAACAGGGCATGTCCTGGGTGATGGGTGTGCTTAATGATGAATGTTGCCTTTTTGAGGTATCGCTCCTTGAAGTTGTCCAGGATGCTGGGGAAGCCATTGCCCATGAAGGAGCTGAGTTCAAATCTTTCTGCAGCTTATTTTGATCCTGTGCTTTGCTCCCCCTCCAATACCAGGGGAGCAATGAATGATGAATGCAGTCAGTTAGAATGCTCTCCATGGTTCATCTAGAGTCTTGTGAGTGTCTTTGGTGACACTCCCAAACTCCTGAAATATGTTTGTGCCTTCTTTGTAACTGCATTGATATGTTGAAATGACACTATGTTTTTTTTTTAATTTAGCTGAAGTCAGGAACCTCTTGCAGTGGCTATTCTTCCCATTCCTAGAATCTGCTTTTAAAGTTTTCAAGGCATCTAACTTTGGCTGTCCCTGTTTCTTATGTAAGTGCTGTCCTTTGTCAATATTATTGAAGCAAGAAGTAGGGGTAGGCCATTCATCCCTTTAAGCCTGCTCTGTTAATGGCCAACCATCTATTTCAATACAGAATATTGGTCTTCATTGCAAGAGGATAGGATACAGGACCAAGAATGTGTTTCTGCAGTTGGTGAGACCCCATCTGTTTTAGTGTCCTTGTATGATGAAGAATGTTCTTGTATAGAGTGCAACAAAGGCTTACGAAACTGGTTCCAAGACTGACTTGAAAACAAAGATCGAGTCTCTTATAACTGTATATACTGGAGATGGAACGTAGCACACTTCATGCCCTTCAGCAAAGTGATGTTGTGCCAATGTTTTAACCTGTTCTAAGATCAATCTAATCCTCCTTTCCCACATAGCACTTCATTTTCTGTCATTCATATGCCTATCTCAGAGTTTCTTAAGTGTCCCTCATATACCCAGACAGACATACTTCATTGATCCCGAGGGAAATTGGGTTTCGTTACAGTCGCACCAACCAAGAATAGTGTAGAAATATAGCAATATAAAACCATAAATAATTAAATAATAATAAGTAAATTATGCTAAGTGGAAATAAGTCCAGGACCAGCCTATTGGCTCAGGGTGTCTGACACTCCGAGGGAGGAGTTGTAAGGTTTGATGTCCACAGGCAGGAATGACTTCCTATGACGCTCGGAGTTGCATCTCAGTGGAATGAGTCTCTGGCTGAATGTACTCCTGTGCCTAACCAGTACGTTATGGAGTGGATGGGAGACATTGTCCAAGATGGCATGCAACTTGGACAGCATCCTCTTTTCAGACACCACCGTCAGAGAGTCCAGTTCCACCCCTACGACATCACTGGCCTTACGAATGAGTTTGTTACCCGAGTTGAGTATGTTCAGATGAGATCGCATAAAAGGCAAATAAAATTCTATCAGGATAGAACTGGCCAGATGCACAGAGAAGATTGCTGGTGGTGAGGAATTTGAGAACCAGCATTCACAACTTTGTGATCTGGGGCCTGCCAATTATAACTGGGATCAGACTGCAGTGAATCTCTGAGCTTCTCTACTGCGAAAGAGGCCAGATCCCTAAGTGAAGGAATCTATCCAAATACCCTTGAAGACTTTTATGTCTAGAAGATATCTATCTGCTCTTTTGACATGTTCGAAGTTCTCCTTTTCCTAACCATGATTCCATTCTTCCTGTCCCCTTCTTACTCTCAGTCCACATATCAGAATCAGGTTTCTCATCGCTCGTAGATGTCATGAAATTTGTTTTTTTTTGTGACAGCAGTACAGTGCAATACATAAGATTACTACAGTACTGTGCAAAAATCCTAGGCGCTCTAGTTGTATATATAATATATGGTATATATAAGGATGGCATCTGTTAGTCTCGTGAGATCATGGATCTGCGCCTGGAAAGTCTTGCTTCCTCTTCAGAGCGCAGGCCTGGGCAAGGTTATATGGAAGTCCTGCAGTCGCCGATGCAACAAGTCTCCCCTCTCCATGACAGCTTGGGACCAGTGATGTTGCAGAGTTGCCAGAGTAAGGTTGAAGGCAACATCGGACTGCTTTAGGGACTCCAGCTCCGGATTTGTTCTCAGGGTTTACTCCCGAAGCCTTTCCCATGAGTGGGTATGGCCACAAGGCAGCGGAAGTTTGAAACCAGAGTTTTAAGGCGCCAGGACCTGCCTTCGCCCCTTCTTCTGTCAGCAGAAACAGTTCCACTGGGCTTAGAGGCTAAGCCACACGAGAAGGCCAAGAGTTGGACTTGGTTGTCAGAGGCTATTTGAGGCACGTGCAATGAGGAGCACTTTTAAATAGTGGGAGCTTGTCCCATACGCATACTTAAGACCTTTGCACAGTATTTCACAGCATTTCCTGTGATGTAAACAAACTCCATTTAGTTTATTAAGCCTATGCCAGCTTTTAGTCCGATTCCGTCCCCCCTATATTTTCCTCTAACACTTCTCAATCTAATAGTTCTACATTGCCTTTCTATTTTTGTTCTACCAAAGTGGATAGCATCACATTTATCGTATTGTTCTATTTGACCATTCATTAAGCCAATCACTCCTACCGGGGCTTAGGCTACCGACAGCAGCTCAGAAGAGTCCTCTGTCCTGGGCTAAAGTTTCAAGTTGTCCCCTGGGGTAGCTTATCTTCATGTATCCTTCCTCCCCCAGGGATGTGGACTTTGAAGCTTGTATTGATGTTTCTGTAGCTGCAGGTTTGTAACGGGTTGGGTTTACTCTCCTCCTCCGTTCACAACCGGGCTTGGGACCATCCATGGTCAAGTTATACTATATCAGCATATATTCTTGTCCATTCTCTCAAGTTATATAAGTTTCCTTGAAATATCTTTGCATCAACATCACAATTCACAGTTCCAGCCATCACAACATTGGATTTACTTCAATGCTCCACCTAACCTCATTATCCAGCTGCCAACCTTTCCATTGAATCATCTGGTAGAAGTTTTGGTATTGGATTAAAATTTCCTCCTGTTATTTGCTCCTATTGAGAAAACCAAAACCCTTGCCTTTAATCGAATCTCTAGCTACCAATTCCATTGTGACGATTTTCTGAGGTTGAATCAGACTTTACTGCTCTTCCTCTTAACCCGCGTTGCTGGCCAATATCTAAGACCTTGACTTCACATCTTTGCCAAACCCTAGACTGCCATTTCTACCTCCAGTTTAAATCATACAATGCTATTTGTCCGTGAAGTCATGTGTCTAGTATTCATAAGTTTAAGGATATCAGGACTCTTCTATTCAGCATTTCAAAGTTCAAAGTACATTTATTATCCAAGTATGTAAACTATATGCAACCTTGAGGTTCATCTTACAGAGAGCCACGAAACAAAGAAACCCAATAGAAACCATTACAAATCAAGACTCAAACACCCAATGTGTAGAGAGTAAAAACAAATCATGCATACAATAAAAATAAGTAAATAACACTCAGAACTAAAGTTCACAAAAGTGAGTACATGGCCACAATGCTAGCCAACTCTGTAGCCAATTCAGGAGCCCATCAGTTGCAGGCCACTGGCTCAGTTCAGTGCAGAGATGAGCAGCGAGCTGAACTGGCCTGTCCCTCAGCTCCAGCCCTGGCCTGGCACTTAAATCTTCCAAACCTCAGGTCATTCCTCGATCTCAGACCTGGGCCTGCCACCTCAGTTCAGCCCACACCCAACCTTTCTCATCCAGCCCAGCGTTTACATTGACCAAACCTTGAGTCTTTCCTTGCTCTCAGACCCAGGCCTGGGTCCTGCTGCTTTAATTCTGCATCGCCTCTGCTTGACTCGCCTCAGTTCTGTTGCATTGAGTTGCCTCTAAGTCTGCACCAGCAGTGGCTGAACATTGGCTTGTTTCTTGCTCTCAGGCCTAGGCCCTGCCTCCTCACTTTGGCCTGTAGTCACCACACTACGCCCTTCCCAAGCCTTCAAGACTTCAGTAAATACTGCAAAAATGTCAGGTTGTGCAGGGGGTTCAGCAGCTTAGCTCTGAAATGGAGGTGACAGTCTATTGATTGCAGTGATCATATCCAAGAAAAAGTGTGATTAATACAGTAATTTTTAATTTTGTTTGCTATCCACAAGTCACTGTGCTTCACCAGCACCATCCAAAATTTTGAGCTTACTTGAAGCTTTGCTCGCATCATAGTTCTCAAGCCCTTTTTGTGTGTTTGTAACCGATGAGATAGACAAAGAGAAGATAGATTTTTAATGAACAAGAAGGTGAAAGGTTGCTGACAGAAGGCGGAAGTGTGACGTTGAGGTTACTGCCATGATCTTTCTGAGTAGCAAAGCAGGTTTGAGAGGTTGAGTGGCCCATTGCTGCTCTTGTACATTGGTTCATTGTTCACCTATACCATACTTTTCAAATTCTCATCCTTGTTTTCAAATACTGTGGTTTTTATCTCTCATTTATATCCTCAGTCTAATGCCCTCATAGTTCTTACAAAATTTCATCTCCAGACACCTCACCTTTATCTCTGTTTCCAACCCTTTTAATGGAAGTAAGATTCCAAGTGCCTAACCTAAACTTCAGCTTAGACTATATCTGCTCTTACACCCCCCCCAGACAGGGGAAACTCCCTCCCAGAATGTTTTATGCCTCTTTGAGAGCTCATCTCAGTCTTTAGGGAAGTTAAGCCACGCTGTCTTAGTTATGTGTGGCAGTGGTTAGCACATTACAGCTGGCACTGTAAGCGCAGATTCAATTCCCACCGCTGCCTGTAAGGAGTTTGTACTTTCTCCCCATGAACGCGTGTGTTTCCTCCGAGTGCTCCAGTTTCCTCCCACAGTCCACAAACAAGACATGTGGCTAGGGTTAGTGAGTAGTGGGCGCGCTGTGCTAGCACCGAACTGTGGGGCTGCCCAATACTCTGATTTGATTTGAGAGAAATGACACATTTCATTGTATATTTGGATATTTTGATCTACATAAGACAAATAAAGCTACTCTTTTAGCTCTTTATCACTCATACCAAGGCAAATTTTCTCATAACAAGAATCAGTCAAGTATACCTTTGTTTCACTTTTGTAAAGAGATGAGTACTTCTGCTTGAGCAAGTGCCCAAAATTGTATCCCAGACTTTGGGTAGCTCAACCATATTTGCAATGACTATTTTTATGTTCCAGTCTTTTATGTCACAGAAACTAACATAACATTTGCTTTTCCACTTGCTTATTTCCACATATTTTTGCTTCGTATGCAACATACCTAGGTCTTTATGAATACTAATCTTAGTTTCGACCTTTTGAAAATATTGCCCTTCCCTGTATTTTCCCTCCCAAACTAATTAAACATATGCTCCAAATCATATTAATTAAACATATGCTCCACATCATATTTGTATAGTCACCTTATTAACTATTTACTTGACCTTTGTGTTTTATTTGGAAGCATCTTGCATATTTGTGATTTTTTTCCTCAACTATTCTCAGCCCAAAACATCGACTGATTACTCATTCCCATAGGTGCTGCCTAAGCTGCTGAGTTCCTCCAGCATTTTGTGTGTGTTGCTTTGCATATTTGCAGCCATGACATAGAAAGTCAACTTTTCAATTCTGGATAAAACCTAACTAAATCATTTGATTACGTTCTGACTTAATTGTAAAACATTTTCCATACCTATGCAACCATCTTTTATAATCTTTTATAATTTTTTTAATTTCTGCTCAAGCTCTGAGGTCTTCTGCTGGTCTCCTAAATTTCAACAAACTCCCTTGAAAGATGAACAAACTCTTCTTGGGCTTCAAGTCAAATACAGGTACCGATTATAACCGACTTTTCGATGACAAGCTCTGCCATCTTCTTCAGGGATGGTGCCTGGGCAAGTCTGAAGATGCCAGAGTCTGTCTTTGAAACATTGGTTATAATCAATACCTGTACCCAGCTTGAAGCCCAAGAAGAGTTTATTCATAACATTTGCCAGGAAAGCACTTGATCTCTTTTCCCTTGAAAGATAATTGGCAAGTCAGCTTTTTTGAACTACGCTCCTAAACTGTGGAATTCAATGCCTAACAGTATAAGGAACGTAAACTCAGTTGACACTTTTAAACGCTAGCTCAAAACCTATTCATTTAACCTTGCTTTCAACTAATTTTTTTTTTGTCTTTTATTTTTATTCTTTTATTTTAATTTCTTATTGTATCCCATTGTAAAGCACTTTCAACTACATCATCTGCATGAACAGTGCTCTATGAATCAGTTTTTATTATGAGATTTTGCAATTCCTTCACAGTTGTTAAATCTCGTAACATATATCACAACCATGTGTTCAGAAAAGTACAGTTTATCTACTTTCTTGATGATCTGCATATTGATCAAATGGAAGCTATTAAATATAATTCTGATGTCCCTGGGCACCATGTTATAGTTGAACTGTCTGGGGCAGTATGTGACTTTAAAGCTGTCTCAAAAATAGAAAAAAAAGGATTTATCTTCCTTATGAAATAGATGGGCTGGTCTAATCCATTCAGGTACTTGACATACTGTGATTTTGCACAGACATCCTGCATGAGGAGTGTGAGGAGCAACATTCCAACTACAGGAATGTGTTTCGGTTTCCTGTAATTTGAAAGCAAGTAATTTTTTATGTGTTGCCAAATCTACCTGAGAACTGGGGTTGGAAAATACAATGCTTTTGCCTGTTGCAATTTTACTATTGACAGCTGGCATGGGATATCAACCTTCAACACCATGTTCCTCCTTCATTCTCAGTGGTAAAATCAATTGTTGTCTCCCCTGCATTTCAGAAGGCACGGCAGGGCAGAGGGTATCACCTCATGAGCAAGATGGAGGTGCACTCAATGACCTCTTTATTAAGTACAACTGTACATCTGCTTGTTAATGCAAATATCTAATCAGCCAAGTATGTGGCAGCAGCTCAATGCATAAAAGCACACAGATGTGGAATGATTGTTGATGCCAGATGGGGAGGTTTGCGTATCTCAGAAACTGATCTCCTGAGATTTCATAGACTTTAGAGTTTACAGAGAATGTTGTGAAAAACAACAAAATAAAATACAGACAGCAGCAGTTCTATAGGCAAAAATGCCTTGTTAATGAAAGAGGTCAGGGGACAACAGCCAGACTGGTTCAAGCTGACAGGAAGGCATCAGTAACTCAAATATCCTTGAGTTACAACAGTGGTGTGAAGAAGAGCATCTCTAGATTGACAACATATTGAGATTTGAAGTAGACGGGCTACTGAGAAGAAGACCACGAGCATACACTCAGTAGCCTAATCAAGTGGCCACTGTGTGTATATCTAATGTATATATTTTTGGTAGCACGTTGGGACAAATCGTTAGGTGAACTCTATGTTTCTCAAAGAAAACAGCAGTTACCAGCTGTTGGAGCATCAGTTACTCAACCCGAAGTTCAGGTGACAGTAGAGCTGTATCAGCCACTGCCTTCAGTTGTTCAATGCTATGGAAAATTGTTCTTATAATTGTTGCACCCTGTCAAAGCTTAGATTATGCAGTCTGGGGTCCAGTTTGCTGCTGAGACCTGAACTAAAAAGAGGGCCATAGAGAGACCAGGTCTCTACATCCAAATGCAGTTGAGACCTTGGATGGTGACCTTAGACAGCAGACCAGTTTCCATAACATTTGGCTGAATGAATGTTGTTATCCCTTCTAAGAGAGACAAATTGACCATGCAAATGAGCCTGGCTGTCATATCTTCTAACTTGTGTTACGTACCCGTGACACATGACAGAGGTGTCAAGAGACTGGGGTTGAAGCTATACTGGACTTGAGGTAATGGTCTTGTGATGGTGGAGTGATGTCATTTTCCCGCTAGTAGAGATCATGTGACAGGTTTTTTTTTACAGGGTATAAAAGGAGGACCCCTCCCTGTGAGGAGGGGCATTTTGTGGCTGGATTTGCCATGTTGACTTCATGCCACTGCATGATTTAATGTTATGACACAGTTTAGTTGAAAGATGAAGTTTTATCTAATGCCTAAAGTTTAAAAGGTCATTGCCAGCAGTTTCTTTACAATACTGCTAGTTGAGAATCAGTGGAGAGTGAAGATCGGAGTTCGGGAGATAGAAGATCGAGGAGAATCGATTTCAACAGTGAAACGGGTTCGACCTTGTTTGATCCTTATTCAGAAGGAATTCGTTGACTGTTCTCATGTTAATCCCTGCAAAATAGCAGAAAGGATTGAGGATAGTGTGGAAGGAAAGGTCAGTGCCTTTAAGCCGTTTCGTTTCGTAAATTCTTCGTGGGAAAAGTTCGACTTCGGGGACCGAAGCAAAACGACATGAAAGAGAATTTAAATCATCTTAAAAAGTCTCTCCCTTAAATGGACTGTGAGCATTTTGAACTTTTGGCAATACTACTTTAAAGAACTGTTTTTGCAACATCGCTTTAAGAACTGTAAGCTTCATTGCTTTAAGAACTGTTTAAGCTGCCACACAGCAGCAGCTGATTTCTGGTTACGTTAGTGATTTGTTTACTTTTAGGGGGTTTGTTTTCAGTGTTTAATAAACGTGTTATTTGTTATAAAAACCCTTGCCTAACGCATATATTTATTGCTGCCTGAATCCATAACTCTTGCAATACAATAAAAGCATTCTTGGGTGTAAAGTTCAAAGTGAATTTATTATCAAAGTACGTATATGTCCCCATATACTACCTTGAGATTCATTTTCTTGCAGATATTCCCAGTAAAATAAAGAAATACAATAGATTTAATGAAAAGCTACACTCAAACAGAAACTGGCAAGCAACCATTCAGAATGGTTGTGCACTCAGTACCAACCATTTGTGGTTGGCAAGTAGTTGCTTGGTAAGTTGATGGAGAAGATCCTGAGAGGCAGGACTTATGAACATTTGGAGAGGCAGAATATGATTAGGAATAGTCAGCATGGCTTTGTGGAAGGCAGGTCGTGTCTTATGAGCCTGAATGAATTTTTTGAGGATGTGACTAAACACACTGATGAAGGTAGAGCAGTAGATGTAGTGTATATGGATTTCAGCAAGGCATTTGACAAGGTACCCCATGCAAGGCTTATTGAGAAAGTAAGAAGGCATGGGATCTGATGCACCATCAATAACTCTGAGACGTGGGTTAAGGTAGGCTTTTATTGGCTGGAAAAAAGCACAAGCAGCAAGTGACCATTACGCAACATCCTGGAGACTGAGGAAGGGTCTGTGCCTCCAATCGCCTTTATACAGGGGTCAGTGGGAGGAGCCACAGGAGCAGTCAGCGGGGGGGGGGGGGGGGGTGTCCAGACAGGTATATGTAGTTCACCACAGGATCCAAGGGGCCATTGCTCACAGAAGGCAAAGAGTGGTTGTAGACAGGTCATATTCTGCATGGAGGTCAGTCACCAGTGGTGTGCCTCAGGGATCTGTTCTGGGACTCCTACTCTTCATGATTTTTATAAGTGACCTGTATGAAGAAGTGGAGGGATGAGTTAGTAAATTTGCTGATGAAACAAAGGTTGGGATGTTGTGGATAGTGTGGAGGGCTGTCGGATGTTACAGCAGGACATTGATAGGATGCAAAACTGGGCTGAGAAGTGGCAGATGGAGTTCAACCCAGATAAGTGTGAGGTGGTTCATTTTAGTAGGTCAAATATGATGGCAGAATATAGTACTAATGGTAAAACTCTTGGCAGTGTGGAGGATCAGAGGGATCTTGGGGTCCAAGTCCATAGAACACTCAAAGCTGCTGCGCAGGTGGACTCTGTGGTTAAGAAACCATATGAAGTGTTGGCCTTCATCAACCATGGGATTGAGTTTAAGAGTCAAGAGGTAATGTTGCAGCTATATAGGACCCTGGTCAGACCCCACTTGGAGTACTGTGCTCAGTTCTGGTCGCCTCACTACAGGAAGGATGTGGAAACCATAGAAAGAGTGCAGAGGAGATTTACAAGGATGTTGCCTGGATTGGGGAGCATGCCTTATGAGAACAGGTTGAGTGAACTCGGCCTTTTCTCCTTAGAGCAATGGAGGATGATACAGGTGTATAAGATGATGAGAGGCATTGATCGTGTGGATAGTCAGAGGCTTTTTCCCCAGCACTGAAGTGGTTAGCACGAGAGGGCACAGTTTTAAGGTGCTTGGAAGTAGGTACGGAGGAGATATCGGGTAGGTTTTTTACGCAGAGTGGTGAGTGTGTGGAATGAGCTGCCGGCGACGGTGATGGAGGCAGATACGTAGGGTCTTTTAAGAGACTCATGGACAGGCACATGGGGCTTAGAAAAATAGAGGGCTATAGGTAACCCTAGGTAATTTCTGAGGTAAAGACATGTTTGGCACAGCTTTGTGGGCCAAGGGCCTGTATTGTGCTGTAGGTTTTCTATGTTTCTAACCAATGTGCAAAAGAAGACAAACTGTAAAAAATAAAAAAGTCAATAAACAATACAGGCAGTTCCTGGGTTACGATTGAGTTCCATTCCTGAGTCCGTCTTTAAGTCGGATTTGTATGTAAGTCGGAAAAGTTACATCCGGTATTATTTAGCTTCAGTTAGTCAGACGTTTGTCTTTGTAGATAGTATATAATTTACCTTTCTATGCATATAACACACTTAAGAAATGTCTGTATTTCAATAATTAATCCATTGTGTTGTTTAGTAATCATTGTAGCTTTCATCGGGGCACAGCCTTTCACATGCTCCATTATTCTCACTTTATCCTTTAAAATTGTTCCAATCGTTGACCGACTGTAGCCTAAAGCTTTTCCAATGACCGATGTTGTTTCACCTCTTTCCGATCACTTTGTTATTTCCACTTTATTTTCAATCGTGATCATTTTCTGTCAATGGAACAAAAACACTACTGATTCAGCAGCAGCCGCGGGGGGTGGGTCCTGAGCTCCCACCCGGGTCCTGAAGTTCACTTGCACTGAGACAGGTTAAATGGGACAAATGGGGGCAGTGCTGACTGGAAAAGGGGGGTCAGGGTGAATCTTGCTAAGAAAATTTAAGCCAAGTACAAAGTTACACACTCAACGCACTGTTAACGGCAACATGATCTGACTTAAAATGGCAGATACCAATGAATTTTTAATATAATAGGCTTTATGACAGGCTCTTCGTAAGTATAAGTTGTTCATAAGTCAGATGTTCGTAACTCGAAGACTGAGAACATGAGTTGCAGAGTCCTTGAAAGTGAGTCCATTGGTTGTGGAATCAGTTCAGTGTTATGGTGAATGAAGTTGTCCACATTGCTTTAGAAGCCTGATGATTGAAGGGCAATAACTGGTTCAGAACCTGGTAGTGGGGCACCTAAGGTTCCTGTACCTCCTTCCCGAAGGCAGCAGCAAAAAGAGAGCATAGCCTGGATGGTGGGGGTCCTTGATGTTGGGATGCTGTTTTATTGTGGTAGTGCTGCTTGTAGATGTGCCCAATTGTATCAGGATTCTGAATGGCTACTGTACACCGGAATTTGTTTTCACTTATTCTTCCAGGTATTTGAAAGGGAAAATACTGAACCCAAAACCCATGAGTGGCTGTGGGGGCCAAGTCATTGGCTGTATTTAAGGCAGAGATAGATAGCCAGGGCATCAAAGGGTATGGGATGAAAGCAGGGGAGTGGGGATGACTAGATGAAGTGGATCAGCCCGTGATTGAATGGTGGAGCAGACTAGATGGGCCAAATGGCCTTCTGCTCCTAAATGTTATAGTCTAAAACACTTTAGCTTCAATATTTCTCCCTTTCTTGTATCTCTGAGGTAGTATAATAATTTTTAGGATATTAGTGATACATTTATATTTCAAACAATGCAAGTTGAGAGTTTCTACGATGGAATTTTGACTTTGCGTTATCAAACCCCATAGCTTAAAACTACCACATTTATATTAGCTGGAGCCCCTCATATTATTTGAAAGTCCCTATTGAAAATTGTGTAAGAAATTATATTTCTGTTGAAGGAGGTTTGCAGCTGTTGAACATTTTGAAAATTTCCTCTGTAAAGTCAATGCTTTGAGTATGGTTTGATTTTTTTTTTGAATCTTGACAAGTTGGCGCAATGTGCTCAGTGGGTGCCTCTTTTAGCACAATAAACAACTTGATTTTGAGGTCCAGCCGTACGCTTTCAGTTAAACTCATGAAACACTCAGGTCCATTGGCTGCCTGTGTCTAGGGAAGACAATTTCCAGCCTCGCCAAACGTGGGAGATTGAAGCGCAAGCCCCCCAAAACCCTGCGTTTGTGTGGATGCTGTGTGATCCGTTACCCTGTTCCACAAGATAGCGGACGGTACACTGCATACAATTAAATGATTTAGCTTTATAATTCTTAATTTGAGTAAAGGGTTAGAAAAGAAAAAGCAATAAAGAAAAGGGCCCATTTTTAATGTAACACTGTAATGTGTACAAGTTGGAGCTCACGGTTTCCCCTTCACTGATCCTCCTTCGATCTCCCTGGGCATCATCGAATCATGGCCCCACTCTGGGTCGAGTCCTATGACCTCTTCTCTCTGGCATCTTCTCCCTTTATCTCCTGTCAAACCCAGAAACCCAGCTCACACACAACACGAAAACACACTCCCTTCGTTGGACGGTTCATATTCCAAAGTATCCGTTACCTCTAAGCAATAACCCGAACACTGCTTCTACAGAAAGACCATTATGTTAGCAGTGAAACCTTTCCCAGGGTGTTACACTCATCAAGGAAATAAATGAAAGGGAGGAGGAGGAGGTCCCTCTTGCAGAGAGGGTCAGATTCCCAGAGGGATGAGGATTAGCAAAAGACATTGAGCAGAATTAGACCATTTGGCCTATCCGATCTGCTCTGCCATTCTGGCATGGTTGGTTGATTTTTCCTCTCAACCCCCTTTCCTGGCTTAATCCCATAACTTCTGTTGCCCTTGCTAATCAAGAACCTATCAGCCTGTGCTGTAAATGTACTTAATGACTTGTCTGTGCAAGTGAATTACACAGATTCACAACCCCTGGCTAAAGAAATTCCTCCTTATTTCTGTTCTAAAAGGACATCACTGTATCTTCTGGTCCTAGATGCCCCCACTATCTCCTCCATGCTTACTCTATCTAGGCCTTTCAGTATTGGATAGGTTTCAGTGAAATCCCCCCTCGTTCCACTACTACCATCAGAAGGACCCATTAGCTCTGTATCAACTTCCACTCTACCCTCGAATTCACTTGGTTCATCTCTGACAGCTCTTCCACTTCTTTTTCTTGATCTCTTTGGACTTTAGAAGAATGAAGAGGAATCTCATTGAAACCTATTGAATATTGAAAGGCCTAGACAGAGTGGATGTGGAGAGGATCTTCCCTACAGTGGGGGAGTCTAGGACCAGAGTCTAGGTCCATTTATAAAAGATGAGGAAGAACTTCTTTAGCCAGAGTGTGCTGAATCCATTGAATTCTTTGCCAGGGACTTTTGTGGAGGCCAAATTATTTAAAGTGAGATTGATAGGTCTTTGATTAGTCAGGCCATTAGAGAGATGATAAATCAGCCACGATGGAATGACGGAAGAGACTCGATAGGCCGAATGGTCTAGTTCTGCTTCTTGGTCCAAGATGGGAAATAGATTATCCACCCTGCACAGTTTCTTTAGCTCTGTGGTCTGTATTGTGTATGGTCTGAATAATTCTGACATGATGAGCTGTAGGTTGTTTCATTAGGTTCTAATTTTCATGTTAAAGTGGACTTTCCACACTGGCAGATGAGTTGGATTCTGACAATAGACTCCCTTTTCTGGCTGATTCTGGCCACAATTGTCTATGTTTATGATACTGCAAAGGAATCTGATTTTTGAATGAGGATGTTGGTCTTCTGTTCGTTCTAGATGACTGGAGTGAAATTGAATCCTCCTCTTTCTGTGGTTTAGCTGAAATTAATAGTCTGTAGGCAACAAATGTGCTGTTTCCAATGTTAAACATATATCCCAGGAACAAGCTTGCTGTCAACCGGTTTGGCTCAATTTCCTCCTTTTTATCAACAAATGGACTTGCTATATTAATGCTTTTATAAACTATTGCACTTAATTGCATTTTGCTTTAATGATCAATTTGCTGCACATTATCAGTATGTTTAACTGTACTTGTGTTTTAAATTTTGCAGGAGAATCGGATGATTCTGACAGCCATGAAGAGTCTTTAGTAGATGGAGTTTCACTGGCATCTGATCGTGCCGATAACCATGAAGAAACTGGTGCTGATGGTATGTAACAACATTCATTGTCATCTTACTTGCTTTCAACCAGTTTTCAGCACCGTCTGATATGTGGACATCCAAATTGTTGTTATCCTTTAGAACCAGATAAGCAGAAAATTTACAGGGACATACACAAAATGCTGGAGGAACTCAGCAAGTCAAGTGGCATTTATATTGCTCAAGATTTCCAGCATCTGCAGAATCTCCCTGTGTCTAAAATTTATAGTGGTGTTGAATTGTGCTTCTTTTGGAAGGTGGCTAAGAGGAATTGAAGAGCTCCCTCTAGTGGAATTCAGTGCATAAAGGAAGAAAATTTACAGCTGAAGCACAAAAATGTCTTGACAGAAAGCGCAGCTTAAAATATTAAAACATGCTCATTAAGCTTGTAGTCAACGTCTAGCTAACAAATCCTAGGTGTATGTATGTGTATGCGTATATATCTGCATAAGACTTTTGCACAGTTCATTATATTATGTCTTTCCAGTTACCAAATAACTCTTAATACTACTGAGCTACCACAAAGCTAAGTATTCTTATTTCTGTTTCCCAGCCACCTTCCTATTTTAACCGATATACTGTACTGTGCAAAAGTCCTAGTCGCCCTAGCTATATGCATGTGCCAAGGACTGTTGCAAGGTACATGTATTAAATTATTATATTTATTTTTCTTCCCACTTTAAACACCCGCCATGGTTGGCCTCATGCAAGCAAGGAATTTCATTGTACCCTGCTGCATATAGGCACCATGCCATTGTAGTGGTTAGCGAGATGCAATTACAACTCAGCGTGTTGGAGTTGGGAGTTCAATCCCGGCACCATCTGCAAGGAGTTTGTATGTACCCCCCCGTGACCGTGTGGCTTTCTTTTGGGTGCTTTGGTTTCTTCGCACAATCCAAAGAGGTATCCAGTAGGTTAATTGGTCTTTGTAAATTGACTTGTGGTTACGCTAGGATTAAATGGGTGGGTTGCTGTGCAGTGTGGCTCATTGGACCCATAGAGTATAATCTCAAAATTAAAAAAATCAATTTGAATTAGATAACTAGTTTTAGTATATATTATAAAACAGTTTATAACACCAAAAACAGAATGCTGAAAGAACTCAGTGGGTCAATTAGCATCTACAGAAGCAAAAAGGTGCGAATCACCATTTTGGGTTGAGACCCTGCATTGGAACTGAGAGGGAAGAGGAAAGATTGCCAGTCTATGACAGGATAAGGGGAATAGAAGCCGGGAGGTGATAGGTAGAACCAGATGGGGAGAAGATGATTGACAGATGGAACCCAGTGGGAGAAGCAGATGGGAAAGACAAACAGTGGAGAAGAAAACTGTTGAATGTGTGTGAGAGAAAACACCAGGGATTCGGGTTACTTGAAATTAGAAAATTCAACGTTCATACCATTGGGTTGTGAGCAGAAATAATGATGCTATTTTACTAGTTTGTGTTCGGCCACTCTATGGCAATTGAGAAGGCAAAAGACAGACAACTCAGTGAGGGCTAGTTACATGAAGCTGAAGACATGAGATGGCTGTAGTATACAGATCACTGATGCTCCATAAGCATTTTGGAAGGCTTTGGTCAAGCCACACTTGGTATATTGTGAACAGGTTTAGCCTCTTACCTACGAATGGAAAGGCTTCCATTGAAAGGGTCCAGAGGAAGTTCACAAGAAGTTCACAAGATCCTGGGAATAAAAAGGTTAACATATGAGGAGTGTTTGATAGCTCTGGGCCTGGAGTTTAGCAGACTGAGGGGGGATGTCATTGAAACCCATAGAATATTGAAAGGCCGAGAAAGAGTGGACATGGAGAAGAGGCTTCCTACAGTGGAGGAGAGGAGTCTAGGACTACAGGGCACAACCTCTGAATCCGAGGATGTCCCTTTAGAACAGAGAAGAGGAGGAATTTCTTTAGCCAGAGAATGATGAATCTGTGGAATTAATTGGCATGGATGGCTGTGGAAGCCAGGTCATTTAAATCAGAGGTTGATAGATTCTTGATGAGTAAAGGTGACAGAGGTAAAGGGGAGAAGGTGGGAGAATGAGTTTGAGGGGGGTAATAAATCAGCTATGATGGAATGGTGGAGCTGACTTAATGGGCTAAATGGCCTAATTCTGCTCCTGTGTCTTGTCCATCATGATCCCATCATTGGTTACATAGACCCCTCCCCTCTACCTTCTGTAGGGACTTGCTCTCTGCACCTTTCCTCCCCATCCCCAGGCACTTTCTCCTGCAACCAAAGGAGGAGTCACACCAGTCCCTTCACCTCCTCCCTCATCCCTCCCTCCTCCCTCATCACCTCCTCCCTCATCCCTCATCCAAACAATTTGGAAGAACAACATTTCATGACTAGCTTACAGCCAAGTGATAAAAATGTTAAATTTTCCAATTTCAGTTGTGCACCCTCTGGTGCTCTCCTCCCCTACATACTCATCTGTGCACCCAGTTTTATTTTCTCTTTTTGTTTAGCTTTTACATCTCAAATCCTCACCTGGTTCCACCTGCCCAGTTTGAATAGAATAGAAACAGGAGAAAGTCCGCAGATGCTGGAAATCTAAAGCAACAAACACAAAAGCTGGAGAAACTCAGTAAGTCAGGCCACATCTCTGGATAAGAGTGAACAGTTGACGTTTTGGGCCAAGACCCTTCTAGCCTTGTTACTGATTATAATATTTCAGTAAACAGTAGTTGGATACATTTCACTTGTAAGCATTAGTTTGAGTTGAAAATTGGTGATATTTATGTTAATGTCTAAGAGTTAGGTACAATTTATTTTCTCTTCCTTGCACCAGCTTTGAAAAATAAGCTACAATTCCATTAATCTTTTTTTGTATTGAAATATCGAGCAGGTTGATTTTCAAAGTTACATGGATTTATAGTTACAGATGTTCCCAACCTTCTTTTATGCCCCAGACCATTAAGCAAGGGGTCCGTGAAAGTTGTGCACATAGACTGAAAGTTGCTAATGATTCTGTTATGAGTCATATAACTGAGATGTCCAGCAAATAATAAATTTATATCAAAAGAAAATATGTGTATAATTCGTGGTGCATGGCTTTTGGCATAGACTAAGTTTATCTCTAGTGCTTGCTGACTTCAAATATATATTCATATAGAAATGTTATCTATAGTTTCTATTCACTTTTTAAATGAATCAGTGGAAGTAAATTTTTGATTGGATTGAAGTGTGTTTATTAGTGACTAAGTTCAATCTGTTAAAATGTAGGATTAAATTGTATATTACATAATATCAGTATTTCATAATCTTTCCTTCCCAGCTGATTAATTTTATGCTTTTTTAAAAATGTACCTTTCCAGCGTGTTTAATATGTCAACCAATTTTAGATGTTGCCTTTCATAATGAAATGTTAAAAGTCTTTGTACTAAAGAGTGAGTGGTTTTACTAAAACTCTTGGTAAGCATAGAACTTTATTAGCTGGCATATGTGGCCGCCAATCGTGTGTGCATTTCCCTTGATTTTCTAGTGCAGGCTTCTGATAAGCAAGGCTTCAAGCCAGAGTTAAGCATCTGCGAAATCCTTCCTCAGAGTTCATACAAACAACCTGTTTATTAGTGTCCAGTTTTTACCTCTCTTTACTGATTGTATGCAACCACATTGTTTGAAAAGTCATTTGCAAACTTTTTATTACTTACAGTTGTATGAGGAACTTAAAAACAATAGACCTCTTTTTTAGATGCTCAATTACAAAAACTAAAAGCACTATTTAGCACCATAAGACATTGGAGCAGAATTAGACCATTTGATTTAATGTTTTAAAATTTCAAGTTTAATTGTAGAGGAGAGAAGGCAGACAGATATTTTAGACCATAAGACCATAGGATGTAGGAGAATTCTACAGCTGTCCGTGGCAATGAATTCCACAGATTTACCACCCTCTGGCTAAAGAAATTCCTCCTCATCACTGTTCTAAGGGGACGTCCTTCTGTTCAGCGGCAGTGCCTTGTGGTCCTAAACTTCTCCACTATAGGAACCATCCTCGGCACATCCCCTCTATCTAGCCCTTTCCAAATTCAATAGATTTCAATAAGATTCTGCCTCAATCATCAACTCCAGCAAGTACAGGCCCAGAACTATCAAACGCGCCTCATACATTAACCCTTTTATTCCCAGGACCATTCTCATGAACCTCCCATGGACTCTTTCCAATGCCAGCACATCCTTTCTTAGATAAGGAGCTCAAAACTGCTCACAGTACTCCAAGTGTGGTCTGACCAATGCCTTATAAATCTTGGCCCAGTGAAAGTGGAGCATATTTGAATTAAGTTCATACATTTCTCAATTTTGCACTCCATTGGCTTTTGCATAACAGTGCATTTGAAAATCAAATTGGGCACTTTCATATTTGTTGGTTGAGACAGGTTAAAACTGGAACTTGGTCTCAGTGATTATGCAGATAATTCCAGCCATTTGATTTTGAACTCAGTGCCTAAGTGGCTGAGGATAAATGGTTATTTTACTACCAGCAGAGTAGGTTTTATGTATATTTTATGCTTGTATTTCCCTTGTTGAAATGCCATCAATATTATTACACATTTACCTTTAGTTTGCAGTTTAAATATATAAAATTGATTCCAGTGCAGGATTATTTTGCTGGAAGCTATAACATCTGAAAAGAAGGTTGGTTTATTGGAAAAAGCAGGCTTGCTCTTTGTTCTGTAAATGTACACCTGTTTGCCAGTCATTAAGTTGACGCTTGTTTCCTTCAACTGCAATGCTTACAGCCTGACATTTTCAGAAGGAAAGATTGAAATTTGTAGCTGCTCTTCAAAAAAAAAATATATATGCCAAAGGAGAAGCTATGACCACAATTTTTCATTCTCTTAGGAATGGAGCCAGAGGATTGGAGGATTGCAAATGTTACACTTTGTTCACATAGGGGAAGACTAAACCTGGCTGATCATTCTAATGTCACTAAAGGGAAAACAGCCAGAGTCTGATGTAAGAGACAAAATTAGGTCTCGCTTTTAGAAAGCTAAGCTAATGAGTGTTCCATTAATGATGTATTAAAGGTGAATCTTGTGCGAATAATGTGATTTGAGTTCCTTGTTGTAAAATAAGGAGAGAGCTGATGATCTGTGCAGAATTTCAAAGACAATTGATTAAGTTATACATATCAAACATTTTTACAACTAAGTACATATGGTCTGAAAGAGATTATATGAATTAGTGACGATTTGGCTAAGAGAGTGGAGCCAGAGAAAATTGATGCATAGTAGTTCTTTTTCTGACTGTAAGTTAGGTTGGGGAATTGGCTGAATGGCTGGAAGGATAATGGCTCAGCATACTATAATTGGCAGGTTGTGATTAGTGGCATTCTGCAGAGATTTGTGTTAGATCCTCAAATGTTTACTAACAATTTGAGTAGCTTTTTCTTCTATCAAAATTTCCTGATGATATACTAAAATGAGTTTTACAAAAGGCATGTGTGTGTGTGTGTGTGTGTGTGTGTGTGTGTGTGTGTGTGTATATATATATAAAGAGAGAGGAAGCAGTGAAGAATTTTCATTCTGAACAGAAAGGATGGTTTCCAGTACTTAGAAAATGTTATGAACAAGTCCAAAAAGTCGAAAGGACAAATAGAATTCTGGCTTCATCGTGAGAATTTAAACATAGAATGACCAATAAGTAAGCCAACTATGGAGTATTTTGAACAGTGCATGTTGAGAAAGGGGGAGTGGCATAAATAAAATAGAATGATGCCAGGATGTCATGGGTTAAGTTACAGGCGTATAGAACGCAAAAACTCAATTCCAGAATTTGGATATTAAAAGGTAGTTTGATCAAAAAAATGCCAATGATGGGAATTAGTTGTTCGTTTGGAATCTAAAAACTAGTGAAACAGAATAAATTTAAAGGACATTACTTTGTGCCTTATTTTCTGACACCAACTGTTGATTCTTTAAAAAAAAATTGGAGATGGACAGATTTCTGCTAAATAAGTATATTTAGAAAGATGAAAATGCAAGCATGTGGAGTTGTGCCACAGACCTTTTTGATCACATTAGATAGCAGAGAAGGCTTTAGGTGCTCACTTCCAACAATGTGCTTAGACACAGTTTAATGTGGATTTGTAAAGATAGCGCTTTGTATAAACAGTCGGGCGATGGAAAAGAAGATGAAACTTGGAATGTGTATTAACAATTCCTTGCAGGTGGCAGGACATGTTGATGATTGTGAGAATGTGTGTACAGGACACTTGGTGAAATGTACTATAACTACTTTGCTTGAAACAATCAAAAGTTATATCTTAAACAACACACTCAAAATACTGGTGGAACACAGCAGGCCAGGCAGCATCTATAAGGAGAAGCGATGTCGACGTTTCGGGCCGAGACCCTTCATCAGGACTAACTAAAAGGAAAGATAGTAAGAGATTTGAAAGTAGTGGGGGGAGGGGGAAATGCGAAATGATAGGAGCAGACCGGAGGCGGTGGGATGAAGCTAACAGCTGGAAAGGTGATTGGCGAAAATGATACAGAGCTGGAGAAGGGAAAGGATCATGGGACGGGAGGCCTCGGGAGAAAGAAAGGTGGGGGGGGGGGGAGAGCACCAGAGGGAGATGGAGAACAGGCAGAGTGATGGGCAGAGAGAGAGAAAAAAAACAACTAAATATGTCAGGGATGGGGTAAGAAGGGGAGGAGGGGCATTAACAGAAATTAGAGAAGTCAATGTTCATGCCATCAGGTTGGAGGCTACCCAGCCGGTATATAAGGGGTTGTTCCTCCAACCTGAGTTTGGATTCATTTTGACAGTAGAAAAGTTATATCTCAGCTGAAGAGTTAAACTCCTGTGATTTGCCTTTGCAGAGTCTTTTCTCACTGTATGGTATTATCTTATGTATCATTTATATTGTACACTGTCTGTACCATTGTGTGTGTACTTGTGCACAGGATAATAAACTTGTCAACTTGAACTCCTGTTAGGTACAGTACATGTGTGTTCTGGGGTCCTAGATTATGGAACACTCTTAAGATCGCTAGTATATTTTTTATAAGCTGTTCTCTTTCTGCATGATCAATATTTAAACTGTATGTAAGGTGGGAAAACGTAGTGCCCAGGTCTCAAATTTGGAGAGCTTGTGAGATGAAGCTTGTACTCTGCACAACTGTTTTCTGTGCTTGTGGCAGGATGCCAAGTGCAGGAAGCACTGAAGCCCTTCACTGTTGAAGCAGATATAGGGATAAGAGGTGGGAAGAAGGGGAGAGTGTGTTTGGATGGGAGGGGAGCACAGTGGGGTGGGGAGGAAGGAATAGAGTCCAATTTAAAGTCAAAAGTCCAAGTCAACTTTATTGTCATATGCGTAATTGCACGAATAGACTGGGCTAGTGGAAAAACTTGCAGCAGTATCACAGGGACATGGCATCAGATAAACAGCATTCTCGTGAAAAACAATAATTAACACAAATTATACACAATGTTAACAAGAGAGAATCAATTAGATTCAAAAAACTGTATTTTAATGCAAAGTTGGTTATGATGTTGCTGAATTGTAGTCGTGATTAAAGTTTGCAAGTTGCTTCAGAATCAGGTTTGATATCATGGTCGTATGTCCTGAAATTGTAGCAGTACATTGCAAAAATTAATAAAAAACTGCAAATTACAGTAAGGTGTGCATATAAAAAAGAAAAAAAAAGTAGTGAGTTAGAACCAAGTGATTGGAGGAAAGTTGCTGTTCTTGGTGATGTGGGACTATCCTGAGGCAGCTGCTCTTGCAGATATCACTAACGATGGGGAACAGTGTGCCTGTGACGTATTGGATAGAATCCATACTCCACCCTGTACATCAGCTTCTTGTGTTCCTGTGCACAGCCATGGGTTTCATGGGGAAAAGGAAGGAGAGATGCCGAAGCTCATGTTTTAACTACATGCCTTCCCTCTGTTTGTCTCCCCTACACCTTTATTGTCTCCTTCTCTTGCCCTTGGCCACTTGTGCCACTGGGCCCACACCAAGACCTAAACTTTCTTTCTCTCACAGTTGTTGCTACTGCCTCTCTGACTGAGCAGTAGCAGAAATAAGCACTCTCTTCCTCTTTACTACCATCAGGGAGGAGTTAGAGGAGGCTGAAGGCGTACAGTAAACATTTTAGGAACAGCTTCTTCCCCTCTGCCATCCAAGTTCTGAACAGTACACAATCCCATTAACCCTACCCCACTATTCCTCTCTTGCCATATTTATTTATTTTTTAAATTGTAATTTATGGTAATTTTTAATGTACCTTGCTGCAGAAGCAACAAATTTCACATCATATGTCAGTGAAAATAAATCTGATTATGATATGAAATTGTGGAGTTCAGCAGGGCACAAACTTGGAAAAATATACTGCTGTCACCGAGGTCTGGAATTGACTTTGGGGAAATAGTTCATTCTCTACCCTGGCAGCATGCGGATGAGAAATTCAATGTCTGAGGGAAGGCCATGGACCCTTTGTAGCTCCAGGTGAGCAAGCTAACCATAGTTTAGCAAGACTTGCTGATGTACAGTCCAACATACAGTGGCATTCCCTTTGTTTTTGCACCCTCCAAAGGATATCCAGGAAACCAAATTATTCATTGGACCTTATGCTATATGCCATGGTAGATGGTGGGGCTTAACCAAGACGACAATGAGGAATTACATATCTAGTAAAACCATTCAAAACTGAGGAATTTTAGTTGATCAATGGAGAAGATTTAAAGCAGAAGTTGATAGGTTTTTGATTAGTAAGGGCGTCGGAAGGTACGGGGAAGAGGCTGGAGAATGGAGCTGAAAGGAAAAATAAATCAGCCATGTTGGATTGTGAGAAAGATTTGATGGGCCGAATGGCTTCTATGTCTTATGGTCGGAAGATGCTATTTCATTGCATAAGCAAGCTGGTGACTAAGAATCTTTGATTCATGATTTTCAGTGAAAGAATTAGAACAGAAATTTCTTATCAAGATTTTGTCTGTAAGCAACTAAGGAAGAGGAAATGTAGACTTTTCAGAGGTTTTCTGGGTTTTCAGCCCTTCCTACCTGAGGGGGGAAGGGGATGAGGAATCACTCATGGCAGACTAAAACAAGATGTAGGCACTTTTTTTTAAATACGCCACTTGTGTGAACTAAGCAATACTATGTTTTTCCAAAAAAATGATACCTTAATTGTAGTGGCATGTGTGCTGTAATTTTATTGTGAATCATCTGCCTCGGTAGCTGTAATGCTTTTGGGCCTTAGTCAATAGTAGGAGTTTCCATTATGTCATATGTGGCAGAACTAACGCTATACAAGTCGCCAGCTCTCAGAGTCCAATAGCAACCCAGATTTAGAGGTTTTTGTCATATAAATCTGCATGTTCAGTCTGCACAAGTAATGCAATATCGTAGGAGGCAGAGCTTCAACAGATAACAAAGCCTTTCCTAAGTGCATCTGACCCCTTCATAGAGTCGTAGAGTACTACAGCAAAGAAGTACGCCCTTCAGCCCATCTGGTCCATTCGGACCTGATCCACACTGTCCCCATCTCCCCATTGCTTTAACAGTGACAGAGTTCCTCTAGACCTTACCTACCTTTCCCCCTTGAGCCACCACATCCAAGACCTCTGTCTCCACAAGGTGTCATCTCCAGAGGGATCCTAACACCAAAGGCATCTTTACCTTCCTCCCATTCTCCACTTTCCACAGGGCTTGCTCCCTCCATAATTCCTTTGTCCGTTTGTCCCTCCCCCCTAATCTTCCTCTACATGGGTGAGACCCATTGCAAATTGGTAGACTGCCTCATTGAGCTAAAAATGGAACTTTCTGGTGGCCCAACATTTTAATTCCCATTCTCACATGTTGCTCTATGGCTTCCTCTTGTGCCATCATGAGGTCACCCTGAGGATGGAGCAGAGACACATGATATTTCATCTGGTAGCCTCTAAAACAATGGCATGAATATTGGTTTCTCCTTCTGGTAAAAAAATACTGCATCTCCCTGCTTCTATTCCCTACTCTGACCGTTTATCTCTTCTTATCTGCCTATCACTCTCCACTGGTGCCCCTCCTCTTCCCTTTTCTCTTATGGTCCACTCTCTGCTCCTACTGGTTTCCATCATTTCCAGTCCTTTACCTTTCCCACCCACCTGGCTACACCTATCACTCTAGTTATCCTCCTTCCTCTCTCCCCGCCTTTTTATTCTGGCATCTTCCCTCTTCCTTTCTGTTCTCAAGGAAGGGTCTCAGCTTAAAGCATTGACTGTTTGGTCATTTCCTCCAGCATTTTGTGTGTGATACTTTGGATTTCTAGCATTTGCAGAATTTCTTGTGCTGATGAAAAACATTTGTCTCGTTTGTATTCTGAATGACTGACCCCTAAATATGAAGCTGTGATATCCTTTTCTAGACACTGCACCCAGGGGAAGCATCAGCTCTGCATTTATCCTGTCAAATAGCATTGATATTTCCCCTGGGTGTGGTGTCTAGAAATGTTAGGATTTTTGTATGTTTCTGTTCTCAGTCTTCTGCATTCTAGAGAGTGTAGACCCGGTTCTGCATAACCTTACTTCACGAGACAAACATTTGTCAACTTCCAATGTAACAATGAGCTTCCCTGGCAAGCTTTTTTTCACTTCTATATTCTTCCTTTAGGGGAGAGGTCACATTTATACACACTATGTATGCACACTCACCATGACTCCACATAACTGGAGCAAGCTGATTCTACTCCTCTACTTAATTCCACTTGCAATAAATGTTATTATACTGCTTTGGTTCCTAATTGCTTGCTGGACCTACTTGTTAACCTTCAGTGATTCATGCACAAGAACACTTGTCTCCCTCTGAATACCAACATCTTCCATTTTCCCTCCATTTAATAAATGTTCTTTCTAATTTTTCTACCAATGTGTGTCACCCCACATTTTTTACATTGCACTCCAGCTGCTGTATCCTTGCCCAATAACTTTTATTTTCCCCTGAAGCCTCTCAGCATCCTTCTTTCAGTCTGTACCGGCAGAGTGAAGTTTTAATATAAATCCTATACCTTTTATATTTTAACAGGGTGCCTTGTAATTCAAAGCTATCTTGTTCTTATGGTACACCCACACCTCTGTGCTTTTGACCTACCAAAACATCCAATTCAGCAGCAGTTTGATTTTAATTTTTTTTCTAATTATTGTTCCTCCTGATTCCTGTAATCTATTTCTGTTCTACTCTTCAGTTCTATGACTTCCAGGGATATTTAAACTCCCCTACTTATGACCTTTTGGTTGTTAATAATTTTAATTGCTGGTCAATATCATAAAAGTCAGAGTCATACAGTGGGGAAATAGCACCTCCTAACCAACACCATGCATCAGCCAACCGTCGAGCACGTATTGTATACTCACATATGGTTAGGTACACCTGTACACCTGTTTGTTAATGCAAATATCTAATCAGCCAATTGTGTGCCAGCAACTCCATGCATAAAAACATGCAGACATGGGTAAGAGGTTCAGTTTTTGTTCAGATCAAACATCAGAATGATGAAGAAATGTGATCTAAGTGACTTTGACTATGGAATGATTATTGGTGCCAGATGGGGTGGTTTGAGTATCTCAGAAACTTCTGATCTATTGGAATTTTTCACACATAACAGTCTGTAGAGATCACAGAGAATGGTGCAAGAAACAGAAAAATCTAGTGAATGACAGTTCTGTGGGCAAAAGTGCCTTGTTAATAAGAGGGGTCAGAGGAGAATGGCCAGACTGGTTCAAGCTGACAGGAAGATGACAGTAACACAAGTAACCACACATTACAAAAGTGGTGTACAGAACAGAATCTCTGAACACACATGTTGAACTTTGAAGAGGATGGATTACACAGCAGAGGACCACCCCAATTTAAATTAGCTACTAAGTGTATATTAATCTCATTTAATTCTACCCACATTTCCACTAACTGTTCCAAGTTCCATGCATAAAGACGAGATTCTGCAGATGCTGTAAATCCAGAGCAACAGGCACAAAGTGCTGGAGGAATCAGGCCAAGACCATTCACCGTTCCTGACGAAGGGGTTTGGCCCAAAATATCGACTCTTTATTTTCCTCTATATATGCTGTCTGACTTGTTGAATTCCTCCAGCATTTTGTACCGGTGTTCCAGACTCTAGCAGTCACTTATGCAAGGGACAACTTACAATGGCCCATTAACCTACCAACCATATCTTAGCAGCGTAGGAGTCAGTTGGAGTACCCAGATGAAATCCACTTGGTCAAAGGAAGCAATATGCAAACCTGACACAAATGCCATTTGAGGTTAGGATTGAACCATAACGTCAGGAGTGATGAAGAGGCAGTTGTACCAGCTGCAGCACTGTCTCATCCTTCTTTAGTCCTCCTTCCTTAAATACCTACATCATTTACCATACCTTTCCAAGTAGTTGAATGTAACTATATTAATTTCAGTATGGCAATGTTTCATGTTCTGATATGTTCTGCTGCATTATGTGTGTCACATTATAGACTGGCTTATTCAGGCATTGATAGCTAGCCAGCACACATGTCAGCATGTCCTCAACCTCTGCCCCGTGTATGGTGAATGGTGCCTGCCTCACAGCTTCAGTGACTCCAGATCTGACCCTGGCCTGGAGCCTGAGCTGCAGAGTCGGTGCAGCCACTGTGGCTCGCAGCCAATACTCAAGCGTCACACGTTTCAGTGCTCACTTCCGCGGACTCTGCAGCTCATCTTCTGCATGCTATTTGTTGACTATTTTGTTCTGTTTGTACGTTCTGAACTTTTTTCGCACTTTGGATGTTTGTCCATCTTTGTTGTGTTTATTTGTTTTCTGTATTCTATTGTGTATCTTTGTTTTGTTACTGCCTGTAAAAAGATGAACATCGAGGTTGTGTATGGGGAACATATTTTGATAATAAATGTACTCTGATGCTCCCTCGGTGGCCTGATTTGCTCTCACATCCCAATGATGCGCTGCTCAGATGATTAATTGGCTACTGTAGATTCCCTCTGGTGTTTTGTGTCATAAGAAATTCAGGCTGGAGTTGATGGGCATGTGAGGGAGTAGATTACTATAAATGACTGGGGGAGCAGGGTGGGTGGGATTTACTGTAAGGAAGTACTGTACATGGAACACGCTGGTCGGATGACATTACAACTGGCCTGTTCCACTACTGGTCCCAGAACTCAATAATGTATTTGTTGAAGGGACTTGATACACTTCAGGAATGCCTCCTCTGTGTTAGCCCATATGGCATAGGAGCAGAGTTAGGCCACTTGGCCCATCCAGTCTGCTCTGCCATTCATTCACATCTGACTTAATCGCTCTCGACTCCATTCTCTTGCCTTCTTCTGACGCCCTTACTAATCAAGAACCTGTCAACCTCCACTTTAAATCTTCTTGGTTGATCTACTAAAATCTCTCAATTTTGAGTGGTTTCCCTATATAGTTCCTTAATGTCCTCTTAAGAAAAATAGTCCAAGCTTCTTCAGTCAAGCCCTGCTATTTACCATGGCATATAACCATAAAATCTGATGAATAATTTGATTTCCTGGAAATGTTTTGAAGGGTGCAAAAACAATAATGCCACTATACTTTGCACAAATCGTCCTAAACCAAGGGCTCCTAACCTTATTAATGCCATGAACTGCTGCTATTAACTGAAGGATTGTTCAAGTCCCGGTCCCAAGCTGTGGCTAGCTGGGCCACTCGAACACTGAATTTCTCATCCACGTTCTGCCAGGGTAGAGAATGAACTGTCTCCCCAAAGTCAACTCCAGCCCTCAGGGCCTCTCACACTCTACCGACTCAATGATAACAAAGGTTTTCAATGATGTGCCCTGCTGAACTGGTATCAGAATCAAATTTACTATCACATATGTATGTTGTGAACTTTGTTGGTTTTTTTTGGGAGCTGGGCAGTTACTAATTAATTTACTTAAATTGAATGTGTTTTCTTTTTGTAATTTAAAAATTTTTTTTTAAGCTTTCCTCATAATAAGAAGCATTTAAGAAACATGTAAAATTCCTTTTGATAGTTCAGGCAGATACAGTTGTAGTTTCTGCTGTCGGTGCTCTTGTTCTACTCTGCTTAATGTAATACCCTCAGTAGAGAAGCTGACCGTATCTAGGAGCTGTGCGGCTTCAAAAGATAAGTGCAACCAGAGGCAGCCTGTGCGAGATGAAATTGAAGCTGAAATTGAAACTGGCCTATTGGGTTTCTGTGTACACTTCCAACCAAATTGCATGCGTAGAATTTTTAATACAGCAGTTAGAGCAGCACTCTATATAGCACCAGCAATCATCAGTCAGGATTCAGTTCTCGCTGCTGATTGTAAAGAGCTTGTGCATTCTCCCCATGACCGTGTGGGTTTTCTCTGAGTGCTCCAATTTCCTCCCACATTTGAAAGAAGTACGGCTTGGTAAGGTTAGTAAGTTGAGGGTATGCCACGTTGGTGCCAGAAGCATAGTGACACTTGTCGGCTACCCTCAGCACAATCCTCAGACTGTGTCGGTTATTAACGCCGTCAACACATTTCAATATGTTTTGATATATATGTGACAAATAAAGCTAACCATTAATCTTTTTTATTTTTAAGTTTGCGATGATCTTGCCCTTAATCTTTTATAATCAGCTTAATTGTAGTTCACTCTTATATCAATGTGTACCAGCTTCCATGATCTTGGGAGCCATCTCTTGGCTCAGGCAGCCACGAGTGATAAAGCTTGCCTTGCGCAAATGCTGGCACAACCTTTAGCTGATTGTTGAAGAACCTTTACTAAATATCAAGACTTCAGCTCGGCCGTAAAGTTCTCATGATCCATCAGGCAACAGTAATCCTAACAGTTTTTTTCTCTCAGAAGATAAAGGAATCTTTTGAATTCTCTTCTCTCAAGGGTGGTGGAGAACAGGTCACTAAATGTATTAATGGTTAAATATTATAAGCATTGGATGCAAAAGGCCTGAAGCATTGTTCAGGATCCTTACCAACCACCCCACAATCTTTTTGACCCACTACTGTCAGGAAGGAGGTACAGGAGCATCAGGACTAGGATTACCAGACTTGGGTAACAGCTCCTTCCCTCAGGCTGTGAGACTAGCGAATACTCTGCTACCACCAAGGCCGTGTCACTAGGACAGCGAGCCGATTGCTGTTTATATAGTGTCTACTGTTTACCTGTGCTGTGTACTTCACATGCATTTTGAATTATATTTTATGAACTTATTTGTGATAATATTTTGTTTTATGTGCTGTGCGTGATATATATATATATATATATATATTGCAGGTGCACTGTGGTCCAGAGGAATATTGTTTCATTTGGTTGTATATATGTACAGGCAGATGACAATAAACTTGAACTTGACATAAAAATGGAAGATTAAGGGGAGCTAGTAGAGAAGAGGAGCTGGAGCTAGCATAGAGCAATTATGACCATGTTGACTGATGGCACAGTCTTCTCCTATTTTCTTGAGATCTGGAAAGAACCTCAAGGTACTGGAAGAATACTATCGATACTATCTGAGTAAATCCTCCATGTTGATTGGTGGGGCAGACTGGTGGCCTAGTCCTCTACTATTTTCTTGTGAACTGGAAGGCAACTTAGGACACTGTCTCAGTAAATCCTCCCTATTCACTAGAAAGATCAATGATCCAATGTCTGTGAGCTTTTTCAGGCCAATATTCCCAGCTCTGAACCCCGAATTACTCTCGGGTGGCTTTGTTACTCAGGGCACGTGGCTTGCATGACCAACACCAGAGTCCCAAAGCAGACAATTTATTGTGATGGGAAGAGAGTAATAGACAGCATGAAGGAAAGAATCCAGGATCAGCATGGAGCCTCCTTGAAGAAATGGAGCATCTCCACTGATTCCTGAGAAATTCCGGCCTACCAACCCTCAAAGTGGAGAACAGTCATTTGGGATGTCATTAACTCCGTGCATCAGAAGCACACAGGTGTGGTAGAAAAGAAGTACATCTCCTCACTAACATCTACTCACATATCTATCCAAGCTGGGATCTCATGCCCATCTGCGGAAGAGACTGTGACTCCCACATTAGCCTTGTTAGGCCTATCAGAATGCACAAAATCCCAGTGGAAGCATTCTTGCTTTTTCCTGATACAATCTAAGAAGGGATATATTTATAACTTACTTATTTTTTATTTTAATAAGGACATATGCTTATTTAATAAATATATTTATATTTTTAAAAATATTTTATTTACATATATACATAAATTTATATTAATGACAAGCATAACTAAATATTCATGCATTAGTATTAAATATGCATTGTAAATTATTATTTGTATCTAGTATTTAAAATACAATTTATTGAAAATTCTGCTTCTGTTTTCTTTGGAATCTGCATAATATTTAGTGCTAAATTTAAATGATCGTAGCTAAGAAAATATACTAATAAGTGAGCTGTATGGAGGAGCTTTAGATGTTTCTTTACCTTTGTGATTGCAATTAAGCATCGCTGAGTCAGTGTTGAGTAAATTGTGGCATTAGTGTTGCAGTTCCAAATCCTATCCACGTGCAGGCTTCATGTCGCATAAAACTCTGCCATTGCAAATCATGTCACCTATTCAGATCTGATGTAATTTAAATGTTAAGTGGGAATTGCCCAGTATGTTATTTGTGTAAGCACCCTATTTACCACAGAATTTTATGCATAATTTTTCTAATTTGTGAGGTAACAGTTTAAACGTTATTTTGATTAAGATCCTGAAGTTTAACTATGTTCTCTTTTGCTTTACTATCGGTGATGAGAAACAATAGTGGAGCTGCATCACTAAAGAAAAATTACCTCTTACAAATAATAGTTAGTTACCTGCTTTCACAAGGGCACTGTTTTTTTTTAAATCTAGCTCTCTGTAGTTGAGATATTAATGACACTTGGGCTTCTTTGTTCCCCTCTGTTTTTCACCCTGCTGCCCCACATTGTATTTGGAAGCATATATTAACACTCAATTAGATTCAGATTGCATGAGGAGCTTTCAACAAATCACATTTATAATATCTGTCTTTATTTTTTTCCTTTTAATATTAGCATTCAGACAAAACATATTGGTTTGGTGGATTATAAATTTTTGTTGGTAATCTAGAATAGATTTTTCATAAGCTTATGTAATTTTCGAGGTACTGTGAAGGTCAAAAAACTTACACCCATTTAGTCCTTTATTTCTGTGTCTGCTTTTCTCTTTCAATCTCTGTCTGAGCCCTTCTAGTTCAAAAGTTCACTCAATTCCCAAATGACCACCTAATTTTCCAGTTATTCCCTCAAGCCATATGTGTTTGGGTTTCTTTATGGTTTATTAGGTACTGTAGGAAAGAAACATCCGTTATATCTTCTAATGTAATTCACACACACTTCAGTGGTGCTTCTTCTTGATTGCTGGCAGCAATTAAGTCATAGCAAAGAAGGGTAATGCATGGACTCCCCAGGCCTGTGCTTCTCTGCAGAAGCTGACAAAGCCTAAAAAATAAGTGCCAGCCCCACCGTTACCAATCTGCCTCTTTTCTGGCTGCAAGACTGATTGATTGTGAAATCATAACTTGCTTCATGCTAACAGGGAGAGTTCACTGGTAGGTTATTGTGAGCGGATAAAGCACTGGATGAGGTTTTGATTTTTTCTGTATCGAATCTGGGTACATCAGATTAATGGAATTTCAATTACTGCATGGAATTGCCTCTGCATTGTCAGGAAAACGGATGGAGATTCTATTGCTATGTCTAGGAGCTAATACCAGATGCATAAAAGGTGTGCTCTTCCATTATACCAAAGAACAGAGAAAAATTGGAGTTAGATGGTTTTTAACGTATTGATATCTGTGCATCTGTCCTTTTCATTTTTTCCCATCTCTTCAGATTGTTCAATTCAGTTTGACAGTGCAGTTCCAAGTTGAGTGTATAAATTAGATTTAGCATGGATGTTGCCATCTTACACTGCTACTAATTGATAATATTCAACAAGTACTGATACATATAAATACATTTGCTTGAAAATGTACTTTGGATCTTATATTTTATAAGAGTAATTGTGGAGTGATTAATGAATCATTGATATTTGCACAGGACCAGGAAATGAGAACATTACTCACATGAAGATCATTGGTTATCAATACATTTTGATGCCCTACCATGTTTTAACTCCTGAGAATCAGAGGTTTATTTTGAAAAATAAGATTACTTAAATGATTTAAAAAAAAATCCAGCAACATTTAAATATGTCCTAAATCAAGTCACATTTGACATGTCAGTATGTGCACACCTATCTTCTTTTCAGAAAAAACGAACAGTATTAATATATGGAAATCATTATTGACAGTGTGTGTAATTAATGTGACAAATTATATCATTATGGGGATGATCAATACCAAGGTATATTGTGGTTTCAAATTTCTGTAATATCATGAAGCAGAAAAGAATAGATGTTTAGGAATGATTACTTGAGTATAGTCCACTTGGAATTTCATAGAAAGAAGAAATGAGTTTTAACTATTGTCTTGCATGATATTTACATCAATTAAAAGCATTACATAACAGCCAAGATACAACAGAACCTTTACTTAAATATTTTCATAATTATGTATGATGTTTGTTAAAATTACTGCAAATAAAATCATAATAAAAGTAAATTGAACTGTACTGGTAGTACAGGGCTATATCAAGTCTTCTCCAGTGTGCAGGTACTCTGTACATCTACAAAAATAGAAATTGGGATTGGAAATGGGAAATATTGGTCAACTCTTCTGAAATATCCTATATTCTGTAAGGACTGTTGACTCTAAGATTGTCATAGTTGGGGTGGTAGTGGGGACAAGCTCCCACTACTTATTAAATGGTTCCAATGGTGTACGCCTCAAATAGCCTCTGAAAATCAAGCCCAGCTCATGGCCTTCATGTGTGGCTAAACTACTAGGCCCAGTGGAACCATTTCTACTGACAGGAGAAGGGGCAAAGACAGGCTACTAGTGCCCTAAAACTAGTCACTTCGGGCAGATGGGACTCATCAGCCGTGGTTGGCAGCTCATCTAGGAGAAGGAAAACTCTGATCTCAAACCTCTGCTGCCTTGCAGCTACACCCACTCATGGGGAAGGCTTCGAGGGTAGACCGAGGGGAAAAATCCAGAGCTGGAGTCCCTAAGGTAGTTCTACATTGAGTGCACTGCTGATTGGCAACTCCTGCGATGCTGCTGGTGCCAAACTGCATCGGGCTCTGCCGTTCCTTTGGGTTCATCAAATGCATGGAGAGGGGGAGCTTGCTACATGGGTAACAGATTGCTCTCCATATTGTACTGCCCCAGCTTGGGTAACTGAACAGCTAGGATGCAACACTCCTCGTCAACCCTGACCAACAGAGGCCTCCTTCATTCTTAGGACTGATGAACAAGGCAGAAAGTGCAAATGCCAAGAAAACTATTCCACCAATGATGGTCCCAGTTCTAAATGAAATTTTCTGAGTAATCATCCTCCCTCCAATTACTGCCAATCCAGTACAAAGACAGTGTCCCAGTGTGCCACCTACAGAAACACTAAAGGCATCTTCCCAAGCAACTAATGCAATGGTAGCTGTCTGTGACCATTGTCCTCACTCTGCCAAAAGTGTAGGAGTCAATGCATGGGCAGTACCTCTCCATGCAGGAGTGATGAGAACTGACAATTTCCTGAATATTGCACAAATTGTGTAAGCTTGACAATCCTGGAAAAATTATCACATCAGCAATCATACTGTACATCATAAACTTCATCCTCTGATTATGGTAATGCATTGATTATTCACTAATTTAGATCATTATTGCAAACTTGTTATCTGCTAATATGTTCATACACAGTGTTAACAACCCCAGCCTGAGTTATACATTTATCTAAACAATGTATAATTGATTGCTCAAATTCTGTTTCCATTGTACATGTATTTTATGCTGCCACTATTTCTCAGCAGCTCAAGATCATTGATTTAAACTTCAGTAGTGACCTGTAACGTGCTGTAGGATTAGCAATTACAACATACTATGATTGACGTAATGACATACTTCCAGCTGGAAGTATCCTAAATTAAATGGAATGACTCATAAAATTAATATTACTTAGGAAATTGACAACTGGCCCTTATGAGAGTTCCTGAGGTCCTTTCAAATATTTGAACTTTTCTTTCATAGTTACTAGTATAGATCAACAGATTTTAGTTACAACTACTAATTTATCATTTTCATAAAATAATCCATATGTAAAATTGTTACAGCTGAGGCTAAGTTAAGTTACATTTAAGGTAAGGTTAAGTTCGGTTTATGAGTGTTCATCCTCGAAATTAAACAGTGTTTTCAGATATCTAAAGCTGATTTGCATTTTTTTCATTAAATACTTTTATGTGTGATTAGGAAAAATACCACCACAAAAAGTAAAGGTAATTATATGATTCTCCCTATATATAGTGTCTGTGAAAAGAATTCACCTCCCCCCTCATTTTATTGTTTTACGACATTGAATCACAGTGAATTTAATTTGGCTTTATTTTGACACTGTTAAACAGACAGACTCTTTTCTATCAAAGTGAAAGCCGATCTCTACAAAGTTATCTAAATTATTTGCAAATATAAAACACAAAATAATAGATTACATAAGAATTCACCCCCTTCTAGTCAGTATTTAGTAGATGTACCTTTGGCAGCAATTACAGCCTTGAGTCTGTGTGGACGGGTCTCTTATCAGCTTAGCACATTTGGACACTGCAATTTTTCCCCTTTCTTCTTTTCAAAACTACTGAAGCTCTGTCAGATTGTATGGGGATCATGAGCAAATGGCCCTTTTCAAGTCCAGCCACAAATTCTCAATTGCATTGAAATCTGGACTCTGACTTGGCCACTCCAGGACACTACATTTGTTGTTTTTAAGCTATTCCTGTGTAGCTTTGGCTTTATGCTTGGGGTCATTGTCTTGCTGGAAAACAAATCTTCTCACAAGTCACAGTTCTCTTGAAGACTGCATCAGGTTTTGCTCCAGGATTTCCCTGTAATTTCCTGCATTCATTTTACCCTCCACCTTCGCAAGCCTCCTGGGGCCTGGTGCAGTGAAGCATCCTCACAGCATGATACAGCTTCCACCATGCTTCATGGTAGGGATGGTGTGTTTATGATGATATGCTGTGTTTTTGCTTGTGCCAAATATAGTGCTTAGTCTGATGGTTAAGAAGCTCAATTTTGGTTTCATCAGACCATAGGACCTTCTTCCAGCTGACTTCAGAGTCTCCACATGCCTTCTGGTAAACTCTAGTCGGGATTTCATGTGAAATCCCCTTCTTGTACAGTCACTCAGTTTTTGAGGATGGTCTGTTCTAGGTAGATTTACAGCTGTGCCATATTCTTTCCATTTCTTGATGACTGACATATCTGCACTGCTACGGATATTCAGTGACTTCAAAATTTTCTTGTATCCATCTCCAGACTTGTGCTTTTCAATGACCTTTTGGTAGAGTTGCTTGGGCTATCCGTTTACCTTCGTGGTGTGGTTTTTGCCAGAACTCTGACTTGCCAGCAGTTGGATACAAGTGTATTTTTACTACAATCAATGGAGATATCTCGACTACACGCAGGTCTCCAAAAACAGATCTCTATTTAGATATATGACTTCTAAACCAGTGATGATTTCATGTGTCATATTAGAGGGTGAATACTTATGCAATCAATTGTTTTGTGTTTTATATTTGTGATTAATTTAGATCACTTTGTAGAGATCTGTTTTCACTTAGACATGAATGAGTCTTTTTCTGTTGATCAGTGTCAAAAAAGCCAAATTAAATCCACTGCGATTCAATGTTGTAAAACAAGAAAACATGAAAACTTCTGGGGGTGGGGGAGGTGAGTACCTTTTATAAACACTGTGGGTATAACCATCACTATGCAAGTTTTTTTAAATATGTTTTGAATTTAAAAGAAACTTAAAAGTGGAAGTACGCCAATCCTGATTGATATCGAGTCCTGATGTATGACTGATTCATTTTCTTTTTTGTACTGAGAAACTGTTTTTATTCAAGATCTGAGATTATAGTTGCACAAGATGAGGCACAGTAGCAGAGTGTTTATTGCTACACTTTGCAGTACCGCTGATTGGGGTTCAATTCCCATACAGCCTGCAAGGAGTTTGTGCATTCTCCCCATGCTGAATGACGTTTGTCTGGGAGCACCAGTTTCCCCTTGCAGTCCAGAGACATACCAGCTGGTAGGTCATTTGGTCATTGTAAATTGTTCTGTGCTTAGGCTAGGATTAAATGAGCGGATTTCTGGGTGGTATGACTCAAGGGGCTGGAAGGGCCTGTTCCTTGCTGTATCTCAATAAATAAAAAAAATATTTTTATTACGAGTCAATATACAGTAGGTTCAGCTGAGCACAGTGGGCATGCTCTGTTGACGATACATGCGGGCCATCCCCAGTACATCCTCAGGCTGTGCAGGTTGTTAATGAAAGCACTACATTTCACTGTATGTTTCCATGTACTGTACATGTGATAAATCTGAATCTGAAAAGGGCATATTCTAATGAAAATTAAGAAAAATGAATTCCTTATTTAATAACATTGATGAAACTACGCTCATATAAGACAGTGATAATAAACCTGACTCTGATTGTTATATGATGTGAGCCCACCCTTAACACAACCAGTTCTAAGCTGTGGAACTCATCTGCAGAGGGTGTCAATAGTGTTCTGTCTGGAGAGGAAACACATTTCACTGCCACTGATGACCAGAGAGTAAAAATATGAGTGAGGCACAATCCTGTTGCAAATGAAACCACTCCTTCACACTGAAAGACAGTGCATAGCTGTTTTATTATACAGCACATACACTCAGTGGCTTCATCAGTTACCTAATAAAGTGCCCACTGAGTTACAGTCATGGGCATCTGCTGCTGTAGCCCATCCACTTTGTGGTTTGCTGTGCATTCAGAAATGCTCTTCTGCACACTACTGTTGTAATGTGTGGTTATTTGAGTTACTGTCTCCTTCCTGTCAGCTTGAACCAGTCCTGCCATTCTGTTCTGATCTCTGTTTAACAAGGCATTTTTACCCACAGAACTGCTGCTCGCTGGTTGTGTTTTTTTTTTGAACCGTTCTCTGTAAACTCTAGAGGTAGTTGTGTGTGAAAATCCCAGGAGATCAGCAGTTTCTGAAATACTCAGACTACCCTGTCTGGCACCAACAATTATTCCACAATCAAAGTCACCTAGATCACATTTCTTCCCCATGCTGATGTTTGATCCGAACAACATTTGAACCTCTTGGCCATGTCTGTATGGTTTTATGCACTGGGTTGATGCCACATTGTTAGCTGATTAGATACTTGCATTAATGAGCAGGTGTAAAGTGGTCACTGAGTGTAGATGACAGGTTTCCACTTTCCTTCATGGAACATCAATTTGGTTATTTTCCAGTGTTGGTGGCTCCCTCTCTACTAAGTATCCAGGCTGGTTTCTGTTTTTGTCATATACTACTAACTTGCTATTTGTGTTTCTTCAGACAGCAGCCAGTAGTTAAGAACTATTTTAATTCTCAACTTCCAAATATGAACTACAGCCCAGTCTCTGCACTTTCTTAGAGGACAAACAATGTGACTGACAGTCAACATAATCTTTTCTAGCATTTACCTCTGTTGTTGCTACACGTGCAGTGTGGACATGGTGAGTTCCAGTCCTACCGGACCCTAATGAGCAGCTACCTCTGTAAAGACTTGTTAGAAGTGTACAAAGTTATGAGGGGTATAGTTAGAGTAAATGCTAGCAGGCTCTTTCCACTGAGGTTGGGTGGAATGACAACTGGGTGGAACGTCTTGGATTAAGGGTGAAAGGTGAAAAGTTTAAGGAGAATGTGAGAGGAAACTTCTTCACTCAGAGGGTTGTGAGAGTGTGGAACAAGCTGCCAATGCACATGGTGCATGCAGGCTTGATTTCAACTTTTAAGAGAAGATTGAATAGGTACCTGGATGGTAGGTGTATGGAGGGCTGTGGTCCCAGTGCAGGTCAATGGGAGTAGGCAGTTTAAATGTTTTGGCACAGACTAGATGGGACCTGTTTCAGTGCTGTACTTCTCTATGACTCTATAAATGAACATACTTCAGTTAGGCTCTTATGTATTTCGAAGCCTGATGTAGTAGCAGTAGAGCCCTTTGTATTTCCTGATCTGAGCACTGAGATAACAACTGCTAATTAAAAAGTTGTTTGGTGCTTTTTAAGTAGGAGGAGTCAAAATTCTAAAGATTAGTGTTATTTGTCACAGTACAGAGAAATGTGTCAATTATGTTAATGACCAAAAGGGTCTGAGGTGTGTTGGGAGGCAGCCCACAAGTTTTGCCATGTTTTCAGCACCGACGTAGCATGCCTACAACTGATTAACACTAACCCGTACATGTTTGGAATGTGAAAAGAAAGCAGAGGGCCCAGGGGAACCCCACAGAGTCACGGGGAGAACATACAAACTCTTTACAGATAGCAGCCGAAATTGAACCCCACTCTTATATCTAGTGCTGTACAATGATTGTGCTAACAGCTATATGCTCCTGCACCCTCCCAAGACGTTACTTTGCTACCCCAACTATACTACCATAGAGTTCTCTGCACTGACCCACAATAAACCACCAGGTTACCCTACCACTAATCATGGCGGCCCCTCCATGCCATGATCTGTCCCTTTTCTAACTTCAACAGAACCTGTGCCTCCCTGGATACTTTCACCCACTCTCACATTATTTTTGTGTTCCCTATATTTAAACATAAGGGCCAATAACTTTTTCTAAAGTGGAAGCTTTTACAGCGTGGCGTCCAATCTTGGCTGGGCCTGGCCTCTCCCATTGGTGCTGCCCTCCTGTGTTCAAGCAGTGGAATGACAGGCTGGATTGCACACTGCCGGGAGATTGTACCATCGATTGCTGGACATTGTCACTCAGAGTCTTGGACTATATATATGTTTTGTTTTTCGAGTGAATCTGCTTCTTTGCTCACTATTTTGGTTGTTACTCATTATTTTTTAATGTTTGCTTGCTATTTTGAGTGTTTTGCACCTTGGCCCCAGCAGAACGCTGTCTTGTTCATCTGTATATATGTATGGCTTGAAAGATAATTAAACTTGATCTGATTTCACTTTTTGTGGTATGTTCTGCTGTTTTCTCTCTCTCTTGCCATTTTCCCTTTCTTATCATTTTTTCCTTTCAGGTGAGGGGTGATTCATGACATCTTCTGATGTAGAGAAGATAAGCATCAGCCCTCTGTGATGGGTGGTGATACAATTGCTTTACTGAGTGTCCTTCTTAATTTAATGTTGAAATTCAATTTACCTCCCAATCTCCAATTTAGCTGAACTATCTGAATCCACCTCAAGGTAAGATTTATTTGAAGGCAAGGAATTAATTATATTTCCTTGTTCTAAATGGAAAATGTATTCTCAACTAGCATATTCTAAATCCCTACCAGCTTCACAGACAACACCTGAAAAATGTTTGTTCCTGGTTGCTTGACGAGATTGGCTTGACTACCTACTCAGCCTTACAAATGGTCCCAGTGGGAGATCTGGTCCATTCAGACAGCTTAGCTTTTTTTTTGAAAAGGAACTATTAGTCCTTTCCTTGCTGTTTTAAGCCACATAATGTAGGAAGCAGCAGTCCAATGCTTGTCACAAGGTTTTGCTTAATATCTCTTAAACCAGGCTTACAATTTCAATACAATAAATGAAACAATTTTTTTTTCCGCTAGATTCCAGATGAATCAGGTTTATCATCACTGACGTATTTCATGACATTTGCTGTTTTGTGGCAGCAGTAGCATGAAATGCATAATACTGTTAAAATAAAGATATATAAAATTAAACAAATAGCTTAAAAAAAGAGCAACATACTGAGGTACTGTTGAGCAAAACACTCACAAAATGCTGGGGTAATTTAGCAAGTCAGTCAGTAACTATGGAGGGAAATAAACAGTCAAAGGTTTGAGCAGGGACCCTTCATCAAAGCCTGATCTCTTGTTTGTGAGGTACTGTTCATGGCTCATGGACCTGTTAGAAATCTATTTATTTATTTGTTTATTTAATGAGATACAATGTGGAATGGGCCCTTCTGGCCTCTCAAGCTCAGCAATTCTACAATTTAGTCCTTGCCTAATTGCGGGACAATTTACAATAACCAATCAACCTACCAATCGCTGCACCTGTGGGCTGTGGAAGGAAACTGGAGTACCCAGAGGAAGCACACACAGGCCTGGGGAGAATGTCCAAGTTCCTTACAGGCAGCAGTGGAAATTGAATCCAGGTCGCCTGCAATATAAAGCAATGTGCTAACCACTATGCTACTGTGCTGCCCATAATCAGACCTTAGAGTGAAAAAAACTCCTCCTAAAATGTTGAGTGGGTGTCTTCAGGCTTCACTGCCTTCTCCCTGATGGCAAGAATGAGAGGGGGGCATGTTCTGGATAGTGAACGTCCTTAATGATGAATACTGTCTTCTTGAGACATCACCATTTGAGCCAAATGGGGGAGCTCAGCAGGCCAGGCTGCATCTATAGAAAAGAGTTAACAGTTGACGTTTCAGGTCAAGACCCTTCATCAGGAACCAGATCAGTCATGTTCTTGTTGAATGGCAGAAGAGGTTCAAGAGGGTAAATAGTCTCATTCTGTTTATTTTTCACGTTCAAAGTTCATAGTAAATTTATTATCAGCATACGCATTTGTCACCATATACTAGCTTGAGATTAATTTTCTTAAGGGCATTTACAGGAAAATAAAGAAATACAATAGTATATATGAAAAACTATACATGAACAAAAAATAGGAAACAACCAATGTGCAAAAGAAGACAAATTGTGAATAAATGAATATGTAAATAAATAAGCAAAAAATTACCTGGTAAATAATGCTGAGAATATGAGTTGTAGAGTCCTTGAAAGTGAGTCCATAGATTGTGGAATCGGTTCAGTGTTGAGGTTAGTGAAGTTGGCTACACTGGTTCAATAGCCTGACAGTTAAAGGGTAATAACAGTTCTTGACCCTGGTCGTGTGGGTCCTAAGGCTGCTGTACCTACAGTCTGATGATAGTATTAAGAAGAACAGTGGCCTGGATGATGAATGTCCTTGATGATGGATGCTGCTTTCTTGTCGCAGGACTCTATGAGCTGTAGAGTGAACACAGTCACTGGAGAAACACTGAAGCTCATTGATACAGATGTGTTTTATTTAGCAAAATCAGGTATATTTGGAGGAAGAGGTCTCTTTGATCTAATATTACATGACATTTTAGATACCAAAAGTCAAAGGTAGCAGTATGACAATTCTATACTTACAATGTATCTACAGTGCTTCCTTTGAATTACAAATAATTTTCACACCTCTTTCTTCGCACCCACACTCCAGACACCCAAAATGAATTTAATCAGCGTTGACTGGCTTTCAATTAACTGATGTCCACAGCTGCAGGCAACTATTGTCCAGGGCTGCATTTAAAATTTAACCTACAATCCACGTTCAGTTCTTAAAAACTAGTTGCTGAAGTTAATATTTAATATATATCCTAACTCTAGAATACACCCCAACACTCGTAAATGTGTTCAGTGCTCATTTTCTAGCTCGACACAAGAGGCATCCGGTCTGGCTAGCTGCTGGGTGGGTAACCTGTAAAGATATTTTGAGGCAGTTACTGCTTTGATGTTTGGAAGGGGCCCCATAGGAAATCCACACTGCCGAGGTTGACATCTCGATCGTGTTATTCTGGAATTCTATGTATTTGCTTAATGAAAGAGACTAAATGTACTTGGGGAAATCTGGAATGAGGTAAACTGCGCATTTTTCTATATTACTGTAGCGTCAGTTTATGTCCATTTTACTGATGATTGTGCTCCCCTTCTGTGGCTCCTTCTTGGCTGCTGTGCTGTAAACTCTGGCCCTGGTTATATAGAATCAGCACATGGTTATTTGCTGCCATCTCTTGAGTATCCTATGTCAGGTGATTTATGACCACCTTCAAAACATCCCAAAAATCAAGCAGAAACATCTGCTATCCTTGGGAGCGCAACTATGCTGAACTGAAATTTCGGGGCAGCAACCTAGGTTTTTTTGTTCTCCTAGACGACGGCAACAGGGATTTTTGGGGGTATATCATGCTTCTTGCTCCCTGGAAGTTTGGATTTTTTTTCTGTGCTCCATTCCTGGTTGTTCACTTACAAACTACCATTCATTACTTTGCAAGTAGTGATTGGCTTGGTAATCTCCAGTACAATTCACCAAAATGAACAGGTACGTCATTTCAGCCTTATTTCTGTGTCTATTACACTATAAACAGTAAGTTAGTTCCGAGGGAGGAACATGGTTCATAACAGAAGGGATAATGAAGCAAATCTCTTAATCATGTTTTTTTAATTCAGGCATATTTTATGTGAATGATTGATTCTGCATTTATTATTATGGGCACACTAGATTTAAAAATACATTTCTGACGTAGAAGTATGAACCACAATATTTTTAATGCTGATAAACTCTTTCATGGAAAAATAAATTAAGCTATGTATACTGCAAATTGTAATCTGATTGTAAGCCTCCAGGCCTAAGTCTATAATTAGAATAATTCTTGGCATACATAATCAGATCTTTTGAAAGAGAGCAGGATAGGCATAATCACTTCTGTTCCTATGGCAACCACTAGTGTTAAACCATGGCTACCTGAATGATGTTTTTTTTTCAAGAAAGAGTGTCGTTATTGTGAATTAATAAATATCTGCATAAGGTTATGGTAAAAAAACATTTATTTCTTGCATAAAGTTTCAACACGGTAGGATTTTCTGAGAGACATACTGAACATAATCATAATATAGTTGTTTTTAATGAAAACTAGTGTTTTAAAAATTATAGATTCATGAATGAAGTAAGTTAGAATAAATTGTACAGCAATGCACAGTGTATGACAATATTTTGCTTTATGAATCATATTGGTTAGTCTTTCTAAATCTAGTCACAAGGTTGCTGATTTGGTTTGCAGGAACCAGTTAAAATGTTTTGTTTAAGAACATATCACAAGATAGTCTCAGAAGGTGTAATGCTCTATCCAGAGGCAAGAGGCAAAATTGATTTCAGGATGAAGTGAATAATGTGCCTGGAATGTCTATTTAATAAATTACTTCATTGTTAGAGCTCTGAAATTATCCCTTTAAGGGTCATTAATAGATTGAGAGAAACACATTGGTGCATGCAGGGTAAATTTGGAAGTTAGGCCTAGCTGTGGATATGCAAGAGCATTTTGGGTCTTCTAATTCCAGTGGTAAAGAAATTTCCTTTTAAATGCTTTTCATGAAAGAAGTACCAATAATAGATTTATAATATTTTCTTTAATAGGGAAAATGTATTTTTTTTAATCAATGAGGCTTCTCCTTCATGACTTGTTAGGTTAAAGGTGAAACTGGAGCGGCACAGCACGAGGTAAAAATGAATGGCTGACAATATGTTACTAATAAGAATTTTCACCATACACTGGGAAGAAATTTAAGCCACTTTCAGCCCTATTTTGTCAACATTTAGCTCAAAAGAACATCTTGTTTCTTAATATCTTCACTTGTAAAACCCTCTATCAGATCTTGTATGGATTATTCTCCATGGAGGATATCCTTTAGGAGCATGCCAGTGATAGTAAATTCTTGGTGGTGTATTGTTAAAATGGGAAGGTAATTTCAGCATGATTTGAATGACAGGTAAAACAGGAAAATAATTCTTCTTTCTTCTTCTTCTTAAGCCCTTCACCCCAACTGGAGCTTTAGCCACCGACAGCAATTCACCAGAGTTCTCTATCTTGTGTCGGTCTTTCAAGTTTACCCACCACATCCTGGTGTATCATTCCTCTCCCAGAGATGGGATCTTTGGAGCTTCTGATGACATTTATTGGAAGGGGTTGCTGGCCCCATGCCCAGAAATAATTCTTGATAGTTTGTTAAAAGTAAAAGGTACACACCACTGTCTCCAAGTTACACCTATTAAGCTGAATGATTGAAATGAGTCTGACCTATGTGGAAGAATATGGAGTCAGGGCAATGATTTCTGATGACACTTGTTTATAAGGTGAGATTTCTTTTCCCCTCATATGCTACCCTTACAGTATTCCCTTTCCTTATCGCTGCCTCTTGATCACAGTCTTTGCCTCAGTTGTGAGTCAGAAAGCAAACTTAGCCCAAGACTCTCCCAGTGTCTCGCAGCTTTATTTTTCTGTAGTTCATTTACATTGCACTGCTTTTCTACTGGTGTTGGCAGCTCAGCTACCTAATCTGTCGAGAACTACAGGTGGAATTACAATGGAAAGTATTTTTGTGACCATGCTTTAAGGTTGGTTCACATCTATTAAAGCTTTCATTCAGTTGCTTGTATAAAATATGAGTAAGAGTGCAATTGAACATAATTCTCTTACTTTCAGATTTCTGCTAAAGAGATTATTAGTTGTTTATATTTTACATATAATACAAAAAAGAAATTATAGACATTACTTTTAACTGACAAATTTTACGGACTTTAGTGTTTTGTTCATTGAGACTCTAGACACATCAATCAAAGAGCCAAAGACAGGTCCAATGAGGTGAGGAAGATGCAACTAGTGGTTAACATTTTTATTAGAACAGAAATTACATTGCTTTGGTTTTTAGATCAGAACCTATGGGTTCTAGCAGTGCACTAAACTGGCAATTGCTATTGCAGCTATCGAGGAAGTATATATTTTTGAAATGATGGAATAAATCTGAACAGTCCCAATTCACGAGTTATTATACAGAAATTTAGTTTCATTATGCTTCTCAATCCATGCCTAGTGACTTGAACAGAACCATACTGCTATTGCTGTTCGTTGATTGAATGTGCACAGAAAAGCCTAATGGTGACAGCACTCGTCAGGATAGAGTTCAGCTGGCGGTCAGCAACAAATAATTCAAGATTGTTTCCGAGTTTGTAGCCGGCGGTATTTGCTGCCTACCCTTTGCCGGCAGAGCTGCTGAGTCCGGTTATTTTGATTAGCAAGGAAACATATTCACTTAGCAACTGCATTTGCACAACACACAGTATTTATACTGCCTCAGAAGGTTTTTGTATTGTAAAGGTACAATTGTGTTTCATTCTTGATTGATAGACAAAAGAGTTCTGTCTTGTAGTGATGCCAGTCTGTATGTTTATTGCAGATACTTTGAGTTATCATAAATGTGTGAATTAATTGAAGCAAGTTAATATCTGTATAAATGGCAGAGGCAAGATGCTTCAAATTTCTTTAATCTAATCCGCATAAATGTGTGACTTATCATTTGTTTGCTGAGGACCTTTCAAATTGTCAGCCTGGAGCGTGAAGACTTTTTTTTAATTGTATGAAAGTATTTACAACTTCAGCGGTAAACAAGGGGTGTGAAGGAACGGAAGATCTTTATTGCCTTTGCATGGAAATCTGCCAGGAAAAGGGGAAGTTTTATTGCTTTATAACCTTCCTCACCCAGTCTAAATTTCTTAGGAGAAATCTAGAGAGGGATAAAGAGAGAGAGGCTGTGGCACAGTGGCTCATTTCAGATGCTGATGAGTTAATCACCACCTTCGTACTGGAATGAGATCGGAGATAAGAATTTTGGTACACCGCAAGATACGGAATTTAGGAAATTATATCTTGTGAAGAATGATATAAAATGGATCTTTTCCTTTTTGGCCCTGCATAGCTTTGGGAATTTTATTCCATATTACTTGTAAATTAAGCAACCACTCTGCATCATTTTGCTTCTAAAATATATGTGCAAAGTGTGAAGAACGTATTAAAACTGATTGCTGTCTTTTAACATCAAGGAATGAATTATTTTCAGAATAAGAATTTCACAATAAATTTTAGTTGAGTTTATGCAGGTATTTCACTAGAAATACCCTTCCAAAATCAGTGGACTTCAGTCATGTTTTGTGAAAAGTAATTCTGGGGATTTAATATTTCTCCTTTGAATACTTGGATGCATGTGCAATGATTTTTTATACAAAGATACAAATTTATTAAACACAGGTATTCTGACCTTTTTTACTCCATATTTATTTATGAATATCATTTTACAGGCAGATTTTTATGGCATAATTATTATGCTAAAACAATTTGGCGAGGTCTACAAACAGCTATGGGTTCAGATGTTTGTATTATTCATTTTGGGGCTGTGTTGAGTATTTATATTGGTACTGGTGTTGGGGAAAAACTATACACAATTTATTATACAAAATGTTAACTATTTAATCTAGTGAAGGTTAGCTGGCTGTTCCTTTGGACTATGTAACAGCAAAGGGTTTTTATCAACATCTGAGTAGCCTTCTTTGCATAATTTTATCATCTCTAGACTTAACTTATCAGATGCCATCTGAAGGAACAGCCAGGTCAGTGGAGTATAGATTGCTAAAGAACACAAACTGCATCTTCAGGTTTTTGTATCTAGTCTGTGCCGAACTGTTATTCTGCCTAGTTCCGTAGACCCACACCTGAACTATAGCCTTCAATACTGCTTTCATTCATGTAGTTATCCAAATTTCTCTTAAATGTTGAAATCAAACCTGCATCAACCACTTCAGCGGGCGGCTCATTCCACACTCGCACCATCCTTTGAGTGAAGAAGTTTCCCCCTCATACTCCCCTTAAACATTTCATCTTTTACCCTTAACCCATGACCCCTAGTTCTAAGATCACCCAACCTCAGTGGAAAAGGCCTGCTTGCATTTACCCTATCCGTAACCCTCATAATTTTGTATACCTCTTAAATTTTCCCCAACCTCTTGTTCTCCAGGGAATTTAAGTTTTTACATATTTTGTTATTTATTTACTTTTATTTATTGAGATTGGCCCTTCGTGACACGCTGTCAAGCAATCCCCCGATTTTATCGTAGCCTAATCATGGGACAGTTTACGATGACCGATTAACTTACCAAGCAGTAGGTCTTTGGAGCATGGGAGGAAATCAGAGCATCTGAAGGAAACACACATGGTCACGGAGAGAATGTACAAACTCCTTATAGGCAGCAGCGGAAACTGAGGCCAGGTTGCCTGTTCTGTAAAGTGTTGTGCTAACCACTACGCTACTGTACCACCCCATTATTTCATGACAGATTCTGGTTTATTATTCTGTTAATGAATTTGGACCAAATTTCTGAGGAAAATGCCTTCTAAACTTACTGCAAATTTGGGTGTAGTTTGAGCTGTTTTGCTAACTGCTGCAAAAGAAGCAAAGTTACCGTTATGTAAAATTAGTAACCAATATCCCCGCCCCCTTCCTCCCTTCCAGATACCTCACTAAGCACTTTAAAATTATCTTCAGTGTGTTTTATTTCTGGAGTGCTTAATGCCAGTTTGCTTATCAGTGAAATACTTGCCTTCCATTAACTTGTTCACTCATAGACTATGGGTACTATTTGATGCAGAGATGTTGTCAGAAGTTAAAATGTAGTATCTTTCTTTCAATTGGTTAAGCAAATATGCTATCATCACGATTTATAAAAAAAATGAAATCAGTGTGGTCAGTTTTGGCCAGGCCAGCATTTATTGTGCATCTTCCTTTGTCATTGAAATGGTGGCTGCTGAGCCACATTAAATCACTTCAGTCCCGTGGAGTACACACCCAGAGTGTTGCTGGATAAGAAGTTTATCCAACCGTCTGGGAGTGATGTTGGATAAACGGCCAGGGATTCAGGATGTGGTAATAAGGAATTACGGTGTGTTTCTAAATCTAGATAGTGTGTGATTTTGTGAGTTTGGTGGGAAGACAGACTGAAGAGAGTATTAGAAGCCCCATGGATCTGTCTTCCTTTTACTTGGTGATAGAAGTCAAAGACTTGGGAGGTGCTATCAGATAGCCTTGTCAAGGAATTCTGGTTGTTCCTTTTTTTGTTACTATTTTGAGTGATTTTGGTCAGGGCAGCCTTGCAAATAACGAACACTGAGCTGAACTAAATATGCCTGGTCTCTTTAGATTTTGTGTTTCATATTCTGTGTTCTTAGCTCAACCTTTTTGTTGCCATTTGTGTGATTTGATTTTTGTGGGTGGAGTGGGGGTTTGATGTTTTTCTTTGAGCAGATTCCATTGTTTCCTGGCTGTCTGTGGCGAAGACAAATCTCAGGGTTGTATACTTCATAGATACTTTGATAAGAAATGTACTTTGAATCACTGAACTCCAGTGCTTTTTGATTAGGATGTATTTTGCAATGAATAGGAAGATGTTGTGTTTTTGATATTTCAGTAATATTTTAGATATATTATTGGATTAAGCATTCTTGGTTGTGTACAGAATGTGTTGCGGGTTACATGTGAAAATATCTTAAAGGCATACATCATCATGCTGCCATGTGATATACCCTCGCCTGGCTTGAAGTAAAAGCAAGCTAAGACGCTCATTTCCCAGCTCCCTTGTTTCCCTTTCGAATAGTTTTGTGTTTAGGGGTTACAAAGCATAACAAAGGTTTGGAGGGATTTGAGCCAAATTCAGGCAGTTGGGATTATTTACGGTTGGCCTGACTGTGTTGGATAATTCAGACTCTCTGACAGTGGGATTAGCTTTGTTCGCCACAGGCACAGTGAAACATGTCACTTCATGTCCATGACTAACGCGGCCCGAGTATTACGCTGGTAATGGATCTTTATAAAGATTTGCTTAATTTGTCATAGGTACATTGAAATGGCACAGTGAAATGCTTTATCTTGTGCCAACAGCCAGCACAGTCTGATGATTGTGCTGGGGGCAGCCCGCAAGTGTCACCATGCTTCCGACGCCAACATAGCATGCTAGCCCTGACATATATGCACGTAGTGTGTGAGGAAACTGGAGCACCTGGTGAAAAACCATGTCCACGGTGTCCTTGTGTGTCAGTGTGCACATTACAGCTAGAATGTGGTGCAGGGAGGGACTGTTTGCTGTTGGGATCGGATGATCAATTGAGCATGCTGCTTTATTCTGAATAATTTGGATCTTTTTAAAGTGGTTTTGAGCTGCATTCGTTCATGCAACAGGGAGTAATCACAAGATTTGGAAAGCTGGGAAGTCCAGGAGTGTGAGGAATTGAGTTGCACACTAACACACACAAAATTCTGGAGGAAATTAGCAGAATCTGGTAGTATCTGTGGAGAGGAATGAAGAGCCGACATTTCGGGCAGAGTACACTATCAGGATCAACACTTGTGGTCATCAAGCATCAGTCTCCTGGAAGAACTCAGTGGGTGAAGCAGCATCTTTGGGAGGAGATGAACAGTCCACTCATTTGGGGATCGTAACTCTGCACCAAGATCAGCCGAGCCCAGCACTTGCAGTCTCTTGGATCTCCATTTGAAAGAGGCAGATGACATCATTTTAAAGTATGATACATTACATAACCTTGAGATTTATCTCCTTGCAGACAGCCACAAAATAAAGACACCTCAAAAGAACACATTTTTAAAAAAATGTTAAATACCTAATTTGCAGAGAGAGAGAGAAAAATGAACGGTGCCAACAATAAAGGGAAGCAAATAGCTTCAGAACTGGAGTTTTATGAAGGATCGAAGCCGAGCATCACTGTAGCAACAGCCACAGTTCATCACAAAGCTGAGTAAACATTGCGAGACCACAGACGCGAAGCCAGGAACCGCTGCAGCCAGAGCTGCATTTCAGCACAGAGTTGAGTAAACGTCGCGGATCAGCAGGCAGAACCCACCCTCGCCTCGCCTCTGGTGCCAATAACCAGGCCTTTTCCATCTGGCCTGGAGCTTAAATCATCCAGTCCTCAGGTTGTTCCTTGCTCTTGGCCTGCTCTGGGGCCCAGACCACACTGCTCTGATGAGCCCGTGCCCGACCTTTCCAATTCGGCCTGATGTTTAAATCGATCAGACATCAGGACTTCCCTTGCTCTTGATGATGCTGTGGCTCTGCTTTGACTGTGCTTCGACCCCCAACTCTGCTCGCTGTGACCAGGCTTTCCCTCTGCCTCTGCCACCACTTGCCTCGACCACCCTTCGCTTGCATCTCCATTGTTAGTGTTATTAATCAGGTATATAGTAGTTTTCATTGACTTGTTTGTTGCCACCTGTAAGAAGTCGCTGGGCATCACCTGCGCCATCTGAAACCGGACGTTTCACATCAATGCTAACTTGCCAGGATATAGATGACAGGCCGCTGGGTAATGGTAAATGCCACAAAATATAAAGGTGCATAGTTAGACTCTTGTGAAGAAATGGTCGTTATTGGACATTTGTAGTTCAGAAGTGTTGCCTGTCATTTATCAGCCCATTCTAGTAAGTTATTTGGGATTTGCAGTAAGCAAACACAGATTCTTTCGTTTAATGTGGGATCAAAAATTACAACAATCTCTACCCATTTAACTTTGTGCGAAAAGCTGGGCCAATGATGAAACATCAAGGTTGCATCTGCATTGAGGTATTAACAAAAATCCAGCTAATGGATAGCGGTACCCTCCCCTCTCGAGTTAAACCTTTCATCTCTTGTCCTGTTGCAATGACCATGATAAAACTCACTGTTATCACCAGATCGTATCTTAATTTGTGCTTTCCTCTGGTACTGGCTCCTCATCTAGTTTCTCACTTTGTTTCAGCATTCTTGGCAGATTTTTGAAATACTTATTTTCAGCCATCCTCCATAAACCTATAAAACATTTCCTCACCATGGTACCTTGTTCTTTATCCTCCCTTAATCTATCTCTTTGTTTAAACTCTCTGAACCCTGACTCAGGATGGGAGTGTTCTATTTCACATGGTACTGCCAATTCATTTGCAGTGATCACAGCTTCACCCGTTTCCGGTAATTTCTATGTGTCATTTTCTACCCCATTTCTTTGTTTCCAGGTTTTGCTAGAAGCATCTTCCTCAGCAACACAAACAAAATGCTGGAGGAATTCAGCAGGCCAGATAGCATCTATGGAAATGAATAAACGGTCAGCGTTTCAGTCTTCCTAATCCCCCTATGTTCGAATTCTTAATTTTCTAACCCTTAACATTCCATGTGTTGCGATATTTCTGAATTTCTTATTGGTACAAGGAATTGCCTCAGCCTTTTATAATCTACACTTCATTAGACTTCAGCTGTTATTGCTTTCTTACCACATGGATTGGAAATTTGAACAAATACATATCAATGTTGTGCATTTGCTACAAGATTGGCTAGACCACAAAAACACCTTTGAAGTTTGTTCTCATCTGCCATAACTTTTAAATCTTGTAGGATCATCCTGGGCTTTGAAAATAAACCCTGCTTCTTTACTACAGACTGGTTCCTTAAAAGCTATTCTTCTGTTGCAGGATTTAAGATTGTGTGTTTGATTACATTTCATAACTTTACATATCATGGGGCTAAGGATCAAGATATACAATTCTCATCTTTCTCAAAGCTCCCCTAATAACCTCTCCAAGTTTATCTTGTCAACAAGTTCCACTTCCTATTCCTTTGAACAGCCAACCACTAAACTTCCCTTCTTGGCCCAATCCTCAGCTGGTATTCATCGGTGGTGTGGAGAGGGGAGACTTGCAGTGTGGACAACTGCCAGTCTCCCATACAACACTGCCCAGGCCTGCTTTCCAAGGCGCAAATCCATGATCTATCGAGACTAACTGAGGCCTACACTACACATACACATTATTTATGGTTTTCTTTCCATATAACCATATAACAATTACAGCACGGAAACAGGCCATCTCGGCCCCTCCAGACCCCTCCATTTCCACTTACTCTCACCTAGTCCCACCGACCTGCACTCAGCCCATAACCCTCCATTCCTTTCCTGTCCATATACCTATCCAATTCTTTTTAAATGACAATATTGAACCTGCCTCTGCCACTTCTACTTCCTTCAACTGTTCCACAATATCCTATTCTTTAAATAAGCAACATTTCATCCACTCCATCTTTACAAACTACTGTTCCATTTTCAGCTTCCCTTTTGCAAAGCAGCTGAATTTTGTCTCTCCAACCCACTTCATTCTTTCCCAGCATTCCTTGTTTGAATTCACTCTGTCAGGTTTCTACAACCAACACTGTACCAAAACAGCTCATATCAATTTTAGCAATAGCATCTTCTATGACTATAAAGAGAGAAATTTACCAGTTCTTGCCATCCCAGGCCCTTTTTGCTGCCAGTGACATGATTGACAACACAGTACTCATCCTGCCCACAGCAGCCAGCCATCAAGGGTTCAATATCGTGTGATTCTACTCTTATCTGTCCAGTCGTTGTCAGAAAATGGCTAATCTTTCCATGTCTGCACAGTTTCCTCTTTCCCCAAAAGAATTATCTTTGGATCCTCCTTTTTTCTTACTTGCACATTGCCTTTTGATAATATCACATGGAGACAGCTAACTTCCTGGGTCTAATGATAACCAGCAAGAACAGTTACTAACCTTCAACCATCAGGCTTTTAAACCAAAGGGGATAACTACACTCAACTTCACTTGCCCCATCATAGAAATATTATTACAACTAAGGACTTACTCTCAAGGACTCTTCATCTCAATTTTTATTCTTTATTTATTATTATTTCTTTCTTTTTGTGTTTGCACATTTCATTGCCATTTGCAGACTGTTCAAGTGCCCAAGCTGGTGCAGTCTTTCATTGATTCTGTTCTGGTTATTATTCTTCAGATTTGTTGAGTTTGCCCACAAGAAAATTAATCTCAGTGTTGTATATGGTGATGTATATGTACTTTGATAATAAATTTACTTTTACTTGGAACTTTTTCACTGAACTCTGAACTTATACCCGAACATCAACTCTCTTGACTCTTTCAACATCTCCAAATTCTCTGCCTGCTTCTCTGTTTTTTTTTTAATACTGAGTGAGCATAATTTTCTACCATTTGGGAAGACAAAGTCTATTGGCCAGAATTTTTCTGGTAGAGGACAGCAAATCTGAGACTTCTTTGGATGTCTGTGTATCAAACATCCACCAAAAGCTGTTTCCATAAATCTGCTTTCAGATCCTGCACTAGAATAGAATGAGAGATAAGGTTAAGTCTCTTTTCTAATTATATATGGCATGTTTAATGTCTGAGATATGGTGTTTGAGCTATTCAATTTTCAAAGTAAATTTATTATCAAAGTACATATTTGTCATCATATACAATCCTGAAATTCATTTTCTTGTTGGCATATTCAATAAATCTATAATAGAATAATAACCATAAGAAAATTAAAGAAAGACTGCACCAACTTGGGCATCCAACCAATGTGCAAAAGACCACAAACTGTGCGAATACAAAAGAAAGAAATAATAAAAATAAATGAATAAATACTATCAAGAACATAAGGTGAAGAGCCCTTAACAGGGAGTCCATAGGTTGTGGAAACAGTTCAATGATGGAGAAAGTGTTATCTCCTTTAGTTCAAGTGCCTGATGATTGAGGGGTAATAACTGTTTCTGAACCCAGTGGTGTGAGTCCTGAAGCTCCTATACCTTCTTCCTGATGAGAAGAGTGCATGTCCTAGATGGTGGATGCTGCTTTCCTGCTGTAACGTTCTGTGTAGATGTGCCCAATGGTGGGAGGGCTTTACCCCTGATGGATTGGGCTGTACACACTACTTTTTGCAGGATTTGCCCTTCAAGGGCATTGTTGTTTCCAGATCAGGCTGTGATGCAGCCAGTCAGTATACTCTCCACTACACCTGTAGAAGTTTGTCTAAGTATGAGATGTCTTGCTATATCTTTGCAAATTCCTAAGAAAGTAGAGTTGCTGCCATGCTTTCTTCATAATTGCACTTACCTGCCCAGGGCAGGTCCTCTGAAATGATAACACTGAGGAATTTATAGTTGCTGACCCTTTCCACCTCTGATCCTCCAATGAGGACTGGCTCATGGACCTCCACTTTCCTCCTCCTGAAGTCGGTAATTAGCTCCTTAGGGTTGCTGACATTGAGTAAGAGGTTGTTGTTGTTGTGTCACCACTGAGCCAAATTATTCATTTCTAATTGTTAAATTCATCACATTTAATAGTGTGCGTATGTATGTGTGTATAATAATTATATATATAAAAATACACACACACACACACACACACACACGAGCTTGAACTATTCAGAAACATTTTGAAAACTTTAACATCAGGCAATATTGAGGGCTTGACTTTGCTGGTTGTCACAGTTGTCAGATATGTTTTCGGGCAAAGCCTCTCTATTATGTTCCTTAAGTTCCTACAGTTTTCAGGGATTTGGGAACATTGCAAACCAGAAATTAACAACCTCAGTGTCCTAAAAAGTTGAGTTCGGCAGAGTGTGGTGTAATCTTGTCTGTAGTGGAGTTACAGAGTAATACAGTATTGGAACAGGCCCATGGGTCCATTAAGTCCTTGCTGACCTGTCTTGTCTCATTGACGTGCACCTGGACCAGAGCCCTCCATACCCTCCTATCCAATTTTTTTATGTCAAACCCGCATCTACCTCTTCCGCTGGCAGCTCATTCCACACTCTCACCACCCTCTGAGTGAAGATGTTCCCCCTCATGTTTCGCTTAAACATTTCACCTTTCACCCTTATCCTATGCCCCCTTGTTTTAGTCTCTCCCAATCTCAGTGGAAAAAAAGACTTGCTTGCATTTACCCTTTCTATAACCCTCAAATCTCCTCTAATATCTTCTGATTTTACAATTAATATAGAAATCAGCACTACATCAGTTTTGGCCTCTTGAATATCCCAGGCTGTATTTCACTAGGAGTTTGAGGAGCTTTGGTATGACACCAAAGATGCACACAAATTTCTACAGATGTACCATGGAGAGCATTCTGACTGGCTGCATCGCTGTCTGGTTTGCAGGGGCTGCAGCACAGGATAGACACATAGAGACTCGTAAGCTCAGACAGCTCTATCAGGGGCACTAGCCACCATAGTATCCAGCAAATTTTGTAACAGCAATGCCTCAAAAAGGCAGTGCCCATCATTAAGACCTCCATCACCAAGGACACGCCCTCTTCTCATTGCTGCCATCAGGAAAAAGGTACAGAACCTGAAGGCCCACACTCAAACAATTCAGGAACAGCTTCTTCCCCTTTGCCATCCAATTTCAAAATGGACATTGAACCCATGAACACTACCTAACCACTGTTTAAAAATGTTAATTTTGCACTATTTATTTAACTTAACTATTGTGTGTATGTATATATATATATATATATATATATATATATATATATTAAATGTAAATCACATTTTTTTCTCTGTTGTATGTATTGCTTTGTACCGCCACAAAGACAACAAATTTCATGAATAAGCCAGTGATGTTAAACCTGATCCTGATACTGATTCATTTGCCTGGTCCTTCACAGTCATGCCTTCAGTTGTCAAGATGTAAAGCTGGGAATTCCTTCCTGAACTTCCCCACTTCACACTCATTCCCTTTTAGTACGCTCTATAAAATTTACTTCTGTCATAGGCACTCACTTCTCCTTATGTGTCTTGGTGACAGATTTTATTGGGTAATGCTTGTTTGGTGCCTTGAAGTTCTGGCAGGTTAAGGCTCTCTACAAGTATAAACTGATATTGCTCTGTGAGTGTAAAGAAAATCATATCTGTTCTGTCAGTTTTATGTATGCCCATTTGAGGTGATGAACAGTGTCTTAAATGTGATTGTACTTTGATCTCCCTGTTTTTTTAAACCATAGAAAGTGGTGCCGTGTCTTTTTTCCTTTGAAGTTATAGCTGCTGCAGTGGCTAATTGAGAGGCCTGCTTTAAGTGGTGAGGCATTTTTGATCTGGCAAAGTCCGTGGACTGGCTTCTATAGGAGCACACATGAATTGTTGAAAAGCCTATTCCATGCATTTACTGTTTGTCAGAGGCCAAAACCTCATACTGACTCTAACCCTCATAGCATCGGTTTCCCCCCCAAAAAAAAAGAGTTTCTCAGGGTTCTTTGGCTTACGTTCCTTTCTCAAGGAGCTTTTACATGTATCTCAGAATTCATAAAGCTGCAAATCCTCTAATTCTGAGATAAAAACACAGTATATAGGAACCATTGAACAAGACCATAAGACACAGGAGCAGAGTTGGGGCATTTGTCCATCAAGTCTGCTCCACTATTTGATCATGACTGATTTATTTTCCCTCTCTGCTACAGTCTTCATCCTTCTCCCGGTAATCACTGACACCCATACTAATCAAGGAGCTATCAACCTCTGCTTTGAAAATACTCAATGACTTGGCTTCCACAGCCTTCTGGGACACTGAATTCCCCAAATTCGCCACCCCTTGGCTGAAGAAATTCCTCCTCATCTCTGTTTTAAAGGGACACCATTGTACTCTGAAGTTGTGCACTTGGGTCCTAAGACTCTTCCAGTACTGGAAATTCCCTGTCTATATTTTTCAATATTCACTAGGTTTCAATGAGTTGCCCCTCATTCTTCTAAACTACAGCCAGTACAGAACCATAGCCATTAAATGCTCCTCATTTGTTTGCCCTTTTATTCCCAGGATCATTCTTTTAAAGCTTCTTTGGAGCATCTCCAATGCCAGCACATTCTTCCTTAGATATGTGACCCAAAAATACTCACAACACTCCAAATGCAGTCTGATCAATGCATTATAAAGCTTCAGCATTATATCCTAGTTTTTAATATTTCAGTCCACTAGAAATTAATAATAACATTACATTTGCCTACAAGTCAGACAAAATTTATGGAAAGAGACTCTTAACATTTCAGGACAAAGGTTCTTGTATTAAGAAATCCATAATACCAAAGAATGGTAGAAAATGAACATGGATCTTTTTCCCACTGTGCTTGTAAGGAGTATTATTGAGTGCAACTGACACTGAAGATAATAAGCACAAGAGGTTCTGCAGATGCTGGAAATCCAGAGGAGCACATAAAATGCTGGAGGAACTCAACAGGTCAGGCAGCATCTATGGAAAGGACTGAGAAGGAATGGGGAAGGTGCCAGAATAAAAAGATGGGGGCAGGGGAAGGAGGACTAGCTAGAAGGTGATAGGTGAAGCTAGATGGGTAGGAAAGGTTAAGGACTGGAGAAAAAGGAATCTGATAGGAGAGAAGAGCAGGCTATGAAAGAAAGAAGATGGAGGGACACTAAGACCCAATGTAAATTGAGGACCACTTGATGAGCACCTCTGCTCCATCCATCATTAGTAAAAATTCCCAGAGGCCAACCACTTCAATTGCAATTCCCATTCCTGAAACATCAACTGTTTATTAATTTTAGTTTCAGGTGGACGCTACCTGACCTGCTGAGTTCTTCAGCGTTTCATGTCTGTGTGTGACACTGAAGATCCCAGTAGAAGAATACATTTAAAATCATCTCCATTATAAGGAAACAAAGCTAGGTACTGTATTTCTGTGCGAGGTCTTGAACTATCTTTTAGCACCACAGAGAGCTCTTTATTTGTATAGATAGAAGGATTGATTTCCAACACAAGTCTGTTTTATGTTTGTTGTGTTGGAACTTCATTTAGTGTACAGCAGATATTTCTTTGCTACCATCTATGGACTCACTTTCAAGGACTTTACATCTTATGTTCTCAGTATTATTTATTTATCCATCTATCTAATCTATTTATTTTCTATCTGCTTATTATTCTTATTTTTGTATTTGCACAGTTTGTCTTTTACATTTCGGTTGATTGTCAGTGTTGCTATGCAGTTTATCATTAATTCCATTGTAGTTCTTTGTTGTACTGTGAATGCCTGCAAGAAAACAAATTTCAGAGCAGTATATGGTGACATATACTGTACATGCTTTAAATTTACTTTGAACTTTGAGCATCAACATTTACTTGGCTGGGCAATCTACTTCCAAGTGTCGACTCTTCTGGATCTTGGTGTTTGAATTTGTAGAAGGTAATGTGTTTCTGAATGAGATGCTGGTCCACAGGAAGACTGCAGAAGGACTTAGACCATTTAGGAGAATGCGCAAGAAAGTGGCAAATACAGTGTTGGAAAATGCACGGTTATGCAGTTTGGTCGAGGAAGTAAATGTGAACACTATTTTCTATACGGGAAGAAAATCCAAAAATCTGAGATGTAAAGGGACTTGGAAGTCCTTGTGCAGAACACCCTAAAGATTAACTTGCAGGTTGAATTGGGGGTGAGGAAGGCAAATGCAATGTTAGCATTCATTTCAAGAGGTCTAGATTATAAGAGCAGGGATGTGATATTGAGGCTTTATAACACATTAATGAGGCCTCACCTTGAGTATTGTGAACAGTTTTGGGCTCCTTATCTAAGAAAAGATGTGCTGGGATTGGAGAGGGTCCAGAGGAGGTTCAAAAGGATGATTCTGGGAATGAAAGGGTTATCATTATGAGGATTGTTTGATGGCTCTGGGTCTGTACTCATTGGAATTTAGAAGGATGAGGGGGAATATCTTTGAAACCTTTCGAATGTTGAAAGGCCTAGCCCTAGACAGAGTATATGTAGAAAAGATGTTTCCCAGGGTGGGGAGTCTAGGACAAGAGGGTACAACCTCAGGTTAGAGGGGAGTTCATTTAAAACAGATGTGGAGAAATTTCTTGAGCCAGAGGGTGGTGAATTTGTGGAATTCGTTACCACAGGTAGCTGTGGAGGCCAGGTTGCGGGTTGTATTTAAGGCAGAGATTGATAGGTTCTTGATTGGCCACGGCATCAAAGATTACAAGGAGAAGGCTGAGGAGTGGGGCCAAGGAGGGGAGGGGAGAGAAAAAGGATCAACCTTGATTGAACGGTGGAGTAGACTTGATGGGCCAAATGGCCTAATTCTGCTCCAAATCTTTAGGGCCATATGGTCTTACTCAGCAATATCAAAAACTGCCCAATTATGTTAACTCCACAAAAGCCAGGACAAATTTCATCTGGCTGCCCAATCAATCAAAGTGGTTTGAATCATCACAAAACAGAAAGCAGTAGTATTAAACCATGCTCCCTAATGGGCTTTTGTGATGCTCAGTTTGGGTTTTGTACGTATCACTTGTTTTGATACCTTATCCTAGGCTTGGTCCAAATGTGTATGCCAATGGATAGATTTGTAACCTTCAGAATGGACAGAAGGTTTGAAGGTCAATAATCCTAGCCCCATGATATCACCGCAGGGCAATGTGCCATGCCAAGTCATCTTCAGTTGTTTCCTCAATGTCCTGATTTCCATCATAAAGTCCAAACTGAATACGCTTACTAACTGCACAGTTCCTCAAACAAAAGGATCCACATTTACATTCAGTAACATAAGCCCGTACACATTGATAAATTATATTAGCATTTCAATGGCCAGGTACTGACCATTTCCAGTCAGAGAGAGTCTAGCCATCTACTCTTGATATGCAATGATGGATTCCTTTTCACAGAATACCCTAGAGTCAACTTCCTGGATTCAACGTTAAACCAAAAATAAATTTCCCAAGCTACATAAATATTGTGACTTTGTCGGCAGATTGGATGTTGCATATCTTGGAATGAGTGACTTGCCTACCTATCATCTGAATTGCATTCTTCCATCCCTGAAACCTATCAGGAACATGAGACTTTAACTAAAGTATCCAAGTCCATAAGTTTTCAATAAGCTCAGTACCAACTAGAACTCATGTGGCATCACTTGTATTATTCTGAATATTGGCTTTCTCCGCCTTTAGCACTGAAGGGCACTAGGAACAGGAACCTGTTACTACCTGCAGATTTCGCTCTGTCACACAGCAGGCTAGGAAATATGTGACTGTTTCATCATTTGCTAAACCTAAATCTTGGTGCTCCTTGTGCAATGGTGCAGCTCAACAGATGATCTCCAGCAACTCAAGTATGTGGCTTTCCAGCATATTTAGGAAGGAAATTGGATCAACCATGAATGCTGGCCTTGCCAGAGCCTGCCATTATAAACTAGAGCCCCAAAGTAATGTATTTCTAATGATGAATGAGTGAGCCATAGAGATTCTGTCATTTTGGTTTAAATCAGCAATTTTTGCTACACATTTATATCTATATACTTTCCCACAACTAGTTCAGTGGAGCATGAAGGCTTAGAAAATTTGATTTGGACAAGGCTCCTTTTGGATGCTTTTGCAGTAGTGTGTTGAAGCTTATCTTACATACAGTATGCCCTGTCTCACTGGAGTGAACAGCTACATTTTCAATAATTTTATTGATATTTTTATTTCTGATGAAGTGCTTTATGTTTGTACTGTTTAATAAAGATTAGGTTTATATGTCACATGTACATAGAAACATTGAGTGAAATGTGTCATTTGTGTCAAATCAAGTCGGCGAGGATTGTGCTGGGCAAGTGTCAATATGCTTCTAGCATCATTGCTCACTGCTGACGAAGGGAGGTCTCTGCATTCGAATGGTCTCTCTCTCCCTCCATGCTGTTGGGGGATGATACCAAAGTTTTAGGTCTGCACTTTGTGGATCGGACTATAGTTCCTGATCACTCCTTTTTCTGTTGCTGTGACTTTGTTTCGGGGCAACCTCTTTCAATTTTCTGTTTTTATTTTCGGTGTTTTCGCTCATTGATGTTGCCATTTGCGTGATTTGGTTTTTTTTTGCGCTGGGGGGGGGAGATATTGAGTGTTTTGGTGCTGTTTGTATGACTTGTTTTTTGCACCTGGGGGAGTTTGATGTTTTCTTTGAACGGGTTCCATGGTTTTCTTTTATTCGTGGTTGTCTGCAGCGAAGATAGATCTCGGGGTTTCTATACTGCATATGTACTTTGATAACATTTGAATCATAGCATGCACACACTCACCAACTCTAGCAGTGCATCTTTGGAATGTGGAAGGAAATCAAAACACGCGGAGAAAACCCATGGGAAAATGTAGAAACTCCTTACAGACAGCGGTGGGAATGGAATCCCAATCCTACAGCTGGTGCTGTAAGAGCATTGCAATAACTTCTACGCTTTCACCATTTGCTGTTGTTCCACATGCTTGTAGCCAAATGTATGAGGATTTTTATGTATTTCTTGGATGATTATATGCATGCCATTCGTTTGAGTTTTAATTTCGGAAATTCCATCTTTTTCCTTCAATGCATACACTGTGGATTCCTCAGATAATATAATTATCAAGTTACTTTTATCGTAAACCATAATTTAGCCCTTGATTCTTCTCAGACTTGCAGTCTTGTCTCAGTTAACTTGTTTGGTAATTTGGTGTTGACCACTCTTTTAACTGGTCAGAACACTAGAAATGGAGTAGAATTTCTGTAATAGCTTAACTGGATGGTCTAGAACAGGGGTTCCCAAACTTTTTATGCTATGGAGCCTTACCAACAACCAAGGGTTAATGGTTGGTATCCTCTGCTCTAGAATAATAACCATTTGTATTCTGAGATGAATATTTATGACATTTACAGTATATTCATACTAACTTAATCTATTCAAAGAGATAATAGGAACATTCTTGGTAATGGAGCTAGATGTAAATCATGTTGTTCTCTTTTGCCATGGTTATGATCAGACTTGCTTAGTTTAATCTATATTTAAAAAAACACGGTTGATGTTTTTACATTAGGGATGTTGCTTGATTATATCATGAACTACGTATGTTCTTTCTTCATTGTTCGATGGGATTGATTGCCGGAACACTTTCGGTATATGAAAAAAAAATGCCTCTAATCTTGTTTTACCTGTATATCTTTGCCTCTAAGTTATTTTATCATCTGTTATTTTGAGAATAGAGTATAGAATACTACAGAATCGAAAGTGCCCTTTCGGTCCATCTAGTCCATGCTAAGCTATTAATCTGCGAAGTCCCATCAATTTGCACTTGCACCTCGAACATAGCCTTCAATACCTCTCCCATCCATGTACCTGTCAAAATTTCTCTTAAATGTTGAAATCGAACCCATCTACCACTTCCGCTGGCAGCCCATTCCGCACTCTCACCATCCTCTGAGTGAAGAAGTTCTCACTCATGTTCCCCTTAAACAATTCCCGTTCACCCTTAAGTATATCCACTAGTTCTAGTCTCACCTAATTTCAGTGGAAAAAGCTTGCTTGCATTTACGCTATCTATACCCCTCGTAATTCTGTATACACTACTTAATTATTGGTTATATGGGACCAAATTTTTCCTAACACATAAGATAGTGGTGATTGAGTTGCATTGTTGGTTGAATTTTGGAAGAGCAGCTTCAAATTTAACTATTATTTGAATAATATTCTCCCTGCTAAAATGCTATTTATTTTCAACCCAAAGATTTAATGATTTTATGTAGAACAATGAGTAAAAGGGGTGCCAACCAAGACCTGCTTGTGAACTGGTCATGTCCAGGCCTCAAAAGAAGCATGAATTTCTATAATCTTACTAGATGCACATATTCACTTTGGAAAGCAAAGTTAATTCATCTAATCAGATCATTGTGAAGAATAGGGAGCAGGAACATTAAAATTAACTGATAAAATGTAATTTTTACAGATTGAGTGATTGCTTTGAAGAACACCTCAGGTGTTCCAGGCTGACCCTGATCTTCCAGTCACTTACCACCTCAGCTGTCCACCCAATTCCTATTCTGACCTTTCTATCTTCTACACTCTTCGAATGAATTTCAATGTAAGTTCAAAGAGCTGCATCCTATCTTCTACTTGGACACATTGCAATTTCTGAAACTTAATTTTGAATGCAATAGTTTGTCAAACCAGCGTATTTTATTTTCTGGATCTGTCCCCCTCTTCAGAGATGTTGATAGATGTGTCACTTCTATCTTTTCCTGGCTTTCCATACTTTATGATCAACTTGACAACTTTACTCTGGACCTTACCATAAACATTTCCCATGTTCTTTTCACCCATCTACCTTTCTAGAACTTAAGACACGCATTTTTTTTCTCAGCTTTTCCAGTTCTGATGAAGGGACATTGACCAGAAATGTTCACTTTGTTCCTCACCCCGTGAATGCTGCCTGACCTAGAGATAAAAGATCTTTATAAAGATTTGCTTTATTTGTTACGTGTGCATTGAAATATCAAAACAAACAAGTGAAATGCATTGTTTTGTGCAATGGCCAACACAGTCCAAGGACTGTTCTGGGGGAAGCCCACAGGTATCGCTACACCTATGGTGCTAACATAGCATGGCCACAACTCGTACATTAATCATATGTTGTTAATTTTACAGTTATTTTTAATCCTGATTTTGTAATATAAAGAAAATGAAAAGCCACTTACTGATGTTGAAAAACTGAACATGATTATTTGGCTAAATCCTTTAGGGTGCTCAGCCAGTCTTTTAGACCAAGGGGTATTCTAATTTGCTGCACCCACTTTTGCTGGAAATATTTCAATACAACATGCCTCTGTATTAAAAAAAAAGCCTATCAATTTGGTCTCAAAAGTTTTAATTCTCCCAAACTTGCTAGCTCTATGGAATTACAACCTATTGGCACCATTTACTATACATTACTCAAATGTTGCACCAGCAATGATCTATTTATAATTGTGGTCCAAGTAAATCTGTTCACCACATTATAGGGTCATCATCATCATTATGTGCTGGGTCAAATGACATGACCAATTATGGTCTTAATCATGATCGTTCTTGGCAAATTTTTCTACTGAAGCAGTTTGCCATTGCTGCCTTCTGGGCAGTGTCTTTACAAGACAGGTGACCCCAGCTATTATCAATACTCTTCAGAGATTGCCTGGTGTCAGTGGTTGCACAACGAAGACTTGCGATTTGCACCAGCTGCTCATATGACCACCCACCACCTGCTTTGCATGACTCTGATTAGCGGGCTAAGCAAGTGCTACACCTTGCCCAAGGGTGACCTGCAGCTAGCGGAGGGAAGGAGCACCCTCCACCTCCTTTGCTAGAGACTTATCTCCACCCCACCACAGAAATAATTTTTAACTGCACTGTTCAGAAAATTGTAGGGTATGGTTAATAATAATTAGGCCTGAGCTCAGAAGCATGGTATGGTTAATGAAACTTGGAAAATAATAGGATTGGGCAGTGTCAACGTGGATTCATGGAAGGGAAATCACGGTTGACAAAAATGTAGCCATTTTTTAAAAAACTTGCAACTAGCAGTGCTGATAAATATGAATTAAGTTCATGTGGTGTATTTAGGTTTACAGGCAACCATCAATAATGCAAAGATTATCAAATGGAATTGCGGTATGAGGGAACAGGGGATAAAATATTGACATAGTTAACAGACATCAAACAGAATAACAAAAAATGTGCTATTTTCAGATTGGCAGCTTTAACTACTGAAGTGGCACAGGGATCAGTGATGAGGTCATGGCTATTTTAGATCTGTATTGATGATTTGGATGATGTAATATGTCAGTGGTTGCTGATGATACAAAGCTTTGAGGCAGTGTGAGCTGTGAGTCGGATGCAGAAATGCTTCAAGAGTTCATGGACAAGTTAACTAAATCGGCACAGACATGCCAGATGGAACATTAATGTGGAAAAATGTGAGGTCATGCTTTTAATGGGAAAAAATTGAAAGGGGGATTATACTTTGCAAGGTGTAAGAGAGAAAAGTGTTGGTATACAGAACGACTGAGGTGTCATTGTACAAAAACAACTGAAAATTAATATGCAGGTTCAGTAAGTAATTACAGAACACTAGAAGAGCTCAGCAGATCAGGAAAGGAATAAAGATTAGATGTTTTGGGCCTGGTCCCTAAGAGTCTAAGCCCAAAAGGTCAACTCGCTATTCCTTTCTAAGTTCCTCCAGTATTTTGTGTGTGTTCCTGTAGATTTCCAGCATTTTCAAAATCTCGTGCTTGTATCAGTAACCACTTAGAAAGGCAAACACTATATTGACTTGTACTGTAGGAGGATTTTGATGGAAGATATCTTGCCCTAGTTGTATAAGGTCCTTCTAGACCACGTGGAATATTGCATACACATTTGGTCTCCTACTTAAAGAAGGGTATGTCTACAATAGACAGAGTGTAATAAAGTTTCAACAGATTGATTCTTGGGATAGTCAGTTGATCTTATAAAGAGTGACGAAGCTGTGTCTGCTCATAAGTTTAGAAGAATGAGAAGTGATTTCATTGAAATACACAAAATTCTTATGGCAGGGAGGATGTAGAGATGGTGTTGGCTGTAGTTTCTACAATCAGGGTCACAGTACTAAAATAAAGAGAAGTGGATATTCAGAATAGAGATGAGGAAAAAAAAATTCTTCAAAAGATGGTGAATGTTTCAAATTCTCTATGCCAAGGGATTAGGAGGGCCTCAACCACTGAGCATATGCACTCAGAGGGCACCTTATTAGGTACCTTCTTTCCATCCACTTCAAGGTCCAATGTGTTGTGCATTCAGAGATACTTTTCTGCACACCACTGTTGGAATGCATGGTTATATATGAGTTACTGTTGCTTTCCTGTCAACTTGAACCAGTCTGACCATTCTCCTCTGATCTCTCTCACTAACAAGGCAGTTTTGCCCACAGAACTGCCACTCACAGAATGTTTTTTTGCTTTACACACTATTCTCTGTAACTCCAAAGACTTGTGTGTGAAAGTCCCAGGAGATCAGCAGTTTCTGAGATACTCAAACCAACAATCATTCCATGGCCGAAGTTACTTAGACCACATTTCTTCCCCTTTCTGATGTTTGGTTTGAACAACAACTGAACGTCTTGAGCATGTCTGCATTCTTTTATGCATCGAGGCACTGATTGACTGATTAGCTATTTATGTTAATGAGCAGGTGTACCTAATAATTTGGCCACTGAGAGTACAAGACATCTTTTGATATACCATATCTTTATCTGAATAAAGAAATGTGGACTTAGTGTCTGAAATTGGTGCCAAGGTTCACATAAAAGTCAGTCAGTAAGATCAGCCATGATCTTATTGAATTGCCAGTGAAATTTGAGTGGACTGCATTCAACCGTGATTTCAATGTGATCAAATGTTATTTAGGGTTGAAGAGGAGCAATATAATATAACACAAATATTCTAGATAATGATAAGACAGAAACTAATAGCTGCAAGCTAGCTAAAAAATTATCAGGCTGACCTGTGAAAGGTGTTCAAGAAAGATTTCCTATTACAAATTTTCTATAAAGCCCAGGAAATCAATTGCCCTCTTAATGTTAAAATATTTACTTTTCAAACAAATATGCTATGGGTAAGAAAGTGATGCAAAGTAACAGAATTGAAGTAAAGAGAACAAAAGATGGAGTAGATTATGTAGCTTCACTTGACAGGAAGGCATGTAGAGCCAAACAAAGCACTAAATTTGTATATTATAATGTTTATTTATAATTAAACTGGCAGTGGCTGGGTTAGTGATTAGCAAGGGATTGCAGGGAGAAGGCAGTTAAGTGGGGTTGAGAGGAATAATTGATCAACCATGATGGAATGGTGGAGCAGACAAGATGCACTGAAAGGCCCAATTCTGCTCCAGTGAAAGACCATGCAACATTGGAGCAGAATTAGGCCACTTGGCCCTTCACGTCTGCTCTGCCATTTCATTATCCATTTCCTTCTTAATCCCATCCTTCTGCCTTCTCCCCATAGCTATTCAATCAAGTAACCTTGATTAATCAAAACCTTATTAACCTTCGCCTTAAGTGCACCCAATGACCTGGCCTCCACAAGTTCAACAGATTCACCACCCTGCGGCTAAAGAAATTCTTCCTCATCTCCATTCTAAATGGACGTCCCTCTATTCTGAGGCACTGCCCTTTGGTCATAGACTCCCCCACCATGGGAAGCATCCTCTCCACATGTATTGTATTGATCCTTTCAACATTCAATAGGTTTCAATGAGATCCCCCCATTCTTCTAAATGCCCAGAGCCATCAGTTGTTCCTCATATGATGAGCCTTTCATTCCTGGAATCCTGAAAGAAATACACATGGAATATCCAACAATTATGCACCAATGCTTAAACTACAGGTAATATTGCAAATGAAAAAGGGAAGCACCAGACTTGTTACTTAGTATTGTTAGTTGTTAATGTAACTGCCTAGTATGTCATTGAGGGAAATTGATTTCCTGAGCTTTATAGAAAATTTTATATGTTGCCTACACAGAATATTTTACTGCTGTTGGTCAGCTCAGGAACAACAGATGTTTAAAGTCAGGACAAAGCCAATTCTGTCCTGACAAAGGGTCTCGGTCCGAAACATCGACAGTGCTTCTCCTTATAGATGCTGCCTGGCCTGCTGTGTTCCACCAGCATTTTGTGTGTGTTGTTTGAATTTCCAGCATCTGCAGATTTCCTCCTGCAAAGCCAATTTGACAGAAATTTGGAAATTCACTTAGTGCCAAGCAAAGTCACAACTGAAACTGTCCCCTAAAAAGCAGAGGATAATAATGCTGTAATATTAAATTTGAGCAGTAATGGGTTGCTCAAATGAAGAGCTATAAAACAAAGGCAAAAATTAAGTATTGATAAGGAGCAGCCATGGTCATAGTGAATGGAGAGCAAATCTCAAGTTGAATGATGTTCTCTGCTGAAGTGGAAAATCTTAGTCTGAGTAGTGTATTTAACTATTATTACTTTCTGTACCTCTTAATACCTAATTAGTTTATTCCTGATGCAACTAGATTGCGCTCAGTTCTCTTTCATAAATAAAGTCATTCACTTAATTAAAATTACTTACTAAATTAGTGATCTGCTTTTTTAAATATAAGAATAGGTTAATGAGCCATGACTTGCCCTTTGTAAATCCATGCTCTCCTTGGTTACTTTCACTTTTTATTTTGTGCAAGTGCTAAAAGTGCTAATAGGTGTTGGATGCATTAAGCTATTAAGTAATAGTTTTGGGCTATTTGAAGTGCCATGGTAGCATAGCAGTTAACTTGATGTCATTATGGCTTGGAACGTCAAATTTTGGAGTTCAGTTCCAATGCTGTCTGTAATGATTTGTACATTTTCCCTGTGACCACATGGATTTCTTCCGGGTGCTTTGGTTTCCCCTCACAGTCCAAAGACGTACTGGTTATTAGGTTAATTAGTCATTGTAAATTGTCCTGTGATTAGGCTAGGGTTAAGTAGGGGGATTGCTGGGTGGGGCGGCTTCCTGGGCCGGAATAGTCTGGTAAAAATGTATAGACTGATGCATGACTTAACATGGGATAAAACTCTTTGCTTGATATTGTTCTTGAAGAGCATTACTGTCAGAAATATCCAAAGGCTGTTGTGAAATTGGCTTGTCCCATCCAGTGTTTGTTTTTGGTCAAGGAACAACACGAGAGGTATTATTCATGTAGAAAGATAGGTGGAAGGGCAAGTAGTGTTGAAGAAGCAGCAAGTCTGTAGAAGGACTTAGATACATTGGGAAAATGGTCAAAGAAGAGGCAAGATGGAATATAGTGTAGGGAAGTGTATGGTCATGAACTTTATAGAAGGAATAAAGGTATAGACTGTTTTCTAAATGGGGAGAAATTCAAAACTCAGAGGTACCAAGGGATTCTGCAGGACTCCCTGAATGTTAACTTGCAGGTTGAGTGCATGGTAAGGAAGGCAAATACAATGTTAGCATTCATTTTGCGAAGACTAGAATATAAGAGCAAGGATGTAATGCTAAAGCTTTATAAGGCATTGGTCTGACCACACTTGGAGTGTTATTGGCAGTTTCAGGCCTCTTATCTAAGAAAAGATGTGCTGACATTGGAAAGGTTCCAGAGTAGGTTCATTTGAATGAAAAGGTTAATTTATGAGTAGTATTTGATGGTTCTGGGCCTGTATTCACTGGAGTTCACTGAATAAGAGAATATCAAATATTGAAGACTCGTACGGCCAGATTTGGGAGCAGCTTCTTTCCAACTGTGATAAGACTGCTGAACGGATCCTCACCCAGATCTGGGCCATACCTTCCAAATATCCGGACCTGTCTCTCGGGGTTTTTTTGCACTACCTTACTTTCCCTTTTCTATTTTTTATTTATGATTTATAATTTAAATTTTTATTATATTTACTGTTGATTTGTACTCCAAGGAGCGCAAAACACAGAATCAAATATCACTGTGATGATTGTATGCTCTAGTATCAATTGTTTGGTGACAGTAAAGTAATATTGAAAGGAACACACTCAAAATACTGGAGGAATACAACAGGTCTGACATAGGTCTCTATTCTATGGAGGAGAATAAACAGTGAATGTTTCGGGCTGAGACCCTTCATCAGGATAGGAGAAAAGAGGTGAGCAGTCAGAGTAAGAGGGTGGGGGCAGGAGAGAAAGAAATACAAGGTAGTGGGTGATATGTGAAACTGGGAGTGGGGGGGGAAGAGGTAAAGAGCTGGGAAGTCGATTGGTGAAAGGGATGAAGGGCTGAAGAAGGGGGAATCTGAAAGCAGAGGACTGAACATCATGGAAGAAACGGAAAGGGGAGGAGCACCAGATGGGAAGGTAAGGAGATAAGGTGAGAGAGGAAAAATGGAATAGGGAGTGGTGGGGGGTGTGGTGTTGCATTATCAGAAATTCAAGAAATCAATGTTCATGCCATCAGGTTGGAGGCTATCCAGATGGAATATAAGGTGTTGCTGCTCCAATCTGAATGTGGCTTCATCACAGCAGTAGAGGAGGCTGTAGACTGACATATGGGAATGGGAAGTAGAATTAAATTGGATTGCCACTGAGAGATCCACTTTTTCTGGTGGAAGTAGTGTAGGTGCACAGTGAACGTACCCACCCTCCCATCCACCCAGTGTCTTTTTTGATTTTTTACCATCAGGCAGGAGACTACGATGCATAAAAACAAGAAAGGTCAGGATAGGAAACATTTTCTTCCCCCAGTCTATTTGGCTTCTGAACTCCCTGCTGCATTGTATTTTGTTCCATACCTTACAATATTTAATATTACTGCATTTTAGTTTGTCATTTATGTGTGATTCACTCACAGATTTTGTCCTCACCTTCACAAGTTATTGTGGGTTATGTGTACTACTCTGCTTTACACCCTGGTTCAGAGAGACGGTCTCGTTTCTATACACATTTTATGGTTATATATGTTAATTGCATGTATATAGTTAAATGACAACAAGCTTTACTTGATATCTTGTTGCCTTATGAAGACATTGTTATTTTCTTGTTCAATTTCCCTGATGTATAAGTAAACTGAATTCCCCAGCAAACAAAAGGAACAAAGAAAGAAAACATTTTACTTAGTGATGGCAAAAATAAAGAAGTATCGCAATGGTTGCGATAATGGTTGCAAAGTGAAGATCATGGATAGGATAGCAATTGGCTGAATTAGCTCTGGTGTTTCTGTGTATCTGAGGTACCTTTTTATTGGCTAAATGTCACTGATGTAGTTGTACTGGAACAGCTTGGCTTGAGGCACAGCTAGTTCTGGACCAGTTTTCAGCTCCACAGACAAGGCACTGCTGCATTCATTGCCTTTTTAAATGGTGGAGACTATAGAATTGGGATATCATGACATGTGATGAATATGTAGTTGTCTGTATGAGACCTTGAGAAGGTTGACTTATGTGGCCTGTGGCTAAAGATGGTTGTAAATTCTTCAACTTTGTTTTCTACACTTGTGTGCTGGGTTTTTCCAATGTCTGAGTCTCCTCCAACCCAGATCTGCGGAGCTTTCATCTTAGCCATTGCTCCTGATGTTACTTAGCCTGACTATAATACGCTGTGCTTGCTGCTCAGCAGGAGTACGATCCTGTCCTCCTTCCTAGAAGTGCTTACCATGGTAGAATACTGATTGATCAGCTGTTGGAAAGTAGTGGGTTATAATCAGTAGGAGATTTTTGCTTGCATTTTGCCTGATGCCATGAGAACTTGTGGTATCATGCAACACCAAGTTGAAGACTCTTTGACAGCTCTACTCCGCTGTGTAGAAATGTGCTACTTCCTCTTGGCTATATTTCATTGGGAGCTTGTCACCAAAGACTCATTGCATCACTGTCTGGTATAGAAGTGCCATGGACTGGAAAAAGCTACAAAGGGTTGCAAATTCAGCCAGTATCGTCATTGGCACTAACCTCATCACCATCGAGAACATCTTCAAAAGGCAGTGCCTCAAGAAGGAGGCGTCCTTCACTAAGGACTCTAACCATCCAGGACATACCGTCTTCTTATTACTACATTCAGGAAGGATGTACAGGAGCCTGAAGACACACACTCAGTGTTTTAGGAACAGTTTGTTTCCTTCCACTGTCAGATTTCTGAACAGTCATGAACACTAATTTGCTCTTATTTATTTACTTAGAGATACAATACCTTAACAGGTCTTTCCGACCCAACGAACCCCCGCCACCTAATTACACACGTGACTAATTAACCTATTAACCCGTGTGTTTATCAGATGTGGGAGGAAACCGGAGCACCTGGAGGAAACCCACATAGGGACGGAGTGAACATTACCAACTCCTTACAGACAGCGGTGGGAATTGAACCCAAGTTGCTGGCACTGTGTAGTGTTGCGCTAGCCACTATGCTACTGTGCCACCCCAATTTACACTAATTTATTTTTTTCATATTTCTTATGGTAACTTATTTATGTATTGCATTCTACTACTGCTGCAAAATAACACGTTTCACAAAATACACCAGTGATAATAAACCCGAGTCTGATTCAGTACTGTTGGCGGATAGAAAGTGGTGAGAATACCAACTGAGATCCTGGGATGCTGGCATGAAGGTAGTATTCTGTGTATGGTTATCAGGCCAGTCCGATAAATAGTTTCTCCAGGTTTCGTAAGGGTCACCATAATGGTGAAGAGAAGGCTTAATGTTTGACTGGGCTGTTGTGTGCCTTTTCTTGGTTGAATCCAGTGCTGAGGCTTGCTAATTGCTGGGCTGTCCAACTCAATTTTGACTGTGCTTCATTGAAGTAGTTTACGCAATGGTGCAGCAGCTAGTGCTGCTGTCACTCAGCTTCTGTGGTACGGGTTTAATCCTGACCAATAAACAATGTCCTTGCTTTCTTCCTGTAACTCTGTGGGTTTAGTATGAATGCTGGAGCTCACTATCCAACAGCACTGTGGGAGTACCTTTACCAGAGAGCCTGCCGCAGTTAATGAAGACACTCACTATTACCGTCATTTCAGAGATGATGGGGAAGGGAAATAGATTCAATCCCTGTGAGTGAAGCCCACATCCTGAAAAGTCTGTACAATTACATATGATATTTATTTAGTGCCGCAGTTTCTTTTTAAGTGCCGAGATATATGTGTGTGTTAATATGGTAGATTTTCAGGATGACAAACACTGGAGAGAATCATGAGTCACACACTTTATGAGTAGACCTCATGGAGTTATGGATCATAAGCTTAGATCTTGCCGGCCCATGGTGTGGTGGCATCAGCACCAGACTTCGAGGGGAATGGTGCCAAGATCGAATCCGGTCGACTCCTTGCATGCTTTCTATCTGTGATGGGTTGAGCGTCGAGCTAGCAACTCGGCCTCATAAAAAAGTCAAATGCTACGGAACTGGCAAAAATGCTGCCCAGTGCGCCACAAGGCGCAAAAAGGAATAACATAAGCTTAGGTCTGAGCTAAAGATAATATAATGGTTATATGACTTTTTAAAAAAAGATTATCTTTATTTGTCATATGTACATCAAAATATACATTGTCAGTTACAAACATTTACAGTGAAGTTTGTGGAGTTTACAGAAAGCAGGTTTTGAATAGAAGTATTTCAAGGATTATTAATCTATAACTTTTAATTATGTCACTCCCAATACTGAAAATTTGATTTATAATTCAAAATTAATGGAATAATGTATTGAAATTTTCTACTCTATGATATACATTTAATTTGAAAGTACACCAGCCGGTATCCATTTCATTTGGAAGTAATTCCATGATGGCAGTGTCTAGATTAACTCAATTTCTGTCTCAATATCTTGATAATGAACACATAAAATATGAGAGTTTACAATTTAAAGTATTATCTAGGAGTGGCACTTAGATGCTTAAGAATGTTTAAAACTTGTGGTTGCTAATGTACAGTACACATTAATAACCTTTTTAACCCTAGTTTGATTATACATTTAGTAAGATTATGGTTGAATGAAATCTTGTGCAAATGGAGCTCTGTGATTAAATTCATAAAATTAACATCACTATTTCCTATTAATATACCCTATTATGCCTGATTACTTTATGTTATACAAAAGGACAGAACATTGTCTCAAAATACTTAAATTATCAGCAATTTATTATCCAAGAATGTTGTTAATCAGGTACAGCATTAAATTTTCCATTTTGGTTGATATGTAAAAATTAACAGCATACTTGTACTGCTTATTGAGGAGTAGACAGAGCTAAAAAAAATCTTTCCTACCTTGACAACGTTAATGCAGTATACAATAAATTACAGATTTGAAATTAACCAGAAGTCACAAAATGACATCCATTTGAATCACATATATTGCCTTTGTAATCTCATAGCATTGTTCTTGATCCTATTGTTTTTGATAGTTATTTACTGAAAGAAGACCATTCAGTCCATCAAGTCAATTCTAGCTCTCAAAGCACACTCATTGGTCTTATTTCCCCACTCATCTCCCTGCAAACTATCTCTCTCACATGGCAATCGATTTCCCTCCCCTCAAAATTCCTGTCCTCCTGATCAAAAGACTTAACCACTAAGCACAGCCACCACTTACTTTTGCGCACACAGCACAAGAATGCGGATCCCAGATTGACCTCTGCAGCCACCTGAGATCCTGCCAATAGACAACCCCTTAGGAAAGAGGTTTCCAATTTTTTTGATGCCGTAGACCAATACCATTAAGCAAGAGGTCCATGGAGTCGGGTTGCAGACTGAGGAGAACACCATAGTTGACTTGAGTGATTGCATTACTACTACTCCTGACATGCAAACGTAAATTTATAGTAGGATAGCACCTTGTCTTTGGGATGTGGCAGGAATATGCAGGAAAAAACCATAGAGTTACAGGGAGAAAGCACGGACATTGTATATTAGTCAGGATTAAACCCGTATGACAGAAGCTGAGCGACACCAGCACTAGCTGCTTTACTACTGTGTAAACTTTTACTTTTTTTAATAAACTATTCCAGAGGCATAAGAGCCCATATTCAACCCCACAATGTGTGGGGGGTTCAGCTCAGGCAAATAATTTGATTCTTGGAAGCTCAAATACTGGAACCTAACTTACCTGCCATTCATAGTGGAAGGGTGATGATGATGGGTTGGTCACTTAACCATTCTACTCCACAGTTTTTGAAGCAATGTGAATTTTACCCAACAGTCAGCTGCATTTCCCAAGCCTTGGACTCTTCACTAGGTGCAAGGAGGCAAGAAGGGCAAAAATACTGCTGGTGTTGCATTGATGGAGTGCATTGTTCAGGATCAAAAACCTTTCAAATTCTTCATATCCCCTTCTAGACTCCCCATCCTTTCCTGTGTCTATACTACTTAACTAATGTATATTCTCTATTTTCAAATTCATCTTTCCCCATGAAAACCTGTATGATGTCATTTTCACTTTATCTTCTGGTTCTATATAAAAAAAAGATTGCTTTTATTTTTGTGAATGTGGATGTACTGCCCTTCCCTAATTGCCCTAGAGAAAGGCGTATACTCAATACAGTGATTAAGGAATGATAATACACTCAGTGACCACTTTTTTAGGTATACCTGTATACCTGCTTGTTAATGCAAATATCTAATCAAGCAATCATGCGGCAGCAACTCAATGCATAAAAGCACGCAGACATGGTCAAGCGGGTTAGTTGTTGTTCAAACCAAACTTCAGAATGGAAAAGGCATTTGATTTAAGTGACTTTGACTGTGGAATGATTGTTGGTGCCTGAGGGGTGTTTTAAGTACCCCTGATGTTCTGCAGGGATTTTCATGCACAAGTTTCTAGCGTTTACAGAGAATGGTGCAAAAGAAAACCCAGAAGCATCTGATGAGCAGCAGTTCTGTGGGCAAAACCGCCTTGTTATTGAGAGAAGTCAGAGGAGAATGACCAGACTGGCTCAAATTGACATGAAGACGACAGAGACTCAAATAACCATGTGTTACAACAGAGGTGTGCAGAAGAGCATCTCTGAATGTACAACACATCAAACCTTGAAATAGATGGGCTACAGCAGCAGAAGACCACAAACATACAGGAGATACCTAACAATGTGGCCACTGAGTGTATTTTCCTGTGAATATCAGCAAGAAAATGTATCAATAGACAATAGACAGTAGATGCAGGAGTAGAATCACAAGGTTGTATATGATGATGTATATATACATACCTTGATAACAAATTTACTTTGAGTGTTCAATCATTCTTCTGGTAGAGGATAGGCTTCTGGTATAAGATGGCAAGTTAACTGCCACACAGTAACCAGCCACTGAGCTGATTTTATAGCCGCCATATTTATGTGGCTGTTCCAGTTCTGATTTTGGTCATTACTAGCCCCAGGACGTTAATGTTGGGGGCTTATCAATGGTAGTACCATTGGACCATCACTCTTGGAGGTGCACAGTGCTTGGCACAGATGTTATTTGCCCCTTAGTCATTTTGTTGTATACAGAGCTGGAATGGCACATTGGTGAGGAACAGTAGGTGGACTGGAACATTCTGCATTTCTGTTCTCATAACAAATGGAAGGTCATTGTTTAAGTAGTTGAAGTTATTGGGCTTGGGACACAACCCTGAGGATTCCTGTACCAAAGTTGACCTCAAGCTGGGATGACTAACTCAAACAATCACAACCATCTTCTTTTTGTGAGTTGTGACTCCAACTAGTAGAACATCTCCTCCTCACTGAGTTTTTCTCATGTCATATTGGGCCAGATAATGTTTTATGTTAAGAGCACTTCATCTTTTTGACCCATTTTTGGCTCAACATCGTGATCAGATCAGGATCTGAGTATCCTGGCACTACCCACACTTGGCATATGTGAGCGAGGAGTTGATTCTGGAGAGAATACAGCTTGATAGCTTCTCAATGGCATCTTCTACCATTCTGGTGCTTGACTATAGATGGGATTGTAGAATAGAACTTAATTGACATTGCTCAAGGCTATTCCAGAACATGCAAAATAGGTATTTACAATGCATGTGGTACAGCTTAATTACAAAATAAATTCCCATATTTACATGCAACAAGTGATTTTGATAGTGCATAACACTCAAAGGACATTGGGAAGCCGGGATGTAGCATTATTCAGCAGCATAACAGCCCTTGAGAAGAAGTTGATTATCAGTCCTAATATCTTGGCTAAGTTGTTTCTGTACCCCCTACATCTCCAGTAAATAGCTGGATTGGATTTGTGATTTTTTTTGTGAATACGTTTGGCTGGGCTATATCACTAATCCACTGTTCGTAGGATCTTTCAACGTGCATTTTTGCAGCCAGATGTTGTTATGTAACACACATCAAACCCTGAGCTGCAGCCTCACCAGACTAACACCTGATTTTTTTTTATATATGCGTTTTGCTGCACCCAATGCATCCCTTTGCACTCCTTAATGAATTACAGCAGACCCTCAGAATTGATTGTAACAGTAGAGTGAGAGACGTCCCTGACTGTGAGATTGGACGTAGTGGTGAAAATGGTGGAAGTACACGTTGACGATCCACAGCACCTCATCAAAGCCCAATTTTGAGCTTTTGATCTGGTCTACATTTCCATGTTATCATCTTTTCTATTTAATACAGCACATGCTAGCAAGTTCAAAGTAAATTCATTTTCGAAATGCATCTACAGTGTGTCACCACAAAACCCTGAGTTTCATTTTCTTGTGGGCATACTCAGTAAGTCCAAGAAAATTAATCACATGGTTGTATGTGCTTTTAATATGACATTTTACTTCAAACTTTTTGTTTACCTTAATTTCCTTAGAACAGAAAATTAGATGCAAAACACTATTGTCTGATTATATCATCTCAATAACCTTAGATACAGGGGTTTCCAACCTGGGGATCCCTTGATCAATGGTAAGACTCCATGACATAAAAATATTGTGAACCCCTGCTTTAGATCGCATTAGCTACTTTTTCGCAATGATTTGGATCCTGTTTTAAAGCAATGCGGCACCAAACAGTAAATACATTAATTACCTGGAATGTAGAGCCTGTAAGGTCAGATTTCATCTCTTTGTACTAAATATTTCAGATTTGCATTGGTTATTGAACTAGAACTAATCCTATTTCTGTGCTTCCATTTGTTTTGTCTACATAAAATTTGGCTGGAGAATTCCATGCTAGGCCAATTATCTCTTGGCATCCTTCTTTGAATCCAGGCTATAACTTCCATTATTGCTCTGTGTTTCCTGTTGTTTGCTGGCAGAAATTTCAAGTCTTTAGTCTTTAAAGCACACTGATATTATTGAATTTTGGCTAGGATTTGAGATTATTAATCCAGGCCAGATCAAGTGGTATGGACAGACACTGATATCAGTCACCGAGCATCCAATTTTCTCCCAGCTTTAGGTTCATCACTGGGTCAGCATCCTTCCAGTGGAGAGGGACCATGCTGGATTAGCAGGTATAACAAAATATTTGTGTACAGGTGAGGGTCCCTGGCTTTCAGATCATGGTAATTCTGTGATGTGCATCCATGGTGACTCAGCCAATAAAGGTGTTTAATGATGGTAAGAACAGTAAGAAGTGATGATTAATTGTCCAGGGTACTATGACTTGCTATTGTATGAGCTTTGGAACATACTGGCCATCAGCTGGTAGGCATGCAGTCTTGTAAAGGGCTTTCTGTGCTGACATTAGTCATATATCATTGCAGCTGTGCCCTTTGATTACTGGGAGGGCTTGCAGAGTGATTAATAGCCAGGATCAATGTTTCTGCCCAGCACATGACATTTGGTCACAAAGCGACCATATACTTATTCCCCTTTGGCATGGCGCTTAGGAGAAATGAAGGATGAGACCTGCCAATTTATAACCAAAGAGCTTCCAGTTTATAAAATGAGTTCAGTTTGACTCTAAGAAATTATTCCCTATTGAAATAATTAGTGCAGTATTAAACACAATTACAACTAAAACTATGGGGTGATATTTGCTGAGTCTGTGTGGTTAACAGATGGTATATTGATATTTAGCTGGTAATAAAGTCTAGTGTTTTTTTATTTGTAGAGCAAGTGAGTAGTGAATAAAACTCAGAACAAGACAGTTCAATGAAGTATATGGTGACATTTCCATTTCCTTCAAGACACATTAATAACACAGACTATCCCAGTTTATGGTGAAATTCGTTTCTGTTGATGCAATCCTACCAAACATTTTACTTGAACTGCTTAATTTTAAGCATTAAGCTCTTTAAAGTATAACTGGAGCTGCGATAATTGTTTGAATTTGAGAGGTTTTACCAAAATAAATAAAATGAAATATGAATCCTATTGGTCAGTGAGGTAATAATGAGAAAATTAACATAAAAGATTAAGATTTCTTTGGTTTATTAAAGCATAGTTTTGACTATTTTAAACTGTTAGTATCAGATACCTCAAGGCTTTTAAGTAGTAGATAGATTTTTTTTTAAAATAGATGGGTGCTTTAGACAGCTGCCACAGTCCCAGGTGATAAGAGTCAAAAATTCAAAAACTTTTTGGGTTTATTTTTCATCTTTTCACGAATCGATAAATTACAAAATAGAAAGTTGAATTTGCATCATCAAAAGTGGATGAGTGAACCAAGTGCACTTGTTAGATAATAACTTTAAGTGGCAACCAGCAAATAAAATTGCTAACAGTCGAACAATCATAATGTAGCTTTAAAGTGGATACGTATCTGTAAGTTCGTCACTGATCAGACATTTTAAGACTATTTATAAAATGATGCATAAGAGTTAATTATAACAAAATGTGCTGAGAGGTAAAAAGAAGTTTCCTACTTAAGATGTATCTGGATGAGCAGTTAATGAATCTTGTCGTGTAAGGGTATAGATACAGAACTGTGGTTCAATAGGTTCCAGGCACCACCATTTTTCCTGTCTAGACCAGGAAGCTGAAACTATTGTACCATTCTCATTGGACTGGTGAATCCAAAGCTCAGCTGAATCTAGAGATAGAATGTAATTCCTTCCTGATCTATATAACTCCAGAAGGATTTATATAATTAGTTTCGAGAGGACTAGCATATAAGAGCAAGAATGTAATGCTGAAGCTTTATAATACATTTGTCAGACTACACTTAGAGTGTTCTGAACGGTTTTGGGCCCCTCATCTAAGAAAGGATGTGCTGGCACTGGAGAAGGTCCAGAGGACATTTAGGAGAATGATCCTGGGAATGCAAGGGTTAATGTATAAGGAGCATTTGAAGGGCCTGGATCTGTACTCACTGGAATTTAGAAAAATAGGGGTGGGGGTCTCATTGAAACCTGTTGGATATTTAAAGGCTTCAAGAGAGTAGATATTGAAAGGGCATTTCCTATCGTAAAGGAGCCTATGTCCAGAGGGCAAAGACTCAATACAAGGATGGTCCTTTTAGAAATGAGATGAGAAATTTCTTCAGTCAATGAATGGTGAATCTATGGCATTCATTGCCTCAGATGGTTGCGGTTGTCAATCTTCTGGCACATTTAAAGTAGAGATTGATATATTTTTGATTAGTAAATGTGTCAAAGGTTACAGGGAGAAGGTAGGAGAATGGGGTTGAGAGGGATAAGAAATCAGTCATGATGAAATGGTGGAGCAGACTCGATTGACTGAATGACCTAATTCTGCTTCCATGTCTAATGGTCTTATAGAGTGTTCAGGAAATTGCCAAGAACCAGTCCTTTCCCAGGTTTCATCAGTTCATAGACCTGGATGAACCTTACTTTGAGTTTGGTACAGAGTTTCCAATGTTCACCAACCTCATTGTCAGTATCACAGACACCAAAGATCCCAACTTGCAGACTGAGCTCCATTGGCCACTTCTAGCTACTCTCTATCCTTTCAGCAGGGTGGGCCCTTGTAGAGATTACTTGCCCGTGACTGCAAATTATGCACCAAGTTAGAGCACGTGGTGCATGCCGCAATGGCTTTTAACGTTGTTATCTATTATGATCAATATTTTTTTTAAACTTGGTACCAAAATTGAATGAGGCATTAGTTGTCGTCATACATGACATGATAACCATTTAGTTAAAAGATTTTAAAGAAAGATTAGCTTTATTTGTCACACATACAACAAAACATACAATGAAATGCATCATTTGTTTCAACATCCAACACGTTCTGAGGATGTGATGCAGACAGACAGGAAGAACTACCATGCTTCCAGCGCCAACATAACATGCGTACAATTTACTTACCCTAATTGTACATCTTTGGAATCTGGGAGGAAACCAGAAGGCTCAGTGGAAAGCATGCAGTCACAGGGAGAACATACAAATTCCTTACAGATAGCGGCAGCAATTGAACCCCGATTGGTGATCACTGGTGTTGCAAAGCGTTATGTTAACTGCTACACTGCAAAAGTCTATGATTGGCTGCATTTTGGTCTAAGGTAGTATTTTATATTAATATCTCTAACAAGCAGGTGGCTTGCAGTGGGGTTACTGTAATGTGGCTAAAGGGACATCAAAATTAACATATAGCTAATTCTACAGAGGTTTTGTGTATAAAAAAAAAACAAAGACTCACGTGATATGTCTTGGATGTTCCTGGGAAATAATGTAAGTTCTATATACAGTATGATTTAACATTTCTCTACGTAATTGTCAAAGAGCTCATAATATCTACATAAGCATGCATAATTAAGAAAGGCTCAAACTTTCTGAGGGAATGTTGCTGCTGTTACTGCTGATGAGCCCTGATACTTGACTACTTATTGAGTGCTATAATTAATGGTAGTTGTCCATCATGTCCAACAATGACAAGAGACCTGCACAGGAAAGTTTGTAAAGTGGAAAAGCTAGGCAAGTTCCACTCTCTTGACCTCGAAAGTCCATGTACAGTAGTTCAAACAAGCATCACAAACTGGGGTCCTCCTAAGTTGGAGTGGATGACCATGACATCTACTGTGCCATGTTATTTCCATTGCTCTCTACAGAGCATTGCAGAACTGCCTTCCTGGCCATTGGATCTTGATGTAGATCACACCCACCCAGTCTGTTGGAGCTGACATCGCGTGCTAGGATAGGTATGTCAATGCGGTATACCAGAGTATAGCTGCTGTTGCATGCAAACTATGCTGTAATGATATGCCAAACTTCATAGCTTCCCAGTGGTTATGCTGTGAAATTAGTTTATTAAGCCTATAACAGATTAGGCCTGGCAATGATTTAACAACTGCTTTAGTTTCAGTAAGTGCTGTGGGGAGATGATAAAGTTATAGATGGATTGTATTTACATAATTAATTGAGCTAACTTAAATGTATCCAATTGTGTTTTAAATATTTTATTTTTAATTTATTTTAGTTTTTTAAAACTCCTATGATTAATTGCCAGTGTATTTTGAATGTTTGATATTGTGACTGCTGCTTGAATTCCTTAGTATTCCATTTGTGAATATTTATCGGAGGTGTCTAGCCAGAGCAGTTTGAGTAGTACAAACTTCTTCCAATGAGTTCAGAGCTGGGTTTGTGGAAAGTCTCCTCTAAATAAATGTTGTTCAGCAACTTTGGAAGGTAGGCTTGGATGATTTGTGTGCATTGACTCACATGATCAACTTCAGCTTCCCACCAACTTTACTGATGTCACTGGCAAAGTCACTAATTTTCCTTCACAATCTAAGACCCAGTTATAATTTTAATAATTAGACTCATAGAGTCATAGAAAAGTAGAGCACAGAAGCAGACCCTTTTGCCCATCTACTCTGTGCCAAACCATTTAAACTGCCTACTCCCATCGAACTCCACCAGGACCATGGTCCGCCATGCCTCTACCATCCATTTGCTTACCCAAGCATCTCTTAAATGTGCTGGCAGCTCATTCCACACTCTCTGAGTGAGGTTTCCCCTCATATTCACTTTAAACTTTCACCTTTTCACCCTTAACCTTTGGGTGTAGTCCTTCACAACCTCAGCGGAAAAAACCTGCTTGCATCTACCCTATCTATATCCATCTTACTTTTATACACCTCTATCAAGTTTATTCAATCTTCTACCTTCTGAGGAATAAAGTCCTAATGTATTCAATCATTTTCTATAACTTGAGTCCTCGACCCGGTAACATTCTTGTAAATTTTCTCTGTTCTTTTTCAACCTTATTTACATCATTTCTGTAGGTAGGTGACCAAAAACTGTGAACAGTACTCCAAATTTAGTCCTCACCAATATTTTCTACAACTTTAAATAAATTCAGCTGTTCAGAATCTCCAGGATATGGGATATCATCAAATCAAAAGCTTTTTGCTGTTCTATCAAATGTTCAGGTACTTTACATGAGGAAGATCCTATAATTTGACCCAAAGTGTACTGTTTGACTATCCTATTGCACATGGCCTAGTGAAATAAAGGGGGGAGCATCAATGGAGACAGGAAAACCTACAGGAGGAGATAACATTTGGTAAGGAAATATTGGATAAAGAGAAGGGAGAGCCAGAATAGGGAACCACGGCATTTTACGGCTGTGAGATGGGGCTTGGCATTTTAAGGGAGCATATTTGCATGAACAAATTTATTAGACATTAAAAATCACAGAAGTCTTCTTATTCATAGTGTCGCCATCATCTTAATTCCACATTAGAGAACCTGAAATTCTTAACTAGGATCTGTTTTCAATGATGCTCTTACAAGAACTTCATGGCGGAATAATTAAATTAAGCTGCCGAATAGAATACAGGCTTAACATTAACCACAATCATTTCCTTTATTTTCTCTAAAATATTGCTGAAAAAGCTTCTACTTATAAGTTTAGTCTTCTGCTTTTACTACCACATCACTCATTCAAGCTGTTCTCCTATAGTAGTAGGCAGCTGTCGATCCCAGTGGATCGTGGGTTTGCGCCTCTAATGGACTGTGTCCTCTCCAGGGTACAAGCCTGGATGGAAAAATTTGAAGAACTGGCTGTTGCCATGCAGCGGGTTCCCCCTCTCCACGTCACTGGGGTAGTCCATGGGAGAAGGGCAAGTGCCTGTACAGCTTGGCACTGGTGTCGTTGCAGAGTTTGCCAGAGTGAAGTTGCAAATGAGATCACTTAGGTACCCCAGCTCCAGATTTCTTCCTCGGAGTTTACTCCCAAAACCTTTCCCATGGGTGGGTGTGGCCACAAGGCAGCAGAGGTTTAAACTCAGTTTTCCTTCTCCTGGGTGGGCTGCCGTCCAAGGCTGACAAGCCCCACCTACCTGAAGCAACTGGTTTGGAGGCACCAGTGGTCCATCTTTGCCCGTCCTCTTGTCAGTAGAAACAGTTCCGCCAGGCCTAGTAGCTAAGCCACACTTAAAGACCAAGAGTTGGACTTGGTTGTCAGAGGCTATTAGAGATACATTTTATAGGTAGTGGGAGCTTATCCCCACTACCATCCCCGGCTATGATAACCTTAGGAACCCTCTCATAGTAAAGACAATGAAAAGTGCATTTAATTACATATGTATGGCCATGGATAGTGGTTTTTCAACCTTTGAATGTTTCCATCAGTGTAGTGGAAATTGTAGCTCTTTGGGTGCTGCAAGGGTATCTGGGGCCCACTAGATTTTGAGCTTCATAGATAGCATAAGGGTATGTCATCACTCTGTGTACAACTCACATCATGGCTGTGCTCCACTGTTATTTCCTCTTGTGCAAAACAAGACATTGGTACAAATAAAAAAGGAGTATTCTGCAGTGTGTTGTTGCATACATAGGATTAAGGTTATTCAGGTTAGATCAAGAAACTTTAGATCAATACTGATCCCCTAGGCATTCAGAAATCATAACCTGGTATAGACTAAGTGTCATGTATTCAAATTTGCTGATAATACAAATCTACCATCAGTAGCTACATTATTAAGTACCTCCTGTACCTAATAAAGTGTCTGCTAAGTGTATGTTTGTGGTCTTCTGCTGCTGTAACCCGTCCACTTCAAGGCTTGGTGGGTTGTGCATTTAGAAATGTTCTCCTGCACACCACTGATGTAACACATAGTTATCTGAGTTACTGTCACCTTCCTGTCAGTTTGAACCAATCTGGCCATTGTCCTCTAACTTCTCTCATTAACAAGATCTTTTTGTCTTCAAAACTGCCCTGAGACTGTCTTTTAGTTTTTTGTACCATTCTCTGAAAAATTCTAGAGATTGTTCTGTGTAAAAGCCCCAGGAACTCAGCAGTTCCTAAGATACTCAAACCACCCTGTCTGGCAGCAGTTATCATTTCATGGCCAAGGCCACTTAGATCACATTTCTTCCCCATTCTGATGTTTGGTCTGAACAACAATTGAACCTCTTGACCATGTCTACATGCTTTTATGCATTGAGTTGCTGCCATGTGATTGACTGAGTAGATATTTGGATTAGCGAGCAGGTGTACCTAATAAAGTGGCCACTGAGTGTAGATGCCAGCGTGGCTTTAGAAGAATAGAGACAGGCCATAAATATATGGGCTAGTAAATGATAAATACAATATAATATGGGAAAATGTGATTCCCACTTTGGTAGAAAAAAACTAGAAATATGCATTATTTTTCAAATAATAAACTATTGAAGATTTTAGCTTACAGTGGAATCTGGATTGCCAGAGCTAATTAAAAGTTGACATATGCCGCAGAAATTTATTAAGAGAGCAAATTGTATCCTGGCTTTTAATGCAAGTGTTTTTGAGTATTTGTTAATTGAAGCTTGAGAACTTTATTCTTGAGCTCTATTGAGATTTCCTGTAAAATATTGTACAGTAAAATTCCAGTAATCCACTATTCAACATTAAGAGGCTAGTCCTGTCCCTTTCTCAACTAAGCCTCTGTAATGCCCACAACTTCATAATTCTTTGCATTGTTCCACGCTCTGAGTTAATCCCCCTTATCCTTAATGCTTCTTGTATTAGAATAAACAGACTTCAACCTTTCAACTCAAGTTTATTGTCATTTGACTACACATGTATATGATGTATATAATCATATAATGTATGTAGAAATGAGACAATGTTTCTCCGAATCATGGTAATGCAGAGTAGTAAACATAACACACATATAACACATGATAACTTATGAAGGGAAGGATAAATTCTACAGATTAAATACACATAAATAACAAATTAAAGTGCATAAATTAAATATTGTAAGGTACGTTACAGATTAACCGGTGACACTTGAAATACAATGTAGCAGTTCAGAAGCTGTCTGAGGGAAGAAAATGTTTCTGATCCTGACCGATTGGAGTCTCCTGCCTGATGGTAAAAAGTCAAAGATGCTGGGTGGATGGGCGGGATCCTTAATAATACTAAAGGCCCTGTGTTAATGCACATTCCTGATAAGTGTCCCTGATGGATGTCCTTATGATCCCTCAGCTGTTCTCACAGTCCTTTCTAGGGACTTCCAGTCCAACGCTTGGCTGCTCCCATTCCAGATGGAGTTGCAACTTGTCAGGATGCTCTCAGTGGTGCTCCTGTAAAACGTAGTAAAGATGGGCGGGAGGAGCCTAGCTTGCCTCAATCTTTTTAGGAAGTGGAGGCGCTGCTTCCAACCCATTGTGTATATTGTAGCACACACAAAATGCTGGAGGAACTCAGCAGGCCAGACAACATCTATGGAAAAGAGTGAACAAGTCTCGATGAAAAGCCTCAGTCCAAAACATCAACCGTAGTACTCTTTTCCATGGATGCTGCCTGACCTGCTGAGTTGCTCCAACTTTTTTTGTGTGTTGCCCTGATTTCCAGCACCTGTAGATTTTCTCTTGTTTGCCATGTTCCTGCCTGCCCTTCCTTATAGACTTGCCGGGTATAACATCTACCGTCCCCTCATACCCCCCACTAAACAATTTAGTGCTCCAGTTCCCACTCTGAAGCAAACTGTCAGTGGAAATGGGTTCAATTGTAACATTTAAGAGAAGTTTGGATAGGTATATGGATGAGAGTGGAGTGAAGGGCTATGGTCTGGATGCATGTAGATTGGAATAGGCAGAAGACCAGGTCATCGTGGACTAGAAGTGTAAGGGCTTATTTTTGTGCGGCAGTGCTGTATGACTTTAAACATAGGTATGTACTGAATGGCAGGACCTGTAATTGTGAAAACTGGAGAAAAACTAGTTGAAGCCAGAAAACTCAGAGATGAAACCTTTGTTAATACGTTCATTTCTTGTTGGCAACATACATGAAATGCTGGAGGAACACAGCAGGTCAGGCAGCAACTATGGAGGGAAATGCACAGCCAACGTTTTGGCTGAGACCCTTCATCAGGACAAGAAAGAAAGAGGGCAGAAGCCAGAATAAGAGGGTAGGGAGTTGGGGAGGAGCAAAAGTTGGATGAATCTGGCTGAGAGGAGGAAGGTAGGTTAGTGGGGAGAGGTGGGGGTGATGTGAAAAGCTGGGAGGTTATAGGTGGAAAAGGCAAATGGCTGAAGAAGATGGTATTTGATTAGAGAGGACAATAGACCATGGAATAATGTCAGGAGATAGGGAGCCAGAGGATGAAAGGCACATGATGGACAGGTCATGAAGGTGGGAGAGGGAAAAGAGAAGGGGTAAAGGGATGAAGAGGATAAGGGACAGAGGGCAGGGACAGAAGGAAAAGGTTACTGGCAGTTAGCAACATCGATGCTGATGTCATCAGGATGGAAACCACCGAGAAGGTCATGAAAGTTCATGGGATAAGGTGAAATATTTAAAGGGCAACATGAAGGTTCTTCACTCGGAGGGTAGTGAGAGTGTGGAATGAGCTGCCAGCGGAAGTGATGGATGTGAGTTCCATTTCAACATTTAAAAGAAATTTGGATAGATACATGGATAGAAGGGGTATGGAGGGCTATGGTCCAGGTGCAGGTCCATGGATGTGTCAGACTAACAGTTCAGCACAGACTATATGAACGAAAGGGCCAGTTTCTGTGCTGTAGGACTCTATGACTTGATAAGGAATTTGAGGTTGCTGCTCCTGTCATCTCCATCTAGCCTCAATGTGGCAGGAGAGGAGGCTGTGGACCAGTATCAGTGTGGGAATGGCATAAGGAAACTCCGAAATTTCCATGTACTCATAGTCATTAACAATACATCTTCATCAAGGTAGGAAGAGAATTGTTTATACAGCTTTCAGTAGAGAGAATTTGGCTACAAATTGGGGAATACAGACTAAGTGACTGTTTTATGCTATCTTGCTCCCAGCATTGTTAATTACAAAGGCTGGTGATACAATAAACATGTTTCTCGCTTAGGGACAGGAATTTACATATAAAGGGGACATTTTAACTTCTAGTGCTGAACAAAAACTGGATACTAGGGCATTTGCAGCCTTTTTTTCTGTTTGTTTAATTTTCTTCTCCCCAGACAGTTGTTTCTTTATCACTAATGTTTCACTGGTCATTAAGGTTAAAAAAAATCTTGAAAGTAAGATTTGAAATTCTCATAGGGCACCACAATAACTGCAGAGAGTGGCACAGTAGTGCATAGAGTTGCACAATAGTATACAGGTGGCATAATTGCTTATAGAGTCGCACGACAGCGTACAAACTGGCACAGTAGCACAGCCATTAGTGCAAAGTTTTACATTGTTGGTTGTAAAGTCGAGTGGTGTTTGATTCCTGCTGTAGCCTGTAAGAAGTTTGTATGTACTCCCTGTAATCCTGTGGGTTTCTTCCAGGTGCTCTGGTATCCGCCCACTTTCCAAAGACATATAGATTAGGGTTAGTGAGTTGTGGACACACTATGGTGGTGCCAGAAGTGTGTCAAGATGTGGGCTGTTACTTGTCTCTCACTGGGTCAGAGTATGGGAGTCGGATGGCACAGTAAGCGTTCTTGGTGGTGGTGTAACACCAGAGTGTGTTGGCTCCTCTGTTTCTGCCGGTGCCATGTTGGTGGTAATTTGTCAGAGGTTTCTTCTTGCTGAGCTGGCTGAAGTTTCTCACATACTTTTACAGAGACATGTCAGCCACCGTGCACTCTGGGTAACTTTGTGTGGGAGCTCTGAACTGTGCCTGCAGAAACAGCAAACATAAACACTCAAAAGACTGCACTGAAAGAAAAAGCCCTCCATGCGCAGGATGCCCAATCGATTCACTGTGCAATCAATAGGCCACATCCACACTTGCGACATTCCCTCAGTCGATCTGAAATAGTTCCGTCTTAGATTATTGAATACTGGCGCATCTGGCATGCATATTTGCTGAAAAAGATGAACTATCTTCTGAGAAAAGCACGGTAGCGTAGCGGTTAGCAAGATGCTTCATAGCACCAGCCATGAGGTCTGGGTTCAAAGGCCACCACTGTAAGGAACTTGTACGTTCTCCCCATGAACATGTGGGTTTCCTGCAGGTGCTCCAGCTTCCTCTCACCCACTAAAGATGTACGAGTTAGGGTTAGTAAGTACTGAGTATGCCATGTTGGCACTAGAAGCATGGTGACACTTGCGGGCTGCCCCCAGCATATCCTCGGATTCATTGACACAGGACAACACATTTCACTGGGCGTTTTGATGCTTCGTGTGACAATAAAGCTAATCCTTATAAAACTCTAAGGAGAGAGAGCATTTTTTCAAGATTAATATTGAAGATCAAGTGCAGTTGATGTTCCACCTAGAATAAAAGGAAGCATATGTTTGGTTATGGGAGACAGTGAAAGGGTAGCAATATTTAACTGTTCAACAGATGAAAGGATAACTTGAACAATTTTTACCAAGTTGTGGCTGTATCTGCAGTAAAATGGGAGTTCAGAGGCAATGGATATAAAGTTCAACATGTGTTTTGCATTTTATGCTGCTGTTGTGATCTTAAGTTGCTTGATGGGACAGTTACTTTTAAGTTAGCATTATATATTGGAAACCAATTTGTCCAACTTAACCTGTGAGACTTGGTGCACAGTGCTCCTTTGGTGAAGACCATATTTAGCCAGTTCATTAACTGTTAATCTGTCTGTTGTGCAAAACTCCTTTTAAAAAATAAGGATTCCAACCCCCACTCCCATAAGAAACATTGAGCATTTTCAGTTCATTTTTTTCATCTCTCGCAATCATCCCTTTTTATATATATATATAAAACATCTAACCTTCACCAATATCTAGATGGCAGCTTAAAATATGTGCTGCACTTGGGACTTCCTGCAGCCCTGGATATGTCAGTTCTTGACAGCACAAAAGAAGATCTGTGTCCTTGACTGAATTCTCTAAAATTAGTCACTAGAATCACCATAGACAGGTAAACGAAACATATTTATCTCTGATATTGAAATTAGCTGTACTGTATGTAAGACCTTAATAGTGAATCTACTAGTGAACATTATAATGCCCAACACTGGAAAACTGAAGGACAAAATAGATGTCTGACTTTTGTGTTAAAGTGAAGACCTTTCTTAGCAACACGCAGAAAGGATCCATAGACAGCAGAAAGATGCTGACCTTGAGATGAGATCATCATCTAAAAAATATGTCAGCCATTTCTGAAAGCAATCTCCCAACAGGAATTTGAGGAAAAGCTATTCCAATCTTTCATGGTGACATCATCATATAAGATATTCAAAACTTACCCCACACAAAACAGTGAGAAAAGAAATATTGACAGCAAGCTAAGGTGCATGGTCTGATTTAGCCAGAACTTTCAAAAGCAGAGCAGTCTGGGTTTTTCAAAGACTTCCAAAACTTCCATAACAAAGTCTTTTAAAAAAACTTTTGGACTATTTTTAAACATATGCTTGAAGTGCAGAGATAAGCCATCAAACATTCCAGCAAAATATTTAAATTAATGAGCATCATCCCCCTAGTTTCTTGCTGGCTTCCTGCTCTACTCAATTCAATAGGGAAGGATTCCGTTCATCTCTGACGTTTCATAGGAAACCTGGGGGAGGAGGAAGAGATGTTTCACAATGACTGGTATAGAACCACTGTAACTTCCTGTTCCTTCATTGAACCCCCATTACCGTTCAGCAGCAAATCACTGATGTACTCATACAGAAATAATGAAGTTTGTGTGAATTTTGGAGAGTCCTGTATGTGAACTCCGACAATTTTGGTAGTTATTTTCCCACAAAATCTGGCCTATTCTCTTAAGAAATGTAACATTATTCCCTCTTGATGTTCAGATTGTTATTCTAACATAACTCCATCCTCTAAGTGGAAAAAAAATCAGCTGAGATTTGTAGTTTTTGTTACAAAATATAAATAAGTTTGACAGTTCTGAATAAGCTGTGTAAATACATCTGCTTTTCTCTATAAACAAACCCGATTTAGCACCGTCATTGTGGAATGTAAACTGCAAGAGCACATCAATCTTTTTCATTATGGCACAGTTAGCTAATGGGTAAGTTCGTACAATAAGCATTTCTGAAACTGGATTTTTTAAATACAATTCAAACTCAATTAGTTATTGCACTTAATGCATGAATCAACCACAGCTTTAAGAAACTATTTGTATGCAATTTTTAATGTTGTAAATAGCTCAAGTTATCAACCAACTGCTGAGACTCTGTAGTATCTCACTCATGCTGAAATTTCATATAGAGTCATAGAACACTACAGCAGAGAAACAGGCCCTTCAGCCCATCTAGTCCATGCCAAACTATAATTCCTGCACCCGGACTATAACAATCCATACGCCTCCCATCCGTGTACCTTTCCAAATTACTCTTAAATGTTTAGTGTATTTTCAAGAATATAGATTTAGTAATATAAAGCAAGTGTTTTTAACCAGTGGTCCGTGGATGATTCCAGGGGATCTGTGAATCTGGATAGGAAAAAATTTACATCTTTATTTTCACTAACCTCCAACTGAAATTTATCATTTCCTTCAATGATGAATGCAGGAAACAAACCACAGTAGTATTAGCAGTACCTGTGACTTTGTCGCCAATAGAAATCACTGAAATTTTCATATCACATTACAGTTGTTACAAATATCTCAAAATATCATTTATGATATGTGCGTCACTACAGTAGTTACTAGACCTGCCGTTAGATCACATGTGATGCATTAATGAAGAAGCGCATATACTGCTATATCACGTCTGTTATTTTTCATATTTTGATAACTGTGTTTCAATATTATTGCTTTTTTTTGTAATCCCATGTATTTTATTTTATACATTAAATACATTATTCTGTGAAGGGGTCATAGGCTTCACTGGACTACCAAAGGGGTCTATGGCATAAACTGGTTCAGAACCTCTGATATAAGGGAAGATCTAGGAGTCTTCTACAGGCATGTAAATAGTAACGGATTGTAAGTGAAGGAATGAGGCTGCTAAATGATCTGTGCAGGGGATATAACAGAGATATAAAATAAATACTTAGCACCTTACCCTAGGGAAGGGTGGTGCTGTCGGACTGTTCAGGTTTTATAAGGAACTGGTCAGATGGCACTTGTAGTTTTAGACCCCTTATCTAACAAAGCATATGCTGGAATTGGAGACGATCCAGAGGAGAATGATTCTGGAATAACAAGGTTAATGTATGAGAATTGTTTAATGTGTTCAGGGCCTGTACTCACTTAGTGGATCTAAGAGTCTTCTACAAACACGTAAATACTGAAAGATCTAAGAGTCTTATACAAGCATGTAAATGCTTTACAGGCTCTGGGACTATACTTGCTGGAGTTTTGAAGAATGATTGAGGATCTCATAGAAATCTATTGAATATTACAAGGCCTAGATAAAATGGACAAAGAGAAAATGATTGCTGTAGTTGGGGAGTCTCGGATCTGAGGGACCTCAGAATACAAGGATATCCCCTTAGAACAGAGACAAGGAGGAGGGGGTGAATCTTTAGAATTCAGGACTAGAAATTGCTGAAAATTAAGTTTTGTTGACCTTCTGCAGTGTTTTTCCCAGAGGGTGTGCACTGCAGTCATGGTACCACAGAGCAGGAGCAATCGTTGAGATGCAGACTACTGATGGAAGACACCCTTACAAACTTTTGGAGAGTCTACCCTCACACCAGTAACTCGTCCCTTGCAGAGAGTGAAATGTTTTTTGGAGTCACAATACCTACCCCTGGACTGTGCATTCACATTTCCATCCTGATCAAGTTTATTCAAACACTTTGAAAAGTGTTGGTTTGATGCACTGTGTGAGAAGGATGTTCTGCCATCCAAATTTGTTACTAATCTCCCTCCAGCAGCTGACCACATCCTCACACTTACATCCCCATCTTGCTCCTTCTTTTGTTTTTATTCTTTATTCCCTCTCTCTTTGATTGCCTCCATCTATCATTCACCTGCCACTGTCTCCCAGCTCCAACCCCTGAACGCCACCCTAACTAGCACCATCTGCCTATCATATTACACTCCTCTTTAGGCCACCAATCACCTCAAAACCTTTTCTCACCTTACCCTCCCTCTGCTGGCCATCTTTCCTCTCCATGCTCAGTCTCGATTTAGGCTTTTGGTCCAAAACATTGACAGTGTCTTTCCTCCCAAAAATTCTGTTTGATCTACTGAGTTCCTTCAGCAGATTGTATGATGATCCATTGCTTAATTCCACATGCAAGTCTATCTTTTTTTTAAATATCTGGACTCGACATCCTTACCAACTTTCCTACCTTCTGAAAAACGAGCAAATGGATAATTTTAAGACTTTAATAGGAGTTATGTTAGCTCTTGTGGTGGGGTGGAGATGTATCACAACCAAAGGAGGAGTAAATCACTTCTTCCCTCTGCTAATATGCAGGTTACCCTTGGGCGAGGTGAAGTACCTGCTTGGTTTTCCCCCCCCCCCCCCACCCTCAATCAGGGTCACTTGAAACCATGGGAACAGGTGGTGGATGGTTGTATGAACTGCTGGTGCATATTCCAAGTCCTGCTTATGTGACCTCTTGATGCCAGGTAGACAATCTCTGAAGAGTATTGGTAATCGCTGGGGTCACCTGTCTTGTAAAGACACTGCCCAGAAGGCAATGGCAAACCACTTCTGTAGAAAGATTCGCCAAGAACAATCATGGTCAAAGACCGTGATCGTCTATGTAATGCGACATGGCACATGATGATGATGATATATTAGCCCCAAGGTAGCAACAGTGAAATTCATGTTGTAGAATTAGGATAAGCCAGTTGCAGATGCAACTTGTTTCTTTACAGAACATATTTTGGCAACAATATGTCCTACAACCTGCAAGTGACAGACCAGTTTATAATTTGCAGCACGACATATTAGTTAATAATCCAGAATGCATTAAGATTTATCCGAAAGTGGTCATAATGTGATTGAGTGTAGTTATGGTATTTGAAAAAGGGAAACAGGAAACAGATACAAAAACTGTAGATTTGCATAATGCTTATTTCAGTGAAAGGAGAGTAGTTGGTCCACAAAAGAAGTGAAGCTATCAATGGGGAAAATGACAGAAGAATAACAGGAGATTTAAAAAAATGAATTTGATGAAACAGATCAAATTCTTACCTTTTGGAGGTAAGAATTTTGAAGCTTTAGTTACTAAAGAAACTATGATGGTTGACTATAGAGGTTATGAGGAACCTAATATTAAAAGCATACAGAGAGAACAGAACATGAGGTGCAAAGTACAATAAAAAGTGAAAGCTAATAATAGCCACCTAAAGGAATATTGGAGAAAATTTGGAAAGGATATCACCATTTAAATATTTTAATCAGGAGCAAGAAGATTGTCTGCAACAATGTGTACACTTTGAAAACTGGTAAGTGTAATATTTTGAAAATAATGACATCTTAACGGTTACTTTATCGATCTTCAAACAAAGAAACCACTAGACCTGCATAAACTGATATTGAAATAGAGGCAGCAAAATTAATCTAAGCAAAATAAATCAAGAAAAAAATTAGTTGTTCATTCATTTCCCAGGTACCAGATGATTTCCACCCCAGATCTTTTTTTTTAAAGCATGTTATTAAAATATCATAGATGCCTTGAGTACAACATTCAAAGTTCTTTTAGATAGATAGCTATTCTTTGATATTGGAAAATTGCAAATGTTAAGGAGAATGAAGGAATCAGAAAATTAGACCATAATGTTGACATCTGTGTTGGCACAATTAAAAGACTGCATTTAAGGATTGAGTAACTGAACAGATGGAAAGTTTTCAGCCAGCCAGATCCAAGAGGGATTTCTAAAGAATAGGGATAAACCCAATTAACTTTTGAAGAAAGTTCAACAGGAATGGATAGGGGAATTTCTGCAGATGTCATATGTTCTTAAATAAAATCCCTAATAAGAAAGAATGTTTGTTAAAGTTGAGTCTCATAAAATGTGGGGCTACTCATAAGCTGGCGAGGAAGTTATCTGAATGGGGGTAATAGAATCTGGTTTAAAATGGTGTTGGTGAAGCTCAACGAAATTTACTAACTGCTTTATTAATGACACATTTTCTGGTAAACAATCACTGCAATCAGTAGTCTGTAACTTCCGTTTTGGAGTTGAGCCTTTGAACCACCCGTGCGACCTGGCAACTTGTGGTGTCAGCTGGAGTCTCAAAGGTGCACGGTGGTTACATTGCGATGGGTACAGGCTGAACTGAGGCGACATAGCCCAGTCCTGAGAACTGGAAATGAGCCGGTATCTGGCCATTGCTGGAGCAGACATAGCAGTGATCTGACATGGCAGAATGGAGGAGCCCATGCCTGAGAGCGTATCGAACTGGCAGGGCTCGGACCGAGAGCCAGGAACAGTCTGAGGTTTAGGTGGTATTAGCGCCAGGTCATCAGGTTGTTGGGGCCAAAAGAGAAGGACAGGCCAGTTCATCTCGCTGCACCGTGAGATCTACTTCTCTCTGTGTTGAACTAAGACTGATGACTGATTTTGTGGCTATTGACTCATTTTCATAGACTTCAGTAGTTTGTTTGCTGTTGTTGTTTATTCTATCTTTTTTTCTGCATGTTGGGTGTTTGAGGTACTGGGACACAAAACTACTTGCTCACGTTTTCTGATGACACAAAGATAGGTGGAATTTAAAGTAGTAGATAGTGGTATCTTTGAACTGCTGTGACATCAAAATTTAAACCAACAGGCAAAATTGTAGGTGAGGCGACTTCTTCCCAAATGCTGAAAAAACAAGGAATTAGAGGAAGGATCATGGTAACATTACACTGACGAGTGTGAGCAATTCTGAGCAGTTTAACTCAGTTTGGCCATCATGATAACCAGAGTCCAGTTCATACATTCTAGTTGAGGTACTGCGATCCTTCCATGCTTCACCTTCTCCTTCCTGACAAATTATAGGTTTTTTTTTGCATTTCTTTTCATTCCATCAACCTGTGTCCTTTTGAAATCTGATTACTGTCCTGCATATGGTTTACAAAGCTTCTCAGCTGTCTGCAGATCTGGAAGTGTTGTTTTAAAGTTTCAAAAGGTACCCAAATGTCCAGGAACAGAGATCTGAGATTATGTGCTTAGATCTTTGAACAAGGAAGCAGCAGGTGAGAAAAAACAAAGCTACACATACAAAATGCTGGAGGAACTCAGCAAGTCAGGCAGCATCTATGGAAAGGATAAAAAAAGTCAACATTTCCGGCCGAGGCCCTTCTCCAGGACTGAAAAGGAAGGGGGAAGACACCAAAATAAAAAAGGTGGAGGGAGGGGAAGGAGAATCTATGTGATAGGAGTTTGAAGAGTTGGAGTGCAGCAGAGATCAAAGAGGGGAAGTAATGAGAGAGGGTCTCATTGAAGGCTCATCAAAGAGAAGATTTAACCTTCTTCAGGGGATGCATCCCTCCAAAAGACTGCAGTGGAGCAACAAATCATCAATGCAAGAAAGTCTGCAGATGCTGCAAATTCAAAGCAACACACACAAAATGTTGGAGGAACTTAGTGGATCAAGAAGCATCCATGGAAAAATACCGGATCTTTCATTTTAAAAGTGAAGCAGTGATCCTAAGAGCAAGGAAGTTGAGACGAGGCACCGGTCACAACTGGAATATCGTGTTCAACACTGAGTGCAATGCCAAATTTTAGCCAAGATATAAAACCTGTACACAAAGTTTGAAGAGATTTAAGAGAATGTTTTGAGGGATGATTGACTTTATTTAAAAGGATTAACTGGAGAAAATGGGGTTATTGGAAGAGTGGAAGTTGGAAGGGAATCTGACACTTATAGTCTCAAAGGATCTCAGCAGAGGGGATAGAGAGAGCAATTTCTGCTGGTGGGCAGGCCTTGAGGCAGAGTGCATGGGATAAATATCACTGGTAAAAGAACAACAAAAAGTGAGATGAAGAAAAAATATTATTTTAAGAATAAATGTGGCAGTGGTTACAATCTGAAATGTACTATCATGGTAGTAAGAGGCCTTTTAAATGACGTTAAAAGGGGAACTAGATGAGTACTTGTCAGGAAACAATTTGTGGGGCTATAGGGAGATGCTACAGGAATGAAATTAATTGGATTGTTTGTGTATTGAGCCAGCATACACTTAATCTCCTTCCATGCTATAATTTTCAATCAAATAAACTTCCAATTTAATACAGTTCTTTAACGTCGATAGATTGGTTCCAACCACATTTGTTTGTAATGTATAAATTGGTCCTAATATTTTCAAAGAATACTCTGAGTCTTCTGATGAATTGTTATTTAAGAAATACCAAGATTTTTGGTACATTTGTGTGTTCCTATAAAGAAATACTGTGGGTAGCCATGATCAGTATACTTAATCACCAGAATACAGAAAATATTATTTCTGTTTTCAAGAACAAAGAGGCATGAACCTTTAAACTCCAGGTTAAATGTCCTAGTTTCACATCAGATAAAAGATCTAAGATTATTTATGTTGTCAGTAATGCTCAGCAAGAATCCGACATAGCAGTCAGTGTGAACTGTGATATTTTGCTGATCATTCAGAAAGCTGTGGGCCACGGCACAACTTCCCTACATCCAGTGCTTCAGAATTTATTTAGATTCAAGAAGACAGTTAAGATCTTTTACAAGAATATGACAAAATGGTGTAGTAAATAAGAACAATTTTGATCTGGTGAACAATAATTAGAGGAGTTAAGTGGAGATGATGGTACCCAGTAGATTGCACAATTCAGTAACAACCTGGTGTGTTGCAATATTCTAAAAATTGCTGATGTTACTTGACAAAATATCAGAAAAGTATTTTATAGAGACATGTGAACATACAAATAAATCAGCTAAGGGACGGCAGCAAGAAATAATGGAGCTAAACTGCACATTGGAACAGAAAGCATCAAGCAATGCATGATAGAGTGTCCATTAGCGGAGATGGAAAAGATAAATGATTGCATGCAGGACAGATGCACTTATGTTAGTCTTTCTTCCTCTAAGTTAGAAAGATGAGGCTCAGTCTCCAAACAGTTTTGAGCATACTGCCTAGTTGGCAACAAAATGACCGAGGCAGTACGACAGAGAATGATATACCACAGAGTATAGCAGCATCATGAGAAAAAATCATTTGTTTTAAGACTATAGACTGTCTGACTTACTGCCCATTATGCCGCAGGCACTTAGGGCAGCATTGAAGATCCTCCATCCTCTGGTGGTGTTCGGGTTTCCTTCATGGTGTCACTAGCTTCCTCTCTGTTTTCACTGCTGTCAGTCACGCAAGTCCCAGGTGGAAACACAGAAGTACCATAGCACTCAGATGTAGAAGGTATTTTTGTGAACACGAATAAATCTGAAGATACTGGAAATCTGAAGCAACACACAAAATGTTGGAGGAATTCAGCAGGTCAGGCAGCATCTGTAGAAATGAATAAACTGTTGATGTTTTGGGCCGAGATCCTTCTTCAGGACTGGAAAGGAAGGGAGAAGGTGCCAGGAATCTTCCTTGCTGTTTCCATAACAATTCTGTTTTACCAGTCAGGGTTGCTAGCCCTGAGCTGAACCCCTGAACCTGGAAGACCAGTGGACCACTCTTCGTTTGGCTTCTACCGTTTGACCTGTTTAGCATGGGTGACCCTACCAAGAGCCAAAGCATTAAGCCCTGACTTCAGCCAACAGAGCTGTCCGGGTCATTGATGCATGCAAGGGTTTGGTCCTCTTGGAGGAAGACCATAGGCACAGGAGCAGAATTAGGCTGTTTGGAAACACAAGTCTGCTCTAGCATTGAATCATGGCTGTTTCCTTTTCAACGCCATGCTGAGAAAAGATCAATCTCAGCCTTAAATACATCCAATGACTTGACTTCCACTGTCCTCGACAGCAATAAGTTCCACAGATTCACCACCTTCTAGCAGATGAAAATCCTCTTCATCTCAATTCTAAACAGACGTCAATAAATTCTGTGGTTATGCCCTTGAATCCTAGATTCTCCTACTAATGGAAACATTTTCTCCATGTCCACTGTGTCAGTGTCTTTCAGTATCTGATAGTGAGATTCCCCCCCTCATCTATCTGAACTCTACTGAGATATCAGGACATCAAATACTCCTATATATGTTAAGCCTTTCATTTCTAGGATCATCCCTGTGAACTTCATCTGGAACTCTCCAGGGCTAGCAGATCATTTTTTTAGATACTGGGGCCAAAATTGCTCATAGCATTCCAAATGCCTCAGGAGAACATTCACGTTTTTATATCCTAGTCCTTTCAAAATGAATGCTATGAGGTGCATTTGCCTTCTTTACTACTTACTCAATGTATAAGTTAACCTTGAGGAAATCCTGAACTAGGCCCTTTGTACCACAAATTTCAGAATTTTCTCTCCATTTTGAAAATAGTCTTTACATTATTCTTCCTTCCAAAGTGCATAACTTCACACTTCCTACATTGTGTTCCACTTGCCACTTCTTTACCCACACTCTCTCTACCTTCTGCAGCCACTATGCCTGTACAAGTATGGGCATAAGTCCATTCATTCCGATAAATGACATAGAAAGTGAAAGTTGTGATCCCGACACAGCCTCTGCGGAGCTTCACTGGTCACTGGCAGTCATCCTAAAGAGGACCCCTTTAACCCCACTCTTTGACATCTACCAGATCAGCCAATTTTCTATCCATGCTAATATTTTGTCTCCAACACCATGAGCTCTTATTTATCAGCCTTGCATGTGGCATCTTGTCTAAGACTTCCTTAAGATTCAAGTAAAGATCCACTGACTTGCTATTCCCTCCTCAAAGAAGACTAACAGATTTTTCAGGCAAGATCATCCCTTAAAAATCTGTGCTCTCTTCATCCTACATATTTATCATATACTTGCAAGTTTTCCTAAATTTCATCTTCAATAATGCATTCTAAAATCTTACCAACCACCAAGACTGAATTAATCGGCCTATAATTTAATGTTTTCTGTTTCCATCACTTCTTAAACAGTGGTGTCACAATTGTGAAGTTCCAGTCCTCTGGGTCCCTGCCTGACTCCAGTGATTCTTGAAAGATCATTACTAATGCTTCCACAATCTCTTCAGCTGCCTCTTTCAGAACACTGGGGTGTAGTCCATCTAGAACAGATGATTTATCTACCTTCAGGCCTCTCAGTGTTCCCAGCAACTTCTCTTTAGTGATAGCCACACTCCTCACCTTTGCCTCTCCTGACTCTCTCAAATTTCTGCTATGTTACTGTAGTCTTCCACTGTGAAGACTGACGCCAATTCCTTCATAACCTACACAAAATGCTGAAGAAACTCAGTGGGTCAGGGAGTATCTATGGAAAGTAATAAACAATCGACATTTTGGGTTGAGACCCTTTACCAAGACTGGTAAGGAAGGGGGAAGAAGCCAAAATAAGAATATGGGGGGGGGGGCAGGGGAAAGATTATGAGCTAAAAGGTGATAGGTGAACCCAGGTTGGTGGGAGAGGGTGGCAAAATAGTGGAAAAGGCAAAGGGCCAAAGAAGAAGGAACCTAATAGGAAAGAAGAGTGAACCATAGGAAAATGGAAGGGGGTTGGCACCAAGGGTATGTGGCAAGCAGCTGAGGAGAAGAGGTAAGAGGGGAGCCAGAATGGGGAATGGAAGTGGTGGAAAGGGGGAGGAGGAAAGTTATTGGAAGTTAGAAAAATTGATGTTCATGCCATCAGGCCAGAGGCCAAGCAGATGGAATACGAGGTGTTGCTCTTCCAACCATCGTGGCAACAGAGGAGCTATGGACCAACTTGTCGGAATGGGAGCAGGGACTGGAATTGAAAATTAAAATAGGTGAGGACAAGAGGAACTCGAGCCCTGTTAAGCTGGTGGGAAGATAGGGTGATGGTGGATGTCTGGGAAATGGAGGAGGTGTGGGTGAGGGCAGCATCAATGATGAAGGAAGGGAAACCCCATCCTTTGATGAAGGAGTACATCTCTAATGTTTCAGAAATGAAAGACTTATCTTAGGAACAAATGGAGATGAATGAACTGAGAAAAAGGAATGCAGTTTTTGCAGGAGACAAGGTGGAAAGAGGCATAGTCAAGACAGCTGTGAGAGTCGGTAGGTTTATAAAAGATAACCATGAGCTGCTCTGAGATTCATTTTTCTGCAGACATTCACACTAGAACAAAAGTACAATAAAATCAATGAAAAACTACGCACAAAGACTGACAACCATAGCAGAGGAGACAAATTGTGCAAATGCACAAAAAATACTGAGAGCAAGAGTTGTAGCATCCTTGAGAGTAAGTCAACTTTGAATCAGTTATGTTGAGATGAGTTGAAGATCCCTGCTGATCTGGAAGCCTAATGGTTGAAAGGTAATAACTGTTCATGAGGCTTTTGGTGTGGAATCTGTACCACCTTCCTTGTGGCAGTGCTGCTTGTAGATGTGTTCAACGGTGGGGTGGGCTTTGCTTGTGATGGATGGGCAGTATCTACCACTATTTTTGAGGTGTTTTCATTCTTGGGCATTTGTGTTCCCACACTAGGCCAAGATGCAACCAGTCTGGATACTCGCAACTGTGCATCTACACGAGTTTTTCATCCTGTACCTTTAGATGTTAAGAAAATTATGGCCAACACCATTCCAGTTTAAACCTTTGGTTTTTCTCAGAGAATGCTCCCAACATCACCTTTTCGTACACTTGGCCCTTTCGTACACTCCCTTATTGCATACCAATTCCAATTTCCATGTTGTCACACTGTGTTCCTCAGTAAGATCTAACTGAAGTCCTCATACAGGAGTAGTCCTCTGATGATCACTGATCGCCCTCATCTCTCAGGTTACTGTATCTGCTTACTGTCTGCATGTTTGCTCGTTATGTGCTGTGTTATATGACCATTTCTTTGGCCATGATTGTTCTTGGCTATTTTCTCTATGGAGGTAGTTTGCTATTGCCTTCTGGTCAGTGTCTTTACATGACAGATGACCCCAGCCATTATCAATATTCTTCAGAGATTGTCTGCCTGGCGTTAGTGGACCAGGGCTTATGACATGCACCAGCTACTCATGTCCATCCACCACCTGCTCCCATGTCTTCACATGACCCTGATCAGGGGCTAAGCAGGTGCTACACCTTGTCCAAGGTTAGCAGAGGGAAGGAGTGCCCTATATCTCCTTTGGTAGAGATATATCTCCACTCTGACATCCAGTTTGCTTGTATATGGTAGAGTTTTGGATTTCCTTTTACGTTTTCCACCATTTTTCTCTTGCACTTTTGCCATCTTATTTACACTCTTTTCAACCTTTCTTATCACAACCAAGTCTGACATATGTGGAATCTACTGTTTTCGGACAGCAGTACAGTGCAATACATAAAAAAATCACAATAAGTTACAGTAAGAAATATATAAAAAATAGAAAAGAGCAATACACTGGACCATTCAAAAATCTGATGATGGAGGGGAACAGGCTGTTCCTAAAATGTTGTGTCTGTGTCTTCAGGCTCCTGTACCTCCTCACTAGGGAGGGTAATGAGAAAAGGATATGTCTCAGATGGTGAAGGTCCTTAATGATGGATGAGGCATCATTTTTTTGAAATTTTTTGTCTTTGGTGAGGAAGCTTGTGCCCATGCTGGAGCTGACTTGACTCCAATCCTCTGTAAATATCTTAAATCCGGTGCACTGGAGCCTCAATACCAGCTGTGATACAACCAGTCAGACTGCTCACCACCATACATCTGCCCAGTCAGCCTGAGCCTCAGCTGTTGACAATGTGGCTTACAGCCATTTTTTTTATGCTTTCTTCAATTTGCTCTCTCCTGCTGTCTCATGCCCCCTCAATTCATGAGGACCTTTGGCTCATGGAAATGTACCTAGACTATGTACATCTTGACCATTAAAGAATTCTCATTATTCAATGATAGCTTTACCCTGCCAATGTTGAATCCCAATTTATGCATGCTAGATTTGTTCCAAGCCCATTGGAATTGATATTTTTCCAGATGACATTATTTTGTTACCTTAGAGCAGTCTGCATTCCTTTCCATAACTATTCTAAACCTCATTACATAATGATCATTCTTGCCTAAATGCTCCTCACTAATAGTTGTTCTGCATGGTTCAATATATTCCTCAGGATCAAGTTCAGCAGTGCTTCCTTCCACCTTCAGATGAATATGTAGTGGTCAAGAACAGTCAGTTCAAAAATTCCTTCTCCTTGTATCCCCTTATGGGCTGGGATATTATGACCCTCTCACTACTCTGTTTTTGCATATATTGTCAATTTATTGAAAAATTGTTTCTCCGTTTCCTTCCCAGTCAAAGAATGGTGCCATTCCTGAACTGTTACCAAATAGAATATAACATTGACAGCTCCAGGAAACACCACTTAATCGGGCATCTTCACTCCAACCGCACCATCTTTCTTCCCCTCCTTATCTTTCCTGAGCATCTTGTATCAAAAGATATTTTGTGTTGTTTTAGTGATAACAATGGACACCAGAGACCAGGTGTCTATTGTTATTGCAACATCATATTCTTTTGGCTAATAACACCTGCAGCTCTCCGCTGTAATTTAACATGCTATGTATTTATCTCAGATCCTTTCTATTTTCCCTGGACTTTCTTGTACTTACGCTCCCAGCCAGGCCCTATTTAATGCAGTATAACTTTTTGCTTTAATATCGCATCTCTCAACCAGTCGTCTGTGCATAATTTTTTCTCACTTTTCTCAGCTACACCTAGTGTCCATCCCCTCCACCAAATTAGTTCTAAACTTCCTTCCCCACCACAGCAACAGAAAATCTCCCCCTAGAAACTGTACTAATTCTGTCAAGATGCAAGCAGCCCAACCTGTACAAATGGCACCTCCCTCAGAACTGTTTCCATAGTCCCAAGAACCAATAGCCCTCTCACGTGCACCACCTTTACGGCGAGTCATTGATCTATGCCTGGGGTAAACAACCTTTTTACACCATGGGCTAACACTATTAAGCAAGGGGTCCGTGGACCCAGGTTGATTGAAGGATAGCTTAGATTCTAAGTTGTCCTTCAGTTTCCTACTCTTTATTTACTCAACACAATTCATTAAACTTTATAGAACATCAACACACAAAATGCTGGAGGAACTCAGCAGGCCAGGCAGCATCTACGGAGGGGATTATACAGTCGACCTTTTGGGCTGAGACCTTTTATCAGTAATCAAGTCTTGGCCTGAAATGTTGACTGCTTATTTCTCTTTATAGATGCTGCCTTACTTGCTGAGTTCCTCCAGCATTGTGTGTGTGTATTGCTCTGGATTTCCAGCATCTGCAGATTACCTTGTGCCTCTCATTTAACTGTATGCCTGGTATGTTTCTGTTGTACAGTATCTTTATTGTGTACCTCCGCAATCTTCACACATGGATGAGCTGAAATAGCTGCCTTGTTGTCTATTTGTGTATGATTGTTCCCTTCGGGTCACTTGTTAGACTTGCACTGCTACCATGTGGATGAACTGCAGAATACAGTCACTAAGCCCAGTTCTGCCAAAATGGGAAATGCAAAATCAACATTTATTTTGAAGTCTATACAAAAGGTGCCAAAGGTATGAGTGACAAGAATAAAGGGCGTAATAATCTGTTCATCTGAAATAGTGTTGTAGTTTGCTGTTTTATTGTCAGTGAATGTTAACTAGTCAATACAGCAGATGGTGCACAGCAAGACGTTCTGGATAAAATGGTCTTGCTAATTATTGTAAGATAAGTGTTTGTTACAAGACTAAGAAAATTATGAAAAGCTTTCCAGTGTCTCAATTAAATTTATTGAATTATCCTCTTGATGTGTCTAGCAGGGTAGTTAGTGTCACTGCCTCCCAGCAGTAATTGAAAGCTTAATTTTTTTTTCCAACCACATCTAGCATAGGAAAAAAATCAACAAATTAAGACTATATAAAAAGGCAATAGTTCTTGCAGAATATAGAATTTCTAACCCAAAATGTCTATATTAAGGCTGGCAGTCAGCCATCCACTCCATATTGTGAGAATGTATGGGATTCATGCAAGTATGATCAGAATTATTAAAAATAATTTAATCAAAATGTACAAAACATTAAATTTAAAAATGAAAATATTTAATGACAACTTTTTAATCAGAGATATAGGTTAATTGGAAACATTAGCATTAATTTGAAAGAACAAACTATTTACATTCACTTTTAGGGTAAGATTGCCATCCTATTCAAAGGAAGGAGACTGTGCTTGATTGACATAAAGCTAGGAGATCAGATTTGAAGTGTATTGGGCTCTCTTCCATCCAGCCCGGGGTGTTTATCAGGAGCGCTGCATGTACACAGGGCCCTTAGCATTGACAAGGACCCCTCCCATGCATCCCACAATCTCTTTGACCCCCTACCATCAGGCAGGTGGTCCCATTACAATAAAACAAGAATTGTTGGAATGGGAAATAGCTTCTTTCCCCAGGTCATGAGACTACTAAGCTGCCTGCCACCACCCAGATCTCATCACTTATTACAAGCCAATAACATACTTTTTAACTTGTGCTGTTAATGCACCTTGTGCTAGATGTCAATCTTCTGGAATATGTTTCATTATTTGTTAATTTATTTGTGGTAATATTATTTTATGTGTGAGTTATAAGTATTGTGTTGTGCACCTTGTTCCAGAGAAATGTTGTTTCGTTTGGCAGTATACATGTACATGGTTGAATGACAATGAACTTGAACTTAAAATTGAACGTGACTCTGAGCTTAGGAAGGTTAATGACCAGTATTGAATTCAGTGGTAAGTCTAGGCAAGAGATGAGATGTACTGACATCTGATCTCCATTGTGTTCTGTATTTGAGAGCTGACATTCATAGGTGTGGAAGTCAGCAATGAGCTGACTTGCAAAATGGACCTCGCCTGCATTTTTTTCCTAAACCACCAATTAATGGTCTTTCTCTTGAATAACTAAAGTTTTAAAATAATTATATTAAAGATGGGAAATTCATTGTCATAAATTTTGGAAGTTTTTAAATATGATTCCTATAGAGAATGCTAGATCTGGAAAAAAATCACTTCGAAAGTAATGAGGGTAACAATTGAAATTTATTTTAATCACCACATCTTGGGCCTAAGGGCCTGTACTATACTGTGGTGATTTCTGTTCTGAGCACATTCCATCTGAACTTACTACTTGACTGAGAGTTCTTTAATTATTTTACCTGGTGATTTGCACACACCACATTTCTGACCTATACCAAATTCAGATGAGAATCCGCAATATAGTAATCATAGAGAATGCCTGGAAGACTGATCAGAGGTCTGTGAAGAACCTTGTCTGTGTAGTATATTCTCTGCATGATATCCACCATCACTTTTAACTGGGTATATTACTGGGCCTAGCGGAACATTTTCAATGAATTAAAATTGGAAGTTAGAGGAGGGGAAAAATTGAAAAAGATTAACACTGATTTTGGAATATACATAGTGACTGGTTGCATATTGTGGTTTTTGCATATTGGATTAATTTCTACAACCCCATTTCCTTTCAACCATGAAAAGGTGTGCACCAATAGCTTCTGCTTGCCCAGGTATACTGCACTGCAATCCTTTAACTCTGGCTCTCTCACCCAGAAGCTGGTCTCTTGGAACAGAAATATGTTCTTCTGTGGAGTTAGCCACATTCCTGGAATTTTAATGTTCCCCACCTACACTATCTAAGTTTCTGCTTATTCTTGCCTTTCCATGCAATTATATTTAGTAGTCTTGACTACTGTAATAATGCCTTCACAGGTCGGTACAAAATCCCTCAGACAGCTGAAGTTATTCAGAATGCTCCTGCTAGGGTCCTCACCAAGACCAAGAAAGTAGAACATATCACTCCAATTCTGAGATCATTTCACTGGCTTACTGTTCATTAGAGGATCAACTTTAGAATATCGCTACTGGTTTACAAAGCACTGAATGGCCTAACCAAAATACATCTTCGATCCCTTGCTGCATTATGAATGGGAACGGGTCTGCTTATCGTTCCCCAGGGTCAAGACTAAACATGGTGAATCAGCTTTTAGTTACTCTGCTCCACATATCAGGAATAACCTTCCAGAGGATCTGAAGTCTGCCCCAAATTTAAGCTCTTTTAAATCTAGGTGTAAAACTTTTTGCTGTAGTTTTTAATTAGAATCTCCTGCTCTGTAACTTCTATTTGGAAAAAAATGGAAAAACTACAGCACAATTCAGGCCCTTTGACCCACAATCCTGTGCCGAACATATACTTACTTTAGAAGTTACCTATAATCCTCTATTTTTCTAAGCTCTATATATCTTATCTATTTTTGTGTAATTTTATTATCTTATATATTGTCTGAAATTTGATGTTTGATTTTTACATCTTGTTCTATGTAAAGCACTTTGAACTGCCTTGTGTTTGAAAAGTGCTGAACAAATAAACTTGCTTGCTGGTTTGCTTTCATTGAACGCTGGGAACAATTAAATCAGTCTCTTGCTGCCTTCTCTTATAGCTGCTGATCTGCATTTTTCATTGATTCCATGTCTTTCTGTTCCACAGTTTCCTTCACCTCAGAATCAGTACGTTTGGCCACTGAATCCATGCTAGCTCTTTGTTAAGCCAGTCAGTCACATTCCCTCACTCTTGCCCTATAACACTGCAAATTACCTTCTCCCATTCTTAACTGGTTCCTTTTAAGAAGCCTTAGTTCCCTGCTTCTATCACCCTAATTGGCAGCAAGTGGTGCCAGGCAAACAAATCCTTCCTCAGAGTCAAGAAAACAAAAACTTCAGGAGAGCTCACACCACTCACACCCCTCTTTACATTGGCAGCACAGCAGTGGAAACTGTCACACCTCACACAACCTCTCATGGTCCCCAGACACCATCAGGAAAGATCACCAATGCCTCTACTTTCTGAAGAGGCTGAAGAGAGCAGGACTGTGCACATCTATACTGATGTTTTTCTACAATGCACTGTAGAGAGTTTCCTAGCATCTTGTATCACCGCATGGTAGAAAACGGCACTGCAGCAGACTGGAGTGCTCTCCAAATGCCCACACAGAAAGCTGCAGGTAAATGGCCAGCAATATCACAAAGGATTCCACCCACCCTGCTCATGGACTGTTTGACCCACTCCCATTAGGGAGGAGATTTCGTAGCATCCCATGAGAGTCAAAAACAGTTACTTTCTCCAAGCAGGAAGGCTGATCAACATTTTCTCACACTAACCCACCCCTCCATACCCAAAACTATGACATTATCATTTCCCAACACCTTATGTACAGACATTGTACCTGGCATCACTTTATGCACATACAATCAATCTACATATTTAAGCAGAGCTCACAAAATATGTAAGGAATTCAGCAAGGCAGACAGCATCTCTTGAAATGAATAAACAGTCAACATTTTGGGCCAAGACCCTTCATCAGGACTGGAATTGGAGAGGAGTGGAAAATGAGGACTAGCTAGAAGGTGATAGGTGAAGCCAGGTGGGTTGGGAAAGGTAAAGGGCGGGAGAAGAATGAATCTGATAGGAGAGAACAGCGGACCATGGGAAAAAGGAAAGAAGGAAGGGCACCAGGGAAGGTTGAGAGGCAGGTCAGGAGAAGAGGTGAGAGGCCAGAGTGGAGAATAGAAGAAGTGGGAAGGACGAAGAAAAAAATACTGAAAGGAGAAATCAACATTCCTACCATCAGGTTTGGCGCTACCTAGACAGAATATAAAGTTGTTCCTTCTCCACCCTGAGAGTGACCTTATCACAGCAGAGGGGGAGGCCATAGACCAACCTGTCAGAATGAGAATGAGGATAAAAATTAAAATGGTTGGCCAATGAGAAATTCTGCTTTTGGCGGATGGAGCGTAGGTGCTCGACAAAGCTATATTGTTGAGTCCAGACAATTTATGTCTGGTCTCAACAAGGTAGAGGAGGCCGCGTCAGGATCACCGGCTACAATAAATAGCCCCAACAGGTTTGTGGGTGAAGTGTTGTTTGGGACCCTGGTATGGAGGTAAGGGAGGAGATTAATGGGCAGGTGCAGCATCTCTGTCACTTGCAGGGGTATGTGCCTGGAGGGAGATTAGTGGGGAGGGATGAATTGACAAGGGAGTTATGGAGGGAACGATCCCTGTGGAAAGTGGAGATGGGGTGGTGGTGGTTAAGAGAAGATAGTGTTTGGCAATAGGATCTTTTTGAAGATGGCAGAAGCTGCGAGGAATGATGCGCTGGATACAGAAGCTCCTGCTGGTGGGAGGTGAAGCCAAGAGTAACTTCATCCTTGTAATTCAGGCGAGGAGATGGGGTGAGCACAGTTTTATGGGAAATGGAGGAGATGTGAGTGAGGGCAACATCAATGTTGGAGGAAAGGAAACCCCATTATTCAAAGAAGGAGGACTTCTTTGTATAACTTATAATTTATTTACCTGTATATAAGCCATCTTATGTATTTATATTTATTACACTTTATTATTAACTGTTCTTTACCTTTTCGTGTTTTCTTTTGCACTGCATCAGATCCAGAGTAGCAACTATTTTGTTCTCCTTCACACTTTATGTACTGGAAATAACATGAAACTATTTTGAATCTTTCCTGACAAAGGGTCTCGGCCTGAAACGTTGACAACGCTTCTCCCTATAGATGTTGCCTGGCCTGCTGTGTTCCACCAGCATTTTGTGTGTGTTGCTTGAATCTTTCCTGAGCTATTTAGCAAAATGTTATTGAGAGCAATTTTGCTCTATTTATCTTTAATAAACCTCTTCTTATCTGGTCTACCTCTATCAAATCCCTTAACAAATTTGTTGCCCCTCCCAAAAGAAACTTTTTTTACTCCAGTAATCTTGTCACTGAAATCCCTTAATACTGTAATATTCCTTGCAAGTCTTTTGCTGCATTTTCTCTAAAGTGCGATGACCATAAGTGCGTACAATAGTCCAGTACCTCTGTTTATGAAGTCCAAAATCCCATGTGCTTATGAACTACTTTCTCCATATGTCTTGCCTTTATTCTACTTATCTTCGCTTTCCAGAACTGCCTTTCTGCTCTGTATTTCATCTCATTTCAAGTTCAAGTTTGTTTAATTGTCATTCAAACACACACAAATACCCATGAATACAGCCAAGTGAAACAGTGTTGTCCAGGGCAAAGTTGTAAAACACAGTACCAACAGCACAAAGCACATATAGCGCATAAAATAGCAAGCTCCTATAAAATATCAGTAAACTAGAGTCGCATAAAAAATATAGTCCTGGACCCTGAGTTCATGAATGTTGCGGCAGTCTACAGTCGAACACAATATGGCTTGTCTTCTGCCGAGCAAACACTGGGGAAGGCACCACTTGGATGCCAAGCCACGCTGCCCCTGACACTCCGATGGAGTGCACCAACTCCAATGCCTCCCCCTTAGCAGACACAAACAGGTGACGTTGCGGCTTGAAGCCTCATCCTCACTGTGACGAAGGCCGTGCTGCTCCACCGTCTCACTGTTCGCCAATAAACCGATGAACTGGACTTGAAGCATTTCACACCACCAACGTCCAACAGGGTCTTGCGATCACATGGAAAGTGACTAGGGCAACCACTACTGTTAGAATGTACACTGCCTTGGTGCAATAGCTCCCCTGACACCTCTCTGATGCAGGTAGCAGGACGATCCACACTAAGTCCCGTTCCTTCAGTTTCTCCCCCAGTAAACAACTTGCTGATGGGGTAGACCTGCAGTACTTCAACTTCTTAATGTCCAACAGGATTTTGCAATAGGAAACAAAATGTTTAAAATAGACACCTTTGGTTGGCCCCGGCCCTCTGTAGAAGCCGCTGCAACCATCCAACCAGGAAATTTCTCTCTACCATTACCTCCCTCTCAATCCCCTTTTCTTCTCCACTGGCAATTTTGTTAGAACTATAAAGTTCAATGTTTTGAATATTGTAATGTGATATTTTCTCACACCAAAAAAATCTCCAACAGTCTTTGCTACTTACGGAATCATAATTACATGCCTGTTAAAGCATTTTTAGTCGATGTTTTTTTTTGCATTGCTTAGGTTTTCTTAGATCATTTATCTAAGTTCTGGCCTTCTATCAGCCCATGAAGTTTTATTTTCCAGTACGTGATCATATTACTTTGAAGACAAGTGATTTATGCTTTCAAAGAACAAACATTGGTAGATTTAATTTATACTTTATTATAGAACATCCAGCTCTGGTTGCTACAACATTAAGTCATAGGTTTCAAATGCTGATTTTTTTTCTCTCCAAGGTCATTTCTTCATAAATACATCGTAGTTGGGCATGAGTGTTTTAATTTCTTTCTGTTTCCCTGGAATGACAAAGTGCACAGAATTATGTATTTCAGTTTTGTTCTCCTTACTAAAAGCAAAAGTGATTTTTGTGTCTGTTGTAAAATCGGCTGGTATTTTGAATAATTCTTCCTGTATTAATGCTGTAACATAAATATTTTGGAAAAATCTCATTGTTCTTTTAAACACAAATGGGTGGTCAGCTACCTCTACCAGCGTTAACTTGTTTCCTGAAAATGAATCCAGAAGCTCTCAAAGTAAACAGAGGATGAGACGATGCTTCTCAATGGGTGGTACCAATAACAGATTAAAGTGTGAAGATACATTAGCAGGTTCCAAAGCCATTTGCAATCTGACTAGCGTGCTGGTAATGAAAATTTAGAATTTAATGTCTGGATCTCAGAAACAGGTTTATTATCACTGGCATGTCATGGAATTTGTTGTTTCGTGGCATCGGTACACATATATTGTTGTCTGTAAGTACTGCTACATGCACACACACACAATATACATACTCACACATGTATACGTTACATATACTCATATATATGGCTTTTATATAAGGCTTTTGCACAGTACTGTATTTGTCAACATGGAGCGGAGAGCAAGTTTCTTAATCTAATAGCAGCAAAGGATGTTGGGAATGGTGGTTCTGCAGCTTCTGACCCCAGGCAGACAATCTCTGAAGAATATTGATAATGGCTGGGATCACCCACCATATAAAGACAATACCCAGAAGAAGGCAAAGACAAACCACTTCTGTGGAAAATTTGCCAAGATCAGTCATGAGCAAAGACCAGGATTGACCACGTCATATGACAGGGCACATAATGATGAATTTAATGGGAAGGGAGTGAGGAATTGATAAATGGGGTCACCATTTATCCTTATTCTATTTACACATGCTGTCCCCCTCTTAATACTTAACTTGCTGACAAACCACAGTTGTTTGGTAAGAATGTGTCAGTGTTGCTGTTGATGCTGCAAATGAATGTAGTCCCTTTAAGAAGGTCATTTAATGACAATGGTGTGGAGACTAACACCCAAGGTGAGGGAAGGATTACAGATCAATGTAGGAGACAAGTTAGTTTGCACATGTCAGGTGACCTAGTTCTAACATTTGCATTTTCTTCTAAAAGACTCTGGTGTTCTGACTCAAAGAAAATGAGAAAAGGATAAATGTCAGTAACTGTGTAGGATAGATATATCGGTTGAGACCCTGCTTCAGGACTTGTCTCTGCTCAATACATCAACTGTTTACTCTTTTCCATAGATGCTGCTCGACCTGCTGAGTTCCTCCAGCATTTTGTGTGTGTTGCTCCAGCTATACACAGTATATATTCACCTGAGACTTTACACAGTAGTGTAATAACTTGAAATAGTTGCTTGAGAGTGATGTGGTTCAAGATTCAAGATTATTTAATGTCATTTCCAGTGAAGTGGAAAGGGGAACAAAATAATTATTACTCCAGATCTGATGCAAAATGTAAAAAGCACACTAAGTTAAAGAACATAATTATAAAAATACAGAATAAATATGTGCATAAGATAGCTTATATACTTAGATTAATTATATGTACTTAAACTGACGCTAGGCACAGGAGTGTTGTAGAAAGGTAACTTTGATTGGTAATGATAAATTAGTGCTGATGGGGGTTGTTGTGGGGTGGGTTAGTGAGTGGAGGTGTTGATCAGCCTTACTACTTGGGGAAAGTAGCTGTTTTTGAGCCTGGTTGTCCTGGTGTGGATGCTATGCGGCCTCCTTCCTGATGGGAGTGGGGAAAACAGTCCATGAGCAGGGTGAGTAGGTGGGATCCTTCATGGTATTGGTGGCATTTTTCCAGCACCTTTCTGTATAAATGTCCTTGATAGCAGGTAGACCAATGTCAGTGGTGCATTGTCCAGGTTTGACAACCCATTGTAGAGCCTTCCAGTTATTATACAAGAGGCAAGCAGCATTTTTGTCAAGCACTCAACTGTCTGTGTTCATAAGCTTTCATGTCAATGGAGCAATCACAGTAGATTCTGCTTCTGTTTAAAATCTTTATATTCATATTGTTAACTGATGTATTTTGCATCGATAAATTATTAAATGAATTTTTGTTCAGATACAGTGCACATTAATTTTCTTGCTGTTTAAAGTTTGGGTCTCTGTTTATAAAAGTTGGTTAAACATTGGAACTCGATTCTTTGTTGAACCTCTGAGCAAACAATTCACATGAGCTTCCAAGAAAGGAGTGAGCAGCATAGTTGTGTCAAATTGAGAACAGCGAAAATACATCATCGCATGTTTAACACTTTGCTTTAGAAAAGCTAAGAAAATGCATATGATTTTCTGGTCACTGAAGTTCTTCTTCTGAAATTTATGCCAAAATATACCTATGACAAATTTAACATGGGAACCTATACAACATAAAAAGGTGAATTGGTGGATCAGCATTTAGATAGTGCAAAAATATTGACATATTGTAGCTCAAGTTAGAGTAAATGTAAAGGCCAAATAATCATAGATACTACAGTGTCTGAAACACACACACACAATGCTGGAGGAACACAGCAGGTCATGCAGCAGCAATGGGAAAAGCAGAGGGAAACAGTGAGAGATGGTTTCACTGAACTCCCGTCAAAGAGATGATTTAAACTTCTTCACTGTATGCTTCCCTTGAAGAGACTTTGCTATGAAGTACTCGGTCATAAACATGAGAAAGTCTGCAGATGCTGGAAATCCAAAGCAACACACACAAAATGCTGGAGGAACTCAGCAGGTCAGGCAGCAACTACAGTGTCTATAACGTATTTACCTGGAGTAAATATCTATTTACATTATACATGAAGGTGGGTGGCATGGGAACATAGTGGTTAGTGCAACACTTTACAGTGCCAATGGCCCTGGTTCAATACCTGTTGCTGTCTTTAAGGTATTTGTTCATTTTCTCTGTGACTGTGTTTATTTCTTCCGTGTGCTCTGCTTTGGTCACTTGGATATTATTGTGCCTCTTACTGCGCTGTATCTATAAATAAATAAATTAAATTAAATTAACATAATTATTGAAATAACACTCAACATAATTTCTGGTGGAATGAAGTTAGGTCCAAGACAGAAGGCTTGATTTCCTGATTGTGTTGCTGACACGTATAGAACAGACCGATATTGAGGAAGGTTCCCTGACAATTACGTGGTACTTAAATTGTCAGAGCATGTTTAGCGAAGATGAGCAAATCTGCTCTAAGGATTGAACGAGGCTGGAATAAATAGAGCACTTGGTTAAGTGAGGGGGATTAACTGAGCAAATTGGGCAAACACTTCTCTCACTGAACAGTAGGTTTTATTGAGGATTTAGCAACCCTTGAAAATATTGATTACTTATCCTCTAAGAAGAAAAATGACAGAGCATGTGCTAATGTTTATGTAACCTGTATGCTGGGCCATGAACCATAATGTCTTAACTGTTCAATATTCATATTAATGCTTTCCTATGGATGTTTTAAGACCTGACTTTAAATGCAAAACAAAACAAGGTGTCTGTTCTATTTGAAAGAGATGTCATCTTGCTTTGTGAAATTTAATAGAATTTCTAATCTTAGAATGTTGCAATACAACCCTAACATTTTGTTGATTTCAGATAAACCTGTTTTTGTTGTATTGAACATTAACTTCAAATAATTATTAATGTTGCATTGTATTGCCATTTATTAAAACGCTCTTGATACCATTATTGAAGTATTGTGAGCAGTTTTGGGCCCTTTAATAGAAACACTTTCTTGCCACTAGGTGAAACATACCGGAATTGATTGTGATTTGGTGCCAAGCATTAAAAACACAGAACAATGCCATAACAGACAACACAACAGCAATCAACAATTTACAAGATAACAGTGCAAACAGCCATGAGCAATCAACAATTAGCAGACTGATCACATGTGCAAACGTAAATAATCAAACTTTAAAAAATGTGAACATATGAACAGACTCAAAAATTATCAACAGAACAAGGAGAGCAGGAAAGACCATTTACCAGATGTTGTGCACGGACAGTTAGGATAAGGATGTGCTAGCATTGAAGAGGAGATTCATGAGAATGATTCCAGGAATGAAAGGGTTAATGTTTGAGGAGTGTTTGATGGCTCTGAGCCTGTACTCCCTGGAACTTAGAAGACTGAGGGGGGAATCTCATTGATATATCAAATATTGAAAGGCCTAGATAGTGTGGGGTTTCTTATAGTGGGGGCATCTAGGACCAGAGGGCACTGCCTCAGAATACAAAGACATTGCTTTAGATTAGAGATGAATAGGAATTTCTTTAGCCAGAGAGTGGTGAATCTGTGGAATTCATTGCAACAGATGCCTGTGGAGGCCAAGTCATTGGGTATATTTAAAGCAGAGGTTGATAGGTTCTTAATAAGTAGGGGTGTCAAAGGTTACAGGGAAAAAGTGGGAGAATGAGGTTGAGAGATAATAAATCAGACGTGATGGAATGGCAGAACAGCCTAGATGTGCTGAATGGCCTAATTTTGCTCCTATGCTTTATGCTTTTATAGTCTTATTATTTTCCCCTCGATTCTTCGGCATCTGGCAGCACCACAGTACTGAAACTTAAAATTAAAAACTTAATGGGCTTTTTTGCTCATCTCTACTAAATCCATTTGCCCACGTTATGTCTATATCTATCTATGCTTTGTCTCTTCAAGTTCCTATTTAAATCTGACTCCAGCATCACCTCTTACTACATGTTCCAGATACTAAATGCTTTTCATGTAAAATATATATTTTCCCCTCAGATCCCCTTTAAAATGCCTTCCTCCTGCTTTAAACCTCAGCCCACTTGTTTTTGATACCCACACCTGGGAAAAAGAGTCTGTCTATATATCTTATCTCTGCCACTCATAATTTTATAAACTTCTGTCAGGTTAACCTCTCAGCCTCCTTCTCTCTAGAGAAAACAAGACCAGCCTGTCCACTCTCTCCCCATAACTAAGGTCCTGCAATTCAGCCACCATCTTACTGATTCACAATATATTCTCAAAGTTTGAAGTAAATTTATTATCAAAGTGCATATATGTCGACATATACAATCTTGATATTTGTTTTCTTGTGGGCATACACAGTAAATCCAAAAAACACAATGAGAGACTGCACCTGACAGAAAGGGCAAACAACCAGTGTGCAAAAAACAACAAACTGTGCCTACAAAAGAGAAAGCAAAAATAAACAAACAACAAATATTGAGAACATGAGATGGAGTCCTTGGAATTCAGTCCATAGGTTGTGGGAGCAGTTCATTGATGAGGCAAGTGAAGTTATCCCCTTTAGTTCAAGAGCTTGATGATGGAGGGACAATAACTTCCTGAACCTGGTGATGTGGGGCCTGAGGCTTCCTCCTTCCTGATGGCAGCAGCAAGAAAAGTGTAAGGCCTGGATGGTAAGGGTCCTTGATAATGGATGCTGCTTTTCTGTGAAAGTGCTCCATGTAGGTGTGCTCAGTGGTGAGTAGGGCACCACCTGTGATGGACTGGGCCATATCCACTGCTTTCTGTAGGATTTTCCATTCAAGGGTATTAGTACAACCAAATCCTTCCTACAGTGTAATGACAAGAACCACACACAACATTCCAAGTGTAGCTCACAGGGTTTTGTCAATCTGTAATGTAACAACCCAAGTTTTATATTCTTTGCACTGATCTATGGAGCTCGTCAGCCTGGGAAGGCAGTCCATCTAAGAGAGAGAAAACTCTGATTTCAAACCTCCGCTGCCTTGCAGCCATACCCACTCATGGGAAAGGCTTTGGGAGTAAACCCTGAGGACAAATCCAGAGCTGGAGTCCCTAAGGCAGTCGGACGTTGCCTTCAACCTCATTCTGGCAACTCCTGCGATGATACTGGTGCCAAACTGTATCAGTCCTTGCCCTTCCCTTGGACAACATCGGTGGCCTGGAGAGGGAGACTTGCTGCATTGGCAACAACCGGTCTTCCATACAACCTTGCCCAGGCCTGTGTCCTGGAGAGACTTTCCCGGCGCAGATCCATGGTCTCGCAAGACTAACGGATGCCATACATGAAGGCAAGCATGGCATATTTCTTCATCAGCATCCTGTTCACCTGTGCTATAAACTTCTAGCTCTGAGGATTATCCACTGTAAATTTTCTACCCATCCTAGTATAAATACCTCTGGAATTACTCTGTCATTTATCTTTGACTCCCTTTTCTCACTTCTGTAAATCATCTCAGTGAGAGTCTAGCACCACAGGGCACAGGCTCAGAATAGAAAGAAATCCCTTTAGAACAGAAATGAGGAGGAACTTCTTTAGCCAGAAGATAGCGAATCTGAGGAATTCATTGCCACAGACAATTTGGAGGCCAAGTCATAGGTATATTTAAAGCGAAGGTTGATAGGTTCTGAATTAGTAAAGGTGTCTCAGATTTGTCATTAAAACAGAACTACTGATAAACAGCAAGTTCGGAACACAGATTAATGACCTTGCCACAGAATTGGGCAGAAAATATAAAAATAAATTTCAAGTTTCACAGTTGTACTTACTTAATAGATGAACCTATAATTCTACTACACTCTAGTGAATAAAGTCCAAATCTATTCAACCTTTCCCTGAAAGTCAGGTCCTCAAGTCCTAATGACATCCTTGTGAATTCTATTTGTTTATAAGTTATTTGTGTCTGGAGCCACATTTACACCAGTCTTGGTGCATGGCAGATTTCCTTCCCTATAAGCCATTGGTGAACAGATGAATTAATTGATATTGCTACCAAAGTGAGTAAATGGCTAAATAGTCAAAGTGAAAAAGGATATATGGTGATCAAGTGAAATTAATATTAACTGAATTAACTATCCTACTCTGAACTGGTGATCAATCTAGGAAAAGGTTCAATAAGATGTGACTTTGATATTCAATTTCTCTTTTTGCTAAAGCTCTCTGACGAATGATATGCTCTTAATAGCAATTTAAAGATTTTGGGGTCAGCTCTCCTCTGAGTTGTTGCTTCTGGGGCAGGTGCACATGTTGGAAAAAGGTTTCTGTTTCCAGCAAATTTCAGCTGCAGTGTGCACATCACCAAATATCAAACTGGCCATGAATCAGCGGGTAGCTTTTGTTTATACATTAAATATGGGCACCACTTTTGATTCAAACAGCAGAGAATAAGTTTATCCCAAAAGTAAGCATTTATATGTTATTGGGTTCATGTACTATATCTGATGAACGTGATTTTAAAAATACTGAACAAAATTTCTATTTTCTAATTTTATGGCCAGTTTGTTAGGTCCACCTGCTTGCTAATATCTAATCAGCCAATCATGCAGCAGCAACTCATTACATAAAAGCATGCAGACATGGTCAAGAGGTTCAGTCGTTCAAATCAAACATCAAAATGGGGAAGAAATGTGGTCTAAGAGACTTTGACCATGGAATGATTTTTGGTACCAGATGGGGTGGTTTAAGAATTTCAGATACTGCTGATCTCTTGGGCTTTTTAAGCTCAACAGTCTCTAGAGTTTACAGAGGATGGTTGCGATAAACAGAATATATTTAGTGAGCGACAGTTCTGTGGTTGATAACGCCTTCTTTATGGAGGATGTCAGAGGAGAATGACCAAAGTGGTTCAAGCTAACAGGAAGGCGACAGTAACTTAAGTAACTAACTATGTGTTACAATAGTGATGTGCAGAAGAGCATCTCTGAATGCACAATATTCGAACCTTGAAGTGGATGGGCTACAGTATCAGAAAACATGCACTCAGTAGCCACTCTGTTAGGTACAGGACATACCCAATAAAGTGCTCACTCAGTTTCTTTACAAGCTTATAAATATGTCCTTTGGTGTCCTTGAGGCCAAAATTACCTGCCTACTCTTTCCAGCGCTTGTGAAGGGCAGCAAGTGAACAGCATTAGCAGAAACACTTGATGATGATTAGTGTACCTTGAGTGTATGGCCAGCAGAATAGATTGTTGAGTCTGGTACAGCATTAAAGGCTTGAAGTGTAGCAATACACTGTGATGCACTCTTTGAACAAATGTCATGACATGCCAGTTAAGTATAAGCGGAAGTTGCAGAATTTTGGCAATAACCTATTAGTACACCAAGATCCTGTTGCTGTCTGTGTGGAGTTTGTACATTCTCCCTGTTACCGTGTGGGTTTCCCTCAGTTTTCATGTACAGCCCAAAAGCGTACTGGTTGGTAGGTTAATTGGTCATTGTAAATTGTTCTGTGATTAGGCTAGGGATAAATCCAGGGTTGCTGGGTGGTGCGGTTTGAAGGGCTGGAAGGGCCTATTCTGCACTGTATCTCAATGAATAAATAAATAAATAGATTATCCCATAGATTTTGAGCAGGTTCCATTTGATCAGCAGGAAAAAATATTGTTGACTTGTTAATGGCAACCACTGTTTGTTTCATAACATTTGAATTACTGCTTGAATCAAATATTATTTTCCACTTCTCTCCCTCAACTGGACATGCTTGTATTGAGAATTTAACCACAATCTCTGTAGACAAACTTTGAATCAAAACTCTGCTATCATATTTATGTTGCAGTAAATTTTGCAATTAAGCCTGAACACACAATTATTTACTGTATCAAAGATTAAATGGGTCGACTATAATCTTGGATAATAAACTTAATGAAGCCAAATTTGTGTTCCCCAATTTTTTTAAGTATTGACCTGGATAAATTGCTAAAATCTGTGACAATTAATGAATTTCTGCAAAATAATGCCATTGCACAAAAACACTAATACACATTTCCTCAGAAAATTGTTTCTTTTACAACTTGTAACACAATTTGCTTTAGGTAAACCTTTGTGTTTGCCTCAATACGTAGTTTTTCAGGTTGAAATAGGATATGCAATGAGAAATGCTCTTGGAGCTGATAATGAAATATAATTTTTTTTGGTTTGTTTGTATCTTGGTAATGAATAATATAAGTAAGATGTGGTAATAGGTAACAGAACACCTCAACTACCACTGTTAAATATAAAATTTAAAACATTTAAATTTAAATATAAAATTTATATTTGGAAATATTTGTTTACATTAAATTTGCTGAGTAAAATGGCATTCAGCAAGTTTGATTCTAAGATTCATTCTCCAGTCAGCAAATTAATTTAGCTTGCAGCCACCTTATGCAGCATCTTGAGCGCTCAAGATACAATTAAACTTTTGTTTATACCTGTTTTATTCCTTTACTGATTCCTTTTAAATTTAACTTTTAGCTAGTGGAAACAATCTGAAAAATTAACAAAAATTTTCAATTTGTTCATAGTGTAGACTCTAGTATTATCATTTGCATTTGGTCTTGATAAACAAAGTGTTACTATCTTTTTTTAAAATACCAGTGGCATGTGTCATGAGCTTTGTTTTGTGATAGCAGTACAATGCAATACATACAAAACCTATAAATTATAATAACTTATATCTATAAATTATGTCAAAAAGAGCAAAAATATAATGAGGCAGTGTCCATGGATTGGTTCATTGTCTATCTCAGTTCTTCCCAACTTAGTGTTCACAGACACCTGGTTTGGTGCATGGCATAAAAGAGATTGGGAACCCCTGATCTATACTAATCTGTCCTGTGTAGGGTATATTGGCAAATGTAAGAAAAAAGAAAATAATTCCTCTTGAACATTGTTTTAAAGTGTATTTTTTCTTCTTTATAGTTCAACGATCTCCCCCAATCCCTGCACAGGAACTAACTCAAATTCTGAAAGCTGGGTATTTGGAAAAGCGACGAAAAGGTAATTTGTTTTCTTTCAGTTTATATACCCAATGAGGTCAAAACTGAGTGTGCTAATTACAAGTGTCCATTTCTACAATAGAATTCTTGATGGTCTGCATTATGGAAACAATTCTGCACATATACTTTGATGATGACATACACTCAGAAGTACCGGCTACGACAGCTCAAGTAGCCTGCAGTTGCACATCAGCATGCATTGCAGCTCACCTAGGAATTTGCATGTTTAGGAATTAGCATTTCAGATTAGTGTTTCATTTCCAACTGCTTTCACATGAAGCAGAATGCTATTTCAGCAACATGCTGCATTTCTATGTTCTACTTAATCAACATTACATCTACATAGAACAACGATGCAGGAAAAGTGATGACAGCTCTATCATAGAGTAACATACAAGTGCAGCACAGAATCAGGCCCTTTGGCCCATCTAGTCCATGCCGAATCACTTAAACTGACTATTTCCATTGACTTGTCAGTACCATAGTCCTCCGTATCCCCGCCATCCAGGTACCTATCCAAACTTCTCTCAAATGGTGAAATTGAGCTGTCGTGCACCACTTGCGCTGCCAGCTCATTCCACATGCTCTCGACCCTCAGAGTTAAGAAGCTTAACTCCATTTTCCCATTAAACCTTTGCTGTTTCACCCTCAACCTATGGCTTGTAGTTTTAATCCCATGCAACCTCTAGAAAAAGCCCGCTTGCATTTACCCTGTCTGTACCCCTCATCATTTTGTATACCTCTATCAAATCTCCTCTCAATCTTCTATGTTCCAAAGAATAAAGTCCTAACCTATTCATCCCTTCCTTGAAGGGTAGTGGTGTGGGACCCAAGACTCCTGCACATCTTGTCTGATGGTAATAGTGAGGAAAGAGCATGGCCAGGATGGTGGGGTCCCTTAATGATGGATGCTACTTTCCTGTGGGAGCACTCCTCCTAAATATGCTCAGTTATGGGGAGGGATTTTCCTGTGATGGAATGGGCTGTGTCCACCACTTTCTGTTTTCCCTTTCTGCATCATGCCTAAGGAAGATTAAAGGATAGCTAGATCTTGTAGACCATGTCATGACCCCATAGATTGGAAACTGTCATCAGTTGCCTTCATCAGAACCAAAGCACCTCTGAAATGCAGATCCACATTCAGGAATAAATATGGCAGGGTCAGGGGGTGTGGATCGACTGGTGGCTGCTGAAAGAATGTATGGATGTGCCAGTGGGAGAGGAAAGGATAACACTTCTCACCCTTTGCAACCTCAGCTGATTTGTGAGGTTCTTGTTGAAATTATTCCTGGACATCTGAGCAAAGAATGACAATTATTATGTGACCTTCACAGTTTTGATCTGCCCCAATTGCCTGTACATAATTTTAAAACAAGTTTGCTCAGATTACAAATAAATATTCTTGAATCCTTTGCAATATTAATGGCATCTTTAAGTGCGTGCCTCATGCTACAATTGGTTTTTGTTCATTGCAGATCACAGCTTCTTTGCATCAGAATGGCAGAAACGCTGGTGTGTGCTTAACAACAACATTTTCTATTACTATGGAACAGAAAAAGGTAATATTTTCTCCAGAGCAGAGTAAATGGAAATATTAATATATGGGGTTCATGTGTGTTTTATCGATTGCTGAATAAACAAAACTGTTCTCATCGATCGATAATGGGATTGTTGAATTTGGCATTACTCCTTTAAAATCTGAATTTTATATTCCTTCAACATTCAAGTGTCGTTTAGACACTAGAAAGTCGTACCACATAAGCAGTAAAAGCTAGAGATTTATAGCAGTATTGGTGAAAAGAGAAATAGGGTTAGCATTTCAGTTCGATGACTTTTCATCAGAAGTAGAAAAGTAAGAAAAATGAGTGTGTTTTGAGTGGCAAAGAAGGGAAGTGGGGAGAGGTCAAAGAGAATAATACCCGTAGAAGGGTAAGACCAAGAGTAGCTGGGTGACGACACGACTGTTGGTACTGGCTCAGAGCGGGAAGCAAATGGTTGTTATTCATACCTCTTCAACCTGTTGGAGGTCATCAGTATGTGCCATGTCGAATGACGTAGGTGATCATGGTCTCATAACCATGAAAGTTCTCGGCAAATTTTTCTGCATAAATGGTTTGCTCTTGCCTTTGGGCATTCTTGATCCAAATTAAAACTTTTTTTTTAATCCCTTCCAGATTTTCTCCAATATTCTTTTGTGTGGCTGTTATTTGATTTCACTCTTTATTGTACTTTGCACATTTTATTGTGCTTGTATCTTCAGTTCTTTTCCATATGCTTTTAATATTCATCATCATCATTATGTGCCATGTCATATGACGTGGGCGATCATGGTCATTCCATGTCTATGATTGTTCTTGGCAAAGTTTTCTATAGAAGTGGTTTGACATTGTCATCTTCTAGGCAGTGTCTTTACAAAAAGGGTGATTGCCTGGTGTCAGTGGTCACATAACCAGGACTTGTGATATGCACCAGCTGCTCATGTGGCCATCCACTGCCTGTTCCCTTGTCTTCTTGTGATCCTGATCAGAGGATAGGGGTTGCTCTGCAGATGCTACACTTTGCCCAAGCTGACCTGCAGGCTAGCAGAGGGAAAGAGTGCCTTACAGTTAGTTAGAGATATATCTCCACCCTGCACTCCAAGAGGGTATAAACATAATAAAAGAGTGCTGTAACATAGAATAGTAAATTGAAAAAGATTGGCTGGAAATCTGAAATGAGAGAATGATACTTGGTAAGTCAGGTTAGCAAAAACGGAACTGACCAGTCCTAACACAAACAGGAGAAGCTGGTTATCTGAAATAGTTGAATTCAATACTGAGTACTAGGGGCTACAAATACCAATCTAGAAGATCAAATGCTCTTCCTTGAGTTTTTGTTGGGATTTGTTGCAATGGTGTAGGAAGTCAAAAACACAGAGGTCAGAATAAAATGAGATGGAAATTCAAAGAGGTAAAACAGCCACAAATTCAAAACCATCTTTGAAGATCAAATAGAACATTTTGCAAAACAATCATTATTCTGCATTTGATTTCTCCAGTGCAGACCATAGTGTGTGCACAAATAATTCATGATTTCATAAAGAAAGACAGTTTGGGTCCCTGAATGATGAGCAGGGAAGAAGAAGCAAGGCAAGTTTTTCCTCTCCTGCTGTTGCATGAGTGGATTGTTAAAAAAGAAAACATGGAAGAGCAAACCAAGGAATTGCTGAAGGAGAAGGGTCTGTTCCGAGTACTGACAGGGAAGAGAATATTAAGTCTGGTTGCGGCATTTTGTTGAAGATGGAAGAAATTTTGGAGGAAATCCACTGAATGCAGAGGCAGGAGGGATGTGATTTGAGGACCAGGGGAAATCTTACCCTTACTCTGGGAGGTAAGAGAAAAGGATGAGAGCACGTGCATAGAAAATGGAGGAAATACAGTACTGTCAACTCTGACAGAGGAAAAACCACAACTAAATATAAATATATCTCAGAATCATTAGTGTCAAGAAGGTTTGTCAGCAGAACAAATGCAATGGAGCCAGCAAAGCGAGGAGAGTGGAAAGGAATGCTTACAGGGAGCAAGATCGGAGAAGGTGTATTGAGAGAGCTGTGGGATTTTTTTGGGGCTTTTGCTGGATATTGGTGGAAGTTGGAAAAATCAAGAAAGGGAAGATCGGACATGTACCATGTGAATGTAAGTGGAAATTTGGTAGCAATATGAACTATTTAAGAAGGCTGCATGAGATGCACATAAATACAATTACCAGTGTAACTGAAAAAGAGTTGAGGGAAATGAGGACTGTTCCACGAATTCCACAGTGATAGATCTTGCTTGGATACTTGCAAGTTCGCATACAGAAAAATATTAGATATATATATATATGTAGCTAGGATGCCTTGGACCTTTGCACAACACTGTAGGTGTGTGCATACATCTACTGATGCTTCTGGATACGTCATCAGTGATGTTCCTAGAATCATCCGGTGTTTCGGGTCTTTCAACATCATACATAGTAATTTTATGTATTGTACTGTATTGCTTCCAAAAAGAAAAATTCATGGCATGTATGAGTGATGATAAATCACATTTTGATATGGGTCTTTATTGTGGACTGAGAGTGGGAAGGGGGCAGAGAGGGAGAAATTGTGATTGGGAAAAAGGGAAGGGAAAGGGGAGGGAGCAGGACACAACAGGGAGACATTCTGTATTGATCAGTAAGACAGTTACTTGAAATTAAATCACCTTGCATGGTGCCTCGGAGCACCTGTGCCAACCCCCCAACCACTGGCACTCCTTATCTGCCACCTGTCCAACACCCCCCTTGTGGAGGTCCACCCTCACCATTCCCAACATCTGTTGCTCCTGCCAGATTTACGAACTTGCTCTCCACTCCACGTTGTCAAGTACGGCACTGTGGAAAAGTTTCATCTTTGACTTAGAAAAAGTGATGGGAGATGAGGGAGATGTGTTCCATGTAAGAATAAGTTCAGCTAGGCACATGAGGATGATGATGAGGGACTGGCTGGACCAGTGTTCTGAGAAGTAGTGGAAGGTCCTCAGCCATTCTGTACTCTCTATCTCTTGATATTGGACAGTTTTCTGCTGAGTGTTAGTTGTCCGTCATTTTCAACGATAAAGCCTGTTCGGGAAGAGTTTTATAGTAAAAAAGCCATTGCTGTGGGGTAGTTCCACTGTCTCAGCCTCAAACATCCAGTGGTATGAAAGATCATTGCATCTGGAGACTTCCTGTGCTGCTGTGGATATCCATGATGCCGTCTGTGCCTTGTCAGGCCCCTCACTCTCCACGAAGAATTGCAGCACCACCTTCTTGGCCATTGGGTCTTGTAGTTGATCTCATCCGCCCACCTTGCTGGAGTAGACATATCCCTGTCTCACTGGGTTTGGAGGTTCCTGGCTACCCTCCGGGTGACAGGTGGGGACCAAAGGTGTATGACCTGCCCCTCCCTGGACACCCCACACACTGTTGAGTATAAGGAAGGAAGAGAACAGTGTTTAGCTTCTTTGTACTGAATCATTCATTCACTGGTTCTTCTTCAAAGTTCAATTTATTATCGAGGTACATATACATTACCATATACATCCTGAGATTCAGTTTCTTGTGGGCATACTCAATAATTCCAAGAACCATAATAGAATCAATAAGAGACCGTGCCAACTGGGTGGAGAACCAGTGTGTCAATACAACAAACTGTGCAAATAGAAAAAGAAAGTAAAAAGAAAATAATAAATTATATATATATATCTCTCTCAAGAACATGAGATGAAGAGTCCTTAAAAGTGAGTCCATGGAGTGTGGGAACTGATTCGTGATGGAGCAAATGAATTTGAATGAAATTATCCCCTTTGGTTCAAGAGCCTGATGGTTGAGGGATAATAACTGTTCTTGAGCCTGGTGGTGTGGGTCCTGAGGCTCCTGTATCTTCTTCCTGATGGCAGCAGTGAGGAGAGAGCCTGGCCTGGAATGTGAGGGTCCTTGATAATGGATGCTGCTTTCCTGCAACAACTCTCCAGTTAGATGTGCTCAGTGGTGGGGAGGGCTTTACCCGTGATGGACTGGACTGTATCCACTACTTTTTGTAGGATTTTCCATTCAAGGCTATTGCTATTTTCATACCAGGCTGTGATGCAGCCAACCAATATACTCTCCACTGCACACCCATAGATGTTTGTCAAAGTTTTAGGTGTCATGCCGAACCTTCACAAACTCCTAATGAGTGCATGGCATTGGTAGTTTCTGGTTTTATTTTTAATGTCTACCTCTGACAGATTTACCCATTGTCCTTGATTCCATCATATTCTTTCCACTTAGTCTCCCTTATGAGATCACAAATCACATCCACTGCGTTTCTCCCTTGCCAAATGTTTTATTAAATGGTTTCTACTAATGATGTTGCTGTGGATAAAGTCTCCACATGGATCTCACCAAGGCCACTTCCATCTGTTTTTCAGTGTATGAACTTTAAAAATGATTGTGGATACTTTGTTTATACAGTATATTTCATGTACCAATTTCTCCAGTTAATACCAGTATGTCCTGTATTTATTTACTGCATTTCAACCTCTCAGTTGGTCTTACTATATGGTTGACATTCAGAGAGATGAGCACCATCTGCTGTTGGTGTTGTCTTATTAAGTGACATGTACGAAGATACAGTGAAAAACTTGTATATCTTCATACAGATCTAATCATTACACAGTGCATTGAGGTAGGACTAATAAGGCATACTAATAAAAATAAAGAATAAACTAAAAGTTACAGAGAAGGTGCAGTGCAGATAAATAATTAAGTTACAGTGGGATAGCAGCTGTCCTTGAACCTGGTGGGATGTGCTTTCAGGCTTTTGTATCTTCTGCCTGATGAGAGGGGGGAGAAGAGAGAATGTCCATGGTGGGTGGGGGGTTTCATTATGTTGGCTGCTTTACTGAGGCAGTGAGAAGTGTAGACAGAGTCCATGGAGGGGAGGCTGATTTCTGTGATGGGCTGAGCTATGTCCACAACTCTGCAATACCTGTCCCACCTTCTTTGTGGTGGTGGGGGGAGCTTAAGGTGAAGCATTGATAAGCATTTTCGTGCTTAACTTTTCATTGCGTTAGTTCTTTGTAAAATTCGGTGATGTGTTATATTCATACGGATAAATTAAACATTTTTATGCAATTTATCTGCAGACAAACAGCAAAAGGGTGATTTTGCCATAGATGGATATACAGTCCAGCTGAACCCTACGATGCGGAAAGATGCAAAGAAGGACTGCTGCTTTGAACTTACTGCTCCTGATAAGCGACTATATCAGGTTTGACTCTCATTCATTTTTTTTTGCAACTTAAATCAGAGGATCACTTCCTTCAGTTACCTGATGTACCAGTCAAAAAGGGTGTTTTTAATCTTAGATTGCTGATTTCCCAGATCTTATGAAGTATTGGACTTGAAAGATTTTGACAAGCTGAAGCAGCCCACGGCTAAAGCTAAAACCATTATTGTGGATTTCATAGCACATAGAACATAGACCAATACAGTACAGTATAGGCACTTTGGCCAGAGGATGTTGTGCCAACTTGTATAAACCTTTTCCATATTCAAACTAACCCATCCCTCCTACATAACCCATAACCCTCCATTCCTCGTACATCCATGTGCCTGTCTAAGAGTTTCTTAAATGTCACCATTGTAGCAGCCTATACTACCACCACTGGCAATGAGTCCCTGGTACCTACCTGACTCTGTGTAAAATAAACTACCCCTGACACTCCCCCCAAACTTATCTCTACCCGCCTTCAGTGGATTTACCTGGTATTGTCCTTTGCTGCTCTTGGAAAAAGGTGTTGGCTCTAACTATGCCTCTTATGGTCTTATATACTTCCATCAAATCGCCTCTCATCCTCCTTCACTCAAAGAGAAAAGCCGTAGCTTATTCACTCCATCCCAATAAGACATGTCATCTAATCCAAACAACATCCTGGTCAATCTCCTCGGCACTTTCTCTAAAGCTTCCACATCCTTCCTACAATGAGGCAACCAGAACTGAACTCAATACTCTAGGTGTAATCAAAACTGGGTACTATAGAGCTACAACATTATCTCATGGCTCTTGAACACAGTACTCTAATTAATGAAGGCCAGCACACCACGTACCTCTTAAATACCCTCTTAACATTTGCTGCACCTTTGAGGGATCTATGGATTTAGACCCCATGATACCTCAGTTCCTCCAGACATCTAATAATCCTACCATTAACCTTGTATTCCATCTTCATGTTCGATCTTCCGAAGTGTATCACTTTTGACTTTTCCGGATCGAATTCCATCTGCCACTTTTCCTGCCAATCTCTGCATCCTCTCTATATCCCACTGTAATCTATGACAGCATTCTATACTATCCACAGCACCACTAACCATGGTGTTATCTGCAACTTACTAACCCACCCATTCACTTTCTCGTTCAAATCATTTTCAAAAATCACAAAGAACAAGGGCCCCAGAACAGATCTCTATCAAACACCATTAGTCACTGACTTCCAGGCAGAATACACCCCATCTACAACCATCTTCTGCTTTCTGTAGGCAAGCCAATTCTGAATCTATGCAGTCAAGATTTCCTGGATGCCATGCTCCTGACTTGCTGGATGAGCCTACCATGTGGGACTGTGTCATGCGCCTTGCTAAAATCCAGATACACCACATCCACCGCTCCAACTTCATCACTTTGATTTAATCACCTCCTTGAAAAATGGTGAAGGAGATGGTCAGAGTTGACAGAGGAATTCCTTCTCTTTAATGCAATGGGGAGTAAGGACTAAAGGTGATGAGCATAATGTTAAAGGAAAGAGATCAAGAATGACATGAAGAAACGCTTCCTCTTCATTTTGCTTCCAGCCACCAATTCCATTTTTTTCTCCAACTTGTATTTATCCAGTTCCATGCTGAAGGCCACAACAACTGTGGCAGTGCATTACTGGTTGCAACCAAAGGCCACATTAAAAAGATGGATGGACAACAGCGACATGAGAAAAAAACTTAAAGTGACCTTTTGTTAGAACCTGTGTGCTGTTTTGGTCTTTCATGTAGAATTGGATAAATATATGGTGGGGAAAAAATACTTGCAAGGAACTGGTGGCTGAAACTGGAGTACTGCTCTGGTAAAGAGTCATCATAGTGATGGTGGACCAAATTGCCTCCTCTTGTGCTCTAACCATTCGATGATTTAGTGATGCATTGGCACACACATTAAAAGAAAGCTTATTGCAAGAATGTGCTTTAGCTGTTTTGGATCATCCCTGAGTCAGCAACCTCCTGACCTGAGGCAGGAGTGTTACCACTTGAGTCTCAGATACTTCATGTATTTAAATAGGGAAAAAAAACTCACTGTATTCTAATCAGTTTCATAAATATAAGCAAACATTCAAACAGATGTACGCAAAGTGCACAATTATATTCTCTAGCACAAACTTGTTTGTGATTAGGTTTGGTACTTTAAACAAAAATAGTCGTTTTATGACTTGTAAGCAGGGGTCATTCAGTGCAGGCAAGTTGTTTATTCAGTGCAAGTAATGGTACAGATTGTTAGTGTAATAAATTATTAAGCTTTCTTTTAAAAATAAGTGTGTTTTGTTGTTATGGGCAAGAAAACAAATTGATGAAGGTAAAGTACCCAGTTTTCCAGATTGCCAATAATATTTCTTTTCATCAGAGGTCCATTTGAATTTTATATAGTTAACAGCAAATGTTCAGTATTTAAATTGATTTTTATAGTGATTCTGTGTATTGCAGGCAAGGTCATTGCAGAAGGAAACATTGTTAGCATTTCAGAACAGTTCAAGTTTATTGTCATTCAACTGTGTACATGTATACAGCAAAATGAAATAATGTTCCTCCAGGTGTTCCCAACTACAATTACAACTACAGAGTGTGGTGAATTTGTGGAGTTTGTTACCATAGGCAGCTGTGGAGGAGAGGTTGTTGGGTGTATTTAAGGCAAAGCTTCATAGCTTCTTGATTGGCCATGGCATCAAAGGTTATCGGGAGAAGCCGTGGAGTGAGGCTAAGGAGGGAAATAAAGGATCAGCCATGCTTGAATGGCGGAGCAGACTCAATGGTCCAAGTGGCCTAATTCTGCTCCTATGTCTATGGTATTATGGTCTAGACCAAAGTGCACAGCACAGTACAAATAACTCACAGTCAGTACATAAAGTATTATTACCACAAATAAATTAACAAATAATAAATTACAGTGCCCATAAAAACTATTCAACTCCCTGGGAAGTTATCATGTTTTATTGTTTTACAACATTGAATCACAGCGGATTTAATTTGTTTTTTTATGACACTGATCAACAGAGAAAGACTCTTTTGTGTCAAATTAAGAACAGAGCTCGACGAAGTGATCTAAATTAATTGCAAATATAAAACACAAAATAATTGATTGTATTAGTATTCACTCTCTTTAATATGACACAGCAAATCATCATTGAAAAGCAGAAGTCAGGAGATGGATACAAGAACGTTTCACAACAGAGGTCCATCTGCTGGTGAGTCAGTATCCTGGCAAAAACTCCAGCATGAAGAAACAAGAACTCTCCAAGCAACTCCACAAAAAGGTTATTGAAAAGCAGAAGTAGGCAGATGGATACAAGAAAATTTCCAAGTCATGGAATATCCCTTAGAGTTAGGTAAGTCAGTCAATTGAAAGAATATGGCACAGTTGTAAATCTGCCAATAGCTTGCCATCCTCAAAAACTGAGTGACCACGCAAGGAGGGAACGAGTGAGGGAAGCCAGCAAGAAACCTATGACAACTCTGGAGGAGTTACAAGCTTCAGTGGCTGAGATGGGAGAGATTGTGCATCCAACAACTGTTGCCCAGGTGCCTCACCAGTCGCAGCTTTATGGGAGAGTGGCAAAGAGAAACCCACTGTTGAAAAATCTCACATGTAATCTGACCTAGAGTTTGCCAGAAGACCTGTGGGAGACTCTGAAGTTAGTTGGAAGAAGATCCTGTGGTCTGATGAAATTAAAATTGAGATTTTTGGCCATCAGACTAAATGCTATATTTGGCATACAAATATCATCAAAAACACACCATCCCAACCACGAAGCATGGTGGTGGCTACATCATGCTGTGGGGTGCAATATACAGGGAAATCCTGGAAGAAAACCTGATGCAGTCTGCAAGAGAACTGCAACTTGTGAGAAAATTTGTTTTCCAGTGTTACGTACCCGTGTCACGTGACTTGTCACGTGACTGGTATTGAAGCTATACTGGACTTGAGGTAATGGTTTTGAAAATGTGGAGTGACGTCATTTTCCCGCCAGTAGAGATCATGTGACCGCTTTTTTTTACAGGGAATAAAAGGAGGACCGCTCCCTGTGAGGAGAGGCATTTTGTGGCTGGATTTGCCATGTTGACTTCATGCCACTGCGTGATTTAATGTTATGATGCAGTTTAGTTGAAAGATGAAGTTTTATTTAATGCCTAAAGTTTAAAAGGTCATTGCCAGCAGTTTTTTTATAATACTGCTAGTTGAGAATTAGTGGAGAGTGAAGATCGGAGTTCAGGTGTTAAAAGATCGAGGGAAGTCGATTTTGACAGTGAAACAGGTTCGACCTTGTTTGATCCTCATTCGGAAGGAATTCGTTGACTGTCCCCGTGTTAATCCCTGTGAATAGCAGAAAGGATTGGGAACAGTTTTGTAAAGGAAAGGTCAGTGCCTTTAAGCCGTTTCATTTTTCCATCTCCGTAAATTCTTCGTGGGAAAGTTCAATTTGGGAACCGAAACAACACGACGTGAAAGAGAATTTAAATCGTCTTAAAAAGTCTCTCCCTTAAATGGACTGTAAGAATCTTGAACTTTTGCAATACTACTTTGAAGAACTGTTTTTGCAACATCGCTTTAAGAACAGTTTAAGCTTCATTGCTTTAAGAACCGTTTAAGCTGCTGCACAGCAGCTGATTTCCGGTTACGTTAGTGTTTGTTTACTTTTGGAGGGTTTGTTTTCAGTGTTTAATAAACGTGGTATTTGTTATAAAAACCCCTGCCTCACTGATATATTTATTGTTGCTTGAATCCGTAACACCAGCAAGACAATGACCCAAAGCATAAAGCCAACACTACATAGGGATGGCTTAAAAACAACAAAGTTAATGTCCTGAAGTGGCCAAGTCAGAGTCCAGGCTTTAATCCAATTGAGAATTTGTGGCTAGGCTGTTCACTCATGATTCCCCATTCAATCTGACAGAGCTTAAGCAGTTTTGTAAAGAAGAATGGGGAAAAATTGCAGTGTCCAGATGTGCAAAGCTGATAGAGACCTATTCACACAGACTCAAGTCTACCAAAGGTGTCTCTACTAAATACTGACTTGAAGGGGTTGATTACTATGCAATCAATTATTTTGTGTTTTGTGTTTGTAATTAATTTAGATCACTTTATAGAGATCTGTTTTCACTTTGATACAAAAGAGTCTTTTTCTGTTGATCAGTGTCATAAAAAGCCAAATTAAGTCCACTGTTGTAAAACAATAGAACAGGAAAACTTCCAAGAGGTGTGATTACTTTTTATAGGCACTGTGTATTCCAGAGAATTCACATATAATAAAATATCAAAATAGTTGGAAGGATTTTAACCTGAAACATTTAATTTATTTTCTGTGTCCACAGATGCATCCTGATCTGCTGCATATCGCAAACATTTTCTGTTTTACCTCAGATTTTCAGCTTCTGCAGTATTTTATGTTATGTGTTTCTGAAGATGTTCTCACAGATAAGACTATGTAAATGCTGAAAATATAAATTTCTGCAATGTCTTTTAAGATTCAATATTTGCCTGTTAATTTCAGTTTGCTGCAGCTACTTCCATGGAGGCTGAGGAATGGGTTGAGCAGCTTCAATTTGTATTAAAAGGTGAGTGTTCAAAAGCTGTGGAACCAATGCAATGGCTAGGACCATGTTCAGATTAATGCACCGCAACTCATCATTACACCCCTGCTAATCCCCAAGCTGCATTAATTAATCTTTTCTAACTGTACTTCTCCCAATAAACTGATGGCAATGAGTAGCAACAAAACCTCTAAACAACACATCATGTAGCCATGAGCTGACAAACTTGGAAAGCTTTTGCTGTCAAGACCCTGTTAATCAGAGGGATAAAAAAATAAGAGGAGACGACTATTCTGCCCCTTAATGATAGTCCTGCATTTAACATCACCGTGGTTGTTCTTCAACCCTCACATCTTTTTGTCCAATCACTCTATTCCTTTATTCCTCAGACATTTTTTAATCTTCTTTTGAACAATCAAAGAGAGATACTGCAGCCCTTGGAGGTAGAAATTTGTAAAAATTTACCAACATCAGGAACAAAATATTTCTCCTTTAGTATTACCCTACTGCATTAAATAGTTTCTAAATTCTAGTGAATAGAGCTTTCACCATCTCAATGTTGAATTCAATTTGTTATCACAGAATGTATATGTTACCATGCAATTCAGTTTCTTATTTACAGGAAATTAAAGAAATACAATAGAATTTATGATAAACTATACAGAAACAGAGACTGACAAACAACTAATATGCAAAGGCAAGAAATAGTCCAAATAAAAAAAAGCCAATAAATAACACAGAGAACACGAGGTGTAGGGCCCTTGAAAGTGAGTCTGTAGGTTGTGAAATCAGTTCAGAGTTGAGGTGAGTGAATTTATCAGGCTCAGGAACCTGCTGATTGAGGGTAATAATTGTTTCTGAACCTGATGCTGTGGGTTCCAAGGCTCCTGTACCTCTTGCCTGATGGTAGTAGCGAGAAAGAGCACAGACTGAGTGGTGGGATCCTTGATGATGGATGCTGTTTTCTTGTGGCAGTGTTCCTTGTACTCAGTGGTGAGTAGAACTGGGCTAGAGCCACCACATCTTGTAGACTTTTCCATCCCTCGGCTTTGCTGTTTCCATCTCAATCCTTCATATGACAGCTCTTCAATCCTGTGGACCTGTGTTAGGTGAATCTTAGCTGTACTCTCTCTTTAGCAAGTGTATCCATGTTTCTGCATGACCCAGAAGGGGGATATTTAGCTCATGAAGTTTATGTCAACTCTTAAAGCTTTCCCATGATTCTTTCATTTATTTCCTTATAACCAAATCTCTCTCACATTTCCATTGATACTCCCAAAAGCCATTTCAAAGTTCAAAGTAAATTTATTATCAAAGTACGTGTATGTCACCATATATAATTCTGGAGGTTGTTATAGGTGCAGGTGGTAATTTGTACGAGCTCTCACTACCTATTAAATGCTCCCAGTAGCATGCATCTCAAATACTCTCTGACAACCAAGTCCAGCTCCTGGCCTTCACGTGTGGCTTGACTACTAAGTCTGGCAGAACCATTTCTACTGACAGGTGAAAGGGCAAAAGTGTGTTACTGACACCTTAAAACCAGTCGCTTGGGCAGATGGAATTTATCAGTCATGATTGGCAGCTCATCTAGGAGAAGGAAATCTCTGATCTCAAGCCTCCACTGCCTTACGGCTATACCCACTCATGGGGAAGGCTTTGTGTGTAAACTCCAAGGGAAATATAAGGAGCTGGAGTCCTTAATGCAGTCCTACATTGAGTCCAACGTTGACTGGCCATTCCTGCGATGCTGCTGGTGCCAAACTGTGTCGATCTCTGCCGTTTCTTTGGATGTGTGGAGAGGGGGAGCTTGCCACATGGGCAACAGCTTGCTCTCCATATTGTACTGCCCTGGCCCGCATGTCTAGAGAGCTAGGATGCAACATCTGTGGTCAATCCTGACCAACAGAGGCCTCACACACAACCCTGAGATTTGTCTTCTTACGGACATACACAGTAAATCCAAGAAAGACAATGGAATCAATGAAAGACTGTACCAAGAAGCAATTTGCAAAAGGCAAGAAACTGTACAAAAACAAAAGGGAAAAAATATATACTAAGTGCAATTTACAGCAGCCAATTAACCTAATGACCAGTATGTTTTGGGTATGTGGGAGCAACGTGTAGCACCACGTTGTCACAGGGAGAATGTGCAAACTCAACCCAGACAGCACCAGATGCTAGCATCAGAACTGGATCACTAACTATGAGACAGCTCTTCTACCTGTAATGCCATAACAAAATTAAAATTGATTTAAAAGAATGTAATTATTTAAAGCACATCAAACTCTTAAATAGCATAATATAGAGAGATATAAAGAGTAAAACAATATAAGCAGTTAAAAACAAGAGTTTCTTCTTATGCTAGATATATTGAGCAACATGTACAAAACTCAGGAGGAGCTCAGCAGGTCCAAAGGCATCTATAGAAAGGAATAAAGAGTTGATGTTTTGGGTTGATACCCTTCATCAGGACAGTTAAATTATCTTGCAATGAAGGTTTATAATGACCTTGCGGCCTTGCAAAATTTTCTGCCTGTAAGTATTTACCCAGTGGTGACTGAATCTTTCACCACTCCATCAAGCAGTGAATTCCAGATGACGACAGGTCACTATGTGAAGAGGTTGTGTCCTGATATTGCCCCAGGCTCATATGCCATTCAGTTTAAATTTTGCTTCTCTAGTTTCATCTCTTTTTCCTCAGTCAAATTGTCTTTGTTTGCATGGTGAGGATGTTATGTTGAGGCTTTATAAAGCCATGGTCATACTGCACTTGGAATATAGTGAGCAGTTTTAGGCTCCTTATCTAAGAAAGGATGTGCTAACATTGGAGAGGATCAAGACAATGTTTACAAGAATGAACCTGGGAATAAAAAGGTTAATGTATGTGTAGCGTTTGATGGTTCCGGGCCTGTACTTGCTGAAATTTAGAAGAATAAGGGGTTATCTCATTGAGACCTATCAAACATTGAAGGCCTAGATAGACTGGTGATGGAAAGGATGTTTCCTATAGTGGGGGTGTCTAGGAACAGCCTCAGAATAGAGTTTTATCCATTTACAACGGAGATGAGGAGTAATTTCTTTAATCAGAGGGTGGTGAATCTGTAGAATTCGTTGCTATGGAGGCTAGGTCATTAAGTATATTCAAAGGGGAGGATTATTTGTTTTTGATTGGTAAAGCCATCAAATGTTATGGGAAAAGGCAGTAGAAAAGGAGTTGAGGGAAATTAATCAGCCATGATCAAATGGTGGAGCAGACTTCAATGGCCAAATAGCCTAATTTTCCTCTAATGTCTTAAGGTCATATGTGCCTTCTCATTTCTAAAGAGAACAATCCCAGCTTTTCCAATATGTATGTTAACTAACACTTCTTGCTTGTGAGATTTTGCTTATGAAAGGTGTCATGCTTGTGCAACAGTGTAGTGACCTGGATTGGAAGCCGCGGTCTCGTTGCAGCTATGCTGGCGTTAAGGTGAAAATATTGAAAGTATTCAGCAGGTTGGGCAGCATTTGTGACTATTGAAATAAAGTTACAATTTCCAACAGAATCCATAATATTTAGAGGGAATGTTTGTGATAGAATGGGAAGGAGAGGGATTGGGTGACCCGGTAGCATACCTGTTAGCACCACACTAAAACGTTGGAGTTCAGAGTACAATTCTGACATTTCCTGTAAGGCGTTTGTACACCTACCCCATGGATTTTCTCCAGCTGCTTCTATTTTCCCCACACAGTCCAAAGACATTGTGTAAATTGCTCCGTGATTAAGCTCAGGTTGAATTGAGGGTTGCGGGGTAGCATGGCTTAACGGGACAGAAGGGCCTACTCTACGCTTGATCTCTTAAATAAATAAATTACTAGAGGGGCCTGTGCCAAAAAGACGACATTGTGGCAAACAGAACGAGTTTAAAGGATGTTTAAATCAGATTGTCAGTCTGTACGTATGACAGCAAGAGGACTTTGCAAGACAATAGACAGAGCTGCCAGAGCAGCACTTGGATTTTTGGCTAGCTGCTGCTTACAACAGAAGTTAAAACATTTGCCATCTGGTCCCCAATTATGAAAATGGAGTTTTCTACTTTTTCAAGCTGGAAAGAATGAGTTGCATGCTTTGTGCAAAGCTCTAAACCAGTTTGGCACCAAACATTTCATTAGTCTGTTTGCATGACCTGCCCCTTCCAAATTCTCAACTGAGGCACGTTTAGGCAATTTGAAATACAAAGAGTTTAAATCAACAATCCTTAAGAGACTTTTTAAAACATTTAAAGGCCTTTTAACATTCAAAAGAAAGGCTGACCTAAAGCTTTGACGGCTATTGACTTCCAAAAGGGGAAAAAGAGTTGCCATGTCTTTCATTTGTCAGGGATTATTTCAGTAAATCCAAAATGCAAATATAAGGCATTTTGCCCAGTTTTCTCCTTTTCTGAGAAGTCCCATATCATCACATACTGCACTCCTACCACAAATTGCTGACAGCGACTTGAGCACTTGTGTAGTTAAATGTCTTTGCAGAAATACCAAAGTTGCCATCAGTTACATGGATTAAGTTAATTAGAAGTCCGATTTTCTTGGGGAAAGATGTGTGCAAATTACTCCTCTAACCTCTCTCATTAACAAGACATTTTCACCCACAGAACTGATGCTTGCTGAATATTTTCTGTTTTACACACCATTTTCTGTAAACTCTAGAGATAGCTGTGTGTGAAAATCCCAGATCAAACCATCCCATCGGGCAGCAACAATCATTCCACAGTCAAAGTCACTTGGATCAACAACCTCTTGACCATGTCAGAGAGCTTTTAAGCATTGAATTGCTGCCACATGATTCGCTGATTTAGATATTAGCATTAACGAGCAGGTGTACCTAATATAGTGGCCACTGGGTGCATCTTTCCCAGAACTGGAACATATTGTTAAGTTCAGAATCAGACTTTAATCGCCAAGTACGTTGATAAACAAATTGAACATTTTCAATCTTCAGAAAGTATCAACGAGCCTTCTGAGCCAACTTGGGTAAATGTATTGGGCCAGAAAGCAGAGACGCCCTCCATCAGTCAAGATCAACCATGGATGTTGGGTCCCAGCTGTCTACATGATACACAAGCCAGGGCAGTACAATATGGACAGCAAGCTGTTGTCCATGCAGCAGTCTCCTCCTCTCCACGCAGCTAAAGGCAGAGACTGATACAGTTTGGCACCAGTGGTGTCACAGGAGTTGCCAGTCAGCATTGAACTCAACGTAGCATTGCCTTATGGACTCCAGCAATGAATTTTTCCTCTGGGTTTACCCCTGAAGTCTTCCCATGAGCATGTATAGCTGTAAGGCAGCGGAAGTTTGAGATCTGAGCTTTCCTTCTAGGTGATCTGCCCGATGCGACTGGTTTTAAGGCACCAGTGTCCTGCCTTTGCCCCTTTGCCTATCAGTAGAAACATTTCCACTGGGCTTAGTAACTAAGCCACACGCGAAAGCCAGGAACTGGACGTGGTTTCAGAGGCTATTTAAAATGCATACTATTGGGAGCATTTAATAGATAGTGGGAACTTATCCCCATTACCACCCCGGTATAACAACCTTAATGAAATAGAAAGCATAATATTTGATCTTAAGTACCCACATTAAAGGCACCAGATCACTGATAATCTGAAGTGAAACTACTGAAATATGAACAATAATTCATTGAGAACAAGTGCTTTGGTTGTTCTTGTTCTCTCATCACCCTCCTACCCATAACCCTGCACTCCCCACCAGTCTAATTCAATGAACAATGCCAATTTGTTTGAGTAGGATATTTGTGGGATCAAGGTTATCCTAGACTTCACCATATCATTAATGCAGTGTTCTGTGCCGTTAGGTTCTGTATTTTCATGAGGTGTTGAATTCTGTTGTAGACAGCCACCGATCACATGGGATCATGGGTTTGTGCCTCTTGTGGACTGTGTCCTCTCCAGGGCACAAGCCTGGGTGGGAAGATTTGAAGAACCGGCTGTTGCCCATGCAGCGGGTTCCCCCTCTCCACATCACTGATGTAGTCCAAGGGAAGGGCAAGCACCGATACAGCTTGGCACCAGTGTCGCCACAGAGGTTGCCAGAGTGAAGTTGTAAACAACATCAAACTGCCTTAGGGACCCCAGTTCGGGATTTCTTCCTCGGGGTTTACTCTCGAAGCCATTCCCATGGGTGGGTATGGCTGCAAGGCAGCGGAGATTTAAAATCAGAGTTTTCCTTTTCCTAGACAGGCTGCCGTCAAAGGCTGACGAGCCCCACCTGCCTGAAGCAACTGGTGTTGATGCGCCTTTGCCCCTTCTCTTGTCAGTAGAAACAGTTCCACCAGGCCTAGTAGCTAAGCCACACGTGAAGACCAAGAGTTGGACGTGGTTGTCAGAGACTGTTAGAGTCACATACCATTTGGAACGCTTTATAAGTAGTGGGAGCTTATCCCCACTACCACTCGGACTATGACAACCTTAGGAACCTGGTGTTGAATTATGATGCTATCACCTATATTCTAAATCTTCAAAAGGAGTGAACAATCCAAAAAAAAAGAAAAAACACAGTACTCTTTGGAGAGATTGAGTGTCTAGCTGTCATTCCACTCTATTTAATTTTACTCTTAACTGCAGCACTAAATATTCTCATACTCAGTGGTACACTACTCCAATTCTCTGTCAATTTTGCCCTCTTGTTATTCATAAGGACATATATAGGAATCAATGTATAATGTTGCATTTTCTTTTACCTTGCTCAGTGCTTTACAGAACCTAATGCTTTGATTGTTTTGTTTTTGTTTAAAAAAAAGACAGAGAATCTAACCTGATCCCAGTAGATGATGACGGTGAAGAAATGTATGATGATATAGATCCAGAAATCAACAATGTAAAATCCAGCCAAGAACCAATAGACGAAGACATTTATGAAGAGCTTCCAGGTTTGTGCTTTTTAAAGTAGTCATTTTTGAAGTAAATTACTCTTTAAAAATTCTCAGAAGACAACTGGAAAAAAAAAGCAAGTTTATACCATTTGGGTTTCTTAATTCTGTAGCATGGAGCAAACAAGAGATAATCTAGTCTATCTAGAGAGAGATGAATGAGGGAAGTCACTCTTTATGAGATGGAAAAAGACCACTGGATGAAAGCCAGGGACCTGTACAACATTAGTCATGTGATTTGATGATAAAACTCAAAGTGAATAAAGGATTTTGTTGAATAATCTAATTAGTTTGTAAAAATTGCTTCACAAGTTTGTCTGAAAACAAATTCTATTACACAAGTGGACTGTTGTGTCTGTTGAGGTCAACTATTTAGTCCAGTTAACTATCTATTCATATGAAAGTGGACATTTCAATATTGTTCAGTACTGTAATAGTTCAATTGTTCGATGTTAATGAACTATTGTAATCTGAAGGAGTATCTGGTGTACTGCGTTGTAATTTAAAAAAATAAGTAAAAAAAAATCACCTGCTGGACCTCTATATAAGGAAGGCTAAGGAAGGCTGGGAAGAAGGTCCCTTATCTACAGATATATTTACCAAGAATGTACATTATATCATGCTTCTGTCTTTTAACTCTTCAAGGAGCAAGAGTATCTGGAGGCTAAGATAAGCAAAGCTCTGTCAGTGGGGATGGAGACATGTGATTCTCTCTGGGCAGCGTTCCAAAATTGCACTGTTCATTCCTTTAGGGCAAAGAGCATCCACTCTTCCCTTGACTTCGAACTACTGTTCATGAATTGGTTTGTGCAGTAGTTTGCCTTTATATTATTAGCCATGGGAAACTAGAAACCTGGGGAAGGGTGTCATTAAGTTCTTCGAGATATGATCCCAGTCTGCACTGCTCCAGCCAGTAGTGCCCTCCAGAGAGTTGAATAATTTATTATTATTACATGCTTCACGGCTTTGCTATCAGGGAGACTCAGTCTTTAGCAGAGACCTACAAAAGGGTAAGGTGGAAGAGATGGGGAGAAGGATGGAGAAGATAACCACACATTCAGATGAAGTGAGGCTTTGTCAGGGTGCTGCTCATTAACCAGAAGTTCTCTTGAATCCAAATCTGCCTGTTCGAAATGCAGATTTGCATGGTGTTGGCAACTGGGGAATGACAGGCTACTTTCAAACCATCTGGCTTCGACATTCGTTAAAGTACCAGTGCAAAAGGTTATGTGCATATTTAACTGCAGTGCTGTGGACCACACCCAGAAATGTTTGTTAAGCATCTAGAGTAAAAGCTGTAGTCAGCTAAGCATCACAGCCAGACAGGTTAATTTGTCACGCAGCTCTGGAGCAATGAGAATTGTACATCATCCTGATTTGGAAATGTATCACAATTTTTCATCATCTTTGTGGCTAAGACATTCAACTGACTACTGGAAAACAAAAACAGAGCCCTAGGCGAACTTAACGAGGTTAAGCAGCATCTGTGCAGGCAAAAGATATCAGCTGGTGTTTCAGGTTAAAACATTCTTTCAGACTCAAAATTCGTTCACCTGATTCCAAATTATATGCACTCACTTTCATGAAATCTACAGCTCATGTTCTCAATAGTATTTATTTATTTATATATTTGCATAGTTTGGCATCTTTTGTACATTGGTTGTTTGTCAGTCTTTGTGTGTAGTTTTCACTGATTCATATGTATTTCTTTGTTCTATTGTGAATGCCCATAAACAAATGAATCTCAGAGTAGTATATGGTGATATATACTGTACGTACTTGGATAATAAATTTATTTAGAACTTTGAACATCGACTTGCACTTTCTAACGCCACAAATGCTGCTTGACCTATTTAGTTCTTCCAGCATTCAGTTTTTGTTCAAGAATGCAGCTCCTGCAATCTCGTCTTTCTCCAATATTCCTGGAGTACTATTATCATTGCGATGACAACAGTTCAAGAAGTGTGTGGCAGTGGGGTTGCCAGAATGAACTGTTACTCTTACTAATCCTAGAAAAATATTTGGGCGGAGAGAATTCCTAAATGTTTACAATTTTAGAGAAGCCTCCATCAGTAACCATACAGGACAACACATTAGGGAAATGGGATTGATGTCATTTATGCTTAATATTTTGACCTATGTTATTATCACTGTTCTGCAACTGTTATAAAAAGACATTTGCCACACTAGCTAGTCTCTTTCCTGGATAATTCACATTTGCAAAGTATCCTGAAAGTGGATTCAGCTGGGCAATCAATGCATCAGCCCAAATCGGAATTTCACTTTCCAAATATTTAATTTTCCAGTGAGAAATAGGCAGTTAGTATTGAACGTCACCTGTGTATATTCCGGTTTGTAAACAAAGATTATGGAAGTAAAGAATTGTATTTCATGTCCATACTCTCAGGTTAGAATTCACACGAGACCACAAATAAATAAATCAAACCTGCTTGAAAACTTGCTATGTATTTCCCTGAAAAGATATTCTGCAGTGTATTCCTGCCATAAACAAAAGTATGGATGAAGGTATTGATATAAAATACTTGCTTTGGAAATTTTTAAAAAATTCTCGTCTTCAACAGCATGTTTAGCATGTCCTACAGCACCTGGTTACCACCCTACAACTATCAGACTCCTGAACCAGCATTGATAGCATCACTCACCTCAAAACTGAACTGATTCCACAACCTATGGACTCACTTTCAAGGACTTTTAACAATTCATGTTCTCAGTATTATTTATTACTCATTTATTTTTTACTATTATTATGTGTTCTTTTTGTAGTTGCTAAGTTTTTTGTCTTTTGTACATCGGTTGCTTGTCCATTTTTTGTGTACAGTTTTTCATAGGTTCTTCTGTTTCTTTGTATCTACTGTGAATGTCCGCAAGAAAGTGAACTTCAAGGTAGTATATGGTGACAGACATGTACTTTGAAAGAAAAGCCATAATATTTAGCATTCCAGCCCTGAACTAGGCTTGATCTGAAAGTTTCACCAGTCTTTAAGTAATTAAATGCTGACATGCCTGATGTGCCCTTACAGTTTTTTGTTTTACTCCAATCAATTATTAGAACCTTGTATGTTAGCTGCTTGCTTTGTATAATCATAACTATCTTCCATATTCTCTTTTTTTGTTATATTCAAACATGGAATTCATTAATTCATTCACTGAATGCTAAGGAAGAGAAGTCAAACTACATACTTTTATTTTTAGATTCTTTTCCGTTACTTCTTATTTTGAGCACTTCTTGAAGTGTTGAACTATGGATTAAATTGATATTATTTTGGAAGCTGGGTTTATGTAAAGGCCAAGTCATTGAGTACATTTAAAGCAGAGGTTGATAGGTTCTTGAATAATAAGGGCATCAATGGCTGTAGAGAGAAGGCAGGAGTGTGAGTCATGATCGACTAAAGAAGTCATGATCAAGTGACTCAAGGGGCCAAATGGCCTAATTCTGCTCCTTTATTTTATGATCTTCATAATTTTCATCCTAGATTTTGATGCAAAAAATTAAATTGAATTCATGGATACACTAATATTGAGTCTTACCCTGATGACTCAATTTTTATTTCTTTTGACCTTGGGCTGCATTCTTACCAGGATCAGAATGAACAGACAAATGCACAGCTTCCCGTTCCAGTGTTCAGTGCTGCATGCTCTTGGAATCTAGAAGTACTTCTCAACTGGAAAATTTAAAAATGACTCATGGAAAGAAAACAACCATACCTTAAATTGATGAGCTGATGATTTTTTCCCAATAATTGCAATAGTTATTAATCAGAAATCAAAGCTAAAACTACATATGCTGGGAATCTGAAATAAAAGGGAAACACTCAGCTGGTGAGGCAACATTTGAAGGAGGAGGAACAGACGTTTCAGATTGAAGAACTTCCTGTTTATTTCACGGGAATCTCAAGTTAATATTTGCTTCATGACCTCTAATTATTTCTATTTTTCAGTTAAATCTAATGATTAATTTCTGATATGGTTCTCCTCTACCTTTCCATCTTATAGAGTATTCTGATCTTGTATTCATTGGCTTAATGTAAGCAGTTCTTAATGACTGTTTCTCTTATCACAGCACCTAGGGAGTACTTCCATTCATTGTAAACACAAGAGCTTCATTAATTGTCCGCTAACTACTGAACTGCAATTAAGGATTGGCTGCAATGCCGATTTTGCTAGTGAATTTATCCCATGAACTTGTTCAAGAAGAAGAAAGACCCTTAAGAAAACCTGGTTGACTGAAAATCACTTCCTCTGTTCGTATTGCAGCTGTAGGCCTTTGTTGGTCAGGGTTGACCATGGTTGTTGCATCCTAGCTGTCTAGATACGTAAACAAGGGCAGGATAATATGGGAAGCAAATCTCCCCCTCTCCACACATGTGATAGATGCAAAGGAACAACAGAGACTACTACAGTTTGGCACCAACAGCATTACAGGTGTTGCCAGTCAGCTTTGAACTCAATGTAGGGCTTCCTCGGAACCAGCCCATGAGTGGGTAGGCAGTGGAGGTTTGAGATCCGAATTCTCCTTCTCCTAGCTGAGCTGCTAACCTTAGCAGACAAGCTCCACCTGCCCAAAATGACTGGTTTTAAGATGCCAGCAATCCACCTTTACAAATTCTCCTTTCACACATGATGCCCAGGAGCTGGACTTGGTTGTCAGAGGCTATTTGAGGTGCATGCCATTGGGAGCATTTAATAGGTAGTGGGAGCTTGTCTCCATTACCACTTCCTGGCTATTACAACTTTAAGAACCACTTGAGTACTACAATGTACTCAAAAGTGTACAAACACTAATTACATACACTAATGTTGTTTAGAGTCAGGAAATTAATTTTAGTTTTTCACCAAATTGCTTTGCTGCTTTGTTTTCTAATATCGGTCTCCATTGCAGGCATCTTCCAATGTTAATCAGGTTGATATGTGATGTATAAAAATGTGTACAAAAGTTAATTCTCGTGGGACTTCATTGAGGATAGAAAAGACTAGATAGAGTGGATGTGTAAAGGATGATTCCTGTAGTGCGGGGGGTTCTAAAACCAGAGGGCACAGCCTCAGAATTCAAGTATGTCCTTTTAGAACAGAGATGAGGAACTTTTTTTACCCAACGGGTGGTCAATCTGTGAAATTCATTGCCATGGATGGTTGTGGAGGCCAAGTCAATGGTATATTTAAAGCAGAGTTTGATAGGTTCATGATTAGTAAGGCTGTCTAAAGATTATAGGGACAAGGCAGGAAAATGGAGTTGAGAGGAATAATGAAGGAATGGTGGAGCTGACTCAATTAGCCGAATGCCTAATTCTGCTGCAAGGTGTTATGGTCTAAGTTCTTGGAAAAATACAACAATAGTTTTCTGAAAGGATAAACTAAATTCAAAACTCATTGGCTATGTCAAAAGTGAATAATGTAGCTGGTGAATTTACTTTTACAATTTGTAATCCTATTATATACAAATGTCAGAATTTTAGGTATTGTTTATAGCCAAGCTTCCATACATGTATATTTGTATCGCTGCAATATTCTTATAAACAGGATGTTCTTTTAAGTATTGTATTTGGAAACAAATCATTTCCAAATTATCCATATCCAGAACTCCACTCCATTTAGCAGACCTTGACATGCCCTTCCTCTTCCCAGTGGCCCAGTGCTGCCTGGAGATGACTTCATTAGCTCAATCCATTCTTTAGCTTTGTTTCCTCTGCCACTGACCAAACTTCCTGACCATGATCTTGTGACACCAATCAGGCTGATGAGTTGGGAGCTTTCACGCTAGCGCTGATCTCTTTGCCAATATGACCAAAAATATCTTAACTGGTCAGTAAGTTAATTCACTAGCTTTCTGATTGCTTAACTGTGATTGGGAATGAGGAGCCTGGCTTTAAGATGAGTTATGATCAGTTTGCGTGTTCCATGCAACAGCTGGGTATTCCTATGTGGCCAGCAGGGCCCAGTCGCAGTGGACATGAGTGAAATTTAATGGGGCCATCAAAGCACCACTGAAAGCACATTGATCCTTAACAAGGTAGGAAAAAGGCTAGATAAATAATCATTTACTTTACTTACCTCTCTTTTGCACTATTTGTTGTGATTTATAGTAGTAGTAATGCAATCACTCAAATTGAGAATGATCTTCTCCTAAGGTGTTGTCTGTTAGTGGGTCCCCAGGTGGCTTAGAGGCCGATCCAGGATCTACATTACTCCAGGACATTAGGGTGAATTCTGTTACTTGTGTGACCTTGTTTAACATAAGCAGCCATGACACAATCCTTGACACCAGGTCCAGTGCATTGAATGCAAGACAACAGGAGACCCTTACTGCTGCAGCCTTCTTCCACCTTCACTGTCATTGTAATGTGTCATCATCTACCCCAGCTCCACCAGGTCCTGATTGAATCTCTCTTTGTCTGGAACCTCCCCCTTGACCTTATTGCCAGGAGCTATGCTGTCTGGCTGAACTCCAGACGGCATTGTTGTCAGGATCTCAGGAACTCACAGTCTTCTCCACCGTAACAATCCTTGGAGGTGTAACATATGTATTGCACTGTACTGCACATTGTAAACGCAAGCAGGCTTTTTCAACTGATGTTGGGTGAAACTACAACCAGAGGTCTTGTATTAAGTGAGAAAAGTGTAATGTTTAAGGGGAACATGAGGGGAAACTTCTTCAGTCGAAGGGTTGTGAGAGTGTGGAATGAGCTGCCAGTGCAAGTGGTGCATGTGAGCTCGACTTCAACGTTTGAGAGGAGTTTGGATGTACGTGGTTGGTAGGGATATGGAGGACTATGGTCCCGTTGCAGGTCAACGGAAGTAAGCAGTTCAAATGGGTTGGCATGGACTAGATGGGCTGAAGGGCCCATTTCTGTGCTGTACTTTTCTGTGACTCTGACTCTGTACTGCTGCTACAAAGCAACAAATTTCACGATATCTGTCAGTGATAGTAAATCTGACCCAAATTCCTTTACCATTTCTCCTGTATCTTTTAAACACATAGTGGTCTGGAATATTTAACTCCCAGTTATGGTCAGATTTCTGCAATGTCCTCTACACCATAGTCTTCAAGCTGAATTTAGACAATTAAATTTCTTTTTCACTTTGTAGTACTGGGTGAATTTGTGCATAGATGCATTACAATTTTCTCTCCAGTGAAATATTTTATTAACATAATCCACCACTGAGCCATGACCTCTTGGGAAAGAAAAATGATGAATATTCAGTAGAAAAGACAGAAGCCCCAGATAATATCAAAGCTGTATATTATGCCATCAAATACTTTGGTATCCACTACAGAATACCTGTTGGGTGTTGGTTCAAAGCACATGCTACAAAAATTCTGACCAAATGAACACCAATGTGCCCATGTTTAGTTGTTCAGTAATGTGCCATCATAAATGAAAGATCAACACAAGATACTCCTGAATATCATCAGATTCAGGGACCTTGATGACTGACCTATTTGTTCATGATGTATGTACTATTTCTCCTGTTTACAGAAGGGTCATGCATGCATCATGAACTGAATGTTCCTGTGGGCATTTTCTACCCTTATTTTTTTCAGTTAAGGAAACATAAGATTGTAAGCATAAACACAATCCAGATTTGCTCACAGAATCTCCCATGAATTTCAGTATACAATCAAGGGACTGCTGCTTTGTTGGATGTGATCTCATGGGATAATGTATTAATGATCCCATCTGCCCTTGGAGGTAAATTCACAAGTTCTTTCGGCAATTCCCTGACACAGAAGTGTTTCACCCATGTCAGAGATAACATTTCACCTTCAAATTTCACTGCTTTATTACCTAATCAATTTTACATTCCAGTGTTTGAAACCTTGTTATTCATGGATTTGCTACCATGTTTCATACATTTGTTGAATTGAATTGAATTGACTTTATTACTTATATCCTTAATATACATGAGGAGTAAAAATCTTTACATTATGTCTATGTCTAAATGCATAATGTGCAATTTATAATAAGTAGTACGTATACCAGGATAGACAATATAACATAAAAATATAATTGTATCAGCATGAATGAATCAGTCTGATGGCCTGGTGGAATAAGTTGTCCCAGAGCCTGTTGGTCCTGGCTTTTATGCTGCGGTACCGTTTCCTGGATGGCAGCAGCTAGAACAGTTTGTGGTTGGGGTAACTAGGGACCCCAATGATCCTTTGAACCCTTTTTACACACCTGTCTTTGTAAATGTCCTGAATAGTGGGAAGTTCACATCCACAGATGCGCTGGGCTGTCTGCACCACTCTCTGCAGAGTTCTGCAATTGAGGGAAGTATCGTTCCCATATCAGGCAGTGATACAGCCAGTCAGGATGCTCTCAACTGTGCCCTTGTAGAAAATTCTTAGCATTTGGGGGCCCGTGCCAAACTTCTTCAACCATCTTGAGATGAAAGAGGCGCTGTTGTGCCTTTTACACCACACAGCCAGTATGTAGAGAACACGTGAGATCTCCGGTTATGTGTATGTCCAGGAACTCAGAGCTGTTCACCCTCTCAACCCCAGATCCATTGATGTCAATAGCAGATATAATATTCCAATGAACTTCACTGACTATTTAGTAATTAGCACTGCCTTCAAGAAATATACACTTAGTGCCCACTTTATTAGGTATCTCCTGTATTTAGTGAAGTGTATATTTATGGTCTTCAGCTGCTGTTGCCCTTCCACTGTATTATGCAATGTGTTATGCTTCTGGAGGTGTTCTTCTGCACAGCACTGTAGTAACGTGTGGTTATTGAATTACTGTCACCTTCCTGTCAGCTTGATCCAGCCTGCCCATTCTCCTCTGACCTCTCTCATTAACAAGGCATCTTTGCTCACAGAACGGCTGCTCACTGGATGTGTTTTGTTTTTAGCACCATTCTCTGTAAACTCTAGAGCAGGAGTTGCCAACCTCCGAGGAATCTGCAGACCCCTTGCTTAATGATATTGGTCCATGGTATAAAAAAAAGATGGGGAACTCTTGCTGTAGAGACCGTCGCGCATGAAGATCCCAGGAGATCAGCAGTTTCTGAGATACTCAGATCTGTCTGGCACCAGCAATTTTTCCACAGTCAAAGTCACTTAGATCACATTTCTTCCCCATTCTGATGTTTGGTCTGAACAACAGCTGAACCTCTTGACTTTATCTGCATGCTTTTATACATTGAGATACTGCCACATGATAGGCTGATTAGATATTTGCATTATTGAGCAGGTATTCAGGTGTACCTAATAAAATGGCCACTGAGTGTAGATGTGAGTTGTCTATCAGGTCCAGCTGTCAGACTGTCGGATAAGACTAGCTTCAGTTCCGCAGCCTGGTTGGTAGATGATGTTTGTCTGGCCTCCTAGGCTGTAGATCAGTAATAGCCAAACTTTTTAGAAGGGTAGAGGAGTCTGAAATTAAAGGGCATAGTTTTAAGGTGAGAGAAGAGAAGGTTTAAAGGAGACCTGAGAAACAACTTTTTCTCAGAGGTAGTGAGAAGTGGATCGAGGTAAAAGAGCAAATGTTAGAAGTGGGTACAATTACAACATTTAAAGACATCCGGTTATGTGGATAGAAAGGGTTTAAAGCAGGCGTTCCCAACCTTTCTTATTCCATAAACCAATACCATTAAGCAAGTGGTCTGTGGACCCCTGGTTTAAGGGGTATGGACCAAATGCAGGCAGATGGGACTAGCAGAGGTAGACCAATTGGTCAGCATGGACAAGTTGGGCCTCAGGGCCTCCATCAGTGCTACATAACTTTATGACTCTAAAGCGCCTACATAAGAACTTGACGTGCTATAAATCGTGCAGAAATAAAATATGGCAGAAATCCAACTCCATTTTAAGTTAGCTTCTCCCTTGAGCGTATTTCATTATTCATGAAGAGATATTCAGAAATTAAATTCAGAGAATCTTGTGCTCCTAATTGTGACCTTCGCATTGACAACTATTGCTGCCATGACTGCACAGGTAGAAGTGTGTTAGTGGCTTTCTATTGTTCTTTACACCAGTTGGCACAATTAATTGATGATTGGCTGAAATCATCATGTTACATAGATTCACGGAGTACTGAAAGGGAGAAGTATGGCCTTAGGGCCATCTAGTACATGCCGAAGTATTACTCTACATAGTCCCATCAACCTGTACCTGCATCATAGCCCTGCATGTCCCTCCCATCCATGTACCTGTCCAAATTTCTCTTACATGTAGTGATTAAACTCACATCCACCATTTGCCCTGGCAGCTCATTCCACACTACCACCATCTGAGAGAAAAAAATTTCTGTTGCTGTTCTCCTTAACCATTTCACCTTTCACCCTTAACCCGTGACCTCTAATACTAGTTTCATCCAACCTCAGTGGAAAAAGCCTGCTTGCAGTTACCCTATCTGTACCCCTCATAATTTTCTGTCATCGTTATGTGCCATGTCATATGACACGGGCGATCATGGTCTTTCCGTGACCATAATTGTTCTTGGCAAATTTCTTTTATAGAAGCGGTTTGCCATTGCCTTCCTCTGGGCAGTGTCTTTACAAGACAGGTGATCCTAGCCATTATCAATACTCTTCAGCCTGGCGTCAGTAGTCGCATAACCAGGACTTGTGCTATGCCATCCACCACCTGCTCATGTGACCCTGATCAGGTTTGGGGGGGTGGGGGCTGGGGCAAAGCTGGTGCTACACCTTGCCCAAGGGTGATGTATAGGCTAGCAAAGGGAAGGAGTGCCTTACACCTCCTTTGGTAGAGACATTTCTTTTGTATACCTGTATCAAATCTCCCCTCATTATCCTACGCTCCAGGGAATAAAGTCCGAACCAATTAAATCTTTCCCTATAACTCAAATCCCAGCAATTTCTTTGTAAAATTTCTCATACTGTTTCAATCTTATGATATCTTCCCTTTAGGTAGGTGACCAGAAATGGACACAAATCTCCAAATTAGTGCTCACTGACGTCCTATACCACTTACAGATATTGCCTGTCTTCTCTGATGTATCGGCAACTTTCAAAGGAGAATCCAAACAGACATCTTAGTTTACTCAAGGAATTGTTCTTTTATCCCCTTGCATTTCAGAGTTAAAGAACCATTTCCCGATCTGGAGAGCTCTAACAAATCCTTCTCCCAATCCCATTAATTATTTGGGAGTCGGGATTGTGGGAAAGTAGCACACAGTCGTTTCCCATGTGGCTTATGGGATGCAGTCTGTTCACGTTACCATTTTTCCAGCAGGAAATTCATTGGGTGTGTGAAACACAATTTTGCATGCTCCTTGGCTGCTTCAAAGGGATGTCTGAAATAAATATCCATTAGTAATGCCTACAGAGTTGCAGAATGTTGCTGCTCTCATTGGTACATTACCCACTGGAATAAGCATCAAATGCCAACAGTTTATTAGACAGTCAGGCTCTGGTACAAGTGATCTTGCTATTTAGGAATGGTGTTTCTCTTGCTAATCTTGAAATTGTATTTGTTTTTAGCATGGAATTTCACATTTTATACAATAGGGATTTCAGGTAATTCATCCCATCTAATCTAAATAGTCATTTATGACCCGCATACATTTCCCCATCTTTTTCATCAAGGGGGTGGCAGGGTAGTGTAGCGGTTAGCACAATACTGTTGCAGTGCGGGTGATCTGGTTCAATTCCCGCCACTGGCTGCCAAGAGTTTGTACGTTTTCCCTGTGACTGTGGGCTTCCTACAGGTGCACCGGGTTCCTCCCACATTGCAGATACGTATGGATTAGTAGATTAATTGTTGTTCTTGCTGTTGAGTGCTGTTGTCGTTGTCGAATCATGGTCACCCTATGGATAGTATAGCTGTCCACAGGGTTTTCGTGGCAAGTTGTGGAAGCAGGTTGCTGGGCCTCACTTCCACACAGATACCGTTGCTGCCCAGGTTGGGACCTGGCCATATTTGAACTCAGGACCAGCTGCCTCAAAGTTCAGTGCTTATTGCCACTACACCTCCAGCCAGCCGGTTAATTACATGGGAGCAATGGGGCTGCACAGGCTCTTTGGATCGGAAGGGCCTGTACTGTGCTGTATCACTAAATAAATTAAAAAATGAAACAAACTGTATAATCTTCTACTCCCTATTAAATGCTCAGATGCCTTCTGCATAAATCCATATATAAATGCATTCAATTACTCTCTGTCACATCATTTTCCATTGACTAAAAAATGAGTAAAGATATTTCTCTTGAATTTTTAGATACTGAAGCAGTGTAAACTGTATTGCAGTCGGATGTTAAAAATATTCAGTCACGGTCTGACAGGGGACACAAGAGACTGCAGATGCTGGAAGTTGGAGCGACAGAGCAATCTGCTTGAGGGAACCAGTAGTTGAAGCAGTACCTGTGGTGATGGGGGTGTGTGGAGCAATTGTTGATGTTTTAAGCTAAAACCCTGCATCACTTCCCCTCCCTCCTGTTGGATCTCTGTTTAAATTCTGATGCTTGGGGTTTTTCCAGAAGTCAAAAATGGAGAGCGGTCTTAATTCCAAGATTTTAATTTATTTTAAAGTACAAACAAACATGTAAATACTAAGGAAACAAAACAAAGAGCTGAGAAATTATGCAAAATACGCAAGATGCTGGAGGAACTCAGTAGGTCAGTTTTCGTGGAAATGAATAAACAGTTGATGTTTCAGGCCAAACCCCTTCATCAGGACTGAGAAATTTGATGCTAAGAGGGGAATTAATGCTAAGAGGTGTAAGACAAAGGAATAAAGATGACACTCCTGAAAAATCTATCACTTTTATAGAGAAGATAAAGAAATTCATTTGATAGCAATAAATTAGTTAATAAGCTACATAATTCAAACAATTCCTTAGCCAATGAAAAATAAGAAAGGTGATAAACTGTTAGTTTCTGCCAGTGAGTGTGAAATATACAAGTTTGTTAAAAAGTACAAATCTTATAAAAAGTATTATTAAAGAATAACAGTGGTTTCCAACACTTCCCATAGATGTCACATGACACAAGTACTGAGCAATGACTAAGCACCTATCTGATTATATTACCATCACGGATTCCCCCAGTACTATTATGATGCAGATGCATTACACACTGCTTACAAGTACATTGCATGAAGCTGACAAGGGTACTTTGACATCATCTGCCAAACCCCTGGTCTCAGAAGGACAGAACAACTAGCACACTGGAACAGCACTATTTGGAAGTTGACCACTACTTTGACTTGAATATATCTCACCATTTCACCATTGGTCTAACTGGGTGTTGGACTTCCTAACCAACAGACCTCTTATAGTAAGGATGCACAATCACTCCTCCTTCCCCGTCACATGAGTGCCCCCCAGGACCGTGTGGTGAGCCCATTGTAGTTCACCTTCTCAGACATCCCTGAGAGTCCAGTTCACTGATGACACGACAGTGGAGGGGCTCAGCACCAACAACAGTGAAGTGGCCTACAGAGAGGAGGTGGAATGCTCGAGGCCTGGTGCCTGGAAAAAAACCACTTCCTCAATGTCAACAAGACAAAGGAGATGGTTAACAACTTCAAGAGAACTCGAAACACTCACACTCCTGTTACATAGTAGAGGAAACTGTGAGCAGTTTCAAACTTCTGGGCCTGTGCATCTTGCACAACCTCTCATGGTCCCAGAACACTTCCTACACAATCAGGAAGGCTCACCAACACCTCTACTTTCTGAGGAGAGTGAAGAGAGCTGGACTATGTACATCTATACTGGCATCATTCTGCAGATGTGCAGTAGGGGCCATTAAATGCTGCGTTACTGCATTTAATTGAAACTGCATTGCAGTGAATAGGAAGGATCATTGAGTAGTCAAAACTGCCCAATGTATCACTGGCACCAGCCCACCCACCATCAATGGCATATATTCAGAAAGGTGGCCTAAACATTCCATTAACATCATGAAGGATCCCACCAATCCTGCTCATGGACTGTTTGTTTGGAGTTGCAATAGTTTTGTTCTCGTTTACACTTGCATGGAAACAACATTAAACAATCCTGAATCTTCAAAAGCATTAAACAAAACTTGCCATCATTGCAAGGATTACGACTGTCCAAGTAGTTAATCAGCCCCTTGAACTTTTTGACCTTCCCGTTCATAATACCTTATGTTTTATATAATCAATTCAAATTATAGCTATTTGAAGTGTGTAGATGAAAGATATCAATGAGACTGAAAGAGTACAGAAAAAATTTACAAGCATGTTGCTGGACTTGAGGACCTGAGTTATAGGGAAAGGTTAAATAGGTTGGGACTTTATTCCCTGGAGTGCAGGAGAACGAGGGGAGATTTGATAGAGGTGTACAAAATTATGTGGGGTATAGATAGAGTAAATGTAAGCAGACCTCTTCCTCTGGGGTTGGGTGAGATTACAACTCGTGGTCAAAGGTTAAGGGTGAAATGTTTAAGGGGAACTTCTTTACTGAGAGGGTGGCCAAGTGTGGAACAAGCTGTCAATGGAAGTGGTTTAAAGTTCCTATGTTAAATAGCCCAAATCCTACCCCAGTGCACTCCCCAACTTCATTCCTCCCGCTCTTAAGACTGTTTTTTTCAACAAACCACTTTCTCAATCTTTGTATGTTCTCATTTTTACTGGTCAAAATCTCTCCTACCTCACATTCATAGTTATAGACAAGTAAAACAAAGAAATAGGCCCTTGGGCCCATCAAGTCCATGCTAACTTGTTTTTCTGCCCTCAGACCAAAGCCCTCTATATCACTCTCAGCCATGAACCTACCCAAAGTTCTCTTAAGTGTTCCAACTGAATCCACGTTCTCGACTTCTGCTGGCAGCTCATTCCAATCTCGCACCTCCATGAGTGAAGTTCCTTAGTTCTGCTTAAATATTTCACTTTTCACCCGTAAGCTATAACCTTTAAATCTAGTCTCACTCAGTCTCAGATGAAAGCCTGCATGCATTTACTCTATCTATACCGCTCATAATTTTGTATACTTCTCTCAAATCTCCACCCATTCTCCTACACTCCAGGGACTAAAGTTCTAACCTATTCAACCTTTTTCCCTTTGCCTCAGTTCTAAAGTCCGAGCAACATCATTGTAAATTTTCTCTGCACTTTTTCAAGGGTATCTTTCCAGTATGTAGGTGACCAGAACTGCACATGATGCTCCAAATTTGGCCTCAGCAACATCTTATACAACTTCAGTGAAAAATCCCAAATGCTGTACTCAATACTCGGATTAATGAAGGTCAATGTGCTGAAAGCTTGCTGTTACGGCCCTATCTACCTGTGATGCTAGTTTCAAGGAATTATGAATCTGTATACCAGGTACCTTTATTATACCACACACCTCAGTCCCATCACAGTATATATAAGTTTACCCTGATTTGTACTACTGAAGCGCAACATATCACACTTGTCTGCATTAAATTCCATCTATTAGTTTTCAGCCCATTTCTCCAGCTGCAAGCTTTGATAGCCTTTAATTGCTTGTTAGACCAAGACTGAGGGTTTAACATCATAAATGTCGACTAAAATTTGGCACTTAAATCCTTCTATGGATTGTCCAACCAGTGGTTTCCTTGAAGTGAAAACTGTCATAAAGAGGAAGGTTCAAAATACCTGAGCTGCTCTGTGTAACAATCTGAACCACTCTCCAGAATAAGAATAGTTTATCAACTTCTCATCTTCGTCTTCATGGAAACTAAAAGTTTGTATTGGAAATCGTAAGATATATTAGGGCCGATGTTCTGTTCTGACACCAGAACTCATACCAGGAGCTACCCATGTACACTCAGTGGCCACTTTATGAGGTGCACCTCCACACCTGATTGTTCATATAAATATCTAATCAGCCAGTCATGTGGCAGCAACTTAATACATATGAAAGTATGCAGAGCTGGTCCAAAAGCTCAGTTGTTATTCACACCAAACATCAGATTGGTGAAAAAACAATGTGATCTAAGTGACTGACTGTGGAATAGTTGATGGTGCCCGACGGGATGGTTTGAGTGTCTCAGAAACTGCTGATTGCCTGGGATTTTCTGCACTACAATCTCTAGTGTTTACAGAGAATGGTGCAAAAAACATTTAAAAAATCCAGTGAGTGGCAATTCTATGGCTGAAAATACCTTGTTAAGTAGAGAGGTCAGAGGAGAACAGCCAGACTGGTTCAAGCTGACAGGAGGGTGACAGTATCTCAAATGACCACTTTTTACAATGGCGGTGTTCAGAAGAGCACCTCTGAACACAGAACACATTGAACCTTGAAGCAGATAACCTACAGCAGCAAATGACCATGAACATACCACTCAGTGGCCACACAGCAGGTACTTAATAAAAGGACCACGAGGTGTAAATCCTGGGTAATCTTGGCATATGCACAACAGTCACCATTCAAGTGAATGGAAGAGGTCAGCTGTTGAGAGAAAAGTAGGTTGATTTTTAAATTATTCATTTGAGTTGCTTTTAATTATATACACAAAATAGCGTGTTTTGGTTTTTAAAATGTTAAAAAATATCAATGCCATTGCTTGCCTTTTATTTCAGAGTAAGGCATATTATCACTGACATAGGTCGTGAAGTCGGTACTGCAGCAGCAGTGCAATCCTTGTGAAAAATTACTATAAATTGCAAGAAAGAAATATTAAAATGTACTGCAAAAAGAGAGCATAATATTGAGTGTTCATTGGTTCATGGTTTTTTCAGAAATCTGAAGGTAGAGGGGAAGAAGTTATTCCTAAAATGCTGAGTGTGTGTCTTGTTTCAGTCTCTGGTATCCCCTCCCTGAAGGTAGTAATGAGAAGAGTGCTTGTCTGGATGGTGAGGATCCTTGGAAGCATGTTCCAAATGTTTGTGAGTACCAGAAGTACTCAGCTGCCCCTGTGTAAACAGCCTTGCGCAGTCCGTAAGCCCAAAGATGCCAAGGGAGTAGGTTCACTTGCTCTCAAAGTGCATCTGCAGTCCAGCGGCCTGTGATGAGACAGCACTAATTCTGAAATCCCGAGTGCCAGATGATGATACAATACTACAAAGAGATCACGCGATCTAACACGGTGACGTAATGTGGTGAACTACATATACCTGTCTGGACACACACTGCTTCTGTGGCTCCTCCCACGGACCCCGGTATAGAGGCAATTGGGGACTCCGCCCCGGTCTCAGTCTCCAGGATGCAGTGTGGAGATCAATTGCTGCTTGTTCTTTCTTCTAGTCAATAAAAGCCAATATCTTGCCTCACGTCTCAGAGAGTTATTGATGGTACATCACGTACAGAGAGCAATTTTGGGGCAATGCAAATCTCAAGAGTTACTCAAGCTTAGAGAGAGGCCATTTAACCCAACAAGACAATGCTGGGCCCTAGTAGGACATTCTCATCAGTCTATTCCTCCTTATTTTTCTGCATTTACTCATTTTCTCTCGCATACTATTTGATTCATTTCACATTTTATCTTCCCAAAGAGTTAGTTTCAGTAGCCAGTTAACCTTCCTCTATATCTTTGGGACATGGGAGGAAACCGGAGCACCGAGTGGAAACAGTGTACTCCCCAGGTAAACGTGTACACTCCACAGGCACTGATACACACCCCTGAAGCCCTGAGGAAGCAGCTTTGGCTTCTTCTCCATTCTGCAGCCCTGTGCTCTACTGTTTATACAGTCTATCCACGTAGATTATACAAACTACTGGAAAATACATTTATTACTGAGATTGTATTACAGTAAGGATTCACTCCAATTGCCATTTGAGAATTGAATGCTTGCTGCTTTCTTCAGTTTAATAATTCCTGTAATACCTGCAAAAATTAAATGCAAATTTAAACAGCAAATTGATCAAATATTAATTACAAATATTATAACCATTGCTTTGAAAGTCCTGTCTATAATGAATTGTTTTTTTTTAATTTCATTACTTAAATTACTTAAATATTTCATGTGGATATTTAAAGTGGAGGAGCAATTTTTTGGGGTTTGTTGATTAAAAGAAATGAGCTTTACATCTGTTACTTCAAAGCAATGTTATTGGAATGGTTTTGATGGCATAAGCATAGTGTGTAAATACAAGCTGGTAATTTGGCAGGACAATTCAGATTTATGATTACTATGGAAAATGCGCAATGAATATTAATACAACCATTCGCAAGAGGTTTGATTTTCTTTTCCTAGACTGCAATGTTGTTTTTGTTTATTTATGATAGTTAAGAATTCTACAAATAACTTACCTATTGTCAATGTCAGATGTCAACTTAATTAATCACAAAGACAGCAGTGTGTCAATCATCCAGTCTAACGCATCATTGATTGTATGTCCAAGGGAACTGTGCTAATCAAAATGTGTGTGTTATTTATTTATTTAATGGTACTGTGCAGAATAGGCCGAGCTGCGCTGCCCCAGCAACCCCCATCAAACCCGATTAACCCTAAGCTAATCAAGGGACTATTTACAATGACCAATTAACCTACTCAGTAGGTCTTTGGCCTGTGGGAGGAAACTGGAACACTTGGGGAAAACCCACAGGAAGGACATACAGACTCCTTACTGACGGAGCCGGAATTGACCTCTAAACTCCGGAACACCCTGATCTGCACCGGTGTTGCGCTAATCGCTACGCTACTGTGGGACCCACAGTTATTTTGTTTTATAAATCATATTCTCCATCTCAACCAATAGCTGTCTTACATTCCATAGGACATACTGTGACTCTACAAAAATATTAATCAGTCTAATTTGTGTTATTCTTTAAATTTCTATTTTATTTCAAACGTTAAAACTCATTGCTGCTTATCCCCAAAACTTGTGTTCTGGGAGGGACGGTGTGCTGGATTTTGATTGATTCCATGTTTGCTTTTGATTATGTCTGATTACAATGGAAATGTACTGTTGGTTGAGTGTTCTTAAAATAGTGCGGTAATGGGGGAAAGGAAGTCAGCCAACATTTGCAGTAGTCTTTGTCACATAGTGGTTGCATGAAGTTGTTAGTGAGAAACTTGTTTCTCTTTTGCTGGTTCCTTGTAACTCAAAAGTGAAAATAGTTCCGAAAATCTCTTAGAAGAAAGTCGTGTAGTTTGAATCATAGAACATGCAGCATGTCTGATAATGCACTTTTGAAGCATATAGTAGGAAATAGTTCCTATAGTAGGAAATCAAAAAAAAACTACAGTTAGATGCAGAGACAGGTTTAAATGTTACATGTGCTAAATGTACCTAATAAAGTGGCCACTGAGAGTAGGTTTGTGATCTTCTTCTGCTGTAGGCCACCCACTTCAAGGTTCAGCATATTGTGCATTCAAAAATGCTCTTCTGCACATCACTGTTGTGGTGTGTGGTTACTTTGAGTTACTGTTGCCTTCCTGTAAGCTTGAACCAGTCTGGTCATTCTCCTCTGACCTCTCTCATTGACAAGTCATTTTCGCATACAGAATTGCCATCCACAGAACGCTTTTTTGTTTTTCACACCATTCTCTGTAAACTCTAGAGACTGTTGTGCATGAAAATCCCAGGAGATCAGTAGTTAATGAGATACTCAAACCACCCCATCCAGCACCAACAAACATCCCATGGTCAAAGTCACTTAGATCACATTTCTTCCCCATTCTGATGTTTGGTCTGAACAACAACTGATTCTCTTGACCACATCTCCATGCATTTATGCACTGAGTTGCTGCCACTTGGATTGGATGATTAGATATTTACATTAATGAGCAGCTGTACCTAATAAAGTGGCCACTGAGTATATAATTACTCAGTCTGGATCAAGGGTAGGCAATCTTAAGTACAAATGATCTTCTAGCATGTGTTATTCATTAATTTGAGGCAATACATAACTAGATGTATTTAAATAAATAATTCCCATATTTTTATGGCATTTATCTGGCCCACCATCTGCTCATTAATACACGATCTGGCCCACAGCTGCAAAAAGGTTGCCGACCCCTGGTCTAGATTATATATATCAGTGTTGGGGATATTCTGATAATCCAAGATGATCTGGACTGCCAGATTTTCTGGACTATGAGATCTATTAATACCCCAGTACACACTTCATTCAGTTGTGCAGTAGAAAATGAATCTCAGGATTGCATATTCTGACATATATGTACTTTAATAATAATATTTACTTTGAACTGAGTTAATAATAATCTTAAAGGGAGGGTAGACAAGAAGCACAGAACCCAGGGCTCCAGTAATCGGGATGGAACTCTGGTAAACAACAGCTGGTGTGCCTAATACTGAACCAGCAGCATTTCCAGAGAGTGTAATTGTGTAACTATCTGGACAGTGAAGATACCAGGTCACAAAGTATTTGAAAATCACTTCTAGTTTAAACAGAATACACTATAATGAGTGCAATAATTTTGACCATTAGAATTAATTCTGTTATAACTTACTTACTGAATGCCATTGAGCAGTGTACTTAAGGTGATTCATTAATCTCGCATCGGGTCTAAGATATCTTTGGTTATGTTGAGTCATTGGGCCAAACTTTCTTGGCACAGGTTGGGGGAGGGGGTTGCGGGAGGATGAAGTGAGAAGCTGGGAGATGATGGGTGGAAAAGGTAAAGGTCGAAGAAGGAAGAATCTGATAGGAGAGGAGAATGGAGCAAAGTGAAAGAAGGGCACTGTCTTACCAGCTGAAAACCATGCTTGAAATGCTCCGTTCCCAAAGCTCCAAACTAAGCTCTGAAATAAAGCAAACACTATCTCTGATTAATCTGGCATTTAAGAATATGTAAAGATATTCATAATGAAATAAAGGACTGAAAGAATAAAATACCTTTAAAAATTGGTTAAAGGTTACTAGCTTAACATTTCTGTAAGTCAGGTATGTGGTCCTAAAGTTGAATTTTCCAAGTAACTGTTGAGGGATATTGACGAGTTTGACTTCCAGTGTGGAGTACAAAATGTTTTACTTTGAATGAAACACACAAGGAGTACTCTTGATGAGTGTATTTGGGACTTCCATACTCAGAAGTGCCAAATTTGCTGGCTTTCAAAAAAAAAATGCTTGTAAGTCTGTTTAGAACACCCAGCACAAACTTGAAAATTTTTGGACAATCTTTTATTTTGCTGAGTATGTTTTCATTTTAACTTGGAAGTTTTGCATTGAATTCCAGATAAGATCAAGATATGATTCAGATTAAAATAGATACCAGTTTTGGTAATTTCTTAACTGGTTATTTTTGCTTTTAACACATTTTAAGCAAGCCAGGCTGTTAACTTCAAATAGTTAACTTTAGTTGTTTATAGGAAGTTACTGAATACAGTATCAAAATATAATATTCTACTGTAACCTATTATAACACATCAACAATAATAATGACTTTTTCTTACAGAAGAAGAGGACAGTCATCCTCAACCTCCACCAATATTAAAGGAACCTGAAAAGAAAAAGAGCCCACAAACTAGCGTGAATAAAACAGGTATGATTAATGAAAGTCATTTTTAAATTGTTCACACAAAGATAAGCGGAATTCCAGCTTTACTTGTTAGAAGCATCCCGGAAGTTGTTTCTTTATTTGAAGAAGTAGAGGAGCCTCATGTCCCACACCGCCATTCAAGAACAGATATTACCCACCAACCATTAGGCTCCTGAACCAGCGCGAATAACCTCACTCACTCCATCACTGAAATGATTCCACAACCTATAGCCTCACTTCTAAGGACTCTACAACTCATGTTCTTTCTTTTATGTATTTGCACAATTTGTTGCCTTTTGCACATTGGTTGTTTGTCTTTGTGTGCAGTTTTTCACTGATTTTATTGTGTTTCTTTGTACTCACTGTGAATGCCCATAAGAAAATGAATCTCAAGGTAGTATATGGTGACTTATATGTATTTTGATAATGAATTAACTTTGAACTTTCAAAATGCTGCTCTGTTTCATGTGCAAAATAATAGACAATCTTTATTGTAACGAAATAAGACAAAAGTGTTTGATCAAAACCCATACATTCGCAAGAAAATAGATGCAGGAGCAGGCCTTCCGGCTCATCTTGCCTGCTTCACCGTTCATCAATCATCACTGTTCTACCTCTGTTCTCAACTCTACCTCTGTGTCCAATCCTTGTAGTCTTCAATCTCCACATTTTACAAAGCATTATCTGCCTTTAAATATTGTACTTCTAATAATCCGGCCTCAACCATTCCCTGGAGTAGAGAATTCCAGAAATTTACCCCCCTCCCCCCAGAAGAGGAAATTTCTATGTATGTTAGTTGTAATTGGCCATCTGTTGGCTTGAACCTCTTCTTCTTGATTGAGACTGTCTTCCTAATGAAACAATCGTGTCATCTACACATCATAATATGTGTTCCATTAAGATCACTCCTCATTTTTGTAAATTCCAAAGAATAAAACCCTTTGGCCTCTGAGGTAGGACAGTCCTCTTATCCTGGGAATTCCCTTTAGAATGCCTCTTCTGCTACTAAATCTTTTCCTGAGGAAGAGGACCAAAAGTGTGTCGTTCTGAGCAAGTAATTTTCTGTTTTTGGTGGTATTAGATTAATTAACTTGAGAATGAGTTTATTTTTAACCTATTCATTTTTCCTGAGTGTACATATTTGGGAAAAATAGCCAGCTGGGACACCCATACATAGCACTGACACCAAAAATTTAGCAAACTTGCTTCCTTCTCATTCCTTTTTCTTCCATTAGTATTGTATAGTACCATCTGTTCATAGGTAAATCAGTAGCCCACTGGTTAGTGCGACGGGGCATCGGAGTTTGGAGTTCAGATCCGACTCTGTATGTAAGGAGTTTATACGCCTTCTCCTTGGATGTGTAGACTTCCTCCAGGTGCTCTGGACAAAGTTCAAAGTAAATTTATCATCAAAGTATCTGTATGTCTCCATGTACCATCCTGAGATTCATTTTCTTGTGGGCATACTCAATAAATCCATAATAGAATCACAGTCATAATAGAATCAATGAAAGACTGCACCAACTTGCGCATTCAAGCAGTGTGCCAAAGACATCAAACTATGTAAATACAAAAATAAATGGATAGTAATAATAAATAAATAAGCAATAAATAGCAAGAACATGAGATGAAGAGTCCTTGAAAGTGAGTCCATTGTTTGTGGGAATTTGTGCATTTCCTCCCACATTCCAAAGATATACTGTTTATAGAATAAGACATAGGAACAGATTTAGGCCATTGGGCCTGTCAAGTTTGGTCCTCCATTTCATCATGGCTGAATCATTTCCCTCTCAACCCCATTCTCTTGTGTTCTGTGATTAGGCTAAGGTTAAATTGGCTGTTTGCTGAACAGTGCAGCTCATTGAGCTGGAGGAGTCTGTTTCATGCTGTATCTCTAAGTAAAAATAAAATTAATCCAATTGTAGGCTCACTTGCACTTTCGAGTCACTCTGTAATTTGCAGATATAGGATTTAATTTCTCCTCCCTGATTCCGAAGCAAGAATGAGCCAACTTTTTCCAGCATAAAGTACTTCTCAACATTAGTTCACGTATGTTTCTATTTCTTTAAAAAAAAGTTATTTATAATTATTTATAATTTTTAACAGGTCAAGCTTCATATTGCACATGTTGGCTGCTCAGATTCCTTCTTATTTAGGGTGATGATTCCAATTGGATAAACAGTTTATTCCATTAGGAAGGGAAGGATTGCTGTGACGGCCTAGAATAACACAGATGTTGCTCAATAAATTGAAAATAGTATGAAAGCAAGCTTGCAGGAAAAGAGCTGAACTAACACTTTCCTGCTGAAAAACTGATAATTCCCAACTTGTATCTTGCTTGTATCCTTTATACAACATCTCAAATTGAATAAATAATATAAATCTGCCCAAAGGTTACCTCCTGACCCTGGTAGAACAGTTCATGGACAGAGTGAAACAAGATAAATTTGGTAGTATTCTTCAACTTCTTCCACTTGTTAAGCAAACAATCTCTTTAAATTGTTTTGATGTAAAAATTGAACTTTGAAACAATCTCTTCAAGATTTTTTTAATGTACAAATTGAACTTTGAATCTTTTTCCCCCATATTCTATTAACTGAGTTTATGGATGTAGTTCTATAGATGCCCATTTTTAGGAATATGTCTTTTCTGATAACTAGTACTTTCTAGAGCCCTCCTGCACACATGCACAAATCTCCCTCTCAGTTTCGCCTGCAGGATGTACTCTTCAGGACCATCTCCATATACATTTAATATATAAGATATATCTAAAAGTGATTACCCTCTCCTAGTTATTGTTTTCTACAGCAGCCCCAATGGAAAGATAAGCAACTGGTCTGCCTTTCCTTCAACTCCATGCACGTGTGCAGCAGCAAAGCTCATAAGTATCGATTAGTGTATGTGGGGGCCACTTGAGAAGGATTTATAAAATAAGCCAATTTAGTTCTGCCTGAATTAGATTGTAATGACTCAATTACCTTTTATTTCTGTACAAAAGAGATTTAGGTGAATAAATTAACAGATCATCATCGAGGAAGTGTCACTACTAAAGGACAGTTTATAGATGTAATACACAATTGCTGTCACACCTTTAAGATTGTAATATAGACATCTGTGTATACTTTGTGGTTTAGTGGAACAGACTTCTGTCAATCAGAGACTGACGTGGGACTTAGAGATACCCAGGAGACGTACAATGTAGATGTCTCTGAAAAGGTCAACTTGACACAGGCTGCAATGATCGACCCACTGATCTGTCTGCTTTGATAAAAATCAGATAAACTTAAGACTGCTAATTGATCTGCAGCCTGTTTAAATGTTGGCCATGCATACCCTCCTTGCATATGATTACTGTAGAGAGCAAATGAAGCTAAAACTGTGAAATGCCGATGACGGAAAATAAAAATCACAGGACTTCACTGGATGGGGAAAGGTTGAGGAATATATTCTTTTCTGCCTCAATTTTATATAAATGCCTATGAACTAATTATCAGTGCAATAGGAGAACAGCTACATCTGTTCAGTTGGATTTTGAAAGTGTGACCTTGTACAGTTGTGTCTAATTTTCATTAGATCTGAAAAAACGATGCTTCGCTAACTCAAGGACAGTGGATTCAGAGAGACAAGCCTGAGTAACACAAAGTGGGACAGATCTGCTTCTTATCAGGAATTTACACCTCACCACAACCAAATGTCAGCTAAAGCAGGCTTTATTATTGTATCTCTAATGCGTCCTGTGAGGAAATGCAGTCTGGGTCACCTTCCTCCTCATGTACACCAAATACATCATTCTCTTAGCGCTGTCAAACAAAGGCTGGGTGGACAGGCACTTTGTGCTCAGGAAGTTGCTTTTCAGATCCTTTCCAATTAAAGCATATGGAGAGGAAACAGAACGCAGTTTGAGAAAAAAAAACCCACAAAGGAAGTTAGAAGCAGGTTGCTGTTAGATTTTGGCTTATACATAAGCTTTACATAACGGAAGTGGTCATCGGGTCATCTAATGACAGTACTTGAAAATTAACCAGAAAACATGGCGAGTGATTACTCATCCTAATTTGCTTGTCAGATCCTTCATTTAAAAAAAAATCTGCCTAATTGTCTCATGCTAGTTCTCATAGTTTTTTTCCTCTGATATTAAGTGTATTGCAGCACTCTAACTCAATGACTTGTATTCAGCATTCTAACTGGCTGCATCACCATCTGGTAATTGGGGGGGTGGGGGTGGGCTATTGCACCGGATCGGAATAAGCTGCAGAGACCTGTAAACTTAGTCAGCTCCATCATAGGTGGTAGCCAGGACATCTTCAAGGAGTAATCCCTCAAACAAGGCGGCATCCATCATTAAGGACACCCATCACCCAGGTCATGCCTTGTTCTCATTGCTACCGTCAGGAAGGAGGTACAGAAGCCTGAAGGCACACACTCAGCGATTCAGGAACAGCTTCTTCCCCTCTGCCATCAGATTTCTGAATGGACATTGACCCCACAAACACTACCTCACTACTTCTTATTTCTAATTTTGCACTACTTACATATAAAATAGTTAAATGAAGTGTATGTATATATACACATATACACATATATGTGTGGGGGTGTATATAAAATTTATTTATTTACTGTAATTCAGTTTTTCCTTTCTCATTATGTATTGTGTTGTAAGCTGCCGGAAAGACAACAAATATCACGACATATACCGCTGGTATTAAACCTGATTCTGATTCTGTAGTACCATTAGTGTAGTAATGCTTCACATATTACTTCACAAACATTACCAAACAAAATTTGACACCTAATTACAAAATCAGTTATAAATACAGATAAAAGGAGTTCTGTCATAGAGATATTTCTGAAGGAACAACGTAAATGGGAAACAGAGGTCAAAAGGCAGACAGTTTTAGGGAGACGATGTAAGCAGTTGTTATTGCGTTGCTGTTGAATAACGACCTCTGCCGTCACCCAGACAGTTAACCTTGTAACACTAGAAGTTTGGTTGCCATGTAGAGCAGAAAGCAGGCAAGGGTATTTCTTTCTTGCTGAGTATCTCCTAATATGAACTTCTGACCTTGCTGAAGAATGTCAGATATTCTCAGTCCCACTCATGTTTACATTAAAATACTTGGAGCATGAGTTGAAGATCATAAGATGCAAACACCATGGTAATTAACAAAATATTTTTTCAGTCAGATTACATTTTTTCTAATTTGAGTAGAAAAAACAAACATCATTATTGTCCAGCTATTAGGTAAACTTTATGTTCAAAATAAGGGAATTGGGAGGGATAATAAATAAAGATGGAGAAAAATGCATAGCTTAATTAAACATTACTTTATGTGTCAAATATTTTAATGTATTCTGTGCTTTCTACTGTTTCTCAGTTAGTCTACAATTAACTTGATTATCTCAGACATCCACTGCCATTTTCTCTCGACCCTTTTGGACAAATGTACCTCATCTTGCTGCCAGAAAGATGGTGGGAGAGGATGTGGTACAAAGAGGCAGCTTCTTCTCTTGGCTTCTTCCCCCTTTCTGTCCAGTCCTGAAGAAAGGTCTCAGCCCAACACATCGACTGTTCATTCTTCTCCATTCATACAGTCTGACTTTCTGAGTTCCTCCAGTATTTTGTGTTTGTTCCTCTGAATTTCCAGCATCTGCAAAATCTCTTGTGTTCATGATAATGCTAAAAATAGCCTCATACAACTGGCACCAAATTATATCTGGTGTAGAGATTTTGTCAATTTACATTAACAATTATATTATGAGTAATTAAAATTAATCATTTTTGTATTTTTGTTTTTAAATCATTTTCAGTATTCATGTTTATAAGTTAAAAGTTCAAAGTACATTTATTATCAACATTATGTATACTATATGAAATCTTGAGATTCATCTCCTTATAGGCAGCCACAGAACAAAGAGACCCAATAGAACCCAATAAAACCCAATAAAAAAAGACTGTGTAGAGAAAAAGACAGATCATGCAAACAATAAAAAAATAAGCAAATAACTTTCAGAACTGAAGTTCAGAAATTGAGTCCACAGCCACTTTCGTGATATCCCATTTTCCTGAAATTGTCTTAATAGTACTTTTTTTCATTTCTGGATGCTAGAAAAGTTCATTGCGCATAACCTCACCAAGAGTGACTAGCTGTTAGCTTATCAGATATAAGAGCAGATGTGCTGAAAGTACTCATTAGGCCAGGCAGCGAATATGGTAAAAGAAACAAAGCCAACATTTCACATTGCCTGAAGGCCCCCAAAGCATTTTCTATTTTTACTTCAGATTTCCCAAATTTGCAATATCTTGCTTTTATTCAGTTTTGTCAGCATTTTCATGTACAGAGATTTTTCAATGCACCCCATCCTTAACCAGCATGAAATGAATTATTGGACTGGAGTTTCTAGCAAAGATATAAAGCCTTGTTATGATCAGACCTGGCACTTTCCATCAAATTGACTCTGAGGCAGGAATTCCCAAACTGTTCATAATGTCATGGAGCCTTACCATTAACTAAGGGGCCCGTGGACTCCAGATTTGGAATCCTTGCCTTAGGCAAGGATGAAAACTTTTATTGTGGGAGAAACTTTTACTGCAGTTTGCTACTGATTCCAGATTCTGTGTTGAATGCTGTCATCTTATCCAGAATCCTGGATGGCTTTTGTGGGTTCTGAGTAGTTAACAGTCTCAAAGTAGGAACCGAAATCTCTCCCAAACATGGAACAGGAAATGTCCATGGGGAAGAAAGGTGGCTACTTTGTGAGCAGATCCACACTTTCCATGGAGTTTGTGTTTGCTCCCAGAGCACGGACTTGAGTCTCTCAATACGATCCTTGTTGCCCCTCCTCCATCTTGAGGAGTCAAGGACCAGAGTTCCTAGGAGTCATAGGGATGGTGCATTTATTTAAGGAGGTTTTGAGCATGTACTTAAATTTCTTACACTGTATGCCTGGTAATTTCAGAGTAGAGAGTGCCTTTTGGAAATCTGGTGTCAGGCATCCGTGGATGGTGCTGGCATCTTTACAATGTCATGCTTACACCATTGGCGCTTGTCTCAGAAGGGCTTAGAAGAGCCAGGAGTGCTGTCATCTCACAAACAATGTGTTAGTGTCAGGCTTAATGTTTGGCAAATGGCAGACATGACTCACTTCAGGGGTCGGTGTTGTACCATTCAGAGACACATATCCATATCGTTTAATTAGTGTCTGTTGGTAGAACCCTTATAGTAGGTTGCAATTAAATATTTGGTTGCAAAAGTATTATATCAGGCATGAAGGCATTCTGTTTTATACTTAAACACAAGAGATTCTGCAGCTGCTAGAAATCCAGTGCAACACACAAAATGCTGGAGGAACTCAACAGGTCAGGCAGCATCTATGGAAAGGAACAAACAGCTGATGTTTTGGGCCAAGACACTTCATCAAGTCTGCTCCATACTTCAGACTTCAGAATTGGCCTCTAAAAGTAGTACTTAATTAGTAAAACTCGATATGCTGTAACTTCTTTTCTACTCAAGACATTTTTATCCTATGCTGTGACAGTTTAAACAAACTTACAAAAGGAATAGCAAAGATCAGCAGTAGAAGGCATCAACAAATTCTATATTATTTTATATAGTTCTATTTAGGGAAATTTTAGTTGAGGTTAGGTCATAAAGAATAACACTTCAGTAAGTGTTACAGAGAAACTTGCCAAAAAATAATGGGGGAAGCAGTTCAAAAGTGTTTTTTTAACATGTTTAGAGTGCATATTTTATCATGGAAGAGTTAATGTCAAAATAAGGAGAATTTTTCACATTCTTCACTTTTCTTGACTCTCAAAGCAAATATTCAGTTCAGTTTATTTAAATTACACTTAAACCAAAAAAGTTTATAATTTATGTGTGTTTACATTTGTTTTAATGAATATCAAATGATTATTTGATCAATGACAAATATTTAAATTTGGTTTATCAAATATTCATCAGTTCAGACATCGCACTTTCATTAATATTTATTATGCCCAATATCAAATGGAAGTGAAACAAAATTTGATATTCACTGCATTTTGATTATATGACCATACAATTGAAAACCCTTTGGGCTTCTATAAAACTTGAGTTCATCTTAAATTGTTTCAATATTTTAATTTAAATCCCATTAAGTTCTTGATTTTCTTTTCTAAAATTATGTGTGTAATGTGTGAAGGGAATATTTTTAATCTGATCTGGTGTTGTAGTAAATTAGATCACTTTGGTACATTATCTCTTGACATCCAAGTAAATTTAGATTTACATGTAACCATAAATATAAATAAGATATGTTCAGTACTGAATACAAGGAGAAGTAAACATAAGTGATATAGCATATGGCACGGGTGTCCAACCTGGAGTCCACAAACCCCTTGTTTCATGATATTGGTCCATGGCGTAAGAAATGTTGGGAACCCCGGCATATGGGGATGTTTATAATTACTGACCAAACTTCATTTTCTTTCAAATAGAAAGTGATTTGCAAATTGTACTTGTGTGCTTGCATTAAGTAAAGATTTTTTATTTGGATTTCATGAAGCGTTATATATCTATGATATCCTTTTCCATTACTTAGAAAAAGCAATCATAAATACTTTGTGTTCAATATGTTGTGAATGAATGTGAGAAGTATATTATTAAGAATATTATAAGAACTGAAAACAGGAAAAGTCCATTTTCTTTCCCTTTGTTTCGATATTAAAAATTAACTTTTGTTTTCTATTCATATTTTTTCCTCCCCCACTCCCACTCCCCACTCTGGCCTTTTACCTCTTCTCATCTGCCTGTCACTTCCCCTTGGGTCCCTTCCTCCTTCCCTTTCTCCTCTGGTCCACTCTCCTCTCCTATCAGAGGCTTTCTTCTCCAGCCCTTGACCTTTCCCACCCTCCTGGCTTCACCTATCACCTTCCAGCTAGCCTCCTTCCCCTCCCCCCAGCTTTTTATTCTGGAGTCTTCCCCCTTCTTTTTCAGTGCTGAAGAATGGGGTCAGCCCAAGATGTCTGCAGTTTATTCATTTCCACAGATGCTGCCTGTCCTACTGAGTTCCTCCAGCACTTTGCATGTGTTGCTTTCTGTTCAAACTAGTTTCCATTGTTTAATAGCTAAGAACCCTACTGAAGTCATATTAAGTAATTACCATTGTTTTCTGAGATGTGCATAAGAATTACAAATGTAGCTGTGACATATCATAATAAGCCAGGTTGGTTGCTCTATTATGCAAGGATCACATAGCAGATCATGAGCTAAACGGTTGAGGGGTTAATCAGACATAAATTACAAATTAATGTTTGTTTAACAGATCTAACAAGCCTCATAACCTCATTAGTGTTTTCCTTATAAGGTTGAGCTATTTGGACTGTGCAGTTATAGACCAGAAGTTGTGTTGCAGAATAACAAGAATATATTTTTTTTCTAAACAAGAGTGACTTAGTTGTAATGTCAGATTGAAACCCTTAAGAGCTGTGTAGGTGTAACTGAAGTACAGATCCAACTTGTGTGTCTTGTAGTGTCAGTATTGTCTGACTGGAAATTTTAAATTCCCAGCAACACACACAAAATGCTGAAGGAACTCAGCAGGTCATAAAAACATAGAAAACCTACAGCAGAATACAGGCCCTTTGGCCCACAATGCTGTGCCAAACATGTACTTACTTTAGAAATTACCTGGGGTTGCTCATAGCCCTCTATTTTTCTAAGCTCCATGGACCAAAAGGTCAGGCAGCATCTATGGAAGCGAATAAGCAGTCAATGTCTCAGGCCAAGACCTTTCACCAGGACTGGAAAGGAAGGGGACAGATACCCGAACAAAAAGGTGGGGGGAGGGGAAGGAGGATAGCTAGAAGGTGGTAGGTGAAGCCAGGTGGATAGGAAAGGTAGCGGGTTGAACAAGAAGGCATCTAATAAGAGAGAAGAGTTGGCCATAGGGGAAAGGGAAGGAAGAGGGGAGCTAGGCATAGATGATTGGCAGGTGAGCAGAGGCAAGAATAGAAGAGGGGAGGGGGAGGGATTGTTTTTTTAACCAGAAGGAGTCATCAATGTTCATGCAATTGGGTTTTCTACAAGGAGAGCATGCACATCAACAATAATTAACATAGAAACTGCAGTACAAAACCAGGCCCTTCAGCCCATTTAGTCTGTGCCAAGCTATTATTCCGTCTAATCTCATCAACCTGTACGTGGACCATAGCCCTCCATACCCCTCCTATCAATGTACATATTCAACTTCTTCTTACATGTTGAAATTGAATTCACCACTTCCAGTGGCAGCTCATTCCACATTCAAACCACCCTCTAAGTGAATAAGTTTTCCTCTTGTGTTTCCCTTAAATGTTTCACCTTTCACCCTTAACCCAGGACCTCTAGTTCATACAGAGAGTAGTGCAAAAAACTAAAAAAAAAAGAACTCCAGTGAGCAGTAGTTGTGTGGGTGAAAATACCTTGTCAATGGGGAAGGTCAGAGGCGAATAATCAGACTAGTTCAAACTGATAGGAAGGTAATAGTAAGTAACTCAAGTAACCACACATTACAATGTCTTTGAACACCCAACATGTCAAACCTTGAAGTGGATGGCTACAGTAGCAGAACATCGCGGACATCCACTCAATGGCCACTTCGATAGGTCCAAGAGGTGGCCGCTGAGTGTATGTTAAATAGGTGGTGTATCGTGCTGGACCAGGAACTTGTAGACCATGAGAAATAAAGTATTGCTTTATGACCTGGTGAAACAATGGAAAGATCATTATGGCTGAGAGCAGACTAGCAGGTATTAGAAGCAGCACAGAAATATAAGAGATATAAAGGAGGCACATGTTCTATATTAGTGGAGAGCAGAGAGGAGCAAGAAATCCTGTAGACATATAAAATAGAGCTGGAACATGAGATTAATAATGTAGCCTCTAGTTTCAGTGCCACAAGATCTTTAGTGATCTTGTGATTGGCTGGATGAATACGTATACCTTCAACTACATGGGTGAAAAGTGAAATTTTTAAGTGGATCCTGAGGGGAATCTTCTTCACCCAGTAGGTGGTGTGAGCGTGGAACAAGCTGCCAGCAGAAGTGGTGGATGAGGGTTTGATATCAACATTTAAGAGAAAATGTTATAGGTACATGGATGGGAGGGATGTGGAGAGCTACAATCCAGATGTGACTCAAAGGGACAAGACAGTATAGTTCAGCATGATTTGGATGGGCCAAAGGGCCTGTTTCTGTGCTGGAGTGCTGTATGACTCCGTCATGCTACGGTATCCTACCAAAAAAAACAGCTTCCGGAGGAGTTCAGGGGACAAGCAACATCTGTGAGGGTGAATGGATAGTCAACGTTTCAAGCTCAGACCCTGCACGAGTACTCATGCAGGATTCTCTACCCAAAATGTTGACTGTACCTTCACCTCCACAGATGCTACTTGACCTGCTGAGTTCTTCCTGCAGTCTGTTTTTTGGTCCAGATTCCTGCAGTCTCTAATCTCTCTGCAGTATCCCAGGTACTGTAGTGCTCATGTTATACATCACTCAGTTCAATCAGTCATAGCCAGCATATTCTTAATCAAATATGTCTTATCCCCAACACCCTAATTCAGACTTTGAGTACTACTGTAAGTCTCATACTCTATCCCACACCTATTTTCTTTTCAGTGATGACGCTTCAGCAAAAATGGGCTTTCACTGAGGGCCTTAAAAGATCACATGAAAAAATGTCTTATTGGTATTGTACGTTTGACTGTATCATATATCTTGTTAAAGTCCATGTTGATTACATTAAGCATATGGCTGATAGGACTAGGCAGAATAATGGTTTTGCATGGGCTAGATGGGCCACAGGGCCTGTTCTGTGCTGTGGTGCCCCCTGACTCTATTCTTGTTATTGTTTTCCCTTGTTAACTTCTCAAACAATTCAATCAACTCAGTCAGGCATGACCTTCCTTTAACAAATCCTTGATTAATGTATTTCTCAAAATGCTAATTTATATTGTCCTTTAAAAGTTTTTTTTTGCCAACAGTTTGTCCACCAATATAAGACTGAAAGTCATTTTAAATAATGGTACCACATTAGTTATTTTTGAGCCCTCTGGCAGCATTCCTGTCATTGGGGAAGAGTGGAAGGTGACAGTGTGCTCGACTCTGGTCTCCTTTCCTTCTTTAAAGAGCCCTGCATCTGTTTTGTTGTGATATGGTCACTTCTCTACCTTCACAAAAGCTTGAGCCCTTAATGTTGAAAGTTCAAAGTAAATTCTTTATCAAAGTACATAAATGTCACTATAGACAATCCTGTGATTAATTTTCTTGTGGGTGTAACAGAAAGTGCAAGAAACACAATAGAATCAATGAAAGATCATACCCAGCCCAAAGTACAATGTATAAAGGACAACCAAGATGAGAAGTCCTTGAAAGTGAGTCCTTAAGTTGTGGGAAAAGTTCAGTGATGGGATCAGTGAAGTTATCCCCTCTGGTTCAAGAGTTTGATGGTGGAGGGCTAATAACTGTCCCTGAACCTGCTGGTGTGGGTCTTGAGGCTCCTGTACTTTCATCCTGATAGCAGCAGTGAGAAAAGGGCATGGTCTGGATGGTGGGGGTCCTTGATGATGGATGTTGCTCTCTCTCTCTCTCTCTCTCTCTCTCTCTCTCTCTCTCTCTCTCTCTCTCACTCTCTCACTCTCTCACTCTCTCACTCTCTCACTCTCTCTCTCTCTCTCTCTCTCTCTCACTCTCTCACTCTCTCACTCTCTCACTCTCTCACTCTCTTCCTCTCTTTCTCTCTCTTTTTTTCGGTAATTTGTGTTACTCCTCCTTGATATCCAGATGTGTATCCACTTCTGTGAAGATGGGCACAAAGTATTCGTTTAGAATTACACACTAAGGCTAACATTTTGGTCTACAATAATATCTACTTTGACATTTACTATCCTTTCCTGTACATATTTATGAAGAATCTTCTGAGTATTTCTGAACTTTGCATGATGTTATATAACAGTGCAGCACATGAACAGGCCCTTCAACTCACAATATTGTGCCAAAATAATTATATTTGTAAAGAGGTGCTCAATTATTGAATTGATGCCACAATATTCATCAGAGCTACCATATAATGGCAGGTTCAGACTCTGACACAACACTGAATCATTTGGCAGGTTAACCAACGTGCACTAGAAAATGCAGTTAAATTATGAATCTTGACTAGCACGTAGAATGTGCTGAATTGTACTAATCCTGCTTGCCTACACAAAGACCAGATCCTTCTATTTCTTGCATATTCATGTGTCTTAAGAGCCTGTTGAATACCCTATTGATTTATTTACTATTTTTATTTATTTAGAGATGCAGCACATGAGGCCTTTCTGACCCAAAAAAAACCGCACTGCCCAATTGTACCCATTTGACCAATTAACTTACTAACCACACAGCTTTGGGATATGGGAGGAAACCTGTACCTGTACCATGTCACTCTTAACCATTACCTCCATCCCAGACAGTGAATTCCAAATGCCTAACACTCTTTGTCAAAATCTTGCCCTGCACATCTCCTTTGATCTTACTCACTCTCATGGTAAATGAATGCCATCTGGTATCTTGTCATAAGTTCTCTTTGCTGTCCTGTTTTAAAAAGAGTTTCATCCCTCTTACCTTTAGGCTGCAGCTTTCTTCTACACTAAACTTTTGTGTTATGTTTTGTAACTTCCAAACATTAAACTAACACAAACAAAGTCTGAAAATGTCAGTCTAACTTGGTGTTTACTTTAAGTGAGGCATGCACATACCATGTGGCAGCATATGTATGTAATTTAGGTATTCATACATGTAACCTGTAATGAATTATTTAAACTAACAAGAATGCTTATTCTTAATATATGTATTTACAATATATATCAAATACTACTAAAATATTAAACGCACAACATTTTGTACTTGCCATTCTTCCTTTTTTTAATCATTTTCTTCTCTGAAAGTTCTTCAGTATCTGTGGAGTGTGGGATTGAGAGTGGACCATTCTCTGCTTGTGAATATATCTGGCTTTAACTCTCATTACCTTCTCTCACAATGTCTGCAAAGATCTTCCTCTATGTAACTGCTTCCAGTCGACTCTTGCAAAATTTGACTTCAGCCTGGAAAGATTGTCCTTATGCCAATTTAGAAATTTTACTCCTGGAACACTGAAGCTTCACAGTAATTTATTTATTTCTGTGCACAGTCAATATTTTAGTGTGAGAAACTTGTCAGCAAGTTTGCACACAGCATACTGCTTCAGACATCAGTGGGACTAACTTGTGAAATCTGATCTATCATGTATTTGGGGTATGAATTTATTGACAGCATGTGGTATGGTGCATGTACAAAATATATTATTTAAGTGCATAAATTCCAGGCAATAATATGACCACTGATAGATTAATAGGCTACTATAAATTCCCCAGTGTTAAGTGAATGGGGGAATTTGCAGGGAACTGATGGTAATGTAGGGAGGGGATTAGTACAAATGGTTGCTTGTGATAAAAGTGGATTAGTAAAATTGTGTTACTACGTGCAAAATTGGGAATTGAAAGGTTGAACATGGTGGAACTAATGCTCTAAGTTGAGTATTTTTCAATATTGTAGGAAAACTGGATGAGCTTAGGCCATGAATCAACAAGTGGAATTATAATACTATAGCCACAGGTGAGATTTGGGTGCAGGAGGCACAGGATTGGCAGCTTAATGTTCCAGGGTTCTGTTCTTTTAGACATGATAGAGTGGGAGGGATGGCATTACTAGCTGGGAAGAATGTCATGGCAGTGCTTAAAGAGGACGAACTGGAAAGCTCATCTAATGAGGCTATATGGGTGGAACTGAGGAATAAGAAAGGGATGATAAGATTAATGGGATTATATTAGAGACTACCCAACAGTGCATGGAGTTTAGAGGAGCAGATTTGTAGAGAGATTGCAGAGTGTTGCAAGGAAGGTAAGGTCATTAGCTTTCCACAGATTAATTGGGACTCCCATACTGTAAAAGGCTGGATGGGACAGAATTTGCCAAATAGGTTCAGGAATGTTTTCTTAATCAGTACACTGAAGTCCTAACTAGAGGGAGTATGATACTAAATCTCCTATTAGGGAATGAGATAGGGTAGTTGACAGAAGTTTGAGTGGGGGAACACTGCATCTAGTGAATATAGTGCCATTAGTTCCGAGGTAATAATGGGGGAAAAAAAGATAGGTCTGGTCCTCGGATTGAGATTCTAAATTGGACAAAGGCCAGTTTTGATGGTATCAGAAAGGATCTGGCATGTGTGGGTTGGAACAGGTTATTTTCTAGCAAAGGTGTATTGGTAAGTGGGATTCCTTCAAAACTAAAATTTTGAGAATGCAGAGTGTGTATGTTCCTGTCAAAATAAAAGGCAGGATAACAGGTTGAGAGAAAAAGAAGGAGGTGCATAGCAAGTATAGGCAGGAAGGAGCAAATGAGGTGTCGAGGAGTATAGGAAATGCCAGAGAACAAGAGGGCTAAAAGAATGCATGAGGTTGCTCCAGCAGACAAGGTGAAGGAAAATTCCAAGGGCTTTTACAGATATATTAAGAACAAGAGCATTGCAAGGGACAAAATCAGTTCTCTGGAAGATCAAAGTAGTTATTTATGCATGGAGCTGAAAGTGATAGGGTGGTCTTATATGGATTTTTTGCATCTATATTTATTTGGGAGAGTCTATAGAAGTGAGGCAAAACATCAGCGATTGCATACAGATTATAGAGGAGGAGGAGGTGTTTCCTATCCCGAGGCAAAGTAGGGTGGATAAATACCCAGGGTTTGACAAGGAGTTTCCTTGGACCCTAGCAGAGATATTGAAAAAATCCTTAGCAATGTGTGAGTTGGCAGAGGACTGGAGGATAGCTAATGTTGTTCCATTGTTTAAGAAAGAATATGCCAGGAAATTATAGGCCAGTAAGCCTGACGTCAGTAGTGGGAACACACACAAAATACTTGGGAAACTCAGTAGGCCAAGCAGCAGCTACAGAAAAAAGTACATTTGACATTTCGGGCCAAAACCGTTTAGCAGGACATTCAATGTTTCGGACTGAAACCCTTCAGCATTTTGGGCATCTGAAGATTTTCTTTTGTTTATCAGTTGTGGGAAGGTTATTGGAAGCTATTCTAAGGGACACGGATATATAAGTATTTGGATAGAGAGGAACTGATTAGGGATAGTCAACATGGCTTTGTAGATGGTAGGTTGTGTCTAAACAATCTTATAGAGTTTTTCAGGGAATTTACCAGGAAAGTTGATGAAGCCAGAACTGTAGATGTTGTCTACATGGACTTCAGCAAGGCCTTTTACAAGGTCCCGCATGGGAAGTTGGTGAAGAAGGTTTAGTCGCTTGGCATTCAAGACAAAGTAGATATTGGCTTTTTGGGAGAAGCCAGAGAATGGTAATAGAAGAATGTCTCTCTGACTGGAGGCCTGTAACCAGGGATCCGTGATTTGTCCGTTGTTGGTTGTCATCTATATCAATGATTTGGTTGACACTGTGGTAAATTTACATAATTGCTGTCCATTAAGCCACTGGCATTTAGGGCAGCAATGAAGGTCCTCCATCAGGTGATGTCAAAAGCTTCCTTCATCATGCCTTCCTTTCAGTTTTAACTACTGTCGGCCATGCAAATCCTGCATGTAAACTGAGGAATACCATTGTACACAGATGCTGAAGGAATCTTCATTGCTGTTTCCATAACAGTTTTGTTTGACCGGTCAAGGTTGTTAGCCCTGAGCTAAACCCCCAAACTTGGAGGACCAGTGGACCACTCTTAGTCTGACCTGTATGGCATGGTTGACCCTACCAAGAGCCAAAGCATAAACCCTGACTCCAGCTAACATACTGTAGATCTGCGGCTCACATGTAAGCTTCCAAACCATGACAAGGTTGTGGTCCTCTTGGAGGAATGTGGTAAACTGGATCAGCAAATTTGCAGATTTGGATGTGCAGTGGACAGCGAGGAAAACTATCAAAGTTTGGAGCGGAATCTAGACCAGCTGGAAAAATAGGCTGAAAAGTAGTAATTGGAACTTAATGTAGACAAATGTAAGATGTTGAACTTTGGGAGGACAAACTAGAGTAGAGCACTGAAGAGTGTAGTAGGATAGAGGGATCTGGGAATACAGATCCATAATTCTTTGAATGTGGTGTCACAGATAAATAGGGTTGAAAACAAAGCTTTTGGCCAATTGACCTTCATAAATCAATATATTGAGTACCAGATTCGAGATGTTGAAGTTGAATAAGATGTTGTTAAGGCCTAATTTGAAGTATTGTGTCCAATTTTGTTCACCTACCTACAGGAAAGATATCAATAAGATTAAAAGAGCGCAGAGAAAATTTACAAAGATGTTGCCGCAAGTTGAGGACTTGAGGTATAGGGAAAGGTGGAATAAGTTAGGATTTTATTCCCTAGACCAGAAGAGAATGAGGGGAGATTTGATGGAGGTATGCGGAATTATGTGGAGTATAAATAGGGTAATGCAAGCAGGCTTTTTCCCCTGAGGTTGGGTGACACTAGAACTAGAGGTCATGGCTAAAGGTTGAAAGGTGAAATGTTTAAGGGGAACATGAGGGGAAACTTCTTCACTCAGAAGATGGTGCGAATGTGGATTGAGCTGCCAGTGGAAGTGGTAGATGTGGGTTCAAATTCAACTTTAAAGAGAAATTTGGATAGGTACATGGGAGGGATATAGAGAGCTTTGGTCTGGGTGTGTATCAATGGAACCTGCAGATTAATGGTCCGCCATGGACTTGATGGGCCATAGTGTTCTCTTACTCTATGATTCCAGTTGTTAGGTAGTGAGCATCGATCTGGTGAGACAAAGGGCCTGTTTCTGTGCTGTAAGACCTTATGATCTTGTGATGTTACATAAATTCTCCAAATTATTTGAACAGCTAATTATCACACCACTGCCTGTCAGAAGTTTGCACGTTCTCCCCATAGATTTACTCCAGGTCTCCACTTTCCTCCCATAGTTCAAAGGCATACTGATTAGTGGTTTTGTCATTGTAAATTGTCCCATGATTAGGCTAGGATTAAATTGAGGAATGGTTGGTCAGTGTGGCTCGAAGGGCTGGAAAGGCCTATAGCTCAATAAATAAATAAATAAATAAATAAAAGCCACAGCCATGGGAATTCATTGAAATAAATTGTTGATTTAATACCACAATGTTCGTCATAGTGCAACCGTCTCCCCGAGGCTCGTACACCAACTTGGCTCATCAGCTGACTCTGCTAACAGCCATGTGACTCAGTGGTGAGAAGGTTGCCTTTCATATTCAAGACACATCTAGATTGTTCCTGTATGAACCAAACACGAGCATGGGGATGATCTGATTAAAGGAACCTCGATTTGAGCGAATGGTGTATATATACTGCCCATACAGTTATCGGTAGCTTAGAACTGATGGATCATACACCAACATAAATATACACTGACCAATTGTCAATTTTATCAAACAGTTAACAGAGAAAGAAAAAAGAAAGATAAAAGGACCCATTACAGTTAAACCAATCTAAGTATAGACATAAACTTTGGAGTTCATTTCTGTAGTAGCTGCGATTAGCTTTAGTCACCACCCACAGGTAGAACTCCACCTCGTGAAGCACTCCGTGCAGCAGGGTTTCTCCTTCTGATGGGATCCTCCAAGCATCTTCCTTGGTGCTCTTCTCTCTGCACCTCCCACCAAAAGACCCCAAACCAGACTACTGTCTTTTAGAAATCTCCTCCTGCTCAGCTCTCGAGAATGTTCCATGCCGTCCCACACCTGATTGGCTGACACAACATTCCTAAGTTGGACAACATAGCTCCTTATCTTTTGCCAAAGCCAAAACAATCTTACCAGCAGGGCTCACTGCTTTTACAGAAAGCTGCTAAAGTAAAATAACTCACAGCATATAGCAGTAGAAATCTTAACCAGGCCATTAGAAAGGCATTGGTAGGTTAGGACTCTGAGACAATACTGAATCATTCAGCAGGTTACCAAATGTGATCTAGGAAATGCAGTAAAACTATGAACATGAGATAATGAATGCTGCTTTCCTGCGACAGTGTTTCATACAGATATGCTAATGGTGGGGAAGGCTTTATCCATGATGGACTGGGTCGTAACCACTACTCTTTGTAGGATTTTCCATTCAAAGGCTTCAGGCACCAATGTAGCATGCCCACAGTTATGGCCCTAATCTGTACATCTTTGGAACGTGGGAGGAATGTGGAACACCCAGAACACTCACAGTGGGGGAGAATGTACAAATTCCTTGCAGACAACAGTGGGAATTGAACTTTGATCAATCCCAATACTTGCTCTGGCATATCAAATTATTTTTCCAACACAAGGTTGGTGAGAGTGTGGAACGAGCTGCCTGTGGAAGTGGTGGATGCTGGTTCAGTTTCAACATTTAAGTGAATTACATGGATGGGAGGGGTATGGACAGCTATGGTCCAGGTGCAGGTCGATGGGAATACTAGTTTAGCATGGACTAGATGGTCCGGGTGCAGGTCGATGGGAATACTACTTTAGCATGGACTAGATGGTCCGGGTGCAGGTCGATGGGAATACTAGTTTAGCATGGACTAGATGGTCCGGGTGCAGGTCGATGGGAATACTAGTTTAGCATGGACTAGATGGTCCGGGTGCAGGTCGATGGGAATACTAGTTTAGCATGGACTAGATGGGTATAAGGGCCCGTTTTTGTGCTGCAGTGCTCTATAATTCTGTGCCTATAAATGGTGCTGCAGATTTGTCACTGACTGATCAGAGATCACAATATATATTTATTTTTTATAAGACATGTAATCCCAGTGTTGCTGTTACAACACAAGAACATAAAAATATATAAAATAGGAGCAGGAGTCCAGCTGGCCCATTGAGCCTGCCCTGCCATTCAATAAGTTCATGGCTGATCTGGCCATGGACTCATCTCCACCTGCCTGCCTTTTCCCCATTACCCTTAATTCCCCTACTATGCAAAAATCTATCCAACCTTGTCTTAAATATATTTACTCAGGTAGCCTCCTGGGCTTCATTGCGCAGACAATTTCTGGGCCGATGATAAGTTAGCAAAACCACTTGCAAGTAAAATCAGTACTAGCAGCCACTTGCAATCATGATTTCTTACCTATTTATTTCAGAAAAAATCTTCTGCAGTAGAAGCCCTTGTACAGAGCTGACTAACTCTTTAATGCAGTTTTAGTTGTGACAAGAAATTGATTTCTTCCATTTATCTAGCAGATTTGAGATTCCAATTCAACCAACCTGAAAACGTCAAGTGAAGAAGTATCAATATGTTTATTTTAATCCCTCACCAGGGGATTAGATTTGAATTAGTTCTGGAGTAATGATATTTTGTTTTCTTTTTAAATTCAGAGAAGGCAACTGACTATGCCAATTACTACCAAGGACTGTGGGACTGCTCAGGGGAGCAAACTGATGAACTATCTTTTAAACGTGGTGATGTCGTTTACATCATTAACAAGGTAAGAAGATACTACAAAATTAGAATCAGTATTTGCTTTATAAAATGAAATTTAAATTCAAGCCTGTAAAATAGTAATATACAAACATTCTAGTGTGTTTTTAAACATTCAAATGTGTTTTATTTTTCAATGTGAGCAATACATCTTACAACATGTTGTATTTCTTGGGACACATTCTTTTTAGTACAGTACCCAGAAGGGCAGTTGATGTTTAATTATTGTGATAAAGTTCATAGTACTAGAATTTGAATTCTTGATATAGCATGAGATTCTGCTTTGCTTCTGTTTAAACAGAGAAATTATTAGATAAATAAATATGCATTATTTCTTAAATTTTCAAAGGCACTTGATTATTATGTAGTTTTTAATGTTGACATCATTTATTGTAAATGCATTGCTTTGCCATGAAGAAGTCTTGCAGTAATCAGTAAAGGTGGGTGAGGTCTACTTACTACATCCTAAAATAATTAACAACTACTCTAAAACTCAACATTAAGAGATTCTCTTAAGATGTTTTAAATAGTTTATTTAGATATTATGCATATTTAGATTCTCCTCCAACCAGTTCACCAAGTTCCTAAGATGAAAATGTGTAATTGCTGAAATTTCCTGGAGCGATCATTGTCAGTGCTTCGAAAGAATTCGCCCACTAATCCAGAGAAGCAGCTTGATATATATTTGGTGTATCTGAAGTGCAGCACAAATTCAGTTTATAGTGTTTGTCCTGGTTTAATTCATAAATTTAATTTGTAATGATTTTATGTTGGTGTTTTGGGATTGTGATGAAAAGGACATTGTTCTAGTCAGCAAAATTTGGGATCATTGATGGGGATTATTCATGGTAAGATCTAATCAGCTAGTAATAGACAGATTGGTCACCAAAGAGCTTGGGAAATTACTGTACAACCCTCTTTCCTGTTCTTGCAAAACCTACATCCCAAACCTACATATTCTTAGACTTGATCTTGCCCAAAATTCTTAGATAAACCATGCAGATGTTGAGGAACTTGTGCCAAATGACAGGAAATAGTCTTAGACATCAAACTACTTTGAGTGGCTACAGTTACTCACTTAGTCTGCTCCTGAAACATGTCCCAAACCAGCAAACCTCTTCTACCAAAAAGGAGAAAGACCACTGGTGAATAGGGACACCAATGTCTGTTGGTTCTCCTCCAAATCCCATATTGTCCTAATTTGGAACTATATCATCAGTCCATATTGTCACTAAGTCCTGGAACTTTATCCCCAACAGTATAGTGGATGTACCTCTATTAGAAGAATGAACAGTGATACTACAATGATGTAATACTGTACTTCTGGAATAACATCTAATGAGTGTATTGTTTTGTAGTGACCACTGATAGTCAACTTTAAATTTTGGAAATTTATGGTGCCAGCATAGAGTTCTTTTTGAGGAATTTATGCAAGAATTTGCCAGAGTGTTGCATCTTATCAATGATCTACTGTCCTCTCGAGTAAGACTAAGTTAGTAGAAGAATTTAGCTGCAGCTTTTGCTTAGGATGTCATGACTGTTGAAAATAAATTTTACTAAGAATGTGCAGTTGAGTTAGGTGACAGCTGCTTTTGAACAATGTGGATAATTCTTCATAGACATAGAACAGTACAGCAAAGGCAGGCTCTTCTGCCCAGGATATTGTGCCGACCTTTTAACCTACTCCAAGATCAACCTATCCCTTATCTCCCACCTAGCGCTCCATTTTTCTTTCATTTTTGTCTAAGAGTTTCTTAAATGTCTGTAATGCATCTGCCTCGACCAAATGAGTAACAAATGTTGTGGATAAAGGGGAACTAATGGAAGAATTTAGATTGCCAGAGGTAATTTGGGATGACATTTCAAAGGGATGACATATTGCAGAAAGTGAAAGCTTATGGTGGAGGATGTAATATATTGACTTAGGCAGAAAATTGAGTGGCTAACATGGTCTTTTTCCGATTGGCAAAATGTCATGAGTGGTGTGCTAGAGGAATCTTTACTATGACCTCAGCATTTCCCAACATGACAGCGTCAAAGAAAGAGTTGCCAAATTGGCTTGTGACACAGATACGTAGGAAAGCATGTTGTAAAGACAACATAAGGAGGCTAAAAAGAGATATAGATAGGTTATGCAGTAGGCAAAGATCTGGCAAGTGGAGTAAGCGAGAAAAATGTGGTTGTATATTCAAACGGGAAATATAATGGCAAGAAATTGTAGCTAATTCACAAAATGCTAAAATACAGCAAGCAATTAGGAAATTTCAGGGAATTGTATTGCTTATTGTTTGGAGAATTGATTACAAGAGTAGGGATGTTATGCTTCAGTTGTATGAGGCATTGGTGAGACCAATATGTATTGTTCTCCATACCTAAAGAGAAATGCAAATATATTGGAAGCGAATCGGGGAAGGTTTACTCAGTTGATAACAGATGGGTGCTGGTCTGTATCATGAGGAAAAATTAAGCAGTCTAGACTTATCCACTGGAGTTTAGAAGGGTATTTGTTTGAAACAAATAGTGGGTCTAGACAGGTTGGAGGTGGAGAAGATTTTATCTTCTTATGGGAGAGTCTACAACTAGGGGTTAAAAACAAGAGGTTGCCTGTTTAAAGCAGAGATGAGGTGATGTTTTCTCACTGAGGGTGGTGGTTGTGTGGAATATTCTTCCGCAAGGGCAGTGAAAGAAAATAACACTTCTTTGTGTGTGACTGTATTTTACTGCTGCCTTTCATGTTCTATATGTGTCTTATGCAGTGTGTGACTGCAGGTACTGTGTTTCACACCTTGGCACCAGAGTAACACTGTTTCATGTGGCTGTATTCATGTATGGCTGAATGACAATTAAACTTGAACTTAATCGTGGAAGCAGAGTCTTTGGATATTTTTGGACGATGTTAGAACGATTTGTGAAATTTATTGTTTTGTAGCAATAGTACATTACAAAGGCAGAAAATTACTTTGTTACAAAGTAAGTATTACAAAATATTTGTTTAATGAAATAGTTTTCACAGGCTCACAAACCATTTGATACCTGATGTTAGGGGGAGCAAAGCTGTTCCTGAATCATTGAACGTGTGTCCTCAGGCTTCTGTGCCTCCTCCCTGATGGTAGTAATGAGCAGACAGGCATATCCCTGATGGTGAGGGTCCTTAGTGATGGATATTGCCTTCTTGAGGCACTGTCTCCTGAAGATACCCTCGATGGTGGGTAGGGCTGTGCTGGTAATGGATCTAGCTGAGTCTACAACCCTCAGCAGCCTCTTGCGATCCTGTGCATTGGAGCCTCCATATTATGCTGGGATGCAACCAGTCAGAATGCTCTGCAGAAATATGAAACATTACATCATGGTGTAAATGGAGAACTGAGGTCATGCAGTAATGAGATCAGTCATAATCTTCTTGACAGGTAAAGTAGGCTCAAGTGAATATGTAATCTACTGATGTATTTTCTTGGATACGTATGATTTAAGTCAGAGTTGATTAGGAAGTGTGGAACAGAGGAAAAATAATCTAATAATTCTGTTGACACTAACTTGCATTTCACTCCGGACCTCGAGCATATGGTATAGACACAGAGTTCGGTGCTGCGCTGGAGGAGAGCTATTTTTTCCAATCAATTTCTTCAGGTGAGGCATTAAACAGAAGCCAACTCTGCTTGTTCAGATGAATGTGAATTGCACCATGACATTATTTATTGAAAAACAAGATGTTCTCCTCATGCCATGGCCTGCATCCACTTTTCATCCAGTCTACCCAAAGGAAATGATTCCTTTCAGGACAATATGTAGGTTTTCCCTGTGTACAAGTTAGCCACTGTATTTGCCTACATACCATCAGTGATTACATTTCAAATGTAATTCACTGATTTTAAGAATGTAATAGGTGATATATAAATGCAGTTTATTTATCTTAAAACAAGGGGGCAGTATGATTTTTCTTTTTATTGGTATAAAGTACCAATGTACTCTGAATAATTAACTGCTTTTGCTTACAGAGTACATGTCCTTCAATCCATTATGTTGGACTAATCTTTTAACCGACTCCAAGATCAATCTAACACTCCCCTCCAGGCTAGCCCTCCATTTTTCTTTCATCAATGTTCTTATCTAAGAGTCTTTTAAATGTTCCCAATGCATTAGCTTTTATCACCACCCCTGGCAGTTGACCTAGGCTCTTAACACTCCCTATGTTTAAAAAAAAATTACCTCTGATGTCTCCCTTAAACTTTCCTACACTCACCTTCAAAATATGTTCTCTGGTGTTAGCCATCACTGCTCTGGGCAAAAGTCATTGGCTATCCACTCTAACTATGCCTGTGATAATCTAATACACCTTGTTCAAATCACCTCTCATCCTCCTTCGCTCTGAAGATAAAAGCCTTGCTTTCTCAACCGTAGAGCCATGTTCTCTAATCTAGGTAGCATCCTGGTAGATCTCCTCTGCACCCGCACTGAAACTTAAACATACTTCCTATAATGAAGAGACCAGAAGGTAACACAATGTTCCATGTGTGCTCTGACCAAAGCTTTACAGAGTTGCAACATTGCCTCATTATGTCTTAGTTTTCCTATTATATAAATGATTACTGTTTACAGTAGGCTGAAGGTAAAAGCATTCATTTTCAGTCAGATTCATAAATGACGCGTGCACGCACAAAATGCAAATTTCATGTGTCTGCCTCATCAGTGTCAGTGTGAAATCTTCATTTTTCTGGACAATAGTTATATTTCAATTGCGTAAGAAGAAATGCATATAAAAAGATGACCCATCCATGGCTATTAAAAGCAGTTAAAGATAGTATTTTGATCCAAAGAGTCACAGAGTCATACAGCATGGAAACAGCCACCACATATCTGCCAGCCAGTGGGTACCCGTCCATATTATTCTCATCTCCCAGCACTTGACACACATAGTCTTCAGTGCCTGGTAGGTTCAAGTGAATCAGAATCAGGTTTAATATCACTGACAAATGTCATGAAATTAGATTTGCGGCAGCAATACAATGCAATAAATAAAAATACTATAAATTACAATAAGAAATATATATGGATATAGAATAAAAGTTAAATTACATATGTAGTGAGCAAAACGTGTGAGGTAGTATTCATGGGTTAGTTCATCATCCATTTAGAAATCTGATGGCGAATTGGGAGAAGCTGCTCCTAAAACATTGAGTATCTGTACCTCCTCTCTGCTGTAGTAATGAGAAAAGGGCAGGTCCTGGGTGGTGAGTGTCCTTAATGATGCCTATCTTTTCAATGCATCGCCTTTTGAAGATGTCCTCGAAGGTGAGGAATCTAGCGCCCATGACAGGGCTGGCAGAGTTTACCGTACAATTGGAATAGCTGTTCTTGAACCTGGTGGTGTGGGACTTTTAGGCTTCTGTACTGTCTGATGGTAGTTGCAAAAAGCTGGCATGGCCCACATGGTGGGGATCTTTGATGATAGATGTTCACTACTGAAGAAGAGAATTGGCCCAAAGTGCTGACTAGCCTCCTCCTAGTTTTCTGAATTTCTGTGTATATGCACTAAAACCAACTTCACAATGTATTGCAGAATCTGGAATTACCTTGTTTTGAAGTAGCTTGCTTTAATCCAAGTTGACTTTACCTATTTGTCTAGTGTATTTTTCCAGTCACATTATTTCAAAGTTTCCTGCTTTCTGATTGTTTTATGTATGAACATACTTTTAATGACTTTCCCACATTTTCATTTAATATGTTAAAATAATTTGTGCTTGTTTTAAAATTCTGACTGCAATTTAATTGTATTTAAATAGTTGGCCTGGAGTTTAGGATACTGAATTTCTATTAAAATTAAGGACTAAACACAAATTATAAAAATATGCAGATTGCTTTTTGTCGATAAGGCCACTGAAGTGAATAGACATTCTTGGGACAAATATGTTTTTTTTGAAATATTCTTTAGATATTTACAATATTATAGAATGATATGGCACTGGTGGAAACCGTTTGATTCCTGTGCCCCACCATCTGGTAGAGCTGTGTACTAAAGTTCACAACTCTGCTTTTTCCCTTCAAATAAGACAACACGCTGTGGCAGCTGTCAATGTTTCACAGCTCCAGGAACTCAGGTTGAATCCTGACCTTTGCTGCTGAATCTGCAAGACTTTCACAATCCCTTTGTAGCTGTTGGGATTTCCTGTAAGTCCTCTGCCCCTTTCATAGCCATAGGGATAACTTTTCACTGTGTACTCAGTGGCCACTATATTAGGTATACCTATACATCATTATCATCATGTGCCATGTCATATCACATAGGCGAGCATGGTGTTATGACACCTCTTCACCTACTCTTTAATGTGAATATCTAATCAGCTAATTATGTGGCAGCAACTCAAAGCATGCAGACATGGTCAAGAGGTTTGGCTGTTGTTCAGGTATCAGAATGAGGAAGAAATGTGATCTAAATTACTTTGACTGTGGAATGATCGTTGATTGTTGGTGCCAGATGGGATGGTTTGAGTATGTCAGAAATTGCTGATCTCCTGCGACTTCCAGGTACAGCAGTCTCTAAAGTTTACAGAGAATGGTGCAAGAAACAAAATACATCCAGTGAGTGCAAGTTTTGTGAGTGAAAATGCCTTGGTAATGAGAGAGGTCAGAGGAGAATGGTCAGACTGGTCCAAGCTGAGAGTAACCTAAGATAACCTAGATCTTATAATTTTCCACTGAGGTTGGGTGGGACTGAAACTAGATGTCATGGGTTAAGGGTGAAAGGTGAGAAGTTTAAGGGGAACATAAGAGGAAACTTCCTCATTCAGATGGGTATTAGAGTGTGGAATGAGCTGCCAGCGTAAGAAGAAGATCTCTGAAAGCACAACACATCAAATCTTGTGGGCTACAGCAGCAGAGGGCCATGAACATACACTCACTGGCCACTTTATTAGAAACAGGAGGTACTGAACAATGTAGCCACTGAGTGTAGACCTTCACACAGTAAATTAAAAAATAAATTAAAGGTGACGCCGTGGGCATGAGAGAGAAGTACAGTGAAATAAAGGAGGAGGCATTGGAACTAATGGGATAGCTCCCTGGGAATCAGCACAGACCCAGCGGTAGTATCCTGGGTCATTATAATTGTAAGATATTCACCAGTTTTCCTTTCAACAGATACTGTTAAATTTTTATTCCATTTTCATTGTGTGAAGTAGATTCCCAGACATTTTGGCATTTGTTTATACAGTGTAGTGCATAAGTCTTGGACACACATGTATAGCTAGGGTGCTACGACTTTTGCACAGTATTGTATATTGGTTAAAATAGGAAGGTGGTTGGGAAAGACTTCTTAGCTTTGTATTAGCTCAGTAGTGTTTGGTATTGGAAACTCATAATATACAGTACTGTGCAAAAAGTCTTAGAAGTCTGTGTGTGTGTGTGTGTGTGGTGTGATGTGCCTGAGACTTTTGCACAGTACTGTAGATCTTGCACTGAATATGATATTTTGTTCTGAATTCTAAAGACTTAGGGCAGCACGATAGCCTAGCGGTTAACATAATGCTATTACAATGTCAGCGGAAACTGAACCCCGGTTCAATTCCTTCACTGTCTGCAAGGAGTTTGCATGTTCTCCCTGTGACTGCATGGGTTCCTCCAGGTGCTCCGGTTTCCTCCCACATCCCAAAGATATACAGGATAGTTGGTCACATGGGTGTGACTGGGCAGTGCGGTTTCATCAAGTCGGAGGGCCTGTTACTGTGCTGAATCTCTAAATAAAATAAAACTTAAAATATTGGAACTGAATGGTACCTGCGATTGTCTTTGAAAGAGCATTCTAATTGGTTATATCGCTGTCGGGTAAGGAGGGGTCCATTGGATAGGATTGGGAAAAAGATGCAAACCCATCCAGCTCCATCATAGATACTAACCTCATCACCATGGAAAGAATCTTCAAAACACATGCCTCAAGAAAGCAGCATCCATCATCCAGGACATGCCCTCTTCTCATTGCTACCATCAGGAAGCCTGAGGACACACATGGAAATGAATAAACAGTCGGCGTTTTGGGCCAAGATCTTTCATCAGGACTGGAAAGGAAGGGGGAAGACGGCAGAATAAAAAGGTGGAGGGAGGGGAAAGAGGACAGCTAGAGGGTGATAGGTGATGCCAGATTGGTAGGAAAGATAAAGAGTTGAAGAGGAAGGAATCTGATAGGAGAGGAAAGTGGACCTATCACTCTCAGGGTAGGTATATGTTTCTGAAATAACATATTGCAAATTTTAGACCTGATTTTGATAATTTAACACTTATCTGGATTTTTTTTTATGAGAACCAAGTTGTTAACAATTAATTTTGGGACCCACACAGTTTATCCTCCAGCATTCCTTCCTGCTTTTTCAGATCAGGTTCCATGCCTTCCTAATTCAATACCGTAAGCATCATTTGTAAGTGAACGTTAGTCTCATACCTTATTTAATTAGTTCCATCTTTCTTTAATTTGCAAAAATTTACAAGCACATATAAAGCTAATATGCCTATGCTCCATTTATGTGTGTATTTGGAGCATATGTATTTAATAATTGAAACAAGTTGTGGATGGGGGGAGGGTGCCTTGGTAGCGTAGCAGTAGCACAACACTATTACAGCTTGGGGCATCAGAGTTCAGTTCCGGTGCCGTCTGTACAGGGTTTGTACGTTCTTCACATGACCACATGCATTTCTGCTGGTGCTCCAGTACAGTCTGAACGCATACTAGTTAGTAGCTGAATTGGTCATTGTAAATTGTCCTGTGATTAGGCTCGGGTTAAATAGGTGAGTTGCTGATAGGTTAGAAGGGCCTATTCTGTGATGAATATTCAATTGGAAATTTACTTCCCCCAGAATTTCCTTTTATAATTTTACAATTGTCAACTCTTCCATCATCAAAATTTATCAAAAAAATTAAATACTACTTTGAAGCAAACCATATCATGTATACAATTTTAGCAACATTGATTTACTTATTTAAATCTCAAGCTCCAATTTTGTCAACTTTGCCAGAAAAGGTGCCAGTCAGAAAGATCCTTGGCTTTGCAGATGAGTAGTTTCTCACAAACGTGGATACAATCAGCAGTGCAATCATTGCAATTGTGCAGCCTCCAAACATTCAGGAAAATGCATCAATGCAAGAGATTCTGCAGAGGATGGAAATCCAGAGCAGTGCACACAAAAACTGCTGGAGGAACTCAGCCAGTTAGGTATGACCTCTGGAGAGCAATAAACACTCAATGTTTCGGGCTGAGAGTCTTCAGCAGGAGAACTTCTCCTTATCAATATGCAACATGGGTGAAGACCAGAAAAAGAAAATATATGGTGCTTGCTGGATTCTATCTTTCATGATTCCAACATGTGCCTGTCAAACTTTCTGTCATTTTTATTTTTGGAAACAGTTGAGACTTGAAGGGATATTAATAGAGGAAAGGGCAGGTGATTTTAGTCCATTTTCCGTGTTTTTAGTCCATTGTCCGGAACTTTTGGGAAGCAGACCAATTTGGATGTACCGAGTGCTGGGAGGCAAGAACTGGTCACTGAGCAACTTGTAAGTAAGTCAAAAGAGGAACTGGACGTTGGGCTGATGGAGTAGTATGGGGGGATGGGACATTTGATGTGGCACTTGCGCTATGCTGAGATAGGAACAAACCTATCATGGCTTGATGTGGATACACCAATCCCTTTGAACGGGAAGATCCTACAAATGTTAATGGAATACATCACTGGTAAAGCCATCCCAACCATTGAGCACATCTACACAAAATACAGTCACAAAAACAACATCCATCATCAGAGATCCCACCACCCAGGCCATGTTCTTTTCTCACCGGTGCCATCAGGTAGAAGGTACAAGAACCTCAGGACTTGCACCATCAGGTTCAAGAACAGTTACTACCCCTCAACCATCGGGCTGTTGAATAAAAGAGAATAATTACATTCACTTGCCCATCCATTGAGATGTTCCCACAACCAATGATCTCACTTTAAAGACTCTTTATCTTGTTATCTCATGTCATTATTTATTGTTATTTATTTGTATTTGTTATCTTATGCACTCTGATTGATATTTATTGCTCCAGTTATAGATATTATTCTATGGATTTGCTGAGTAGGCCCACAGGAAAATGAATCTCAGGGTTGTATAGGGTGACATTTATGTACTTTGATAATAAAATTTACTTTGAACTTTGAACCCAGCCATTGAGATGGGTTCCCCAATTTTCATAGGATTAGAGGACGTTCATGGCAGAGGGAGACATTCCATATCCAACATATCAGATGAAACGGAGCAATGCAACTTGGTCCCACCTTCCAGCTCTGTCCTTCAATTATATCTCTGTAGAAGAAAAGATCACACAGAGTTGTTGCTCGAAATACTGGTGCACACCAGGAGACCAATCAAAACTGATCTCTCTGAGCATGAATTTGGTGCAACTCTTACATTCTCATGCAGCTTTTACATTCTCCATTGTCAATGTTACTGGTAAAATTACCTTTTGATAACAAAATGGTGGCTATACAAAGACTTGTTAAGTAGAAGACTACAAAATTACAGAATAAAATGATTATTGATAGGTCTAACAGTAAATCCAATCTTCCGTTACAACAACAATGGGTGCATGCTATAACACAATTAGTGACGTTCCTGAAATGTCAGTGTCATCACTGCTGCATTCCATGTCTCTAGACTGCAGTTCCTTATTGCCACATTGGCACAATCTATATCACTATTTAATTGTTATTGACTCTCACTACTCGTTCCCCTACAACAATCTCCAGGTGCTTTTCAATTGAATGAGGGATTGTAACAACAAAGTTAAAAGCATTTGTCATCAATGCCCTCCTTTGAAATGGCCTAGCAAAGTTTTATCAGAACTACTACCAAATGTCTGTACTAAAGGCCTGAGTTTGTAGCTGTATATCCCTTAACAGAGAGCGGTAGAGCACTGAGGAGTGCAGTAGATCAGGGGGATCTAGGAATACAGATCCATAATTTCTTGAAAGTGGTGTCGCAGGTAGATAGGTCATAAAGAGAGTTTTTGGCACATTTGCTTCATCTATCAAAGTATTGAGTACTGGATTTGGGATGTTACGTTGAAGTTGTATAAGACGTTGGTTCATAGTAAAATTATTATCAAAGTACATGTCACCATATACTACCCTGGGATTCATTTTCTTGTGTGCATAATAAATCTATAATAGAATAATAACCATAGCAGAATCAATGAAAGACCACATAGACATTCAACTAGAGTGCAAAAGACAACAAACTGTGCAAGTACAAAAATAAAGAAATATAAATAATAGATAACTAAGCAATAAATATTAAGAACATCAGATGAAGAGTCTATGAATGTGAGTCCATAGGTTGTGTGAACAGTTCAGTGATGGGGCAAGTGAAGTTGAGTGAAATGATCCCCTTTTGATCAAGAGTCTGCTGGTTGAGGAGTAATAACTGTTCCTGAACCTGGTGGTGTTGGTTTCAAGATTCCTGTGCCTTCTTCCTGATGGCAGAAATGAGAAGAGAATATCTCCTGGGTGGTGGCAGTCACTGGTGACGCAGCTTTCCTATGACATTGTTTCATGCAGATGTGCTCAATGGTGGGGAGAGATTTACCCATGATGAACTGGGCCGTATCCACTACTTTTTATAGGATTTTCTATTCAAGGGCATTGATGTTTCCTTAGCAGGCTGTGAGGCAGTCAATATACTCTCCACCACACATCTAAAGAAGTTTGTCAAGGTGTTAGATTTCATGACAAATCTTCGAAAACTTGTAAAGAAGTAGAGGCACTGCCATGCTTCCTTCGTAACCGCACTACATACATACAGGACCCAGAACAGGTCCTCAGAAATATTAACACAGAGGAATTTAAAGTTGCTGATCCTCTCCAACTTTGATTCTCTGGTGAGGTCTAATTTGGTGTACTGTGCACTGTTTTGGTCACCTACCTATCTTTCAATAGGATTGAAAGAGCGTAGAGAAAATTTACAAGGATGTTGCCGAGACTTGAGGACCTGAGTGGTAGGAAAAGGTTGAATAGGTTATGACTTCATTCCCTAGGGTGTAGGAGAATGAGAGGAGATTTAATAGAGGTGTACAAAATTATGAGGGGTTGATATAGGGTAAATGTAAGCAGGTTGGGTGAGACAATAACTAAAGGTCATGGGTTAAGGGTGATAAGTGTAATGTTTGAGGGTGACTTTTTTAATTCAGGGTGGCAAGTGGAATGAGCTGCCAGCAGAAGTGAAAGGTGTGCATTCTATTTCAGCATTTTAGAGACATTTGGATAGGATACTGTAGCTACGTGGATAGAGGGGTATGGAGGGCTGGTCACAGAGCACTGCAGCAGAGATGGGGTGCAACAGTGATGACACTGAGCTCTGAATGCAGGTCGATGAGACTGGTCAGACATGGAGTAGATGGGCTGAAGAACCTTTTTCTGTGTTGTAGTGTTCTATGACTCCTTGACTCTGTAACAGCATTTTATTTTACCAATTCAAACGCTCAGTGAAGTAATCCTTTAGTTACTTCAGTGGTGGTCCAGCACCATGTAACCGAGTCATGTATTTTACCGTCTTCAGTAATTTTCACCCTATTGTGTTGTCTGCAAGATGATGCAAGCTGCCATCTTGTGAATCAGAGCACTAACTGTGATGTGCAGTAATGGCCCAGTGTTTGGGGGGAAAAAGGTTGACCTCAGTTAAGAAGGTAAAATAAAAGGAATACTCTCAGGTGATATTGATCTTATTTCTTGCTTAAATGGTAGCTTTGTTATTAGCTCGTGTGTATTAGCAGAAATATACATACACCTGTATGTAATTCAAAACGTCTGTGAAACATTTATGCATCCAGCTGCACCATCATGTGGCTGAAAGTGGAATTACATTTCAATTTGAGTACCCTCACTCCAATTTACTTTAACTTGCCAGAGCAATTAGTTGAGCGTGGTCACGGTTAAACCAGCAATTTTGCATCAAAAGTGTTTTTTTGGTGAACAAACTTGAGATAACATAATTTGCCTGATGTCTTTTGAAAAGATGTACTGCTTATGTTTTACGCTGGATGTAATGGCCCATAACCTACATAAAGAGTAACTAATGGCACTTACTATTATTACAGAATAAATCAGATGGAAACTAACAGTCATTCATGTAGAGATAAACCAAAAAATTGAGGAGTTGCTGTCTGATTTTTCCCAATGTTCCTACAAAAGTTCCTCAATATCACACCTGGCATATAGATGTAAGGGTGTGAATTCGTGTTATTTTTCCTATAACTCAGTTGGGAAGGTGGTGAAGCAATGGCAAGTAACTAAAGAAGTATTTCAAAAAACTTAGTTTATACCTTGTTATGACAGCAGTAAATGATCTGGCATTTGGAAAACACCAACTTATTTTTGTAATGCTGACCTCAAAAATTACATAGCCATTGGACTGCAGGCCCCGTGAGGTTTCATGGTGCCAGGTAAAACCAAAGGTAGGTAATATTACCATCTATAACCCTCCTTCCTATAACAATATTAGCTGCAGTATTATTATTAGTAATATCAGCAGCACATTGTTTTAGTAGCAGTAATACAGTTGTATATTTAACTATATGTCATATGCACACTTTATGTCAACTTGTACATCTACAAAATACTTTTTAAATCTGAATATTATTTTAAATGCTCTATATGGTATATGTACTGTGCTTTGCACCTTGCTCCCAGAGCAACATTGTTTAATTTAGCTGTATATGTGTATACAGTTCAATGACAATAAACTTAAACTTGAAATCAAAGCTCAGTGTCGAAACACACTTGGACAAAGTACTTAAAGTAGCAAGAGCGCTTACACTGGGTGGAGATTTCAATTTTGGTCATCAGCAATGACTTTCTAGCTCTTGTATCCCTCCCCCTTCTCTCCCTACGTTCCCAGTCCTGATGAAAGGTTTTGGCCTGAGATGTCGAGTGTTTATTCCCCTCTGTAGGTGCTGCCTGACCTAATGAGTTCCTTCAGCATTTTGTGTGTGGCTTCAATGTCATTCATTTACTGCTGATTACAATGTCAGGATCATTAAAACTCCGGTGAAGTATGAAGTCCTACTTTCAAAGTACTTCAGTTGGATATCTATGAAACATCAGTAGATATAAAGCAAATGCTCATTTGCAAAAAAAAACATGTGCACCTTAACTTCCTTTGAAACTTGCTGCCCAATACAAAAAAAATTGCATGAATTAGCAGGAAGAAGCCAAACAGCCCCTCAAGCCTGCTTCACAGATTAGATACGAGCTTTGCTTTGACCATTTACCCTGTCTAGATTGATTTAATGGTCATTTCCTGAACAACATTGACAGTCTTGACTTCTCCACACCCCTCTCACCCTCTGACCCACCCCTTTCTGGACTTGTAACACTCCGTTCACTAATGACCAACCCTGATGTCGTCATCAAACCCCTTGACGTGGATGGCGCCTTTGTGGTCGTGCAGGCCAGGCATCAGCTGTCAGTCACCCCCCCCCCCCCCCACTGCTTCCTTCGAAACATGACACACCCTTCAGAATCACATTTATTATCACCCGTATATGTCGTAAAATTTGTTGCTTGTGGCAGCAGCACTGTGCAATACATAAAAGTTACTATGTTACAATAAATATGTAAGAAGTAAATACTTAAAAGAGAGGAAAACAGTGAACTAGCATTCATGGGTTCATGACTATTCAGAAATCTGATGGGAGGGAAAGGAACTGTTTCTAAAACAATAAGTGTGCATCTTCAGGCTCCTGTACTACTTCCCCAGTGGCAGTAATGAGATGACCGTCGAACATCAGACCATGGTTCCAAGTGGACCTCATTTACCTGGAGCTCTTCTCTACACAGCGTCTCACACTGCATAGCCGCTTCTATCTTTTGTCCAAAACCCATAAGCAGGGCTACCTTGAAGACACATCATTTCAGCCTGCAGTGCCACACTGAATTTACTTCTTTCTTATGTGATGCTATCCTTTCTCCTTTGGTCTAATTCCCACTTACTATATATCCATGACGTTTCCACCTTTTTGATCATCTTCAGTACCCACATCTCAGTTGGTTCATCTTAATCTGTATGTATAAACCCTTTACACTTTCCTTAAGCAGAGGCCCAACCAGTTCCCTTCCACCAGCACCACCATTCGCCTGACTCAACTTGTTTTCATATTGTTCTCCGTCAATTCCATTCACTCTCTCTGAAGTAAATTTTACTGTCAAAGTACATATATGTCACCACATACAACCCTGAGATTCATTTTCCTGTGGGCATACTCAACAAATCTATAGAATAGTAACTATAACAAGATCAATGAAAGATCAGCCAGAGTGCAGAAGACATAAGCTGTGCAAATGCAAGTATAAGTAAATAGCAATGAAATAATGAGCTAACGAGTCCTTGAAGTGAGATCTTTGATTGTGGGATCATCTCAGTGGATAGGCAAGTGAGTGTAATTATCCCCTTTTGTTCAAGAACCTGCTGGTTGAGGAGCAGTAACTGTTCTTGAACCTGGTGGTGTGAGTCCTGAGGCTCAAAAGTGTAGTTATGAGCACTGACAGACCCGTAGCTGTGAGAGTTCCATTTACCCTGAAGAAGGCAAGCATAATTCTTCATGAGTTATGTGGAACAATCATTGTTTCAGACCTGCTCTTCCAGCTTGTTTTCCAGTACACCAGTAGCTGCATTGGAGCTAATTTCTGTATTCAAGCAGAACTCAACATTTCCATGATCTTTGTTCGCAATTTCCATCTTTTTCTCACCTTCATATGGTCAAACTCTGATCTTTTCTTGCTTTTTATGGATGTCTTTCTCTCTCTTTCCATCTCAGGAAAGGGCTTGATAAAGATATCCATTATAAACCTATCGATTCCCATGGCTCTCATGACTCATTTTCTTTCTACCATGCCCCCTTTAAGCCATTTTAAGTTCTCTATCCCACTATCTCCTTGCTGATGGTAGTAATGAAATCACATTGAACACCAGACTGAGGCTTCTGATGGGCGTCATTAACTTGGAAGCCTTTCTCTGCAGAACCTCCAACACCGCACAACCACTTTTATCTTCTTCCCGAAATCCGTCAGCCTGTGGCTTCCTATTCTGTTACACAGAGGTCCAACGCAAGTCCGAGAAACATTCTCTCATATCCAGTCTGGGCACATTGCAGCTTCTAAACTCAATATTGAATTGTACAACTTCAGGTAGCCTGATATCTGACTGTGATATTGGTACAAAGTATTTGTTTTTTTTGCCTCTTTTTCCTTTGGAAGTGGAGGTCATGTTCACCGTGACCTGCCAGTCAATGTCTTCCTGCTCAGTATTTTACAACTCCTACATGCTTTTGTCTGTGTTCTCACTCCCATTCACTCTAGATAACATTGTTTGCAGCTTATCACCATGGTCAGCTTGGTGTTGCCTTATCAGAGACCACCCCCCACCCCCCACAGCTAAACTTTCTCTCTCCTTCCCAGCTCTGAGGAAGGGTATGACGTGAAACACTAGTTCTATTTAGTTATACAATGGATGTAGCCTGACTTGCTGAGTATTTCCAGCATTTTCTGTTTGATGTTTTAAATATCTGCCATTTAATAAGATCGGAGTGTATCTTTTACCTCGTGTCTGGTTCAAAGTACATTTATTATCAAAGTATGTATATGTCACCGATGCAAACATGAGATTCATTTGCTTGCAGGCATTCACAGTAAAACAAAGAAATACTATAGAACCAATGAAAAGCAACACATAAAGATTGACAAACAACCCGTGTGCAAAAGAAGGCAAATAAAAAGAGAAGGTAAATAAATAATACTGAGAACATGAGGGAAGTGAAAGATCCCCAGATCCCAATAATTTTTAAAGATCTGTCAGTTTCAACCTTGCAGACATGCCATAGTGCCAGAGAATTTGGAATGAGACCCTCCTCCACCCACCAGTTCTGATTTTTTTTCTCTACTTACTCAGCAATCCTGTACACACTAGAAGATAAATAAAAATTTAATCACCTGTCCTCATTATGAGAGTTGATTGATGTTTAAGTGGGTGATCAACCTCTCAAGAGTGGGTTTGACCTTGGCTGCCATTCTCCCTCCAATAAAACCAAAAGTGCAGAGGATCAAGTCAGATTGGGTTTGAGATTGAAATTTTTATATTAAGCTCTTCCACGGTTTTGCAAGTTAAGCAGAAGTTTTTGCCTCTTTGAAAATATAAATTACTTGCTCTATATTGTACTTACAAGAATTATTACTTCACTTCCTTAAACCCTAAGCAAACAGGACACAAGAAATTATGTGGGGCAAAAGTCAAACCAAGCAGATATATGGTCTGCTTAAAGTAACTTTAGACCATGTCTTCAAAGTACATCAGAAGTCATTGCTTCTAATAATGTTGAACATTTCCATGAAAACTAGCAATACAGTAGGCATCAGTCTATTGTTCAGGGTGAGAAGATGGTCCGTGACACCTGACAGTCACCAGAATCAGTCTGTTAGAAAAAAGGTGTAGTGCTATGCTCCAATTAAAGAGTCTTACCTTTAGGTTCTACAGCTTGGAATTGTTTGATATACAGTAGTTGCAGAGTTTATTTTGTTTTACTGATTTTGAAACATAATATTATTGGTCTTAGTTGTAATAAGAAATTGAGGAAAAAGAGAGATTCTCTACAAAATTAACCTGATTATCAGTAGGTGGATAATCATTAAGGACCCTCATCATCCAGGACATGCCCTCTACTCATTGCTACCATCAAAGAGGAGGACCAGGAGCCTGAAGGCACATTCTCAATAATAATAGCTTTATCCCCTCTGCCATCAGATTTCTGAATGGACATTGAATCCGTGAACACTACCTCACTACATATTTTTCTCTTTCTGCACTAGTTATGTAATTTAATATACATATGCATACAGTAATTTACAGGTTTTATTACGTATTGCAGTGTATTTCTGCCATATAACTACAAATTTCACGACATATGCCAGTGATATTAAACCTGATTCTGATTCTGTCTTTGCTTAATTAACTGTGCTGTGATACTAAGTTAACAAGCTTTCTCTTTCCATCGGACTATTAACTGGGAGGAGGGGGTGGAACTACTTTGAAAGATCTAAGATGATCTGGTTATGTTCCTGCTAGCCATCTACTTCCTTTTAGGCAAACTAATTCTGAAACTAAATACGAAGTCATTGCATATTAAAAATTCAGCTAGGAGTTATGTGGTTGTAATGTTCCACATGGCTGTTTCAAAGTTATTTCAATGGTATTTCAAGGTTCTAGTGACTGAACTTTCAAACACATCCAATAGAGCTGTTTTAAAGCTCTTTGGAGCATTCACTATCTACAACATGATATATTTTAAACTTATTGTATCAGAATCAGATTTATTATCACTGTCTGATATTACAAAAACTTGGTAGTTTTGCAGCAGCAATATAGTACAGATATAAAATTTGTACAAATTAAAACATAAATAGTGAATAAAAAGGAATAGTGTGGTAGTGTTCATGGACTGTTCAGAAATCTAATGGTGGGGAGAAGCTGTTTCTCAGTCATTGAGTGTGGATAGCAGTTTTGCCATTCATTAATAAAATTGGATGTTCTGGATTAAGCAAGTGAATGTTTGATGTTGGGACATTCCTGTCCTAGCTTGCAATGTCAGCTCCAGTGGACTGGGCGGGTGAGATCTACAGTGAGATCCAGTGGCTAGGAAGGAGGTACTGCAGTGCTCCATGGAGAGCGAAAGGCATGACATGGCACAGAGGATGGCATCTTCATCCACTACAACAAAGGAAGACCTCAGTTTGTGATACTTGTGCCACTGGACCCAGACTTCTGAGGTCAAGAGTAAAACTGCCCCAGCACAACAGCTTTTCCACTTTAAAAACTCGCCCGTACAGATCTCCTTTCATCATCGGACAAGATAGGCAACCACCATTTGATGTTTGGAAAACCAATCATCATCTTTGAGTCTTCAAGAAAGCCACCATATATTCTCTTGATGTAGAGATCATACACAGTACTTACCCCAGTCAGAATGCTTGGGTGCATCAAAGACTTGGGAATTTCTAAGTATACATATAGTAGTTATTGCTGATGCATAGCCATTTGTACACTAGTGTACAACTGATGATTATTGGTAAAATTTAGTTTGTCAAGGTAGAACAACGCTACTTCTTTAGACATTGACTTGCAGAGTTATGCGAGATGAAGAAATGCCCTCAGTAATATAAATCCTCCTTCAGTTTCTATCACAAAGCTGACTTGGCCAAGTAGCATAGATCTTTTCTGGATTACTGAACATAACACTGAGGTTTTGCTTCTGAACATCAAATCACATGCTGTGTAAGCAGCCAAATGATTTGGTGTGCATCCTTAACAGCATCCTAAAGAGTGTATTAGTTGTTAGCTGGTTACAAGGTAACTGTGGCTCACACCTCAGTCAACAGCAGATGCATAGCATAACACACTGTTAATTATATAGACGTACTGCCATCAAATGAGTCCAAGTAATACTTTCAGCAGAAGTCACCAAGTCTTTTTTCCATTACCAGTTATATTGCAGGCATCTGCCTTAGTACGGGAGATCGACATACATCTACTTCTAGTGGCCCGGCTGTCTAATTGTCCAAATTCAATCCAACAACAAATTCAAATTCCATAAACAAAATATCTGTAATGTGGCACAGAAAGGTACTTCTCATGAGCTTTGACAGACAAAACCACATCAGGCCAGATGCGCCAAAAATAAATTCAAAGAAGGATTTTTCGGTAACTTTGGATACTCCATTGTAACTCTCGCTTAATGTGTCGAACTGAAGCTGGTTAGCATGTACAGAGAAGGGTATTCTCCAAGCTCTCTGGTAATCCCCATGCTGAGAGTGGGCACGATAGCATAGTGGTTAGCACAATGCTTTGCAGTACAGGGTTCAATTCTCACCATTGCCTGTAAGGAGTTTGTAAATTCTCCCTGTGATTGTGTGAGTTTCTTCCAGGTACTCTGGTTTCCTCCCACAATCTAAAGACGTACCATTTGGTAGATTAGTTGTTCATTGTAAATTGCCCTCTGATCAGGCTAGGATTAAAATTGGGAGATTGCTGGGCAGTTCAGTTCGAAGGACTGGAAAGGCTTGTCCTGTGCTCTATCTCAATTTTAAAAAATTAAAAAACAATATTTCAGCTGGATTTCTCCCCCCACCCCCGTGCAACGTGCCACGAATTTTATTGTAGATTCCTTACAACTGCATCTTCAGTGTCAGAGTCCTCTAAACCACATTCAACTGTGAACTTGAAGTTGTCATGTCATTACGGACTCCCAACTCCCAGGACTTGCTCTTTTTTTTAAATTACCACCATCAACAAGGAATTACAGGGGCCTAAAGACACACACTCCATGTTTTAGGAACAGCTTCTTCCCCTCTACCATCCGTTTTAGAAACATAGAAAACCTGGAGCACAATACAGGCCATTCAGCTCACAATGCTGTGCTGAACATGTACTTCATTTAGAAATTACCTAGGGTTACCCATAGCCCTATATTTTTCTAAGCTTCATGTACCAATCCAGGAGCCTCTTAAAAGACCCTTTTGTATCTGCCTCCACCACCGTCACCAGCAGCCCATTCCACACACTCACCACTCTTTGCATTTAAAAAAAACCTATCCCTCGACATCTCCTCTGTACCTACTTCCAAGCACCTTAAAATTGTGCCCTTTCAGCCATTTCAGCCCTGGGGAAAAAGCCTCCGACTATTCACACGATCAATGCCTCTCATCATCTTATACACTTCTATCAGGTCACCTCTCATCCTCCGTCGCTCCAAGGAGAAAAGGCCAAGTTCACTCAACCAACCTATTCTCATAAGGCATACTTGCCAATCCAGGCAATATCCTTGTAAATCTCCTCTGCACACTTTCTATAGTTTCTGCATCCTTCCTGTAGTGAGGTGACCAGAACTGTACAGTACTTCAAGAGGGGTCTGACCAGGGTCCTATATAGCTGCAACATTACCTCTTGGCTCTTGAACTCAATCCTATGTTTGATGAAGGCTAATATACCATACGCCGCCTTAACCACACAGTCAACCTGCACAACAACTTTGATTGTCTTATGGACTCGGACCCCAAGATCCCTCTGATCCTCACACTGCCAAGTGTCTTATCATTAATACTATATTCTGCCAAAATATTTGATCTACCAAAATGAACTGCCTCTCACACTTATCTGGGTTGAACTCCATCTGCCACTTCTCTGCCCAGTTTTGCATCTTATCAATGTCCCACTGTAACTGCCGACAGCCCTCCTCACTATCCACAACACCCCCAACCTTTATGTTATGAACATATTTACTAATCCAAACCTCAAACCTCCACTTCCTCATCCATGTCATTTATAAAAATCACGAAGAGAGGGGGTCTCAGAACAGATCCCTGAGGCACTCCACTGGTCACCAACCTCCACGCTGAGTATGACCCGTCTACAACCACTCTTTGCCTTCTGTGGGCAAGCCAATCCTGGATCCACAGAGCAATAT